>NC_079194.1:104167451-104767451 GCF_029499605.1 Hyla sarda | reverse complement strand
ATGAGAGGATTGAACTTTTGGTCCTCCCCAATTGCACCTCGGAAATTCTCCTTGGACTTCCCTGGCTTCAACTTCATTCCCCTACCCTGGATTGGTCCACTGGGGAGATCAAGAGTTGGGGGTCCTCTTGTTCCAAGAACTGTCTAAAACCGGTTCCCAGTAACCCTTGCCGTAACTCTGTGGTTCCTCCAGTAACCGGTCTCCCTAAGGCCTATATGGACTTCGCGGATGTTTTCTGCAAAAAACAAGCTGAGACTCTACCTCCTCACAGGCCTTATGATTGCCCTATCGACCTCCTCCCGGGCACTACTCCACCCCGGGGCAGAATTTATCCTCTCTCTGCCCCAGAGACTCTTGCCATGTCCGAATACGTCCAGGAGAATCTAAAAAAGGGCTTTATCCGTAAATCCTCCTCTCCTGCCGGAGCCGGATTTTTCTTTGTGTCCAAAAAAGATGGCTCCCTACGTCCTTGCATTGACTACCGCGGTCTTAATAAAATCACGGTTAAGAACCGCTACCCCTTACCCCTCATCTCTGAACTCTTTGATCGCCTCCAAGGTGCCCACATCTTCACTAAATTGGACTTAAGAGGCGCCTATAACCTCATCCGCATCAGAGAGGGGGACGAGTGGAAAACGGCATTTAACACCAGAGATGGACACTTTGAGTATCTGGTCATGCCCTTTGGACTGTGCAACGCCCCTGCCGTCTTCCAAGACTTTGTCAATGAAATTTTTCGTGATCTGTTATACTCCTGTGTTGTTGTATATCTGGACGATATCCTAATTTTTTCTGCCAATCTAGAAGAACACCGCCAGCATGTCCGTATGGTTCTTCAGAGACTTCGTGACAACCAACTCTATGCCAAAATTGAGAAATGTCTGTTTGAATGCCAATCTCTTCCTTTTCTAGGATATTTGGTCTCTGGCCAGGGACTACAGATGGATCCAGACAAACTCTCTGCCGTCTTAGATTGGCCACGCCCCTCCGGACTCCGTGCTATCCAACGCTTTTTGGGGTTCGCCAATTATTACAGGCAATTTATTCCACATTTTTCTACCATTGTGGCTCCTATCGTGGCTTTAACCAAAAAAAATGCTGATCCCAAGTCCTGGCCTCCTCAAGCAGAAGACGCCTTTAAACGACTCAAGTCTGCCTTTTCTTCGGCTCCCGTCCTCTCCAGACCTGACCCTTCCAAACCCTTCCTATTGGAGGTTGATGCCTCCTCAGTGGGAGCTGGAGCTGTTCTTCTACAAAAAAATTCTTCCGGGCATGCTGTCACTTGTGGTTTTTTCTCTAGGACCTTCTCTCCAGCGGAGAGGAACTACTCCATCGGGGATCGAGAGCTTCTAGCCATTAAATTAGCACTTGAGGAATGGAGGCATCTGCTGGAGGGATCAAGTTCTCCTGTTATTATCTACACCGACCACAAGAACCTCTCCTACCTCCAGTCTGCCCAACGGCTGAATCCTCGCCAGGCCCGGTGGTCTCTGTTCTTTGCCCGATTTAATTTTGAGATTCACTTTCGTCCTGCCGATAAGAACATTAGGGCCGATGCTCTCTCTCGTTCCTCGGATGCCTCAGAAGTTGAACTCTCTCCGCAACACATCATTCCACCTGACTGCCTGATCTCCACTTCTCCTGCCTCCATCAGGCAGACTCCTCCAGGAAAGACCTTTGTTTCTCCTCGCCAACGCCTCGGAATCCTCAAATGGGGTCACTCCTCCCATCTCGCAGGTCATGCGGGTATCAAGAAATCTGTGCAACTCATCTCCCGCTTCTATTGGTGGCCGACTCTGGAGACGGATGTTGTGGACTTTGTGCGAGCCTGCACTATCTGTGCCCGGGATAAGACTCCTCGCCAGAAGCCCGCTGGTTTTCTTCATCCTCTGCCTGTCCCCGAACAGCCTTGGTCTCTGATTGGTATGGATTTTATTACTGATTTACCCCCTTCCCGTGGCAACACTGTTATTTGGGTGGTCGTTGATCGATTCTCCAAAATGGCACATTTCATCCCTCTTCCTGGTCTTCCTTCTGCGCCTCAGTTGGCTAAACAATTTTTTGTACACATTTTTCGTCTTCACGGGTTGCCTACGCAGATTGTCTCGGATAGAGGCGTCCAATTCGTGTCTAAATTCTGGAGGGCTCTCTGTAAACAACTCAAGATTAAATTAAATTTTTCTTCTGCATATCATCCCCAGTCCAATGGACAAGTAGAAAGGATTAACCAGATCTTGGGTGATTATTTGCGACATTTTGTTTCCTCCCGCCAGGATGACTGGGCAGATCTCCTCCCATGGGCCGAATTCTCGTATAACTTCAGGGTCTCTGAGTCTTCCTCCAAATCCCCATTTTTCGTGGTGTACGGCCGTCACCCTCTTCCCCCCCTCCCTACTCCCTTGCCCTCTGGTCTGCCCGCTGTGGATGAAATTTCTCGTGACCTTTCCATCATATGGAGAGAGACCCAAAATTCTCTCTTACAGGCTTCATCACGCATGAAGAAGTTCGCGGATAAGAAAAGAAGAGCTCCCCCCGTTTTTTCCCCTGGAGACAAGGTATGGCTCTCCGCTAAATATGTCCGCTTCCGTGTCCCTAGCTACAAGTTGGGACCACGCTATCTTGGTCCTTTCAAAATTTTGTGTCAAATTAATCCTGTCTCTTATAAACTTCTTCTTCCTCCCTCTCTTCGTATCCCTAATGCCTTTCACGTCTCTCTTCTCAAACCACTCATCCTCAACCGTTTTTCTCCCAAATCTGTTCCTCCCACTCCTGTTTCTGGCTCCTCGGACATCTTCTCGGTCAAAGAAATTTTAGCTGCCAAAAAGGTCAGAGGGAAAAATTTTTTTTTAGTGGACTGGGAGGGTTGTGGTCCTGAAGAGAGATCCTGGGAACCTGAGGACAACATCCTAGACAAAAGTCTGCTCCTCAGGTTCTCAGGCTCTAAGAAGAGGGGGAGACCCAAGGGGGGGGGTACTGTTACGCCGAGCGCTCCGGGTCCCCGCTCCTCCCCGGAGCGCTCGCTTCACTCTCCCCGCGGCAGCGCTCCGGTCACGTCCTCTGACCCGGGGCGCTGCGATTCCGCTGCCAGCCGGGATGCGATTCGCGATGCGGGTAGCGCCCGCTCGCGATGCGCACCCCGGCTCCCCTACCTGACTCGCTCTCCGTCTGTTCTGTCCCGGCGCGCGCGGCCCCGCTCCCTGGGGCGCGCGCGCACCGGGTCTCTGCGATTTAAAGGGCCACTGCGCCGCTGATTGGCGCAGTGGTCCCAATTAGTGTGTTCACCTGTGCACTTCCCTATATCACCTCACTTCCCCTGCACTCCCTTGCCGGATCTTGTTGCCTTAGTGCCAGTGAAAGCGTTCCTTGTGTGTTCCTTGCCTGTGTTTCCAGACCTTCTGCCGTTGCCCCTGACTACGATCCTTGCTGCCTGCCCCGACCTTCTGCTACGTCCGACCTTGCTTTTGCCTACTCCCTTGTACCGCGCCTATCTTCAGCAGCCAGAGAGGTGAGCCGTTGCTAGTGGATACGACCTGGTCACTACCGCCGCAGCAAGACCATCCCGCTTTGCGGCGGGCTCTGGTGAAAACCAGTAGTGGCTTAGAACCGGTCCACTAGCACGGTCCACGCCAATCCCTCTCTGGCACAGAGGATCCACTACCTGCCAGCCGGCATCGTGACAATTCTTCACAAAAAATTACAGTTTTATATCTTTATGTTTGAAGCCTGAAATGTGGCAAAAGGTTGAAAAGTTCAAGGGGGCCAAATACTTTCACTATGCACTGTAGATAATAGATATATAGATGATAGATATATAGATACATGATAGATAGAAAGATAGATAGATAGATGATAAATAGATGATAGATATATAGATACATAGATAGATAGATAAATAGATAATAGGAAGATAGATAATAGATAGATACATGATAGATAGATAGATAGATAGATATGAGATAGACAGATAATAGATATTTACACTTGTTTGCATATGCATATACTTGATCAGTGTATTGTGTTTATAAATAGTGCATACATTCATGTAAATAGATATAAAACAGGTGTATAGATACAGTACGTAGATTGATAGATGGATGGATGGATAGATAGATAATCATGCATACATAAAACACACAAAAACCTAGGTGATATCCACATAGCTGACAGATGCATACCCATATACATTTCTCTTATGTAGGTAGGAGGGCTATTCTCTCTTCTCCTATATAGGAGTTCAATTTATAGCAGAGCTGAGCTTACCATCACAGCTCCACAAGATATTAACAACTTGTCTGTGTTTTTTTACCTGAGCCCCTGAGTTATCAGCTAAACCTTGTTGCAGTACTTGAGGTGTGCTCAGCCGTCTCTGTCAGTCCCATAGACTTTAAAGGGGTACTCCCGTGGAAAACTTTTTTTTTTTTTTTTTTTTAAATCAACTGGTTTAATTTTAAGAACTGTCCAGAACAGCATATGTTTGCTATGGGGATTTTCTCCTACTCTGGAGAGTTCTTAAAATGGACAGAGATGTCAGCAGAGAGCACTGTGTTCATGATGTCAGCAGAGAGCTCTGTGTTCCAAAAAGAAAACCATTTCCTCTGTAGTATTCAGTGGCTAATAAGTACTGGAAGGATTATGATTTTTTAATAGAAGTAATTTACAAATCTGTTTAAAGGAGTAGTCCAGTGGTGATTCAGTGGTGAGCAACTTATCCCCTATCCTAAGGATAGGGGATAAGTTGCAGATCGCGGGGGGTCCGACCCCTGGGGCCCCCCGTGATCTCCTGTACGGAGCCCCGACAGCCCGCGGGAAGGGGGCGTGTCGACCTCCGCACGAGGCGACGGCCGACACGCCCCCTCAATACAACTCTATGGCAGAGCCGAAGCGCTGCCTTCAGCAATCTCCGGCTCTGCCATAGAGATGTATCGAGGGGGCGTGTCGGCTGCCGCCTCGTGCGGGGGTCGACACCCGCTATCTCGGCGGAGAGCCGGGGCCCCGTACAGAGAGATCGCAGGGGGCCCCAGCGGTCGGACCCCCCGCGATCTCAAACTTATCCCCTATCCTTAGGATAGGGGATAAGTTTTTCACCACTGGACTACCCCTTTAACTTTCTGGCACCAGTTGATATAAAAAAAAAATAAAGTTTTCCACAGGAGTAACCCTTTAAACAGAGCAGCATTGCATGGTGAGAAGGAATCAGGGACTTGGGACCGCAGATTAAGTGATCATAAATTATTAGTATATGGGTTAATCTGTTTTTATCCATCATGACCATGAGTAATTTCCTATACTTTTCCTGGTAGTCTATGATGGATTAAGTGTTAATAATATCTTCCGTGGTCTATGGTGGTACAGAGACTGAAACACTTTATTCTTGGTGTTCTGAGAAAGCAGATGGGATTGTAACCTCATTCATGGTAAATAGGTTAAATGTGTTATGCCTGGTAGTCTATCTCTGGTATAAGGATTAATGGAAATATACTTAGTGGTGTAGAGTGGTTAAATAGTTAAAAGTAATAACCATGATTGAGTAGGGGGGATTCTGAGTCATAAATCATAGCTTTCTTGCTCTTTGGTGGTTCGAGATTAAAGGAGATATCCAGTGCTGAAAAACCTATCCCCTATCCTAAGGATAGGGGATAAGTTTCAGATGGCGGGGGGGGGGGGGGGTCTGACCGCTGGGGCCCCCGCAATCTCCTGTATGGGGCCCCGGTTAGCCTACGGGAAGGGCGCGTGTTGACCACCGCACGATGCGGCAGCTGACATGCCCCCTCAATACACCTCTATGGCAGAGCCAGAGCGCTGCCTTCGGCAATCTCCGGCTCTGCCATAGCGATGTATTGAAGGGGCGTGTCGACCGTTGCTTCACGCGGTGGTCGACACCCACTATCTGGCTTAGGATAGGGGATACGTTTTTCAGCACTGGACTACTCTTTAAAGGGTTATTGAAAAAAAATTAAAACAGATCAGCAAATGACTTCTATTAAAATTATTGAGCCTTCCAGTACTTATCAGCTGCTGTATGCAGAAAGCTGTGTAATCTTTATAGTCAGACACAGTGCTCTCTGCTGCCACCTCTGTCCATGCCAGGAACTGTTTAAAGAAAGAGAAGTTTGTACAAAGTTTCTTATATTTGCTTGTACTATTGATTCATGCAAAGATTGTTCAAATGACAGTGTCTATTTAGGGGGAAAAGATTACATTTCTTTTTGTCTATTGTGTATTAGAGGTTAGGGCATTTTATTCCTGGTGTTCTAGGGCAATGGATGTGATAATGGTAAAGTTGTTTATTGGTAATATCCTTGGTACTTTCAGGTATTTAAAGTGTTAATGTATTAAATCGGATGTCCGGTGGCTTACTTATTAATGCAGCACTGTTCTTCTGATACTAAAAGGTAAATATACTTTGGTAACAGATTTTTTTCACTGCAGTTTTGTTGACCCTGCACCGATCATAATTTTGTGTAGCTCTTGCATGCGCACATCGATGCTCCCCCCCCCCCTTCCATACAGTTAAATTAGGTGACTCACAATTGACGTTTTTTCTGATCAGTGTCGTCCTCTTTCATCTTCTTCTCCATCCGGCTCAGAGACCATCATGATGACTCAGCCAACACTTCATCTCTTTAACATCTGAATAACAAACAACTTGGACTCCGCATTTTTCCGGTGCCCTCGCTACTTCTACACAATCTAGAGGCCCCCTACACAAACTTTTTTGTAAAAAAGTGTAGAATAGTGGTTTCCCCATTATGTAGGTATATCCCCTCCCCCACAGTAGGCAAGTAGGTATGTCCCACAACAGTTACTTCCTTTATTAGGTAGTCCGCCCATACAGTATTTGAATACATCCTAAGATAAGTAGATCAATCCCTATGTTGGTAGGAAGCCAGTTAGGTAGCTAGCTTTGTAGGTAGGTTGGTATTAGCAAGCTAGCTAGGTAAGTAGGTAGCTAGCCAAGTAGCTAGATAAGCTAGATAAGTAGGTAGGTAGCTAGGTAGCTATGCAGATAGGTAGGTAGGTAACTAGATAGCCAGGTAAGTAGATAGGTACTCAAATAGGTAGGTAAATAAGGAGGTAGGTAACCAGTAAGCCAGGTAGGTATCTATGTATGTAGGTAGCTTTCTCAAGATGGAAAAAAATCCCTTCCCCTCAGTAAGATCCCCGGCCTCCTGCTGTATACAGCTCTGCAGTCGGGGAAAAGGAGGAGAGGGGGGCTGCAGGCTGGACAGTGAAGTTGGTGGCTACATAAGATGTGGACTCCTTAAAACTGCTTAATCTTGCATAAAAAGTATGTGTGTAAATGTCCTGTGCCTAAATGTGCTTGCATGTCTGTTAGTATTGTAATTGTATACAGGTAATGTGTGTGTATGTATATGTGTAGCCACTGTTTGGGTCACTATATGGGTATACTGTATGCTCTCTTCAGGAGACTGGGAAAGCTGGGTGACAGGCAGTACACAGTGCAGGGCTCACACTATTTCCCAAGCTTTATGTGTACTGCCTGTCACTCAGCTTTCCCAGTCTCCTGAAGGGAGCATCTTTCTGGTGGAGCAGCCATATTGGAGAGGAGAGGAGACATGGAGTAAAGTACCAGAAGTGTCACACCAGTATTCTGAAGTGTCACAGTAGTATTCTGCCATTCAGGAGTCATAGTGCAGGACCTACAGTACTTCCCCAGCTTTATAAGTCTCCTGAATGGCAGACTACTAGTGTGAAATCTGATACTTTATGTCTCTAATATGGCTGCCTCACCAGACAGATATTCCCTTCAGGAGACTGGGAAAGCTGGGTGCCAGGCAGTACACATAAAGCTGAAGAAGTACTGTGAGCCCTGCACTCTGTACTGTTTGTCATCCAGCTTTCTAAATCACCAGAATCCCTAACCCCAGAAGTGATGCTGTCTGTCCTCCCTCCACTTGTTACTTAGTATGGCCGTTGTACTGTCTCCCTGCCTCCGCTTTCATCACCCCTCACACTAACTCGGTGATACCACATCTCACCATGCTGCCCTGAGCCCCTTCTTTCCTAAAACCCCTAGCAGGTATTGAAATAGGGATCAGGGACATTTGCACGAGTACAAGACCTCATGCAATGTCCAGTAACAGCACTGATACCGATATCGGAACATCACTATATTAGGATCAAACTACTGTGGGGACTATAAGGGGGTCACCACTGTGTGGGAATCTACTGTGTCAGAGCACTTACTATGGGGGTAACTACTGTGTGTGGCCACTATTGGGGGGTGATCTACTGGAAGGGGGTACTATTAGAAAAGTAACTACTGTGTGTGGCCACTATTGGGGGATGATCTACTGGAAGGGGGTGCTATTAGGAAAGTAAATACTGTGTGTGGCCACTATTGGGGGGTGATCTACTGGAAGGGGGTGCTATTAGGAGAGTAACTACTGTGTGTGGCCACTATTGGGGGGTGATCTACTGGAAGGGGGTGCTATTAGGAGAGTAACTACTGTGTGTGGCCACTATTGGGGGTGATCTACTGGAAGGGGGTACTGTTAGGAGAGTAACTACTGTGTGTGACCACTATTGGGGGTGATCTACTGGAAGGGGGTACTATTAGGAGAGTAACTACTGTGTGATGCCACTATTAGGGGGTGATCTACTGGAAGGGGGTGCTATTAGGAGAGTAACTAATGTGTGGGGGCACTATTGGGGGTGATCTACTGGAAGGGGGTACTATTAGTAGAGTAACTACTGTGTGAGGCCACTATTGGGGGGGGTGATCTACTGGAAGGGGGTGCTATTAGGAGAGTAACTAATGTGTGGGGCACACAATTTAAGAGGCATTATCACAGTGTGGAGCACAATGGATAGAAAGTCTGTATAGGTACAGGATGCAGGAAAAGTGCAGAGCCTAAAATGTTTGTCTGAAAGATTTTGCAGAAACAAGTCTCCTGGAAGAAGTCGCCATCTAGACCTGGAGGAAAATAAAGTAACTACTCTGGGTTTTATTCAGTATCAGTATATTCGGTCACTGTGTGGTAATGTATAATAATGATGTGGCGGTATTATTTGTCCTTTGTGCAGTGATATTAATCTTTATGTGGTATTAGTATGCTAGTTTTGTTTGGTATAATGTGGGGTTGGAGGGGGGGGGGCAGGTTTTGTGAAAAGGTTGGTTTATAGTAGCTCCTCTGCCACTGCATGTATATAATCTTTATTTCAATGTGCCTATGGGTGTATTTACATGTACAGTATTTTGTGCATATTTGATGATGTGTTCAATAATTCACTTTACATTGAAATCTGCAGCCTAAAATCTGCAGCTTCAAATCCTGCGCATCAAATAAGGGCAGAATACTGTGCATGTGAATACACCCTAGAAATATATGTAAAATTTCTTAGGAACAATGTTAGCACTTTGCTCTGGTATATTACAATTCCCATCTTGATTGTGGATCCATGGTGCAAGAAACCATTGCTGTCAAATATTATACCGCAGTATTTTATAGCAATGGCTGGACTTATCCCTGAAGACCAAGAAAACTGTTTTGTTCCTTTGTTCTGATGATCAGTAGGATCTCAGCAGCCGGGCCCCCACTTTTTGAATAAAAAATGATTTAAAGACCCCTTTTTTATCCATTTTGTGACTTGTCATGCTGCGCAAATTAAAGGAGATATCCAGTGGTGAAAAACGTATCCCCTATCCTAAGGATAGGCGATAAGTTTCAGATCGCGGGGGGTCTGACCGCTGGGGCCCCCGCGATCTCTCTGTACGGGGTCCGGCTTGCTGGCCCGATAGCGTGTGTTGACCACTGCACGAAGCGGCGTCTGACACGCCTTCTCAATCGCTATGGCTGAGTCGGAGATTGCCGAAGGCATCGCTCAGGCTCTGCCATAGAGAGGGGGCGTGTCAGCCGCTGCTTCATGCAGTGGTCAACACGCCCCCTTCATGCTGTCGGGGCCCTGTACAGGAGATCGTGGGGGGCCCCAGCGGTCGGACCCCCCACGATCTGAAACTTATTCTCTATCCTTAGGATAGGGGATATGTTTTTCACCACTGGATATCTCCTTTAAGAGTTTATTTTACTTTTGGTAAGGTGGGCCAAACACTATGGCTCTATGGGGCCCAGAAATTCCTGATGGCGGCCCTGGTGGCACCTAAAATGCTAATTCATGGGGAAAGTCTGAGCGCCATATTTTTTTCTGGCAGATCTTCAAGTGAATATGTTTTGGATGCAATTTTTTACAGGTGTGAATATACCTTAAATGTTTGGAAAAAAACGATTTTGCTTTGTATTTTTCAGTTTGTAAAAAAAGATAAAATTTTTGTTGAAAATCTCCACATCATATAGGGCTCATAGGGCACTCTATACCTGTATACGGTGTTCTGAAAATTCCATCCATGTCTTGCACTGTACATTTGTGCTACAGTTGTCTGAATGGATCCCTATAGACTCGTATTCTGTAGTGTAGCATCATTATGGCAAACCCAGCTGTTCTGAATGACAACATCAAGTTCTAACTTCCCTTCTCTCCCACACATCAGGTAAACAATGAAGCAGTGATAATGTGGGAATCATCTTTGCAGCCCCCCATGTTCTTGCGGCCCCCAATGTTCTAGTATAGCCGAGCAGTGATTGCAGGACACTCTTTGCAGCACATTGTGGAAACCTGTGGCTTCCTCGCTGTAATCCTACAAGTATCATCACGCTCCATAGTCCTCCATCCTTTATTCCCTGCCAGGTAAAAGCTTAAAGTAGATATAGTCAAATTGTGCTTTTCCTGCTGTTACAGAGAAAATCCCACAATGCTGCGGTTCACAACAGCTGGAGAACCACAGGTAACTCAACCTGGTTTGATGTCTTCAGCGGCTTTCAATAAAGGGTTCGGCTTCTCACAGCCTCAGGCGGTTTTAATTGAAATGCAGATGTAGCAGAGCTGGATGTGAACGTTTAACTCCAGGGGCGAATCATTTGTGCATTGCAAAAATTTTCCCTATTGTTCTACATCAAGGGTTTCCAATCTGTGGCCCTCCAGCTGTTGCAAAACTATAACACCCAGCATGCTCGGACAGCCGTAGGCTGTCCGAGCATGCTGGGAGTTGTAGTTTTGCAACAGCTGGAGGGCCACAGATTGGACGCCACAGTTCTACATAATAGCCCCGGTAGCAAATCTTCATACTATTACCATATGTTGTGCAAAATGACAAACTCAGCTCTGCTGCATCTGCACATGGTTAGGGTCTTTCTTTTTAATCTAAATGAAGCAATATCTGGGCATTGTGTGCATATGCTGCTGAGGATCACATTGCATTGAATGCACCGATTGTACATAACGAAATGGAAGAGGATTAGCTTGTGGGGACAATAACTTGGCGCTGCTTCCGCCGTATACCCAGTGCAGTGCAGCTTTGTGATTTATGTTTCCCGTTATCTTTGTGCTCCATTCAGTATAAACGCTAAGCCCCCTATTGGCCATATTTTCACTGATTTGCAAAATGAATGCATCTTTAAGGTTAAATAATTCACTGTCTTTGCCTGTTCTTATTCTGTATGCACCTCATCTATCCTAATGTCATATATATATATATATATATATATATATATATATATATATATATATCCCTAAGGAAAATATTTTAACTAAACTGGCACACTCCCAGGATGTGAAGTATTTTCCATGACAATGAATAGCTTTTCCAGGAAAAAAAAATATATATTTTTTAAAATCTACAGTGAAATCCTCCTATTTTAATAGTCTGTCCTGGAAAAGCTGAGTGATAACAAACATGGCAAGTCCAAAAAAAAAGAATTATCATCATCCTCAGAATCAGAATCATCATTCGGTTCTCCTATAATGGATGTGCCTGGTTATGCATCAGTTCCCTTGTTACAGACCTAAACAGTCTTACCATACAGTAGTCAGGGAAAGTTGGGTGACAAAGGGGGGAGCTGTTCAGTTATGTTTCCACGCAACTTATTTTTACCAAATTTTTTGGGGAAAAAACGTAACTTTGGCGCTTTGTTTTTTTTTTTTGTTTTGTTTTTTATAGTGAGCAATAATATAGAGATTTTTTTTTTTACTTTGGTGTTTTTTCCCCTGTCTTTTTCTCAAGGATTTCTATTGAAGAATTGGATGGAAAAAAAAGTCAGAAAAACCCACATTGCGTTTTTCTATCGAGTCTATCGAGAAAACAACCACGAGATTACCTTAAAAAAAAAAAACATAGTCTCATCATGCTACAATTTTAGAAAGAAAAGCTCAAAAACGACAATTAGGAGTGAAAAAACGGCAAGTGGGTTTGGTGTTTGTATTTCCCTATTGACTCCGTGCTAACATCTGGCCGTGATGTTTTTTGCCTTTTTGCTGTGCCTTTTTTTGAAGCGGCAAAAGTTGAAAAATAGCCTGATAGTGTTCATGGAGCTGTTATGGCCGCTGGTGCCTACTGAGCGCTCATGTTACCAACGACCATGAATATTCAAATTCACCCGGTGGGCCCGCCTCCAGCACGCAATTCAACGAAGATAGAAGCTGATCTTTAGAGGGACCGGGCCCGAACTGAAGGTAAGTATCTTAGTCAGAGACCCCGCATCGATCTCCTGTTCACCTCCACTATAACCCAGTGTATTGGGTTTAGTGTGGGTGGACAGGATAACAGTTTTCCTTTAACCCTTCCCTAACTAGGTTTAAAAAAAACATTAAAAAAAAATCTACCAGTCAACCCATTTAATACAAAGTAAACGTGGAGCAACAAGAAAAGAAAAAGGGGCTTTGAAAAATGAGCCTGAAATCTGCCATAACTATGGAAACCTCCCCACTATTTTCTGCACAAACTCCATAACCCATAATAAGCCATCCTGAAGGTTCAGGACCATGGACAGCATCCAGTTCTGTATTGTGATCTCCAACCTGGGGCTCTTTAGCTGTTGTGCAACTAACCAACATACCCTGACAGCCAAGGGATATTAGGTAATCTATTAAGTGCTGAAATGGCATCAATTTGATCAGATTGGCACATCTGAAATAATATATTCACTAGGAATATCGGTGTATATAAAGCAAGGCACAATTGTACTTCTCTTCACTAAGTCCTCTTAACAAGTTGTAAAAGTATCTGAAACACATAACAAAGTTGATGCATGCCAGGTTTCCCTATTTATTTATTTTTAAACAGTTCTGTATAGTAGCTACATACACAAAATAGTAGCATGTTTTTATTTTAGATATATTAGAGCAATGCAAATAATGGCTAGCAAATGTAGACATACCCTTTAAAGGGAATGTGTCATCAGAAAATGACATATTGTTTAAAGCGTACCTATCATATCACAGAAAAAAAATAATCATATCAGATCCCACTTAATTTCCATTTTCTCACTGGTAGGGGGCGTGTCCCTCTCTTGCCCTCACTGTACATGACTAAACTTCCTCCCTCACTGTGTGTCACTGGGCTGTAAGCCAATCACTGCACTCTGCTCTGTAACCCTTTCCTCTCTGGTTATATGCTGCATATGTTACACAGAGAGGTAGAAGGATTACTGGAGTTTTCCTGCTGTTTTCCTTATACACTATGTAGTAGAGCCCTGTGCGGGACTGGTTTTTAATCCTGCTCCAGCCCGTTCCCCATGATATTTTGTTCAATCCCGTCCGTTAACATAGGAATGTACAGATACTAGGGTGCAATGCTATGCACATAACCCCATGTATAACAGTGTGTGTAGTGTATGTATGTGTAGCACACACACTGCTAAACATGGGGGGGGTATGTGCAGAGCATTGCACTCTAGTGTACGTACAAATGTGAATAGCAGTGACTGTGCAGACTCAGAGGCCCTGGGTCACTGACCAGTGCAATGCTCTGCACATACCCCCACGTGTAGGAATGTACACTACATACACTGCTATACACATGGGGGGTATGTGCAGACTGCAGAGCATTGCACCCTGGGGTCTGTAGAAGACACTAGGGTGCAATGCTTTGCAGTGCACTTACCCCCATGTGAATAGCCATGCAGACAGAGGCCCTTACATAATCAGCCAGGGCCGCAGCACTGTGCATTGTGTGTGTGAATTGTGAGTAACATTGGTGGCAGCTCTGACCTACCAGGCCGTCAGGAGAAGATGGAGTACAGAATAGACGATCCTCCAGGGCAGGCTGAGCGCGCCACAAAATGGCGGTGTGGTGGCGGCAGGGGGAGTAGATGGGACTGGGAGGACCACTGTGAGACAGTCACTGAGTCGGATTTATATTGAGGCTGCCATGATGGTGCAGGATATTGCAGGATTTGTACCTGACCACCCACAGCAGCCTTCTGACCGCCCCCACGTTTTGGGTTGGATCGTGCAGGATCACAATCCCAATGCAGGCCTCTACTATGTAGTAAAGCTAAATGACAAGCAATATGGCGGTCAACATGTAGAGTATGTTATCCTGCTTTCCCATGCTTATTACTGGAGTGACACTGTAACAAACCCCTCCTTGTGTAATCTCCTTAATACTGGGGGGGGGGCACACTGTAACAAATCCCCTCATGTAATCTCATTACTACTGGGGTGACACACTAACAAACCCCCTCCTCATGTAATCTCATTACTACTGGGGACTGGGGTGACACACTGTAACAAACTCCTTCCCCATGTAATCTTATTATTACTGTGGTGACACACTGTAGCAAACCTCTTCCCCTTGTAATCTCATTATTACTGGGGTGACACACTGTAACAAACCTCCTCCTCATGTAATCACCTTACTATTGGGGTGACACACTGTAACAAACCTCCTCCTCATGTAATCTCATTACAAATGGGATCACACACTGATAACACACTGTAACAAACCCCCTCCTCATCTTCTTACTACTGGGGTACATATTGCTGTATGAGGTAGGTCATGCTGTGTCACACTTGCTCCTTCTCCTCTATGCTATGGACAGAGCTCTGCACTAAATTCTCCTGAGAGCTGGGGAGGTGTGAGGGGGTGTGGCCTCCTCTCAGCCAATCACAGGAGCTCACTCACTGCCTGCTCTCCTCTGCTCTCTGTATTGGAGATCTTCACACAGGGAGCGCACACAGGCTTATAAAGCCCCCCCACACTTCCTGTATTCCGACTGAGACGCTGATGTTGCTAACATTTTATGAGGACCTCTAGTGGTCACTTTAATAGGAGCAGTTTTCTAAGGGAAAGTGGAAAAAAATGAAACAGTAATAGAGATATGCTTATTTTCTACGACTCTATTGTTTTTAAAAATATAGTTTTGGTGATAGCGGCCATTTAAATAAGATGGTGATTTAAAAAAAAATATGATTTTCCATCTTATTTTCTATATTATTTAATAAACCTGGATGTGTGTAGTAACCATTCTGGCCACTAGGCCTAAAGCTAAGTGGAGACTTCCTGTTCTGTACAGATGATTTCCAAGTAATACCTTTTTCTCTACACATACAGGAGTACATCAAAAGGTAACAACAGTATTTAGATCCACAACTATTCACAGCAGAGACCAGTATACCCCCTCCCTATAGAAAAGGTCACAGAAATTCATCTGAATAGGACAGGTTCTGTCTGTTGTTTTCTATGGTCAATGGGTCCTGCTGTAAAGCATATCTCTAAATGCAGTTAAAACAGCTCAGGCAAGATGACAAGATGGCAAGATGTATAAAAAATAAACAAAAGCAAAAATAACATGTTTCATATCAGGCTCTAACCGGGGAAAAAACTAGGTTATACATTCCCTTAGAGAACAGATTTACATTTAGAGCAAGGAAAATAATTGAAAAAAAATGAGGATATTACTCCCATTGTAATAAGGATCATGTTCATGTCACTTTTATCTGTGTTCTGGACAGATAACAGCCCGGTTGTGCTGCTCACTTCCCCTGTATTCCTCTCCCTGTCAGGGGGCGTGTCTCTGAGCAAGCTGTGTCAGCTTTCACTTCATGATGTTGGTGTCAGTGCCTCTTTAAGCTTTTAACTCCTCAATTTCCCAATTGTGCAAATCCCCAAAAAACATACTATTAGACTTTGTGATCAATGTAAAATGACAAGTAATAATAGACTGATCCTGAGGATTTCAGGCAGCCACACATATGTACAGCACACTTTTTAGTCCCCTCATATCTGGATTGCTCAGCATAGCCCTACCAAGTCTAATTGCTTATGTGAAAATTTTCTGCATATTCACATACTGATCTCTAATCACCTGATTGCCGCTATGCGGAAAGTAGTCAGGATATTGTCATTTTGTAGTCCTTGATTCTTTTATATGACTTTCCTGAGCTTTTTGCAAATCATAACATGTCAAACATGAGCAGAATGATCCTATTATTAGATGTTCTCCTTATCGCTCATGGACAAAGCCTTGTATTTACACAAGCAGTGAGAGAACTTCTGCTGCGATGTAAAGGGGGGGGGGGGGGACTGTACATCCTGAAGTATATAAAACCATCAGGGAATAAAACAATCAGCTAGTGTGTAATTAAATTATATCCTCCTCTTGTAATCCTGGTGACACCTGTCAGCCATGAGTAACAAATTATGGAAAAATTTAACACGCCTTTATTGGAAATTCATATAAAAAAAACACTTAAAAATGACAGAAAAAAAAAAAAAAACAGCCGGAAGAACAATGACGAATGTGGGGTATAGTAAAAAAAAGATAAAGTGCATACAATAGCAAGTTAATCCTAACATGGCAACCAGTGTATATAACCCAGACAGTATTGCTCAATCAAAGCACTAAATATCTTAAAAAGAAAAAATGCAAAGGATCATAGTCACAAAATGTATGGAAGTGCTGAGATTGCATGTGGAAATGGGAGAAATAGACCTCAAAGGTAAGTCATGTATACTTAACTAAGCCCCAGGTGTAACTGGTACGTAGCAAAAAACATTCTCCCAAACCTCACACGCCATAGCAGTATAGCAATACTCTCACAATTCGCATACCCCCCAAACGCCGTTTCACCATTAGGCTTCCTCAGGGAGTCATTGTACTCATGGTTTACACAGTAAATATATGTTTATTCAGCCAATAGAGAGCGAGGTATATAATTAAGCAACTCAAAACACAAGTTGCCTGGGTTCGCGTGGACTCGATGGTGGCTGCCATCTTCTTTCGAACTACACATGCGCGATGATGCAGCGCGTCTGCCGACGTCATCCCGTAAGTCCCAGGTAACTTGCGCATGCGCAGTGCGAATTCAAAAATAAAGCACACAGCCAGGTGCACATGCGCACTGAGTGAGAACATCGGCACAAAGTTCAAAGAGACATAATATCGAAACCATGCGTGCGCATACTCTGCAGAAGTAGCACAGCGCTGGTCACACATGAAAGGTATAGGGACCGCTGTAAAGAGGTGACAATGTGACTAGTATTAAATAATAGGCAGACTAATAGATAAGTATATGGAGATAGAGTGGTATATACATATATATATATATATATATATATATATATATATATATCACCATATAAAGAAAAAGTGAGGTGTGAATAATGTGCAAAGGAAAAGGTGCATAAATGACATCAATCCACACAAAAAAATAAATAAATAAGTGTTTACCTTCACCAGTGAATTAAAGGGCAAATAATGAATCATTATGTCAGATAAATGTCATACATAGACGAGTGAATGGGAAGTGACATTTTTTTTATAGGGAACACTAATGATGGTGAATGCACCTAAAATCCACAATGTGCCAAAAATCTAGACATATGATTAAAACTGTATGATATGCAGAAACATACCAAAAAAATGTGAATATATATAAAATTCCATATAGGAGTGTACAAAAATATACAGTCAGTATGCGTTAGAATAAGCAGTGTTATAAAAACATTGCTATGTGTAAAATGCATAACAAAAATGTGTGTACACTACAGTATAATTGTACAATACATCATGTGTTCAAAAAATACAAATCAGTTTATTAAAAGCCCATATCACATAAAAATATTATTAAAATGATATATACTTATAGAGAGGTCTTAAACGACCCTGAATCTGGTGGCCCTTAAGCCAGATTTAAAAAGCATCTTGTACACTTATAATCACAAATGGTACTGTAAAACGTATGAAAAAGCAGCATCTTCCAGATCACGTCCACTGAACCTGTATGAACACATGAATATGTTTACCCACATGCACACACACACCCATACACATATATAAATGATAAAAAAAAGTACTCAACGGATCCTAAATACAGTGACCCCCCCGACTTATGATGGCCCCGACATATGATCATTTCAACATATGATGGCCTCTCAGAGCCCATCGTATGTTGAAGGCAGCCTTGACATATGATGCTGCTGTGTGTCGGGGCCATCGTACAAACAGCTATCTGACAGCGCAGACAACTTCAGCAACTGACAGATAGTTGTTTAATGTGCCCCATGTGCCCCATTCTGCCTCCTGTTACTCACATGCTGTCCTGCTAACTCACGCAGGCTTCCACTGTGAGCTCCGTGTAAACCCCGCCCCTCCAGTGCAGCCATAGCCAATAGCCTGGAGCATCTTGCTGCAGGCATCCAATGAGCTGCTGGCTGCCCTCCTCTTCCTTTCCTATAGAGCTGTAGTCGGCAGGATCGTAATGAGGACATTCTGTCCCCCCTGAAGGTATTTAAAGAACTGTACAGTACTGTATGTGATGTCACACATCACATACAATACATATACACACAAGTGTGCCTCCAGCTGTTGCAAAACTATAACTCCCAGCATGCCCAGACAGTCAATGGCTGTATATGCATGCTGGGAGTAGTAGTTGTGCAACAGCTGGAGGCACCCTGGTTTGTTAAACACTCCCCATACACTCCACATACAGTGGTCATCCCAGAACCAATTGGCAGTTTCCCATAGAGATATGTATTCAACATACAATGGTTCCGAGGCCCCAGAACCAATTACCATTTTTACATAGACATATGTACTCGACATATGATGGTTTCAACATATGATGGTTCTCCTGGAACCAATTAATATCATATGTTGAGGGACCACTGTACAATAAACCAATAACATACAATACAATTGGTGAACTACTCAGAGCTCTCATAGGAAGGGGACATTGTTTTCATTCAGGCCCAGGGACTTGTGGTTTTCAGTAGGAAAAGTGTATCCTTAAAGGGGTACTCCGGTGAAAAACTTTTTATTTTTTATATCAACTGGTGCCAGAAGGTTAAAAAGATTAGTAAATGACTTCTATTAATCTTAATTCTTCCAGTACTTATTAGCTGCTAGATACTACGGAGGAAATTATTTTCTTTTTGGAACACAGTGCTCTCTGCTGGCATCCTGACCACAGTGCTCTCTGCTGACATCTCTGTCCATTTTAGGAACTGTAGTGTACACTTTATTATGCACTTTACACATAGCAATGTTTTTGTAACACTGCTTATTCTAACACATTTCGGCCATATTTTTTTTGTACACTCAAATATATAGAATTTTATATATATTCACATTTTGTTGGCATTTTTCTGCCTAGCATCCATTATTACTAATATGTCTAGATACACGTCTATACAATTTTTTTCACTTCTCATTCACTTGTCTATGTATGACATTTATCTGACATATAATGATTCATTATTTGCCCTTTAATTCACTTTATTTATTTATTTATTCATTTTTTGTGTGGGTTGATATAATTTATGCACCTTTTCCTTTGCACATTATTCACGTCTCACTTTTTGTTTAGATAGTGTTCTTTATATATATATATATATATATATATATATGTATATATATATATATATATATATATATATATATATATATATATATCCCTCTATCTCCTTATACTTATCTATTAGTCTGCCTCTTATTTAATACTAGTCACATTGTCACCTCTTTACAGCTGTCCCTCTGCCTTTCATGTGTGACCAGCGCTGCACTATTTCTGCAGAGTATGCGCGCGCATGGTTTCTATATTATGTCTCTTTGAACTTTGCGCAGCTCTTCTCACTCAGTGCGCACCAATTCTTATCCTGGTTCTGCGCTTTATTATTGAATTTGCACTGCGCATGCATGAGTTACCCGGGACTTATGGGATTACGTCGGCTGACGTGCCGCGTCATCGCGCATGACCAGATCGCACAAAGACGACAGCCACCACACAGGTAACTTGTGTGTTGTTTAATTATACCTCGCTCTCTATTGGCTGAATAAACACATATATATATATATATATATATATATATATATATATATATATATATATAATGTGTAAACCATGAGTACAATGACTCCCTGAGGAAGCCTAATGGTGAAATGGCGTTGGATTGCTGGCGAATTGTGAGGGCATGTTTAAGGATTGTTATGCTGCTATGGCATGTGGGGTTTGGGAGAATGAGTTGTGCTACATACCAGTTATACTGGAGGCTTAGTTAAGTATACATGACTTTCCTCTGAGGTCTATTTCTCCCATTTCCACATGCAATCTCAGCACTTTCATACATTTTGTGACCATGATCCTTTGCATTTTTTCTCTTTAAGATATTTAGTGCTTTGATTGAGCAATACTGTCTGGGTTATATACACCGGCGGCCCTGTTAGGATTAACTTGCTATTGTATGCACTTTATCTTTTTGTACTACACCTCACATTCATTAATGTTTGTCTGGCTGTCTTTTTGTCCTTTTTAAGTGTTTTTATATGAATTTCTAATAAAGATGTGTTCAGTTTTTCCATAATTTGTGTCTGGTGTATGGTGTAAGTGTTACCGTTGAACTTTTCACACTAGACCAGTATATTTGATGCAGATATTTAACCCACTAATTTGGGTTATAATGATTATTTCAGGTATTCTTACAGAAGGACAATCCAATATGGATTTTCAGGCATGGGAAGCTTCATGGTTGGAGCAGGCAAATCTTTTATTCTCTGGCAAAATGACAGCCAGTGATGATCCGGATCAGTGCAATATTATAGAGCTTAAACACCTAGGAATTTATTACACTACTAAATGAATATCTGGTGGAATCGGGCCTCACTTGAGAACTACCTTCATAAGCATTTCATACCACGTGGACTCAGAGTACAAATATTCCCCTCCTCCAGCCTTGAACATGAGGTATATGTGAAGAAATAGGAAGAAGCATGCAATATTTGCTCACAAACATTTGTGATGATTATCATGGAGTATAATACTCAAGTACTAACTGAACTAGCAACACAGATTGAGAAGACGGAGGGTCAAATCACTACCAGTTTGATGAATAATGAGTTCTCTACTTTTAAAGGGGTACTACCTTTTTTCTTTTAAATCAACTGGTGGCAAAAAGTTAAACATATTTATAAATTACTTTTATTAAAAAATCTTAATCCTTCCTGTACTCATTAGCTGCTGAATACTACAGAGGAAATTCTTTTCTTTTTGGAATGCTCTCTGATGACATCACGAGCACAGTGCTCTTTGCTGATGTTATTATAATAATAATAATAACTCTTTATTTATTGTTGTCCTTAGGGGGATTTGAACCCAAGTCCCCAGCACTGCAAGGCCGCTGTGCTAACCACTGAGCCACCATGCTGCCCTTAGCATACATCTGCTATGCACTGTTGCTAAAATGGACAGAGATGTCAGCAGAGAGCACTGTGCTCGTGATGTCATCAGTGTTCCAAAAATAAAGGAATTTCCTCTGTAGCATTCAGCAGCTAATAAGTACTGGAAGGATTAGGATTTTTTAATAGAAGTAATTTACAAATATCAGTAAATGAAGAAAAAAGGTGTCCTGCACTCACCGCTTCAGTCCAGGTAATCCTGCTCCCATCTCGGGTCACGACTCGAACACGGAGGACATGGGAAGTGGAGCGCTCAGAGGCGACTGCCGGCGGTTTCACGCATAGGAATGCGCTTCATCCGGCCTCGTTAACGTCATCGCGCTGTGCGAATTATAAAGGTGCAACTGGTGAGTCACGTGATTCCAGGTGAACTCTCACCCCGTGTTGCATTAAGAAATGAACGGAACAAAAACCACATAAGGAAGCAAAAAGCAAGTTAGGTAAGTACATCAATACTAATAGACCTAGAACTGCCCTGAACAAAGAGAAATTTATAAAAAAGGGGAAAAATCTAGTTTATCATTTAACCCTAACGGCCCCTGCACGTCAAGGCACAATATCCATCGCGCCTCAGCTCGCAGGAGCAGATGGAGAATAACCAGCTTCTGGCACGAGGCTATAGGAAAGAAGTGGCAAGAAATGCTCTTTTGCACTATAAGAGCTCCCACCCTATCGAAACTAAAAATTCTATTCCGTATAGCCAGCTTCTACGTCTAAAAAGAAATAATAGCAAGCAGTCTGATTATGAGGAACAAGCAGGACACTTACTTACACGCTTTAGACAGCGACAGTATCCTAATGAAGTATTGGCACGAGCTTACAGGAGAGCTGCAACTAAAAACAGAGAGGACTTACTTATAGATTCAAAAAATAAGAAAAAAGATTTTCAGTCTACTACTGAACAGAATTCAAGATTTATGTTTGCTTTTAAAAACAGCCCTTTGAATCATGTAATTAAATCTGCCATCACCAAGAACTGGCATCTACTTATGGCAGATCCAGACATTGTGAATACAGCCCAGAATAGACCTATAGTGACCTTCAGAAAAAACAAGAAGATCGCTGACTTATTGAAGGGTCAGAAGTTGAATAGAGAAGCACATCCCAAGGAGACTTGGTTGTCTGGTATAGCCCCGAAAGGGAATAAGAAGTGCAGTTTCTGTCCTCAATGCCCTCATAACATCAATGCGATTTCTATTAAACTAGGGAGTTATGTTTTTGAAATAAAACACCTCATCACCTGCCGGAGCACCTTTGTTGTATATTTTTTATTTTGTAGTTTCCAATTCTTTTATATTGGAAAAACTGAGAGACAGCTCCGGGCCCGAGTACGAGAGCATATGTACTCAGTTCGAAAAGGAGGCGGATCCCCAAGATTTGTTCAGCATATGCAATCCATACATGGTGGAAATTGCACCACGTTAAAATTTGGAGGTCTTGAAACAATCCCTTGTCACCCTTCTGGAGGAGATAGACGCCGTCTGCTCCTGCGAGCTGAGGCGCGATGGATATTGCGCCTTGACGCGCAGGAGCCGTTAGGGTTAAATGATAAACTAGATTTTTCCCCTTTTTTTATAAATTTCTCTTTGTTCAGGGCAGTTCTAGGTCTATTAGTATTGATGTACTTACCTAACTTGCTTTTTGCTTCCTTGTGTGGTTTTTGTTCCGTTCATTTCTTAATGCAACACGGGGTGAGAGTTCACCTGGAATCACGTGACTCACCAGCTGCACCTTTATAATTCGCACAGCGCGATGACGTTAACGAGGCCGGATGAAGCGCATTCCTATGCGTGAAACCACCGGCAGTCGCCTCTGAGCGCTCCACTACCCATGTCCTCCGTGTTCGAGTCGTGACCCGAGATGGGAGCAGGATTACCTGGACTGAAGCGGTGAGTGCAGGACACCTTTTTTCTTCATTTACTGCTATTTGGTGACTACAGTCTTTATTGTCCTAGCACCTCCGTTGCCAGGGTGGATTTCCAGACTAGCGGGACGCCGTCTCCATCTCGTGGTCTTAGGAGGCCTAAGGTATCGGTGCCACTGTTGTTTCTTTTTTACTTTTAGTAATTTACAAATATGTTTAACTTTCTGCCACCAGTTGATTTAAATGAAAAAAGGATTTCACCGGAGTACCCCTTTAAGCAAGAACTTGAGGATGCACAAGTGATTTGGGCAAAACAAATCAAATTAGTGAAATCAATACATTTGAGAGACTCAAATGATGCCTTCATGAATAAGGTTTATAAATGGAAACAAGGGAGAAGAGAGAGACGCAATAGATCACCCTCTGTCTCCTCATCTGCCTCAACAGGGGTTGAATCCATTGCCTCATCCTGCACGTCGATATTCAGTATGAAGGGAAAATAGGAAACTATCGAAACAAGACCAACACAAGAGAGAGAAATGAAGCAGTGAATACCAGGAGCAACACTACAACTCGGAAGGTAATTTACCTGTCCAGTACAGTTCTTACCCCTGAGCATTAATAAGTCTTGAGTTTAGGTCTAACTTTTTCACCTGCCGCTTCTTTTCACTGTTTTACAGCAGTAAAAGACCTCCAGCTATTTGCGAGGAAAATAGTTTTTAAAAAGATATTTCACTCATCACAAACATATACACCTTTTGATACATCTGGTGAAATTGAAGCAGTTCAAGCATTACAAGATCTTCTTGGTGAGCAGGAGTCGGACCACACAGGTATGTTTCCAAAGCACGTTCTTTTACCTTCCAAGTACTTTCCTCAATTATCACTGTATCCCAACATTGATATTTTTGTAAAACTAGTAACGTCCGAATTGGAAAAAATCCCCAATAATAGATCGTATGATAACCTTACTGGTAAACAGCGGAGTGCACTGATGGACCCTGGCCGGATGGACGACATTGTCCTCAAACACTCTGATAAGGGTGGCAATGTCGTCCTCTGGCCCAGATCTATGTACGAATGAGAAGCGCATAGACAATTAAGGGAAGGCCTTTGTTACAAACGACTTACTTTCAATCCCCTTGTAGGCTACAAACAGGAATTGGCTGAAATTCTGGAGAGGGCACTGAGTAAAGGACTAATTAATAGAAAGCAACTAAACAGTCTCCTACCAGAATTTCCATCAGTGGCAACTCTGTACTTTTTGCTCAAAGTCCACAAACAACTTGATAATCAACCGGGGCAGCCAATAGTATCGGGTAGCAACTCCCTTTCTAAACCAATTTGTAGACTTCTTTTTGAAACCGATAGTTGAATCATTGCCTTCACATATTAAGGACACCACGGACATCTTGAAGCGATTGAGCTATATTCAGCTTGGTGAAGAGACAATGTTGGTAACCTGTCGTGATGAGCAGCAGGGGCCATATTCGAATTTGCGATATTTCGCAAATATATTGATGATCATTCATCATATGTTCGCATATTTGCTATGTTCGTTCACTTTTTTTCCATGCGAAAATTTGCATGGAAAATGTGCATAAAAATTTGCATATGCAAAAAACAAATATTAGTCATTACGAATATATAGCACTATATTCAAAATGTTTGCAAAATCGCAAAGTGACAATATTCGCAATAAAAATTAGCATTACGAATATTCGTGCTTAACACTAGTAACCTGTGATGTACAATCTTTATATATATATCAATAAGACACTCTGATGGAATGACTGCTATACAATTCTTAATTGGAAGAGAATTCTGGCCCAGAAGGAGATAAAGTGGATTTTCAAATTAAAAACCACAACTCCCTCGGGCCTGAATGAAAACAATAGTATTGTCCCCTTCCTATGAGAGCTCTGAGTAGTTAAGTAGGATCAGCGGCTATTTCATACGTTTTACAGTACCATTTGTGATTATAAGTGTACCAGATCCTTTTTTAATCTGGCTTAAGGGCCACCAGATTCTGGGTCGTTTAAGACCTCTCTATAAGTATATATCATTTTAGTAATGTTGCTATTTTTATGTGATATGGGCTTTTAATAAACTGATTTGTATTTTTGAACACATGATGTATTTGTACAGTTATACTGTAGTGTACACACATTTTTGTTATTATGCATTTTACACATAGCAATGTTTTTGTAACACTGCTTATTCTAACACATATTGACCGTATTTTTTTCTACACTCCTATATGGAATTTTATATATATTCACATTTTGTTGGTCTGTTTCTGCCTATCATACATTATTGTCCATATGTCTAGATTTTTGGCACAATGTGGATTCTAGGTGCATTCACCATTATTAGTGTTCCCTATGCCCCTCTGTCTCCATATACTTATCTATTAGTCTGCTTCTTCATTTAATACTGATTTAATGCTAGTCACATTGTCAACTCATTACAGCTGTCCCTATACCTTTCATGTGTGACCAGCGCTGCACTAGAGTATGCGCGCGCATGGTTTCTATATTATGTCTCTTTGAACTTTGCACAGCTGTTCTCACTTAGTTCGCGTGCGCACCAATTCTTATCCTGGCTCTGGGCTTTATAATTGAATTTGCTCTGTTCATGCGTGAGTTACCTGGGACATACGGGATGATGTCATTGCGCATGCGCAGACCGAACGAAGATGGTGGCCACCATCGAGTCCACTCAAACACAGGTAACTTTTTTAAGTTGTTTATCCCCTTCAAGCAGAACACCGCCTTTATACGGCGGATGATGCGATACTTTCGTGCATTCCACCGTTAATAGGCGGCGTTCATTAAATGCTCACTCCCGCGGCGCTGATTGGGTTAATTAGCTAAAGCCCCGGGGTGTCTGGCGGGAGACATCTTGCGCCCGACTGCCTGAGACTCCATTTGATTAACCCAATCAGCGATCGGGTGTGCAGTGCTGGCGGGTGTGTTGTGGGTGCGCGACGGGTTCGGCGGGTTCGGCGGGTATGCGGCAGGATCAATGGGAGCTGCAGGTGTCCAGAGGTCCGGCAGCGGCATTCCACAATGAGAGGGGTAAGTGCCCTCCCCCTTACAAGTTGCAAAACTACAACTCCCAGCATGTCCAGACAGTTTTGCAACATCTGGAAGACCACAGTTTGGAGACCACTGTGCAGTGGTTTCTAAATTGTTGTCCTCTAGATGTTGCAAAACTACAACTCCCAGCATGCCCAGGCAGCCAATGCCTGTCTGGGCATGCCGGGAGTTGTAGTTTTGCAAGATCTGGAGGAACACAGTTTAGAAACCACTACACAGTGGTCTCCAAACTGTAGTCCTCCAGATGTTGCAAAACTACAACTCCAGCATGCCCGGCTGCAAACGGTGTCTGGGCATGCTAAGAGTTGTCATTGCGTGCCTCCAGCTGTTGCAAAACTAACACTTCCAGCAGGCCCAGACAGCCATTTGCTGGTGCCAGAAAGTTAAACAGATTTGTAAATTTCTTCTATTAAAAAAATCTTAATCCTTTTAGTACTTTTTAGCAGCTGTATGCTACAGAGGAAATTCTTTACTTTTTGAATTTCTTTTTTGTTGTCCACAGTGCTCTCTGCTGACACCTCTGTCCGTGTCAGGAACTGTCCAGAGTAGCATAGGTTTTCTATGGGGATTTTCTCCTGCTCTGGACAGTTCCTGTCAGCAGAGAGCACTGTGGACAACACAAAAAATAATTAAAAAAATAAAGATTGTCCTCTGTAGCAAACAGCTGCTACAAAGTACTGAACGGATTAAGATTTTTTTAATAGAAGTCATTTACAAATCTGTTTAACTTTCTGGCACCAGTTCATTTAAAAAGAAAAGTTTTCCACCAGAGTACCCCTTTAAAGTGACAGAGGTCAGATTTGCAAAAAACGGCTGGGTCTTAAAGGTCAAAATGGGCTGTGTCCTTAAGGGGTTAATTATATACCTCGTTCTCTATTGGCTGAATAAACATATATATATATATATATATATATATATATATATATATATATATATATATATATATACTTTGTAAACCATAAGTACAATGACTCCCTGAGGAAGCCTAATAGTGAAACAGCATTGGGGTGCTGGTGAATTGTGAGGGTATGTTTAAGGCTGGAACTCCACTGAGGGTCTTTTTGTAAAAACGCCGTCAAAAAATTTTCCCGCATGGAGTTTTTTCTGTGAAAAAACGCTGCGTTTAGATGTTAGCTGCAAGTCAATGGTAAACTGCAAAATGCCAGATTAACTTGGCGTTTTTCAGTTTGGCGTTTTTTTAATCCTTTTGGCGTTTTTCAGCAATTTCGGGCTCAGAGGCTGCATTTTCAAAACGCCTGTCAAAACCTAGTTTGGCGTTGTTTGCCCTGAAATCATGGCGTTTTCATCCCATAGAAGCCTATGGGAGAGCAAAAACGCCAAGAAAAACGCCATGTTGGTTTTAAATTTTGCGTTTTTGCAGACGTTTTTTTATTCTTTTTTGGACTTTAGCGATCCCAAAAAAATGATGGAGATACCTTTTTTTTATTAAAATTTCGTAGGGTACCATAAAAAAATTAATAAAAAAGATACAGTAGTGATGGAAAAAATTGTACCTAACGAAATTTATCTTTTTTATTATGAAATGTTTATAAATTTTTAAACAGGGATCAATTTATGTGAGTGGGTAAAGCACTAAAAATGTAGCCGACAATTATAAAAATGTAATGTGTGCGTGTTTTTCATTTTTTTTAAAAACATTTTTTAGGTAGTACTACTACTCCCAGCATGGAACACACTGTTCCATGATGGGAGTAGTAGTTACCTGTACTTACTGACAGATCGCCTGTTGCGATCCTCCTGTATAATGTATAGATGCGGTGGCCGTTCTTCTATGGTCCCCTGCACTCACGTATATATACACATATTCATATTTCCCGCAGAACTGTGATTGGCCAGATGGTTCCAGCCATATACATGTGTATATATACGGCGTGCAGGGGACCATAGGAGAGCGGCCGCTGCATCTATACATTATACAGGAGCATCACAGCGGGTGGCAGGAGTGATACCCGCAGTGATCTTTCCTTAACTACAAGTACTACTACTCCCAACATGGAGTACACTCTGCTCCATGCTGGGAGCTGTAGTACCTGCATTAATAGACAGATCACAGTGGTTGTCAGAAGTTACACTTGCTGCGATCTGTCTATTAATGCAGGTGCTACAGCTCCCAGCATGGAGCAGAGTGTGCTCCATGTTGGGAGTAGTAGTGCCTGCTAAAGGACACATCCGAGCGGGTGTCACTACTGACACCCGCTGTGATCGTCCTGTCTATAGCAGAGATGCAGAGCGGCTGTATACATCGCTTGCATCCCTGCTCTGCACTATACTCCGGGCCGGCCACTCATTCATTCATCTTTTCCTCAGAGCTGTGATTGGCTTCAACCATCTGACCAATCACAGCTCTGGGCGGAAAATATGAATGGCCAGTGATGTGAATAGAGCAGAGATGGGAGCGCTGTATAGAGCCACATTGCTGCTATATTATGGACAATCGCATCGGGTGTCAGACTGACACCCGGGGTGATATGTCTATAGTTCAGGTACTACTACTCCCATCATGGAACATTCTTGTTCCATACTGGGAGTAGTAGTACTACATAAAAAATTTGAAAAAAAGCGGAAAAAAAAAGTTAAACACACACACACACTATCAAAAAAAAAAAATTCTACATGCAATCTCAGCACTTCCATACCTTTTGTGACTATGATCCTTTGCATTTTTTCTCTTTAACCCCTTAAGGACGCAGGACGTAAATGTACGTCCTGGTGAGGTGGTACTTAACGCACCAGGACGTACATTTACGTCCTATGCATAACCGCGGGCATCGGAGCGATGCCCGTGTCATGCGCGGCTGATCCCGGCTGCTGATCGCAGCCAGGGACCCGCCGGCAATGGCCGACGCCCGCGATCTCGCGGGCGTCCGCCATTAACCCCTCAGGTGCCGGGATCAATACAGATCCCGGCATCTGCGGCAGTTCGCGATTTGAATGAATGATCGGAACGCCCGCAGCACTGCTGCGGGGATCCGATCATTCATAACGCCGCACGGAGGTCCCCTCTCCTTCCTCCGTGCGGCTCTCGGCGTCTCCTGCTCTGGTCTGTGATTGAGCAGACCAGAGCAGGAGATGACCGATAATACTGATCTGTTCTATGTCCTATACATAGAACAGATCAGTATTAGCAATCATGGTATTGCTATGAATAGTCCCCTATGGGGACTATTCAAGTGTAAAAAAAAATTTAAAAAAATGTAAAAGTAAAAGTAAAAAATAAGTGAAAAATCCCCTCCCCCAATAAAAAAGTAAAATGTTCGTTTTTTCCTATTTTACCCCCCAAAAAGCGTAAAAAAATTTTTTTATAGACATATTTGGTATCGCCGCGTGCGTAAATGTCCGAACTATTAAAATAAAATGTTAATGATCCCGTACGGTGAACGGCTTGAACGAAAAAAAAAATAAAAGTCCAAAATTCCTACTTTTGTAATGCATTTTATTAAAAAAAAAATTATAAAAAATTAATTAAAAGTTTTTCATATGCAAATGTGGTATCAAAAAAAAAAGTACAGATCATGGTGCAAAACATGAGCCCCCATACCGCCGCTTATACGGAAAAATAAAAAAGTTAGAGGTCATCAAAATAAAGGGATTATAAACGTACTAATTTGGTTAAAAAGTTTGTGATTTTTTTTTAAGCGCAACAATAATAGAAAAGTATGTAATAATGGGTATCATTTTAATCGTATTGACCCTCAGAATAAAGAACACACGTCATTTTTACCATAAATTGTACGGCGTGAAAACGAAACCTTTCAAAATTAGCAAAATTGCATTTTTCGTTTTAATTTCCCCACAAAAATAGTGTTTTTTGGTTGCGCCATACATTTTATGATATAATGAGTGATGTCATTACAAAGGACAACTGGTCGCGCAAAAAACAAGCCCTCATACTAGTCTGTGGATGAAAATATAAAAGAGTTATGATTTTTAGAAGGCGAGGAGAAAAAAATGAAAACGTAAAAATTAAATTGTCTGAGTCCTTAAGGCCAAAATGGGCTGAGTCCTTAAGGGGTTAAGACATTTAGTGCTTTGATTGAGCAATACTGTCTGGGTTATATACACTGGCGGCCCTGTTAGGATTAACTTGCTATTGTATGCACTTTATCTTTTTGTACTACACCTCACATTCATCTGTGTTTGTCTGGCTGTGTTTTTGTCCTTTTTAAGTGTTTTTATATGAATTTCTAATAAAGATGTGTTCAGTTTTTCCATAATTTGTGTCCGGTGTATGTTGTAGGTGTTACTGTTGAACTTTGGCACTAGACCAGTATATTTGATGCAGATATTTAACCCACTTTTATTGGTTATACCTGTCAGCCATGAGGCGTTATTTAGGGAAATACAGGCACACGCAGATATGGCAGCAGTGTAATGATGAAAAAATAGGTTAACATTTTGTATTTATTTCAATATCAACTCCTTAGTTATTACAAAAGCTGTAAAAAATTTTGTTTACAAAAATTACTTGCTTTTTGTGGGACAATTGTTACTTTTTAATGGCATAATTTGGAGGTACATACACTCACTGGCTACTTAGATATACCTGTTCAATTGCTTGTTAACATAAATAGCTTATCAGTCAATCACATGGTAGCAACTCAATCCATTTAGGCATGTAGAAGTGGTGAAGACAACTTGATCAAGCGAGCATCAGAATTAGGAAGAAAGGGAATTTTAGTGTCTTTGAATGTGGCATGTTTGTTAGTACAAGAAGAGCCGGTCTATGTATTTCAGAAACTGCCGATCTTCTAGGATTTTCACATGCAACAATATCTAAGGTTTAAAAATAACGGTCTGAAAAAAGAGAAAATATTAAGTTAACTGAAATTGTGGGGAGGGAAATGCCTTGTTGAGCTCAGAGGTCAGATGAGAATGGGCAGACTGGTTTGAGATGACAGAAAGGCAACAGTAATTTAAATACCCATTTAAATCCAAGGTAAGCAGAATACCATCTCTGAACTCAACAACAGATCTAATGGGCTACAGCAACAGAAGACCAAACCACATGTCACCCCTGTCAGCTAAGAACAGGAAAACGAGGCTACACTTCGCACAGGCTCACCAAATTTGGACGATGGAAAACGGGAAGAACATTGTCTGGTCTGATGAGTCTGGATTCCAACTGTGACATTCAGATGGCATGTAAACAAGATGAAAGCATGGGTCCATCTTGCCTTGTATTAACGGTTCCGGCTGGTGGTGGTGTGGGGGGCATTTTCTTGGCACACATTAAGGCCCATCAGTACCAACTGAGCATCATTTAAAGACAACAGCTTACCTGAGTATTATTGCTGCCATGTCCGTCCCTTTACAAAAACAGTGACTCCATCTTCTGATGAATACTTCCGCCAGGATAAGGCACCGTGTCACAAAGATCATCATCTCATACATGACAATGAGGTCGCTCGACTACACAGTAACCTGATCAAATTCTAATAGAGCACCGTTGGGGTGTAGTGGCATGGGAGATTTGCATCATGGATGTGTAGCTGACAAATGTGCAGCAGATCTGTCTCTTCCTGTGGTGCTAAAGGTGGTATCCAAAATTTAAAAACTTCTGTTGAAGGTCACAGCCCTTGCAAAATGGGTGGAAACCATCTAACAGTGACATTTAGCCACGCTGGAGGGTACCTGGGAGGAGGCTGTGAGTCGGCCTAATGCTGCCGTAATTGCCCACTGGCCCCTGTTTTGCTTATCACGTACAGGTAGGTTAGCGTTAGGTCCCGTGCCATTTGAGAAACCTTAGCGTTGGTGTGCGGGCTCTGGTATGCCCTTCATATAAGGATACACTGGCGAATGTCTCAATTTTAACATCAGTGTTGAGGGATAGCCAATGTCATTGTATACATCAACCACAGTAGTGCACCTAAATTCCTGTATTGTATTATTCTAATTGTTACACATCCACACCATCTATCTGGTGTAGAAAACCATTGTGGTACTTGTAGTCCGCTGCAGGCATCCTCCATTGTATGCATTTTTATGCTGGGGATCGCCCCTAGCAACGGACTACAAGGGCAGGATCTGCTCCCCCAGTATAAATGCACAACCGCATTTGGGGTTGAGCACCTCCAGCCATTTGAGACCACATTTTTTGTTGTTGTTTAACAGTGACATTTAGCATTATCTTGGTTCTATGGGCTATCAAAGGTGGAATTGCAAGTTTAGAAAACAAATGTTCTGCTTGAGAAACAGCAGCACTCCTGGCTGCAATACCAGGGCAGTGTCTGCACCTCACTTTTTGTTAAGTAGTGCTGAGCTGCAATAGCAGCCACAGCCTATGGACAACAGTGGAGCTGTTTCTTTATGGACAGCCTAGTGATGGCACACTGTATCTTAGGGGCTTGTATTACAGATACAAGTTGGTAAGGAATTTTTACCTCTAGTATGAGGGTTTTTTGCCTTTCTCTGGATCAACTCAGTAGGGGCTCATTAGGGTTATAGGTTGAACTTGATGGACTCTGGTCTTTTTTCAACCTCATGAACTATGTTACTATGTTACTAGATGTGCAAATAATAGCTTCATTTCTTAAAGGGGTACTCCGGTGGAAAACTTTATTTTAATTTTTTTTAAATCAACTGGTGCCAGAAAGTTAAACAGATTTGTAAATTACTTCTATTAAAAATTCTTAATCCTTCAAGTACTTATTGACGGCTGTATTCTACAGAGGAGTTTTTTTTTCTTTTGGGATTTCTCTTCTGTCACAGCCACAGTGCTCTCTGCTGACACTTCTGTCCATTTTAGGAACTGTCCAGAGCAGCATATGTTTGCTATGGGGATTTTCTCCTGCTCTGGACAGTTCCTAAAATGGACAGAGGTGTCATTAGAGAGCACTGTAGTCGTGACAGAAAAGAATTTCCTCTGTAGTATACAGCCGCCAATAAGTACTGGAAGGATTAAGATTTTTTTTAATAGAAGTAATTTAAAAATCTGTTTAACTTTCTGGCATCAGTTGATTTAAAAAAAAATCCACTAGAGTACCCCTTTAAGTATTATGAATGATACTTATCTAGCTGATCCTGTATCCCACTCCCATTGCTTCCTGGTGATGTGCCAACATTCAGGAAATGCCTGTTCAGCAAATCACTTGCCACAGGTAACACCAGTCATTGGCTGAATTCACATTTTTCTGCATGTTGGCATGTCACCAGGAAGCGATAACCAGCAGGAACACATTCAAAAGGGATCGGACTGGTAAGTATGCTTTATTTTTTATTTTAAAGGCAGTATGAGCATTTTTTTTTTCTCCATGGAAAACCCCTTTTAGTATTTGCAGACTGCTTCTTTGACTTGTCTAAAACTATAAGATATTACACATCCTCCTGAGATTGCCCTACAGGTAAAGAACACATGTTATGTCACACATTTCAGAACATTTTTAGCACCTGACAAACTTCGAACAAGATGTGTGAAAGGTTAGCTTGGCATTTTGATGGAAAAAAAAAAAAAAGAAAGAAAATACTTTTTTTCAGAATGGCAAATGTGGTTTATGATTAGAGAACATAGAATGAAGATGTATACAATAATTTACTTCAAAATATGAAGGGGAGAAATTAATTAAGACAAAACAACAATATTTTATTATAATGCAACTGTTGAAATTCAACATTCCTGATTGTCAAGTGGGTTCAGCCAACTTTTGACTAAAGTGTATGGGCACCTTTATCCATTATCTAAGCTAAAATGAAGGACAAACCTGGATGGTACAGTAGTTTGGTGGGTAGTACTGTTGAATCAAATAGAAATACTGTTAAAATGCCATTCAGACAATTGGCAGCCCTGTGCTATATCACCCCCCCCCCCCCTTTATTATTCCCTGTGCCACATCATCACCTTCCCCTTGATTCCCCCTGTGCCAGTACAATTGCCCCCTTATCACTTACTGTGCCACATCATCCCTGAAATATGCCAGGCAATCTGCTATTATTTATTTAAAAAATAATAATATATATATATATATATATATATATATATACAAACCTCACACTCAACTGCTCCTATTCTCCATTGCTCTCCTCCTCTAGGTGCTGGGGCCCAATATGTCAATTGCTGCTCAGCCAATCACTGGCAGTAACAGTGTCCGTCCTTCCTCAGCCATTAATTAACTGGGCAGCAATGTAACCCCAGAAGAATAGCTGAGTCTGCGACTGGGCCAAATCCATCAATTGGTAATGCTGCTCCTGGTCTCCTGTGCTTTCCTCTTCCAGGTACTCGGGCCCAATATTCAAACACAAGCCACAATGGTGTCCTACCTTAGACAATTGGCTGAGAGGCTATGTGACCCCAGAACCAGGAAGAGGAACATGACTAAGTCCAGGGCTGAGCAGCAATTGACATATTGGGGCCCAGCAGCTGGAAGAAGAGAACACTGGAGATTGGGAGCAGTGTAATGGGAGGCAGCAGGAGAGTGTAGAAGATATGTTTAGTCATGGCCCTAAATGTTGGCACCCCTGAAATTTTTCAAGAACATTTCTCACAGAAAAGGATTGCAGTAACACATGTTTTGCTATACACATGTTTATTCCCTTTGTGTGTATTGGAACTAAACCAAGAAAGTTAGACATAATGTCACACCAAACTCCAAAAATGGGCTGGACAAAATTATTGGCACCCTTTCAAAATTGTGGAAAAATAAGATTGTTTCAAGCATGTGAGGCTCCTTTAAACTCATCTGGGGCAAGTAAAAGGTGTGGGCAACATAAAAATCACACCTGAAAGCAGATAAAAATGAGAGAAGTTCACTTAGTCTTTACATTGTGTTCCTGTGTGTGCCACATTAAGACTGGACAACAGAAAAAGTAGAAGAGAACTGTCTGAGGACTTGAGAACCAAAATTGTGGAAAAATATCAACAATCTAAAGGTTACAAATCCATCTCCAGAGATCTAGATTTGCCTTTGTCCACAGTGCGCAACATTATCAAGGAGTAAGCAACCCATGGCACTGTAGCTAATCTCCCTGGGTGTGGGCAGAAGATAAAAATTGATGAAAGGTGTCAACGCAGGATAGTCCAGAGGGTGGATAAGCAGCCCCAAACAAGTTCCAAATATATTCAAGCTGTCCTACAGGCTCAGGGAGCATCAGTGTCAGCGCGAACTATTTGTCGACATTGAAATTAAATTAAATGCTATGGCAGGAGACCCAGTAGGACCCCACTGCTGACACAGAGACATAAAAAAGCAAGACTACATTTTGCCAAAATGAACGTGAGTAAGCCAAAATCCTTCCGGGAAAACATCTTGTGGACAGATGAAACCAAGATAGAGCTTTTTGGTAAAGCACATCATTCTACTGTTTACTGAAAATGGAATGAGGTCTACAAAGAAAAGAACACAGTACCTACAGTGAAATATGGTGGAGGTTCAATGATATTTTGGCGCTGTTTTGCTGCCTTTGGCACTGGGTGCCTTGAATGTGTGCAAGGCATCATGAAATCTGAGGATTACCAACAGATTTTGGGTCGCATTGTACAAGTACACACTGTACAGTGTCAGAAAGCTGGGTTTGTATCTGAGATCTTGGGTCTTCCAGCAGGACAATGACCCCAAACATACGTCAAAAAGCACCCAGAAATGAATGGCAACAAAGCGATGGAGATTTCTGAAGTGGCCAGAAATGAGTCCAGAAATAAATCCCATTGAACACATGTGGAGAGATCTTAAAATTGCTGTTGGGAAAAGGCAACGACTGATTTTAGTTATTTTTTCCAAAGGGTGTGCAACCAAATATTAAGTTAAAGGAAATCTGTCATCAGAATCACCCGCACTAAACCTGTTACACAGGCTTGTAGTGCGGGTGATCCTGATTAAAACGCTTCTTACCTGGTTAAAAATGGTTCAGCGCTTCTTAAGATATCTATATTTTTAGTTTTTTTTGTTATTCCCTGGCTATCATCTGGGACTCGGCCACACGTCATTCTAGCTGGGCGGAGCTGCCGCCCGGCTCATGAATATTCATGAACTTATCCTCGTAGTCTAACTCCTTTTTCTTGGTCTGGTGGGGAGGGCCGTGAGGATAAGTTCATGAATATTCATGAGCCGGACGCAGCTCCGCCCAGCTATAATGACGTGTGGCCGAGTCCCAGATGATAACACCTCCCACTGAGTCCCAAGCCAGGGAATAACAGAAAACTAAAAATATAGATATCTGAAGAACCGCTGAACCAATTTTAACCAGGTAAGGAGCGTTTTAATCAGGATCACCCGCACTACAAGCCTGTGTAACAGGTTTAGTGCGAGTGATTCTGATGAGAGATTTCCTTTAAGGGTGCCAATAATTTTGTCCAGCCCATTTTTGGAGTTTGGTATGTCCAATTTGCTTTCTTTCCTCACTTTTTTGGTTTAGTTCCAATACACACGAAGGGAATAAATATGTGTATAGCAAAACATGTGTTACTGTAATCCTTTTTTGTGAGAAATCCTTCATTTTCTTGAAAAATTTCAGGGGTATCAACATTTACGGCCGTGACTGTGTGTATATACATATAAAAAAAAAAAAAATATATATATATATATATATATATATATATAACAAACAGCCTGTTTGTCTCTCTAAAAACAAAAACATTTTGCAGGATAACCACCTCAAGTAAGAACTCAAAAGCCAGACACACCTCATAAACAATGGGAGCTGTTTCCCTAACATCCATATTAGAGATGAATGATTTTTTTTTTTTTATTTGATTCGGCCGATTAACCAAATTTTCCCCCAAAAATTGGTTCGGTCTGAATTTATTTGCGGTGAATCGTTAATAAAAATGGCTATTTCTGGCCTACAGAGAGCCTCAAAAGGGGTGTAGAACACTTTGCTTTGCTGTAACACATATAGGGTGTGTTCTGAGTTAGTGAAATAATACTGCTATTCAGTATGACATGCAGATCAGAGGTGTTGCTATTAGAATCACTGTCGCAGAGAGGCACAATGACGGAGCCTGGAGGTGGCATCAGTATGAGGAGGCCAATAGTGGCTGAGTGACACAGCGTGGAGGTGGCGGCAGCATTAGGAGAACATATAATGGCTGAATGACGCAGCCTGGAGTTGGCAGCAGCATGATGAGAACACATAGTGGCTGAATGATACAGCTTGGAGTTGGGGAAGCATAGTGTGGCTGAAAGACATAGCCTGGAGTTTGCGACAACATATAGTGGCTGAATGACACAGTGTGGAGGTGGCGGCAGCATAAGGAGAACATATAGTGGCTGAATGACACAGCATGGAGGTGGCGGCAGCATGAGGAGAACATATAGTGGCTGAATAAGACAGTGTGGAGATGGCGGAAGCATGAGGAGACCATATAGTGGCTAAATTACACAGCCTGGAGGTGGCAGAAGCATGAGGAGACCCTATAGTGGCTGAATGACATAGCCTGGAGTTTGCGGCAGAATGAGGAGAACAAATAGTGTTTGATTGACACAACGTAGAGGTGGCGGCAGCATGAGGAGAACATATAGTGGCTAAACGACTAAGCGTTGAGGTGGCGGCAGCATGAGGAGAACATATAGTGGCTGAATGACACAGCGTGGAGTTTTCGTTAGCATATAGTGCCTGAATGACACAGCCTGGAGTTTGCGGCAGGATGAGGAGAACAAATAGTGTTTGATTGACACAACGTAGAGGTGGCGGCAGCATGAGGAGAACATATAGTGGCTAAACGACACAGCGTGGAGGTGGCGGCAGCATGAGGAGACCATATAGTGGCTGAATGACACAGAGTGGAGTTGTCGTTAGCATATAGTGCCTGAATGACACAGCCTGGAGTTTGTGTCAGCATGAGGAGACATATAGTGGCTGAATGACACAGCCTGGAGGTGGCGGAAGCATGAGTAGACCATATAGCCTCAATAGGGGTGTAGAACATGTTGCCTTGCCCTGACACACATAGGGAGTGTGCTGAGTTAGTGAAATAATACTGTTATTCAGTATGACATGCAAATTACAGGCATGACTATTAAAAACACTGCTGCAGAGCGTCTGGATGTGGCAACAGGGAAACCATATGGCATCAGATTTTTATGTAATTTTTATTTAACTTGAATTTATTTACATTTTTGACTACCCATTCTGGTGAGCATCGAGCTGGAGCTGCTCCAGCCCCTGCCTCTCAGCCTGCCTGACTGTGAAAGTACAAATCTTTCATTCGATCAGTTATGGTTCATTGTTATGGCTCCAAGCTGTTTTATTGGATTTTTGTGGTAATTCCACAGGTAATATATGACGTCAACGACCATAGGGCCTCAGTCTTGAAAAGATTACAACGATTTTAAAAAATGTAAGATTCATATTAGATTCCCAAGTTTAAAGTCCCAGCGTTTACTTTGAACTAATACTGAATGACCACAAAACCCAATCTAACAAGGAGTCACATGGTGGCACAATGACAGATTGAAGATTGAAGATTTTTGATACATGAAAATGTTTACAGTTTACTCTAAATTGCCAACAGCATAAGGAGACCATATGGTGGCACAATGACACAGCCTGGAGGTGACAACAGCATGAGTAGACCATAGGGCCTCACAATTCCAAAAATTAAAAAATACATTTTCAAATCTTAATTGAAGATTTTTAGTAGATAGTGCTGCCATAAAAATGTGTAGGTAATGTCCCAGCAACATGAGGAGACCATAGAGTGCCTGAATGACACAGCGCGGAGGTGGCAGCAGCATTAGGAGACCATATAATGCCTGAATGACACAGCATGGAGATGGTGGCAGCATATAGTGGCTGAATGACGCAGCCTGGAGTTGGCAGCAGCATACAGTGGATGAATGATACAGCCTGGAGTTGGCAGCAGCATACAGTGGATGAATGACACAGCCTGGAGGTGGCCGGAAGCCTGAGGAGACCATATAGTGGCTGAATGACACAGCCTGGAGTTGGCGGCAACATGAGGAGACCATATAATGGCTTAATGACACATGCCTGGAGTTGGCGGCAGCATGAGGAAAACATATGGTGTCAGAATGAGACAGCCTGGAGCTGGCATTAGCATGAGGAGAACATATGGTGGCAGAATAAGACAGCCTAGAGGTGGCAGCAGCAGCATCAGGAGTCCTGAAAGTGACCTGGTGACAGAATGGTGTGGTGGGTTGCAATATCAGTACTCGGTGACGAAGGTGGGTGAAAAAAGGGGAACTTGGCATCAGATGTGTGGCATCAGGCGGGTGGCAGGATCAGAATAGTAGCTGAGGCAGGTAGGCAGAAGAAAACGGTCTCTTTTGTAAAAGTGTTAGTGTGCACAAGTAAGTATTGAGGATATGCATTATGTACAACTTAACCTTTAATAATATGCTTAGGATACAATATATGGACCCAAATAGTATATTTTAAATCAAACAAAAGGAAAGGTGTGAACAAAAAAAACATGTGCCACCTACATAACCAAGTATTGATGTGATGCAAGGACCTATTAAAGGTGGAACAGAACAACATATGGTCCATTGTAACTGGTGGGGGTACAAACTTCCCCTGTAAAGCCCTACTCTCGACCTATTAATTCCCTTTTTGGCAAGTGTTACTCACCTAAAAAGGGTGGCCCCACACAGGAAACTCTCTCTATTTTCGCCAAAAAACCCTGGGAAAGGGCAGTGTTTGTAGGGGGAAATAGGGAGAGGTTCCTGTGTGGGGCCGCCATTTTTAGGGTGAGTACCACTTGCCAAAAAGGGAATTAATAAAGTGAGAGTAGGGCCTTACAGGGGAAGTTTTTACCCCCACTGTGGACCGTTGTTCCCTTTCACCTTTTATAGGTCTTTGCATCACATCAATACTTGGTGGTGTAGGTGGTACATGGTGTTTTTTGCACACCTTTCCTTTTGTTTGATTTAAAAAAATTAGAGTAAATATATTTTATCTAAGAAATGTAAAGTTTTAGCTCATGCATATCCTCAATACTTACTTGTGGTCTGATGGCGAGGAATGTCTGTAACTGGGGAGCAGCACCTTAAACATGTTGTCCACTATCCATATTTGTGAAGTGTTGGTGGCACCATAGTTAATCAACTCATCAGGCATTGGTGGGTAGAAATCCTGGCTGATCCATGCCTGATTCATCTTCACAAAGGTCAGTCACTCCAAATTTTTCATGGACAGATGAGTTCTCCTTGGGGTAACTATGGCTTCCGCCACACTAAACACCCGCTCTGATGGCACACTACTGGCCGGACAGGACAGCTTTTCCAGGGCAAACTCTGCTAGTTGCGGCCACAAATCATATTTGGCTACCCAGAAGTCCAGCGGATCTTCAAAGTGTGTTGGCACGGACATATCAAGGTATGCCATCACCTGCTGGTTCAGGTCCTGCTCCAGGTCTACCTGCTGCAGATGAGTTGCTTCACTATGCGGGTGAAGAAAGCTACTCATCAGCGACTGTAAACTCAGACTGCTGCTGATGGAGCCGGTACTGCTCCTTCCACCCCACCCCTCCCCAGCAGCCATGGCAGTGGAAGGTGAGCGCAGAGGGCCCCCCGAGTCAGACCTGCAAGAGGATGGACGATGGCGTAGGTAGGCATTGGCCAATTGACTATGTAGGATGTCTGTGTAGTATTTCACTTTGTCCTCCCTCTCAGTGGGTGTGAAAAAGGCCCCTATTTTGTGCCGGTAGCAAGGGTCCAATAAGGTAGAGAGCCAGAAGTCATCCCACTGCGGAATGATGACAATTCGGCAGTCACTACACAAGCATGTGAGTATGCATCATGTCATTTGTGCAAGTGACTCGGAGGGACTCCCTGCCTCCACTGCATACTGCCACGGTGTGTCTGGGTCCTCTGTCTCGCCTTCTTCATAAACCTCTAGCTACCCTAGCTGCTCCGTCTCCTCCTGTCAGATGACTAGAAAAACCGTCCATCTTGTGAAACCTAAACTGTGCTTCACTGTGCCCCCCCCCCTTCGCCTCCTCCAGTTCAGCCCCCACAGGACTCATGTGGACGTGAGTTGTGGGCGCCACGTCTCGAGTTCCCTGACCAGCCATAGTTTCCAACACGTGTTGTAGTAGATAAAGCAGTGGAATGATGTCGTTCATCCCATAATCCTGGCGACTGACTAATGATGTGGCTTCCTCAAAGGGCCTGAGCAAACGGCAGGTGTCACGTATGAGCTGCCACTGGTTGACATTGAAGTTACACAGGAGAGTCCCCTTATCCGCTGGGATCATAAAAAAATCGGTGATAGCATTTCTCTGTTCGTATAGTCGGTCCAACATATGGAGGGTGGAATTCCAACGTGTGGAAACGTTCCAAATCAGTCTATGTTGGGGGAGGCCATTCTGATGCTGCAGCTCAAGGAGGGTGTGCTTTGTGGTGTACGAGTGGCTGAAGTGCATGCAAAGTTTCCTTCCCGTTGATAGGATGTCTTGCAGATGGGGGAACACTTAAGGAACGCTTGACAACCAGATTGAGCACGTGTGCCATGCAGAGCGTATGGCTCAGCCTTCCTTGTCACAGTGCACACAATATGTTCTTCCTGTTGTCGGTCACCATGGTTCCCATTTCAAGTTTTCATGGATTAAGCCATGATTTGAATGACTTTTAGCAGTTCCTCCCCTGTGTTACACAGTTTGCCAAGGCAAACCATGTGAAGAACAGCGTGACACCGCTGTGCACTGCACACATGGTGTGCTGGAGGGGCACTGAGACTTGAGCAGTGGAGGCTGAGGAGGCAGAGTTGCACACTGTCACAGGACCAACGGCCTGTGAGTGAGAAGGCGGAAGTGGCGTGACCTGTCCAAGTTGGTGTTGTGGCTGTGCAGGAACCACATTCACCCAGTGGGCCATAAAGGACATGTATTGTCTATGACCGTAGTTACAGCTCCACACGTCGGCGCTGCCGTGCCCTTTTGTACACACCAACAGGTTCAAGGACTGGCCCACCTCCTGTTCCATAAAATTGTGCAGGGCTGATACTGCCTTCTTCGCAAAGAAATGACGGCTTGGGGCTCTCCACCTTGGCTCGGCACAAGTCATCAGTTCTCTGAAAGGTGCAGAGTCCACCACTTGAAAAAGGAGGGACTGCAGCACGAGCAACTTAGAAAGGAGCACATTCAGCTTCTATGCCGATGGATGAGTGGGAGCATACTGTTGTCTCTTGGACATGGCTTCACCGATGGATTGCTGGCAGAATGACTGAATTGAAGTAGGAGGAGCAGGAGCATCTGGAGCGACAGAATACGGGTATGACACACAGCTCCCTTTGGCTGAGGTAGTGGAGCCTTGGCTGTCTGAAACAGGTAGCGGCGTGCCACTGGGTGATACAGCAGGCTGGACCACCACATCAGAGCCATGGTTCTCCCAGGCCGCTTTATGGTGACGCTGCATATGTTGACGCAGGGCCGTGGTGCCAACATTGGGACCCTGGCCATGCTTTACCTTCTGCCGACACATCTTGCATGTGACCTTCTTAATCTCCTCCGGATGCTTGATGAAAAACTGCCACATCACCGAGTAGCTGATTTTCCCAACAACAGTCTGCACTGATTGACTGCTACTGCTGTCGACTCCAGGAACCCCTGTTCCACTACCTCCCGGGAACGTAGGTTGCCGCAAAGCAGGTGGTCTACCCTGGGCTTGTTTGGCTCCAGAATTTCCACTTCTGCCACCATGCTGACTGCCAACCATGCTACCACCTTGCTGGCTCAGCTGCTGCCTCACAGCCAACCTACAACACTCTTCTCCTGATGATGATAAAGCCCCTTCTGCATCCGGTTCCCAAGTGCGATTGGCTCCATCATCATCGAGTTATATCTGCATGTCACTGATGTCCTCCTCAGGTTCCTCAACAGTGTCTGCTTCAGGAGCCTGAACGCTGGCAACACCACCTCCCACCCCACTCTCCTCATTACTACTTGTCCGCCTGGTGGACGAAGCAGTGGATTTCTCCTCCACTTCTTGGCTGGGCAGAAGCTGCTGACTCTCCTCTATATCGTCCTCACTAAATAGTGGAGCTGAACCCACTGCATAAGATACTTCTGTGGGGGAGGGAACAGCATAGGACAGAGGCAATGGGAGGAAAGGGACTGCCAACAGAGGGTTGTGTCTGAGGAACCCGCTGACTGTTGACTGGGGGTGTCAGATGTCACTTGGGATGAAGTGGATGACCGAGTTGACCAATTAATGACAGCAAATGGGTTGCTGGTCGAGACACGACCGCTAGTTGATACCGGGAGCTCAGGCCTCTCACTGCGACTCCTGCTGCCACTCGCCCTAGTCTGCTGGGACCTGGGACCTCTGCATGATGAATTTAAGCCTTTGTCACTACTCTGTGCATGTCCTGGCACTTCTCTGCCTGACATACTTAGTGCGTATATGAGGGGAGTACAATATGCGCCACTATGCTTAAAACAGCATTTGTCTACAACACCAGCAGGTGTGTATTTTGCCTGGCCTTTCACAGTATCTAGACCCTTGAGACTTTTACAGGAACAAAACAGTACACCAAAGTACGTATATGGTATGCACTTATGAGGGGAGGACAAAGCGCTACAGTACACTTGAAAAAGTATTCGTGTACAACACCAGCTGGTGAGTACTTTTGCCTGGCCTTTCACAGTATCTAGGCCCTTGAGACCTTAACAGGAACAAATTAGTTCACCACTTAGATTTATGTATGTGGTATGCACTTATAATCGGAGGACAATGTGCTACAGTACACTTAAAAAAGTATTTGTGTACAACACCAGCCGGTGAGTACTTTTGCCTGGCCTTTCACAGTATATAGGCCCTTGAAACTTTAACGTGAACAAAATAGTACACCACTTAGATGTACGTATATGGTATGCACTTATGAGGGCAGGACAATGCACTCCAGTATGCTTAAAACAGTAAGCGACACCAGCAGTACACACCAGTTCTGCAGCACACAATTGCTGTGTACTACATCCAAAATTGCACAATCTCTCTCAATCTCACTCCCTCCCCTATCAGTGCTTCTAGGCAGGATTTGTGCTTGAGCTGAATTGCTGCTGTTCTGTGCAACACACGGCTGTCTGCCCCTCTCTGTAATAGAACGCTGCAGTGACTGGGAGGTGAATTGCTGCAGTAAGAATGCTTTTCTGTGCAACGCACACTGCTCTCTGTTCAACAGAACGCTGATGTGACTGGGAGGTGAAAGGCTGCTGGAAAAATGCTTTTCTGTGCAACACACAGCGTTGTTTGTCCCTATCTATCTCTCTGCAATTAAAGGCTGAAGTGACTGGCCACAATATGGTTTCCGATTATATAGGGCTGTGACATCACAGGGGTGACTGGCTGCTGATAGGCTGCATACTGCATGTGATTTAGAGTCATCCCGCCTACCTTTGTTCCGGCATTCCCAGGATTCCTTGCCCCATGTCCTCATATGTGGATGTGCCATTTAAGATGCCCTGGAGCCTGGACAGCACTAAATGGAGTTTAATGAAGCGATTCAAGCAATCGAATCGCTCCGATATTCACATTCCTTGCAAATCGAATTTTTCTTGAAATTCGTAATGAATTTGGATTAGTCAGATTCAATTCGCTCATCCCTAATCTATATGGTTCACCACAGCCACAGTGTTAAAGTGGTGACAATAGATCCACATTGTAGTCAATGTACAGTAATTGCTGAATGGAGAAATCCTCTAAATCCTGCTTACTTCCTAAACAAAAGAATTATCTTTGGCCTAACTTATAGATCAATTTTCCTTCTAAGTTAAAGAAAAAATGCATTGGAATAATTAAAAGTGATCTGGATAATTCCTCCCACACACTCTCCTGCAGTACAAGGTTTCTTACGTGTTTAAACAGTTAAGTGCATGTGTGTCTTTGTTCCAAGGAGACAAAAGACTAGATTTGTAAAAATTGAAAGGAAACTTAATTCAATAATGAAATATTGCTTATCACACAGTGTTTGTCTTTGTTCTGTACCAGCGTGTTGCAGAAAAGATTGTATCCCTCTAGTATTCATCATTATAGTATAGTTTCTGCATGGTAAATAGTGGATGTTGTCTCCATGACACTTATTTTCCCGTACCAGAAAATGTTAGTCATAGTCTATGCTATTTCCCTTTCAGCACAAAGATAGTTAAAATATGCTTGTGCACAGACATGTGATGACTAAAAAAAATGTAATTTTGAAGCCTTGGTTGCACTAACTCCAACACTGTTGCTATTTTGTTGATTCTACTATTTGGCTGACTATGTGCACTCTTCAGAATAGTAAGGTGGGCGTGAGGTTTATTTTAAATGAGATGTAAATGTTCATCTCAACCTGAGCCTCCACATTGCCTAAGCCCTATTTCACTACATCAATCCCCCCACACACACCTGAGACTGATTCATGCACCCTTGAGCCTCATATTCACTTGAGACAAATATGTGCCCCCCACAGACCTGACCTCAGTATCTGAGGAAAGGGATTTAGGGGTAATTATTAGAGATGAGCGAATCGAATCTGATTAATCCAAATTCGTTACAAATTTCAGGAAAAATTTGATTTGCAACTAATGCGAATATCGCCGCCATTCTATCGCGCAAATTCGCTTCATTAAACTCCATTTAGTGCGGTCCAGGCTCCAGGGCATCTAAAATGGGGGATCCACATGTGAAGGCATGGGGCAAGGAATCCTGGGAAGGTGGAAACAAGGGTAGGCGGGATGACCCTGAATCATCACATGCAGGATCAGCAGCCAGTCACCCCTGTGATGTCACAGCCCTATATAATCGGCAGCCATATTGCGGCCAGTCACTTCATCCTTACACTGCAGAGCGATAGATAGGGTCATACAGCCCGGTGTGTTATACAGAAAAGCTTTTTCCAGCAGCGATTTACCTCCTAGTCAAGTCAGCATTCTGTTGGACAGAGAACAGCTTGTTTTTCACAGAAAAGCATTCTTACTGCAGCGATTCACCTCCCAGTCACTATTTACAGCATTCTATTACAGAGAGGAACAGAGAGCAGTGTGTTGCACAGAAGAACAGCAGCGATCCACCTCCCAGTCACTGTCTACAGCAATCTATTATAGAGAGAATCAGAGAGCATTATGTTGCACAGTGTGTTGAACAGAAGAACAGCAGCTATTCAGCTCAAGCACAAATCCTTCTTAGTAGCACTGATAGGGAAGGGAGTGAGAAGTGCAATTTTGGCTGTAGTACACAGCGACTGTGAGCTGCAGTACTGGTGTCTACTGCTGGTGTTGTACACAAAAACTTTTTTAAGCGTACTGTAGCACATTTTTCTGCCCTCATAAGTGCATACCATGTACATACATCTAAGTGTTGTACCATTTTGTTCCTGATAAAGTCTCAAGGGCCTAGATACTGTGAAAGGACAGCCAAAAGTACTCACTAGCTGCAGTTGTACACAAAAACTTTTTTAAGTATACTGTAGCTCGTTTTTCTGCCCTCATAGTTGCATACCACATATGTACATCTAAGTGGTGTACCATTCTGTTCCTGATAAAGTCTTAAGGGCCTGGTTCCTGTAAATGGCCAGCCAAAAGTACACACCTGCTGTTGTTCTAGACAAATACTGTTTTAAGCATAGTGAAGCATATTGTTCTCCCCTCATATACGCACTAAGTATGTCAGGCAGAGAAGTGCCAGGACGTGCACAGAGGAGCGGCAGAGTCCTAAATTCATCAGGCGCAGGCAGAGTTCACAGCAGACTAGAGGCGAGTGGCAGCAAGAGTTGCAGCGAGAGGCCTCATCTCCCGGTATTAGCTAGTGGTCGTGTCTTGACCAGCAACCTATCTGCCGTCATTGATTGGTTAACACAGCCATCCACTTCATCACAAGTGACATCTGATACCCCCAGTCAACAGTCGGTGGGTTCCTCAGACACAACCTTCAGTTGGCATGGCCCGGGAACAGTCCCTGTCTTTCCATTGCCTCTGTCCTATGCTGTTCCCTCGCCTACAGAAGTATCTTGTGCTGTGGGTTCAGATCCACTATTTAGTGAGGACGATCTAATAGAGGAAAGTCAGCAGCTACTGCCTAGCTAAGAAGTGGAGGAGACATCCGCTGCTTCCTCTGCTAGGCGGGCAAGTAATGATGAGGAGAGTGACGTGGGAGGTGGTGTTGCCAGCGTTCAGGCTCCTGAAGCAGACATTGTTGAGGAACCTGAGGAGGACATCAGTGATGTGCAGACACTTGTTGATGATGATGAAGCCGATCATAATTGGGAGCCAGGTGCAGAAGGCACTTCATCATCATCAGGAGTAGAGGTTTGCAGGTTATCCGTGAGGCAGTAGCTGAGCCAGCAAGGTGGTAGCATGGTTGGCAGTCAGCATGGTGGCAGAAGTGGAGATTCGGGACCCAAACATTCCAGGAGGAGACCACCTGCTTCGCGGTAGCCTTCCTTCCTGGGAGGTAGTGTAACAGGGGTTCCTGGAGACGGCTGCAGTAGCAGTCAATTAGTGCGGACTGTTGGTGGGAAAATCAGCTAATCGGCGGTTAACATAGCCCCATGCAAGATATGTCGGCAGAAGGTGAAGTGTAACCAGGGTCCCAATGTTGGCACCACGACCCTGGGTCAACATATGCTGCGCCACCGTAAAGCGGCCTGGGAGAACTGTGGCTCCAATGTGGTTGTTCAGTCTGCTGCATCACCCAGTGGCATGCCGCTCCCTGTTTCAGCCAGCCAAGGCTCCACCACCTCAGTCGAAGGGAGCTGTGTGTCATACCCTTCTGTTGCTCCAGATGCTCCTGCTCCTCCTACTTTTAGTCAGTCATTCCGCCAGCAATCCATCAACGAAGCCATGTCCAAGAGACAACAGTATGCGCCCACTCATCCAACGGCGCAGAAGCTGAATGTGCTCCTTTCCAAGTTGCTGGTGCTGCAGTCCCTCCCTTTTCAAATGGTGGACTCTGCACCTTTCAGAGAACTGATGGCTTGTGCCGAGCTTAGATGGAGAGTCCCAAGCAATCATTTCTTTGCGAAGAAGGCAGCACCAGCCCTGCACAATTTTGTGGAACAGAAAGTGGGCCAGTCCTTGAGCCTGTCGGTGTGTACCAAAGTGCACGGCAGCACCAACGGCTGGAGCTGTAACTACAGTCAGGGACAATACATGTCTTTTATGGCCCACTGGGTGCATGTGGTTCCTACACAGCCACAACACCAACTTGGTCACACCGCTTCCTCCTCCACGATCTCAGGCCGTTGGTCCTGTGACAGTGTGCAACTTCGCCTCCTCATCTTCCACCATGTCCTCCACCTCCACTGCCCAGACAAGTCTCAGTGACACTTCAGGATACCATGTGTGCAGGGTATGGCAGTGTCACGCTGTTCTTCACATGGGGGAGGAACTGCTAAAAGTCATTCATGAAGAAATCAGAACATGGCTTACTCCACAAAAACTGGAAATGGCAACCATGGTGACTGACAACGGGAAAAACATCTTGTCTGCACTTTGACAAGGAAGGCTGAGCCATGCGCCCTGCAAGGCACAAGTGTTCAATCTGGTTGTCAAGCAGTTCCTGAAGGAAACTTTGCATGCACTTCAGCACACCCTCCTTGAGCTGCAGCGACAGAAAGGTATCCCCCAACATAGTATTATTTGCGACGTTTCCACACGTTGGAATTCCACCTTCCATATGTTGGACTGACTATACGAACAGAGAAAAGCCATCACCGATTTCTTGATGATCCAAGCGGAGAGGGGTACTTTCTGTAGGACAGAAATAGACTTTTTTAATAGCGATTCACCGCGAATAAATTCGGACCGAACCGTTTTTTTTTTTTTTTTATTCGGCGAATCGTCCAAATTGAATTTTTCAGAAATTCGCTCATCTCTAGTAATTATTTCAGAAAATAATGTCATAGAGCAGAAGGGAATGCTAACAGAATGCTTGGATGTATAGGGTCGATTGAACGATAGCTGGCTGCTCCCGACACACAGAATCTGATTCTGCTAGCATTTCCTGCTACTCTATGACATTGTCTTCTGAAATAATTACCCCTAAATACTGAGGTAAGGACTGTAGGGGGCACATATTAGTCTCAAGTGAGTATGAGGTATTAGCAGTAGAGAGGGAAGTGTTCATGCCGCTGTACGTTCTGTGAGACTTCACTATTGAAACTTCACTAGTACATAGATTGCAAGGAAAGGTTAAAGGACCTTAAATGGGTACTCTTTTTTTTTTTTTTTATGAACTGGTGCCAGAAAGTTAAACAGATTTGTAAATTACTTCTATTAAAAAATCTTAATCCTTCCTGTACTTATTAGCTGCTGAATACTACAGAAATTCTTATCTGCCGACACATTCTATGTTTCATCTTCATATTCACTCCCCTAAGCCTTATTTATGCCCCCACATGCTCATATTTACACCCCGAGACTGATTTATTCCCCCACATCCTCATATTTACACCCCCTGAGTCTGATTTATGCCCCCTTATCAACTCATTCACTCCCGCTGAGACTGGTTAATCCCCACACATCCTCATATTCACATCCCAAGCCTGATTCATGCCCCAACAGTCTCATATTTACACCTTCTGAACCTGATTCATGCCTCCTTAGCCTCATATCCATACCCCAAGTGTAGCATTCATACTCCTTTTCTGGAAAAAGTGCTGACAGTAAAATTCAATTGGCAGTAGTTGGACCCACATCCATACTGCATGATGACACATGGGTTTCTACTCTGGCCAACACATTTCTAGTGCATTAGGAACCCTTCCTCAAAGGGTTTATCCAGGAATAGAAAATCAGAGCTAATTTCTTTCAGAAATAGCTCCACATCTGTCCCAAGATTGTGTGTGGTATGACAACTTGGCTCCATTAACTTTAATGAAACTGAACTGCAGAACCACACCCAAACTGGAGACAGATGGGAAGCATTTGTTGAAAGAAATTAGTTCATTTTTTCTATTCCTGGATAAACCCTTTGAGGAAGGGTTCCTAATGCACTAGAAATGTGTTGGCCAGAGTAGAAACCCATGTGTCGCTATATTTATACTCATATTCCTTTGCTAAAATGCTATATGCTATTGCTAAATATTTCAGAAGGACTTTGCTTTCCTTAATTCAGAACATTTCAGCTGCCCTTTGCCCGTAATTAAGACTAGAACCTTGAGATGGAGTCTTTGGATTCAAGAAGTCTAAACATTGGGCTTTGTGGAAGGATGAAGAAATCTCAAGCTAGAGGCCTTACAACATAAATGACTTATGGTACGCCACGCTCAAATGACCAATCAGCATATAGAAAGATGCATGGTTTAACCTTTACCCTCCCCTTTTTGTCAGATTGTAAAAACCAACGTGATTTCCGGATAATAAACAGAACTCCCTGGAGTCAGTCCGAGGAGGGAATTCATACCAACCTGGTTTGGTATGAATTTGCTTACATCAACACTCGGCAAAATAGCGCAGCGGTTGTCACTCACAGTTTAAGGCCACACATTAACCCATCCTTAACAACCCCTTTACCTTAAACTGTGGAGTAGTGTTTCAAAACACCTTTCTAGGGTTGCAACCAGCTGGCTGAATTAATATTTAGCTTCTTTTTTTTTTTTTGCCAATAAAATGTGCCCCTCTCCATATGGTTTCTTAGGCAGATGCCTATTCATGGCCTTGGCAGAAGTTGGGAGTAGTTGGATTTGTTATTTAGAATTGTATTTTTGCCCATAAATTATGCCCCTTCTCCATATTGTTCCCTAGGCAGCTGCCAACCCCTGGCTCTTGCAGTTGCTGGATCCACATCATTCCCATCTCGTATTGAAGCTTTTGTTACTGGTGCCTCATTGACACTGAAAGCATTTTATTATTTACTTTCCTTACCATCAGCACAATAAAGAAATACTACGGAATCTGTGTCCGTTTAAAGCAACTAAATATTAGATATTTCTCTCTATTAGGAAGGCATACAAAACCCATTTCAGTAGCGGCGTATGTATGTTCAATCAGTTATATCTTTTATCAGTGATTTTGCACTGTATTTGCATGAACAAAGTAATAAATGAAAGAAATGAAAAGCCGTTCTGCCTACAGATACATGCAGATGCCACCGTGATCTTATTATCCTGTCCCTGTAATAAATTCCATTGAACATCTCTCCCAGACATCTCATAAGAGCTCATATATATGTACAGACATCTAATATCTGAGGCAAAGATAATGCACATAAAAACAATATATCATCCTCCACACTCGCATTTAAAGAACTACCCTCCTGGAGACAAAGCATTCAAGGTGTTGTTACAATGCATTCTTCTCTCCTTGCACATATTTTCATACCATATGGTATATAGCAACAAAATGGCTGAACAAAGCTTAAGGCTTCAGTTTGATAATTTTTTTCTTTGCTTTGCACAAACAAATTGAATGATATGTAAATCAGACTTCCGCGCCACTATCCCAAGCTTTAAGAATGTTTAATATTGTGAAACAATCTGTACAACACACAGGTAATTAAATCTTAATATGGAAACTTGCGGAAAGTGCCGTTTCAGGTAGACGGAGATGTCCTATACTATTTTCTAATTATAATCTGCTGACAATGAGGATATCGTTTATGCTGCTGTAGGTTTGAATGGTACGTGAGGATGGCTTTATCGCTCTTCTTAATATTGGCTTCACCTGGTTTGATCTGCTGAAGGTGAGCTGCAGTGTCAGACACCATGAGTGGATTATTAGGGGAGCCCACAGCTAAACCGCACCTCGCAGCTTTACAAGGGTCGGAGCACCGAATCCCTTGCTTCCATCATAAAGTTAGAATATAAAATTCTGTCTGCCTGCAGCCACTACTAGTGGGAGCCTACTGCATACAAATGTATAGAGCTCAACCTCTAGATGGATAACTAAAGAAATGTGTAAAAAAATCTGTCAAATTCCATATCTGCCCTTCACACTCTCATGTGACACCTGGACCACTGTGATGCATCCATAGTGATTAGAGATGAGCAAATTTTTCAGAAAAAAAACGTTTCGATCCGAATAAATTCTCCACAAATGTTTATTAGTAATGTATTTTAACAATGTGTTTAACCCCTTAAGAACGCAGCCCTTTTTCACCTTAAGGACTGAGCCCTTTTTCGCAATTCTGACCACCTTCACTTTACAAATTAATAACGCGAAAACGCTTTTACCGAATATTCTGATTCTGAGATTGTTTTTTCGTGACATATTCTACTTTATTTTGGTGGTAAATTTTCGGCGTTACTTGCATCCTTTTTTGGTGAAAAATCCCAAAATTTCATGAAAATTTTGAAAATTTTGCATTTTTCGAACTTTGAAGCTCTCTAATTGTAGGGAAAATGGATATTCCAAATAAATTTTATTTTTCTTCACAAACACAATATGTCCACTTTATGTTGGCATCATAAAATGGACATACTTTTGCTTTTTGAAAAAATTAGAGGGCTTCAAAGTAGAGCAGCAATTTTCAAAAATGTCATGAAAATTGCTAAATCTGAAGGGACAGATGTTACAGAACTACAACTCCCAGCATGCCTGGGCAGTCAAGGCATGCTGAGAGTTGTAGTTTGGCAACATTTGGAGGGCTATTGTTTGGGCACCACTGTAACAGTGGTCTCCAAACTGTGACCCTCCAGATGTTGCAAAACTACAACTCCCAGCATGCCCAGACAGCCTTTGGCTCTCTGGGCATGCTGGGAGTTGCAGTTTGGCCCCCCTAGTGGTTGCCACAGTAAAGATCGATTTACTTTCACTTTCAATCCCCCCCCCCCCCCCCCCCCACTGTCGATTCCCTACCTGATCAGGATACTGCAGGCTCCAGCGAAGATCCCAGGTCCCCAGGCATCTTCTCCTGCAGGTACGGCCTCCATCTTCTTTCCAGAGCCCCTTGACATCCAGGGGCGGGCAGAATGGGGGGTTGCCACCCCCTGTCCTGCGCTGCCATTGGTCAGAACTCTGTTCTGAGTAATGGCAGGGGGTAGGAGTAGATCGCAGATTTGCGATCTCACTCCAATCCTTTAGGCTGATTGGGGTTGTTGCTGACAACTCCGATCAGCCCTATTTTCCGGGTGATCGGGTCACCAGAGACCCGATCAGCCCGGAATTGGAGAAAATCGCACGTTTGAATTGACATGCGATTTTCTCCGATCGCCGACATGGGGGGGTCTCAGGACCCCCCTGGGCGATGTGCCAGGGTGCCTGCTGAATGATTTCAGCAGGCATCTGGCTCCGGTCCCCAACCGGCTAGCGGTGGGGACCGGAATTCCCACGGGCATATGGATACGCCCTGCGTCCTTAAGGACTCGGAATGCAGGGCGTATCCATACGCCCTGCGTCCTTAAGAGGTTAATAAAGTGTGTGTGTGTGTGTGCAGGGGACCATAGAAGAGCAGCCGGCCGCATCTATACATTATGCAGGAGGATCAAAATGGGTGTCAGAAGTGACACAGGCGATCTGTCAATTAGTACAGGTGCTACTCCCATCATGGAACAATGTGTTACATGCTGGGAGTAGTAGTACTACCTAAAAAATGTAAAAAACAAAAAAGTTAAAAACACACACACTACATTTTTATTAGGATTCTTTCACATTATAGATATTATAACATCCATTTTCTGTATTGTATAATTAAAGAACGGATGTATAATAACGGATGAATTAAGTCAAAATAACGGGCATATTCATCTGTCAAGACCAGTTATAACTTCCATCATGGAACAGACTTGTTTCCATGATGGGAGTAGTAGTTCTCTGGCTGCGGGAGTCTGTAGGTGGCTGGGTAGGCTACATTAGTGTTTGTACTACTACCCCCATCATGGACTCTGTTCCATGATGGGGGTTGTAGTACAGGGGCTGAGGGATTGATTGCACCAATGCGATCAGAAGTTATTAAACAGGGGAGCGGGCGGCATGCTCCACTCCCCTGCGATGTATGATGTATTTTTACTTTAATTTTTAAATTCCCTGCTGGAAGCCCTGAATGGCCGTTACGGAGGAGCCATTCAGGGCTCCCGGTGGGGTTTTTAAACTTACAGTGTGCCTAATTACTGTATAATCAAATTCCCCATGACTTATGTATATTCATTTTATTCCCCCCATGTGTATATGTATGATCCCCCACCTGCTGCCCATTCATCTTCTAGCGCTGTCACAGCGCACAACAGGAACATTCCCTGCTACTCATCGCCATAATTGACAGAGAGGAGCACCGTAGAATGGAGGGACCAGTCTCCCCTGTGCCCTGCGTCATTCATTCACTGTCGCCACTAGTTCCCCACATGTCCCTGCTGCTGTACTGCTCCAAGCACAATCAGAGCGCACAGCTGGGACATGTCAGTCTATTCCTCACTGCTCATCTCTGTACCTGATGGACATGAGCAGTGGGGAATAGACCGACATGTTCCCACTGTGCACTCTCATTGTGCTTGGAGCAGGGCAGCAGTGGGGACATGTCGGGCGGCAGTGGGGAATGAATGAAGCAGAGCACAGGGGGGACAGGTCAGGTACCGGCGACGGTGGGGAATGGAGCGCTATAACAGTGCACAAGGGAGACAGGTCCCTCCTTTCTCCGCTGCTCCTCTCTGTCAGGTACGGAGATGAGCAGCAGGCAATGGAATGGCATGTCCCTGCCGAGCGTTGTGACAGCGCTAGAAGATGACCCGGCAGCAGACAGGGGGGAATCATAGATATACACATGGGGGGAATAAAATGAACATACTTAAGTGAGGGGGAATGTGATTATACAGTAATTAGGCACACTGTAAGTTTAAAAACCCAGCCGGGAGCCCTGAATGGCTCCTCCGTACTGGCCATTCAAGGCTTTCGTGGGAAATTTAAAAATGAAAGTAAAAATACATCATAAAACGCAGGGGAGTGGAGCATGCTGCCCGCTCCCCTGTTTAATAACTTCTGATCGGATCGGGTCTCAGAAGTGAGACCCGGTGTGATCAATTCCTCAGCCCCTTTACTACAACCCCCATCAAGGAACAGAGTCTATTCCATGATGGAGGTAGTAGTACAAACACTAATGTAGCCTCCCCAGCCGCTGGCAGACTCCTGCAGCCAGGGAACTACTATGTCCATCATGGAAAGAAGTCTGTTCCATGATGGGAGAAGTAGTAGTCCTGGGTGCGGAAGTCTGCCGACAGCTGATACCAACGGATAAAAAAAACTGTTGCAAATCCCTTTACATCAGTTTGCATCCGTTATTAGACTGGTCCGTTTAGGAGGCAATAATGGAGAAAATATGAACTTTAGCGATCCAAAAAGGTGATGGAGATACCTTTAATAATAAAATTTCGTAGGGTACCATTAAAAAATATATTAAAAAAGATACAGTAGTGATGGAAAAAATCGTATTTAATGAAATGTATCTTTATTATAATTAAATTTTAATTAATCTTTAAACAGGGATCAATTTATGTGGGCAGGCAGGGCACAAAAAATGTAGCCAACAATAATAAAAATGTAGTGTGTGGGTGTGTTTCACTTTTACATTTTTTTTTAGGTAGTACTACTACTCCCAGCATGGAACACACTGTTCCATGATGGGAGTAGAAGTACCTGTACTAATTGACAGATCGCCGTGTCACTTCTGACACCCTTGGGGATCCTCCTGTATAATGCATAGATGTGGCCGGTCATTCTTCTATGGTCCCCTGCACTGCCGTATATACACATCTATTCATATTTCCCGCAGGGAGCTGGGATTGGCCAGATGGTTCCAGCCACTCACAGCTCTCTGCGGGAAATATGAATAATAGTTATATAAATGGCATATACTTATACTACAGTGGGACCAGAGAAGAGCGACCGGCTGCCCGCATCTTTACATTATACAGGGCGATCACATCGGGTGTCAGAAGTAACACTCGCTGCGATATGCCTATTAATGCAGGTACTACAGCTTCCAGCATGGAGCAGAGTGTGCTCCATGTTAGGAGCAGTAGAACCTGCAGTTAAAGGGGTTATCCAGGAAAAACTTTTTTTATATATATCAACTGGCTCCAGAAAGTTAAACAGATTTATAAATTACTTCTATTAAAAAATCTTAATCTTTTCAGTACTTATGAGCTTCTGAAGTTAAGGTTGTTCTTTTCTGTCTAAGTGCTCTCTGATGACACGTGTCTCGGGAACTGCCCAGTTTAGGAGAGGTTTGCTATGGGGATTTGCTTCTAAACTGGGGGGCTCCCAAGACACGTGTCATCAGAGAGCACTTAGACAGAAAAGAACAACCTTAATTTCAGAAGCTCATAAGTACTGAAAGGATTAAGATTTTTGAATTGAAGTCATTTACAAATTTGTTTAACTTTCTGGAGCCAGTTGATATATGAAAAAAAGTTTTTTTCCAGGATAACCCCTTTAAGGACATATCACAGCAGGTGTCACTCCTGACACCCGCTGCAATCGTCCTATCAATTGCAGAGATGTGAGCGCAGGAGAAAGCCGCTTGCATCTATACATTATACAGGACGATCGCAGGGATTTCACTAATAAAGAGCTTTATTGCATATCTTTCAACTCAAACAGGACACGTTTCAGCAATAGCCTTCCCCTGCTACTGCAGAAATGCATCCTGTTTGGTTTTAAGGATATTCAATAAAGCTCCTTATTCCTGAATATACTTGGTGAGTGCTGGGACTGTTTCTGGACCACCCCCAATTAAAAAGGCTGGCGAAATTATAAACCAAGAATGGTGCATGCAGACTTTAATTCCTATATATATATATATATATATATATATATATATATATATAAAACTCAACGTGTGTGTGTGTGTGTGTATGTATGTATGTGTGTATGTTCCAGCATCAAGTCTAAACGGCTAAAGATATTAACATGAAACTTGGCACACATATTACTTATATGTCAACAACAAACATAGTATAGGAGGACCGGGATAGGAGGACCGGGATAGGAGGTCGGGATAGGAGGTCGGGATAGGAGGACTAAATAGGAGGTCGGGATAGGAGGTCGAGATAGGAGGTCGAGATAGGAGGTCGAGATAGGAGGTCGGGATAGGAGGACGGGATAGGAGGTCGGGATAGGAGGTCGGGATAGGAGGACGGGATAGGAGGTTGTGATAGGAGGACGGGATAGGAGGTCATGATAGGAGGATAGGATAGGATAGGAGGTCGTGATAGGAGGACGGGATAGGAGGTCGTGATAGGAGGACGGGATAGGAGGTCATGATAGGAGGATGGGATAGGAGGTCAAGATAGGAGGACGGGAAAGGAGGACGGGAAATAACGTCGAGATATGAGGACGGGATAGGAGGACGGGATAGGAGGTTGGGATAGGAGGTCGGGATATGATGACGGGATAGGAGGTCGGGATATGACAACAATATATGACGATGGGATATGAAGTCAAAAGCTTCCTCCTTTGTTTATTTTCCTCCAAAACAAGGATTAGGAAGGAAAAACCGGGCAAGGCCGGGTACTCAGCTAGTCTAACTATATAATGTAAAACACAATATGTGTGTGTATGTGTGTATGTTCCACAATCACGTCCAAACGGCTAAAGATATTAACATGAAACTTATATAAGTAACACACATGTTACTTATATGTCAACAACAAACATAGGATAGGTGATTCAACCCTTACTCACCCCCATTTGCCAGGATCTGGGTTTTTGTTTAAAGTCCCATACAAGTCTATGGGAAATATATGTTACTGCATAACTTCAGAACGGCTGGAGATATTTCAACAATACTTGGTCCCATGTTACTTATATTTCCACTTAAAATATAGGATAGTTAATTTAACCCTTAACTACCCCCATTTGTAAGGGTCGGGGTTTTTGTTTAAAGTTCCATGCAAATCAATGGGAAAATGTAAGTTCCCACATAACTTCTGAACGCTGGAGATATTTCTATACCTGGTACACATATTATAGGTCGGGATATGAGGATGGGATAGGAGGACGGGATTGGAGGACGGGATAGGAGGTCGGGATAGGAGGTCGAAATAGGAGGTCAAAATAGGAGGTTGAGATAGGAGGATGGGAAATGAGGTCGGGATAGGAGGTCGGGATAGGAGGTCGGGATAGGAGGTCGAGATAGGAGGTCGAGATAGGAGGTCGAGACAGGAGCACGGGATAGGAGGCCAGGATAGGAGACCAGTACAGGAGGACGGGATAGGAGGATGGAATAGGAGGTCAGAATAGGACGGTCGGGTTAGGAGGACGAGATAGGAGGACAGGATAGGAGGTCTGGATATGAGGACGGGATATGGGGTTGGGATATATGAGGACGGGATATGAAGTCAAAAGCTTCCTCTGTTGATTTTCCTCCACAACAAGGATGAGGAAGGAAAAACCGGGTACTCAGCTAGTATATATAAAAAACTCATTGTGTGTGTGTATGTGTGTATGTATGTTTCAGCATCACGTCCAAAAGCCTAAAGATATTAACATGAAACTTGGCACACATGTTACTTATATGTCAACAACAAACATAGGATAGGTAATTTAACCCTTACTAACCCCCATTTGGTCGAGATAGGAGGTCGGGATAGGAGTTTGGGATAGGAGGTCAAAATAGGAGGTCAAGATAGGAGGTCGAGATAGGAGGTCAAGACAGGAGGTTCGAGACAGGAGGACGGGATAGGAGGATGGGATAGGAGGACGGGATATGAGGACAGGATAGGAGGCCAGCACAGGAGGCAGGGATAGGAGGTCGAGATAGGAGGACGGGATAGGAGGACGGGATAGGAGGACGGGATAGGAGGACGGGATAGGAGCTCAGGATAGGAGGACGGGAAAGGAAGATGGGATAGTAGGTCGGAATAGGACAGTGGGGTTAGGAGGAAGGGATTGGAGGACGGGATAGGAGGTCGGGATATGAGGACGGGATATGGGGTTAAGATATGACAACAATATATGAGGATAGGATATGAAGTCAAAAGCTTCCTCTGTTGATTTTCCTCCACAACAAGGATTAGGAAGGAAAAACCGGGCAATGCTGGGTACTCAGCTAGTATATACATATATATATATATATATATATATATATATATATATATATATATATAAAACTCAATGGGGGACATGTATCATTATTTGTGTATGGTAGAAGCAGTTTACCCCTTTTCCCAAATTCTAAATTATGCGCAGAAGCGTAAAATTTATCAATCAAGCACAATGAGCTTCATAAATTGCGGGTAAATATAGTAATCTCCTCAATCCACTCTTTGGAAAATAGAATAGATGATTTAGAGCATCTTGCTACGTTAAGTCCAAGATGACTTATATTTGCGCAAAAAAAACTGCTCTTGCGGCAAAATTTTTGGTGTAAAGGAAAAGTACGCAGTTAATAAATCCATGTGTACTATAGATGTCACTCCAGGGTACCCTGATTCGGCCACATCTGGAGGACATGCTCTACCAAAACGTGCGCAAAAAAAGGCTTGCGCAAAATTTTGCTAAAAAAATACACACAAAACAGGGGTAAAATCTTTGATACATGTCCCCCGATGTGTGTATGTGTGTGTGTGTATATGTATGTTCCAGCATCACTTCCAAACAGCGAAAGATATTAACATGAAATTTGGTACACATGTTACTTATATGTCAACAACAAGCAAAGGATAGGTAAGATAACCCTTAACCACCCCGAGGGGTGGGGTTTTCTATGGGAAATGTATGTTCCAGCATAACTTCCGTATGGCTGGAGATATTTCAATAATACTTGGTCACATGTTACTATAATATTTGAATTAACATCTAACCCCTATAATAGTTAAATTAACCCCTAATCTACCACCATATGTGATACACCCACCATTAAAGTCACACCTCTCTTATTTTAAGACGGGATATGGGGATGGGATATGAGGATTAGATATGGGGACAGCATATGAGGATTAGATATGGGGACAAGATATGAGGACGGGATATGAGGTCGGGATATCAGGACAGGACATGAGGACTTGACCTGAGGACGGGACAGGTAGATGGGATATGGGGATGGGATATGAGGTCGGGATATGAGGACAGGATATGGGGACGGGATATGAGGATTAGATTTGGGGACAGGATATGGGGACGGGATATAAGTATTAAATATGGGGACAGGATATGGGGACGGGATATGAGGTTGGGATATGAGGACGGGACATGAGGACCGGACCTGAGGTCGGGAAATGAGGTTGGGACATGTGGACGGGACATGTGGACGGGACATGTGGACGGGATATGGGGATGGGATACGAGGTCAGGATATGGGGATGGGACATGAGGTTGGGACATGAGGTCGGGACATATGGATGGGATATGTGGACAGGATATGAGGTCGATATATGAGGTCGAGATATGAGGTCAGGATATGAGGAGGGGATATGGGGACAGGATTTAAGGACAGAATATGAGGACAAAAGCTTCCTCCTTTGTTTCATTTCCTCCCCCACATGGATAAGGTAGGAAAAACCGGGCAGCGGCAGGTACTCAGCTAGTATATATATATATATATATATATATATATATCTGACGTTTCAACCCTTGCATGGGATCCAAAACTTTGGACATGTCATAGAGACATTGGGACTCATTTACTAAGGTTTAAATGCTTTTTATTGAGGTTTTTTAAGAAATTCCAAACATAAAGACAATAAGGCCATTACAATTTCATGGCCCTACAAGAGGTAATAAAGAAATACAACAAAAGGGTAGAAATATAATAGTCATATGCAAATATGGAAGTATCATAATACTATAATATTTAGTCAGTGATTACAAGTCACTATTTACCCCTTAAGGACCACAGACGTACGTGTACGTCTAAGCACCCTGGTAGTTAAGGACCAAGGACGTACGCGTACGTCCATGGGAATTTCGGTCCCTGCCGCGTGTCGGGCAGTGACCGGATTAGAATGACTGCTGATATCTATCAGCAGGCACCCCGCACAAATGCCCAGGGCGGCATCAGACCCACCCATATCGGCGATCCGTGCAAATCGCAGGTGAATTCACAATTGCGATTTGCGCCGATTCTGGGTCATACGGGTCTATGGTGACCCTGTGACCTGGAATATAAGGGGGATCGAGGTTGTCTAAGACACCCACGATCCCCCTGAAGGGATGGGAGTGAGGTGGCAGGGGTGCCACCCCTCCCATCCCTGCTATTGGTGGTCTAGAAGAGACAACCAATAGCAGATCGGGGGCAGGGGGGTTAACTTTCGATTTCCCCATTCTGCCCACCCACAATTGGCGGGGCAGGATGGGTAAACCAACAGGGACCAACAGCAGAAGATCCAGAGGCAGCGGGCGACAGTGATCGGCGGGCGGCGATGTCATGCGGCTGGCTCGCAGGATCGTAAGGAAGCCCGTGAGTTGCCTAGCAAAATCTGGAGGGCTACAGTCTGAGACCACTATACAGTGGTCTCTAAACTGTAGCCCTCCAGATGTTGCAAAACTACAACTCCCAGCATTCCCAGACAGCTGTTTGGGCATGCTGGGATTTTAAGTTTTGCAACAGCTGGAGGATCACAGTTTGTAGATCACTGTGCAGTGATCTGTAAACTGTGGCCCTCTAGGTCTTGTAAAACTACAACTCCTAGCATGCCCACACAGCAGTTTGCTGTCTGGGCAGGCTGGGATTTGTAGTTTAGCAAAATCTGGAGGGCCACAGTTCGGAGATCACTGTGCAGTGGTCTCTAAACTCTAGCCCTCCAGATGTTGTAAAACTGCAAATCCCAGCATGCGCAAACAGCTGTCTCGGCATGCTGGGAGTTGTAGTTGCGTACCTCCAGCTGTTGCATAACTACATCTCCCAGCATGACCTTAAGCGATCAGTACATGCTGGGAGTTGTAGTTTTGCAACTTCTGGAGGCACACTGGTTGGAAAATACTGAGTTAGGTAACAGAACCTAACTGAAGGTTTTCCAACCAGTGTGCATCCAGCTGTTGCAAAAGTACAACTCCCAGCATGCATGGTCTGTCAGTACATGCTGGGAGTTGTAATTTTGAAACAGCTGGAGGTTTGCCCCCCCCCCCCCCCCCTCCATGTGAATGTACAGGGTACATTCACACGGGCAAGTTTACAGTAAGGTTCTTGCTTGAAGTTTGAGCTCCGGCAAATTTTTCGCCGCAGCGCAAACTCCTAGCAGGAAACTCACTGTAAGCCCTGTGTGAATGTACCCTAAAAACACTACACTACACTAACACATAATAAAGGGTAAAACCCAACATATACACCCCCTTACACTGTCCCCCCCAATAAAAATGAAAAACTTATTGTACAGCAGTGTTTCCTAAACGGAGCCCCCAGCTGTTGCAAAACAACAACTACCAGCATTTCCGGACAGCCACTGACTGTCCAGGCATGCTGGGAGTTTAGCAACAGCTGGAGGCACCCTGTTTGGAAATCACTGGCGTAGAATACCCCTATGTCCACCCCTATGCAATCCCTAATTTAGTCCTCAAATGTGCATGGCTCTCTCTCACTTCAGAGCCCTGTCGTATTTCAAGGAAACTGTTAAGGGCCACATATGGGGTATTTTTGTACTCGGGAGAAATTGCACTACAAATTTTGGGGGTCTTTTTCTCCTTTTACCCCTTATGAAAAGGAAAAGTTGGGGTCTACACCAGCCTGTTAGTGTAAAAAAAAAAAAAAATTTACACTAACATGCTGGTGTTGCCCCATACTTTTTAATTTCAAAAGCAGTAAAAGGAAAAAAAAGACCCCCAAAATTTGTAACGCAATTTCTCCTGAGTACAGAAATACCCCATATGTGGGCGTAAAATGCTCTGCGGGCGCACAACAACCCTCAGGAGTGAGAGCGCACTATGTACATTTGAGGCCTAAATTGGTGATTTTCACAGGGGGGGGGACTGATTTTACAGCAGTTCTGACATAAACGCAAAAAATAAATACCAACATGTGACCCCATTTTGGAAACTCCACCCCTCACGGAATGAAACAAGGGGTATAGTGCACCTTAACACCCCACAGGTGTTTGACAAATTTTTGTTAAAGTTGGATGGGAAAATTAAAAAAATATAGAGACATAGAAGTGCAGGATCTCCTCCTCTGTGTGTACAGTGTATAGAGACATGGAAGTGCAGGATATCCTCCTCTGTGTGTACAGTGTATAGAGACATGGAAGTGCAGAATCTCCTCCTCTGTGTGTACAGTGTATAGAGACATGGAAGTGCAGGATCTCCTCCTCTGTGTGTACAGTGTATACAGACATAGAAGTGCAGGATCTCATCCTCTGTGTGTGCAGTATATAGAGACATAGAAGTGCAGGATCTCCTCCTCTGTGTGTACAGTGTATAGAGATATAGAAGTGCAGGATTTCCTCCTCTTTGTGTACAGTGTATAGAGACATAGAAGTACAGGATCTCCTCTTCTGTGTGTACAGTGTATAGCGACATAGAAGTGCAGTATCTCCTCCTTTGTGTGTACAGTGTATAGATACATAGTGCAGGATCTTCTCTTCTGTGTGTGCAGTGTATAGAGACATAGAAGTGCAGGATCTCCTCCTCTGTGTGTATAGTGTATAGAGACATAGAAATGCAGCATCTCCTCCTCTGTGTTCAGTGTATAGAGACATAAAAGTGCAGGATCTCCTCCTCTGTTTGTACAGTATATAGAGACATAGAAGTGCAGGATCTCCTCCTCTGTGTGGGCAGTGTTTAGAGACATAGAAGTGCAGGATCTCCTCCTCTGTGTGGGCAGTGTTTAGAGACATAGAAGTGCAGGATCTCCTCCTCTGTGTGTACAGTGTATAGCGGCATAGAAGTGCAGGATCTTCGTGTGTGTGTGTGTGTGTGTATATGTGTGTAGTGTATGGCAGACACAATAGATATTAGGCTCTGCCCACCAGCTTGTTTAGAACAAAGAATTATAGATGAAGCCTGCAGAGCAAAAAATCTTTTGAAAAATTCAAATGACCAGAAATAGTGCTCCACACACACAGGGCAGATTATTCTAAAAAGTCACCTGAAATTACAAATACGCTTTTATGTATCCTGGAATATTTGGAATAATAGTTTAGTGACTGGGTGACCAGTTCGGCTCCATGACTCCACAATTGCTGACAAAGTTTGCTATTTCCTGTTAAAGTAGGAATAGCAGCTCTGGGGCATATACTGCTACTCTATTAGTATAATATTTTATAATTTATTGGTAGATGTTTTATCATTGACATTTTGGTTTTTTAAAGCAGTCATCTTTTGTTTTAAATAATTTCACTACATGACTAACCCAAATCCCATAAGCACCAGAATGCTGTTTGTGCATTGTTTCTAGAACCCACTTTTGAATCTGTTTACATCTGAATTTATAGAATGATTATGGTGGCATAATGCATTGATACATTGCTATGAAATGATGCTGCATCTTAAAACTGGCATTATAGTTTATGATGGTAGTAAACCGCAGAGAAATTGTATACATTCCTTACAGAAGGGGGGATGACTGGATCCATCTCCGTATAACAAATCAAAGCCGTTTGCCATTTGGCTGATGCGTTCACTTGTTTCACAGATGAGGATTTAGAATTTCAGCGACTGCAACATTTCCTCTAAAATTCATTAATATATTTTTGTTTCTTATTGGTGAAGCATAAGAACTAATCATTTCATTAGAGATGAGTCTTTGAAGTACTTGCAACTGTTGGTTTTATAATTGCAATCTGAATTTCATTTGGAAAATTGGATTATATTTAAGTGTTTTCTGTTAGGAAAAAGATGTAAGAAAAACAGATTCCATATTAGGGTACGTTCAAACATACAGGATCCTGCGCAGGATTTGTAACTGCCGATTAGAAGCCGTTCTCAGTCATTTAGTTTACATTGAAATCTGCAGCAGAAAATCCTGTGCATCAAATCTGCGTACGTGTGAACGTACCCTTAGTGATGTTTTATGGGATTAACTCTTGCAGATCTATGAACTATGATCAAGATGCTAGAATTAACCTTTTTTTAATGGATTTGCATCTACCATGTACAGGACCGTCTATATTTATTAGTGGACCATAGGCAACCCCCTTCCCCCAAGCATACAATCACAGTTATATAGAGCTATATACATGTGAATTGCCTGTCAGAGGCTAGCCTGCATCCAGAGCAGCAGTGTAGGGATTCTGCTGTGTTTTAAGCTAGGATTAAACTTTCTTTCTTCGTGTTTCTTCTGGCATTTTACACATGTTAAGAAATGCCAATTTTGTATCTTTGACGATACTACTCAGGGCCAGATGCAGAGTGCCCATGGAGTGTAAGAAAATACGTAGTGATGCATAGTGTCACTACTTACCTTTGCCGGCCATAAACTATTCATCAAAGTATAGCACACCACTGTATACTGTACTGGAACCCGGATTCCCGTCACTATACAAACAAAATACTCTGCTCCTAGCTGGACTGAACTTTGACCACAGCTAGACAGCCGTGATTACAGCTCAAGCTGAGCAGAAGATATACATTGTATACCCCCTGCCCAGAAAGAATATACAGTAAACAAGGGTTCTGTATAGATCACTGCTTTACTGTAACCCCTTGCTGGGCGGAGCACCATGTGTCAGCCCAGCAATGCAAGAGTTAAGACCCCCACATAAAAAACAAGTGGAAACTTACCCCTATGGTGCACACATCTGACCTGCCTGACCTCCTCACTACAAGTAAAGAAAGATGAGACTGTCAGTACTCAGAGACCAAGCACCAGCCTTCAGGAGAAGAGAAACGCTCTGCTCATAAAGTCCCCTATTCTGCCACTCACTCAGGGACATCTTTAATTGGGGTAAAGGTGCAGCTGCTTGAGCCTCCCAGGAATAATTTTTCCCTGGGCATCTGCCCCTTTTGCCCCATGATAAAGACAATCCTGGCTATGTGTATTGGATGTATACTGTATATTGCATCATGAGACTGGGTCTAAACACTGTATTTTCGTTATTCTTTTTAGCCAAATCCGGGAATGGGTAGAAAATACACAAAATGGTATAGATCTTTCCATTGTAGTTTTCTCTGTATTGGTTCCACTCCTGGTTTTGGCTAAAACTACCAACCAGAACACAGTGTGTGAACCCTTCTCGCTGTAAGAAACAGATTCTATAGAAAGGACAACACGTTTCTTAATGTTCACTCAGTACTGGACTTGATAAAGTACCCAGTGAATGGTTTGGAATGTACTGTATTTTTATAGCTATTATGGCAACTGTTTTAAAACTTAGAATGTTCAAACTAGAGATGAGCAATATATATTAAAAACAGCTATTTCTGGCCTACAGAGAGCCTCAATAGGGGTTCTAACACACATATGGAGTGTGCTGGGGTAGTGAAATAATACTGTTATTCAGTATGACATGCAGATTACAGGCATCGCTATTAGAATCACTGCCACAGAGTGGCACAATGACAGAGCCTGGAGGTGGCATCAGTAGGAAGAGACCATATAGTGGCTAAATGACACAGCATAGAGGTGTTTGCAGCATGAGGAGCCCATATAGTGGCTAAATGACACAGTGTGGAGGTGTTGGCAACATGAATTACACAGCCTGGAGCTGGCAGCAGCATGATTAGCCACTAGGGCTTCACAATCCCTAAGATTAAAAGATTAATTTTGAAATTTAAATTGAATATTTATGGTAGCTAGTAGTGTTGAACGGCATAGGCCATATTCGAATTCGCGAATATTCGCGAATATATGGACGAATATTCGTCATATTCGTGAATATTCGCATATTCGTAATATTATCGTTTTATTTTCGCATATTCGAATATTCGCGAGTGCGAAAATTAACATATGCGAAAATGTGCATATACAAAAATTAGTGTAAGCGAAAATTCGCATATGCGAACATTAGCATATGCTAATTTTCGCATATGCGAAAATTCGCACACCAGTCTCACACAGTAGTATTAGAGCCTTCTTACACCACATAAGCTGGAAGCAGAGAGGGATGATCACTGTGATGTTTACTGTGAAAAAAATAAATAAATAAATAAAACGAATATTCGTAATTACGAATATATAGCGCTATATTCCCGAATATTCACGAATTAAAATAAAAATATAGAAATAAAATTCGAATTGCGAATATTCGCGAGCAACACTAGTAGCTAGTGCTACCATAACATTTTTTAGGCCCAGGCCCAGCAGCATCAGTAAACCATATATTGGCTGAATGATGTAGCTGAAGCATGCGGAGACCATATAGGGGCTGAATGGCCCAGCCTAGAGGTGGCTGTAGTATGAGGATATGTTATAGTGGCTGAATGGCACAGCCTGGAAGTGGCTGAAGCATGAGGAGACCATATAGGGGCAGAATGACCGGACCTGGAGGTGGCTGAAGCATGAGGAGACCATATAGTGGCTGAATGACATAGCCTGGAGGTAGCTGAACCATGAAAAGACCATATAGTGTCTGCATGGCACAGCCTGGAGTTGGCTGAAGCATGAGGAGACAATATAGTGTCTGAATGGCACAGCCTGAAGTTGGCAGAAGCATGAGGAGACCATTGAAATTTCAGATTTTGAAAATGAAATTGAGGATTTTGAAATTGAAATTTTAACTCACAAGTTTTAGTGTCCTGGGCCCCGGCATGTGGGTACAAAGTAGGGATGTCCCAATACCATTTAAGACCAAGTACGAGTACTGATACTTTAATTCTACTACTCGCTGATACCAAGTACGTGTACTTTTATTCTAAAGGGAATCTGACAGCATGGTGACTCGGTTTCTGGCGCTGCTTACCGTATGATATGTGGGTTCCTTGTTGTGTACAATGGAGGCGGCTGCTGTAGTATGAGCCAAGATTTCTCTCTTCTCCATTGGACAGAACAAGGAATTTGTATTGGCGGCGAAACCGTTTACCGATGATCACATGGTGAGCAGCGGTAGAAACCGGGTGACCTACACTATCTACCTATAAATTGAAGTTAGTGCAGGTGACTCTGCTGTAAGATTGTCTTTAATAGTAGGTAATATCCCCCTGTAAGTAGTATAGATAGTTGCAGACATTAGACAGCAGCCCACCCTGTAGACCACAGCCCCCCTGCAGTGCAGACAATTGTATCAGCCCTCCTGTAGCCAGCAGGACCCCCCTTTTAGCCAGCAGGACCCTCCTTTTAGCCAGCAAGACCCCCTTGCAGCCAGCAGGACCCCCCTTTTAGCCAGCAGGACCTCCCTTTTAGCCAGCAGGACCACCCTTTTAGCCAGCAGGACCTCCCTTGTAGCCAGGAGGACCCCACTTGTAGTTGCTTACTTGCCTGTCGCCACTCTGCTGTCCCGTTCTCCCTTTACTGCCGCTGCTCCGTTCTGCCGTCTGAATCATGTGGTCTTATGGAGGAGCATGAGGAATACACGTCACTCTGCTTCCTCTGTAGCGTTACGGTGGGCGCAGGGGAGGAGGTGGAGTGACGCGAGTGTCACATGCTCCTACATAAGACCACATGATGCAGATGGCAGAACAGAGCAGCAGCAGTAAAGGGAACGGCAGAACAGGGCTGCGGCATGATGCGGATCAGAGAAGCAGCGGAGCACTCCACCAGGTATCGGCTTTGGTATCGGGGGCATTAGACGAGTCCCCGATACCATGCAGATACCGGGTATCGGCCCCGATACCGATACTAGTATCGGTATCGGGACATCCCTAGTACAAAGGACCAAATTAAACAAGGAGTCACATGTCACGTGGCAGCACAATGGCAGAGCCTGGAGGTGGCATCAGTATGAGGAGACCACATAGTGGCTGAATGACTGCCTGGAGTTTGTGGCAGCATAGGGAGACCATGTAGTGTCCGAATGGCACAGCCTTGAGTTGACTGAAGCATGAGAAAATACCATATAGTGTCTGAATGCCACAGCCCGGTGTTGGAAGAAGCATGAGGAGACCATTGAAATTTAAGATTTTGAAATTGAAATTTAAGATTTTGAAATTGAAATTTTAGCTAACACTACCAAGTTGTAGAGTCCTGGGCCCCGGCGTGTGGGTACAAAGGACCAAATCTAACAAGGAATCACATATCACATGGAGGCACAATGACAGAGCCTGGAGGTGGTAGCATTAGCATGAGGAGACCATAAAGCAGCACAATAACAGAGCCTTGAGGTGGCAGCAGCAGCATGAGGGCCATGCCAAGAGAGGGATGAGTCTGAGGAACCCACCGACTGTTGACTGGGGGTGTCGGATGTCACTTGGGATGAAGTGGATGACCGAGTGAACTGATCACGGCTGCTGGGTTGCTGGTCGAGACACGACTTCTGGCTGACACTGGGAGCTCAGACCTCTCGTTGCGAATCTGGCTGTCACACGCCCCAACTCTGCTGCAACCTCTGCCTTCGCTTGATGAATTTAGGCCTCTGCCACTCCACTGTGCATGTCCTGGCACTACTATGCCTGACATACTTATTGCGTATATGAGGGGAGTACAATGCGCTTCACTACGCTTAAAACAGTATTTGTCTAGAACAGCAGTAGGTGTGTACTATTGGCTGTCCATTCACCGTATATAGGCCCTTGACAGATTAACAGGTACAAAATAGTACACTACTTAGATGTAGGTATGTGGTATGCTCATATCTCAACCTCCTCATATAGGAGGTTGAGATATGAGGATGATATATGAGGTCAGGATATGAGGACGGGATATGAGGTTGAGATAGGAGGACGGGATAGGAGGTCAGGATATGAGGACGGGATGTTAGGTCGGGATAGGAGGTCAGGATAGGAGGTCAGCATAGGAGGTCGAGACATGAGGTCTGGATATGAGGACGGGATATGAGGACAGGATATGAGGTTGAGATAGGAGGTCAGGATATGAGCACAGGATAGGAGGACAGGATAGTAGGTCGAGATATGAGGACGGGATCGGAGGTCAGGATATGAGGACAGGATATGAAGTTGAGATATGAGAACGGGATATGGGGTTGGTTCAATTTTTTTATATAAGAGTTTTCCTCGGGGCACTTGCTTAAAGTTTCTATAACTATTTTATATATTTGTTTGTTAGGAGTCATAATATATGATTGTGTTGTTTTGTAATTGTTATTTATATTTGAAAGATTTTGTGATTTAAATAATTTTTATGTGTTTGCTGTCTTGTATTAGAAAACTGAATTGACACTTTTCAGCTCTTAAGCGAAAAAATGAAGTCAGCACCCTTATCATCTGTTGAGCAGCGATTAAAAAGTGAAAAAGTTAAAGAAAACATGCCCTTTGAAAAAGTTTGGGGGGTTTGGTGTTCCCCAACAAAGGGGTTAAAAAATATGAATTGTTGCACAACACCAGCAGTACACAACAGTGCTGCAGCACACAGTCACTGTGTAATAAATCCAAAATTGCACTCTCCCACAGACTATTAGGAATGGACTGCGGGGTATGTATTATACTATCTACAGACTAGTTTAACCAACAGACCATTTGTTGTGGAACAAAGAGGGCAGAAAAATGCGCTACAGTGCGCTTAAAAAACGTATTGATTACTTTTGCCTGGACTTTCACAGTATCTAGGCCCTTGACAGATTAACAGGTACAAAATAGTACACTACTTAGATGTACATATGTGGTATGCACTTATGAGGGCGAAAAATGCGGTACAGTACGTTTGAAAAACACCAGCCAGTGATTAATTTTCACTGGACTTTCACAGTATCTAGGCCCTTGACAGATTAACAGGTACAAAATAGTACACTACTTAGATGTAGGTATGTGGTATACACTTATGAGGGCATAAAAATGTGCTACAGTACACTAAAAAAACAAAACAAAAGAAACACCATCAGTACCCAACAGTGTTGCAGACTCAGTCACTGTGTACTGAACCCAAAATTGCAAAAAAACTCTCTCTGCAATACTATTAGGAATGGACTGCTGGGCATGGATTATACCGTCTACAGACTAGTATAACCAGCAGACCAGTTGTTGTGGAACAAAGACACAGATTTGCCCTAAAGAAATATTTATTTCTCCTCTGAAAACCTTTCATCAGCTGAGGCAACACACAGCTCTCTGCCCCTCTCTGTAATACAATGCTGTTCATAGTGACTGAGGGGTTAATTGCTGCAGTAATAAATTTCTGTGCAAAAACGCTGTGCTTTGTGTCCAACAGAAGGCTGAGGTGACTAGAAGGTGAAACGCTGCTACAAAAAGCCTTTCTGTGTAACACACAGCAATGTCCGTCCTATCTCTCTGCAGCGAAATGAATTAAATGACGAGCCGGAAAATGGCTGCCGAATATATAGGGCTGTGATATCACAGGGGTGACTGTCTGCTGATAGGCTGCATCCTGCATGTGATTCAGGGTCATCGTGCCTACTTCCCTTCCTGCCTTGCCTTGCGAGCGTTCCTTGCCCTGTACTGACATGTGGATCCACTATTTTACATGCCCTGGAGCCTGGACTGCAGTAAATGGAGTTTAATTAAGCGATTTGTGCAATAGAATCGCAGCGATATTCGCATTCGTTGCAAATCAAATTCTTCCTAAAATTCATAACAAATTTAAGTTCTTCAGCTTCTTTTTTAACTTAATTTCAAAGAAAATTATATCAAAACCAAATTACGTCACTTTTGTACCCTTATGGTGCAAGTCACATGACATCACCAATTACTACTCCTCCCACTTTCACTATTTCCAACTAAAATATAGGAGTGTGGAAGCTTCTTGAATGTCCTTTGTATATTGCGTGTGTGTGTTTTTTTTATCCTTTAAATTTCAAAGCACACAAAAAACAAATGAAGATGACAAGTCCTCTATAAAATGTGGATGTCATTACACAACAGCATTTTTATGATACGCCCAAAGTATGCTCACTGGACTAAATCATGCAGCTGGGTGTCGCAGGAAAAGTAGTGCCCTTTTAAAAGTTAAAGAAGCAATCGGATTGATTGCTATTGGTAACTGCTCCACTTCTCCTCTGCACAGGTTTTGATAAATCTCCCCTATAGTGTTTCGTCGTTTGTTGAATCTTAACTCTTTTCTTAGAATCATATAGGGATAGGGCTCCAAATACTTCAGTATCATGGACAATGGATGTTAATGTTTAGTCACTGTTCATGATATAAAATGTAATGTATTTAGGAAAAACTTTTATTTTTTAATATTTTTTTTTCGATTGTATGCAAATTGTCATTACAGATGTGGCAAATTTGATCTTTCGGTAAACATTCTACACTGAATATGTGCAACAAATTATAGTACATTATATGTGAAAGGAATTTAAAAAAAACATACTTAAGTAATGAAAAAAATTTACTTAGAATTCAGGGCATGTTGTGAATTTTAAATCCACAGAATGACAAGTATGCTGCGGCATTACTGACGACCTTCACTGCAGGTTTTAACCTTTGCAAAACAAAATTGTACTACATGTAAATTTTAAACTCATCTTCAAAATAGAACAATCCCATGGTACCCATCAACTGCTTAAAGGCCCTCATATGTACTAGATATGTGTTGGCCAAACCCAAAAATTTCAGCGGGACTGGACAATCATCTAATGTCATTAACATGTTAACCTCTTATCGACCATTGACATGTATATATGTCAATGTGTCATTAAGAGTGTATGGGGCTGGCTCCTGAATCCCATGCCATACCAGGCGGCCCTGTAGCTAAGGGCCATCGCTAACAGCTGACATGTGGCCGCGGTCGGCTGTCAACCCTTTAGATCGCTGCTGTCCAAGGGTGTGGTGGGTGATCCACTTCTGAGGAAGCCAGCGGGCTTAACTCTCCTGCAGTCTGGTCTATGGCTCTGTGATTGATAGAGCCTGGCTGAACCAGGCTTTATCAATCGTGCACGGAGCACAGAGATCAATGAAGTTCTTTGGAACTACATTGATCGTATGAGGAATCGAATGATTCCACCTAAATGTCCCCTAAAATTAAATAAAGGTTTAACCCACACACATTAACTCCTTTTATATTAAAAGTTTAAATCATTACCCTTTTCCCAAATTCCCATATAAAAATATGCAGACATAGTAAAAATTTACATAATTGGTGTAATTGTCCGCACTATTAAATATACCATTATTTATCTCGTACGGTGAAGGCGTAAATGTAAAAAAAAGTACCAAACTCCAAAATAGTGTGTGTAGATGACAAAATAAAAGAGTTGTGGCTATTAAAGGGTGAGGAGGAAAAAACAAAAGAGCAACACCGAAAGTTGGCCTGGTCCTTAGGGGATTAAATAGTTCACACATTTTGCATGCCGTGATAGCAAATATGCTTATGTTTATTTTTGTTTACATTGTTTTATTTGAAACAGGGGAAAAGGGAGTGATTTAAACTTTTATTAGGGGATGGGCTTTTTCACATTTATTAACACTTTTTTTTTTTTTAACCCTTACTATTTTTTAATCCCCATAAGAGGACTACTACATGCAATCCTTTGATTGCTAACACTAAACTATGCCATAGCATAGCATTGACCAATGTTACTAATGCTCTACGTCTCTATCCTGCCAAAGCGGTGTGAAAAAGCAGATAGACAAGCAGATGGCATGGAGGCATGTAGGCATCTCTGGCCATCATGCAGGCGCAAATCACGGCGCATAAAATGAGCCCTCATACATCCTCGTAGAAGGAAAAATAAAAAAGGTTATAGGGGTCAGAATAGGACAATTTTAAACATGCTAATTTTCGTACCAAAAGTAAAAAAAATAAAATAAAACCTATATTATTTGGGTTATAACAGTTGTAAAGGTATGGACCTACCTGATAAGTTATATACCGCTGCAGTACTCCATTAAGTGGTTAACGGCTGTATCAAATTAAAGGCCTATCCTCTTACAAGCCATCAATACTAGATTGTGGGTTCTGACTCCCAGCACCCCTGCAGATCAGCTGTTTGAAGGGATGGAGGAACTTGTGAGAGCACTTTAGCCTCTTTAGTGTTTCCTGCTCCTGATAAATTGGGATTTACTGGCAAGGAAAAGTCAGTGGGTGACCAGGTAACAGAAAAGTTAGTCCCATAAGAAAACATAGCTGACAATTGCTGCTGTCAGACAGCTACTCCCTGCCACTAAAGTTGAAGGAAGGGCAAATTTTGAGCAGGAACAAACATACATATTTGCTACCAGTAGGATGTGAAAGAAAATGAGCTCACTGATACCTTAAAAAGGCCTGTAAGAATGCATGTATGATGCAGAGCTTTTAATGTCATGGCTGACAATTAGTCATTTATTATAAGAGAAGCATACTGATGTAGCTGCTAAGCCATCACCAAACAAATGGTGGTGCACTACTCTGTTTCTGGGGTTTGCTATGATATTAGCATGGGGTGACATGAAAAATATGTGCAGAAGCAGAGACTCCTATGTATTGCTTGGCTTCCTGCCCATGTAGGTAATTACTGTAGGACGCAGTGATGCACATGATACTGCGTGCATTGCTGCTCACTGTATATTATCCAGGCTAAGTAGAATATCGTCAACCCCCTTTAAATGTAGTGAGCGGCAATAAGTGGTGTTGCAATGGGGGGAACAAGATATGTGATTGCTCCTTGGTGAGACCCCCAAACAGTGACAACACCAAGCAGGAAGTAATCATCCAGTGATGGTGTTTCCCCATTCGACATCTAGCTCACTGCCCAGAGGTGAAAACCGATGGCAGGAAGGAAGAAACACACTTTTCTTATACAATGTGCAAGATAGGAGGTGTAACACCAACCCTGGCGGCAATGTTGCAATGGGTAGGTGGGTGTAAGGGCCACCATGATGTTCTGCAGCCACAAGTATTTGGTGGTAGCTACATTTGTAAGGGAGGGTGATCTATGATGAGATTTTGGAGAGGAAAAGCCCCAGGTATCTGTGTCCACACCTTATGAAAGAAAGGATTCAGAAGTACAGTAATGATTGCATTTTTAGACGGTGGTACACTTTAAGAACAACATGTTTACCTGTTTCTGTAAGTTCTGTAATTCCATTTCTGTCCAAAATACTTTTATAGCCTGAATCTGTGTACTTCTCTATAATATTAAATAAGCCTGAGTCTGTAGTGAAAAACATTGCTATTTTCCCAACTCCCTTTTCATGCACAATTGAGTAGAGGCAATGTAAGAAACTTCATAGCTGGCTAAATTAAAGTTACTGCTATACTTTGTGCTTAGTTTAATGGACATTGATGTATCTTTAAAGTATGCAGAACTGGCAATACACAAATACCAAATAGCCTCTCATGTGCAGCCATAAAAAGAGATAGACTTAATATTCTCTCAGATATTTGAGCCGCCTGGTTATGTGCCCTGAGTATTTATTTTATACAAGCTTTATTTAGGGTTGTTATATTGTAATATGCCCATTTTATAAAGGTCACTGTCTGGATAACCTGAAATGGAATTGACCTTAAGTGAATTCCATGTCACAACAATGCATGCTAATATCCAACAAAGGCCCTGGAGGTTCATTACCTCAAGGACAGATTTGTTGTATATGTCGCTGAAGTTATGTTGTCTTGTAAATAATGCATGGTAAACCCTGGATTGGGTAAAAGAATCAAAAAGATTGTCAAAGAAACATAGGGACCGACTTCTTTATTTACAGGGAAGGCCTACATTGACCACTACTTCACAGTTTACTTAAACAGGGGCCTGACAAAGCGCTGATTGTGTAATACGTACCGTCACCCAACCCACTCCTCCTCCCTTCCCCATCCGTCCGCTTTCCTGCATGTGTCGGAACGATATGAAGTTGTAATGCAATAAAGAAATTTGCTGTTCCTCAAGACCGGGGGAGTGCTCCATTCTTTTTATTCTCCTGTTGGATACAAATAATAACAACATAACAGGAATGTCCAGCAATTTTTTTAGTGGCCAGACGGGTGGAAAAGTTAAACAAAAACAGTACTCACCTGCCAAAATCCCCCACCTCTACCGCAGTTCTTTCAGTGCCAAGTCTCCACTGCTCAACTCTTACTGGTGACATCTTGACATAAAGAAATACCCACTCAGCTAGTCACAGCTTTACCCAGCTCAGTAAGTGACTGGCCGTGCAGCCACTTCCTTGTATTGAAATGGAGACTTGAAAATAGTGAGCAGTAGATGCTTTGGGAAAGGCAGCAATGGTGGGATTTCAGCAGTTGAGTACTTTTTTTTTTTTTAACATTGTCAACTCACCCACTATTATTGTTTTGTAAAAGGGATACTCCAGCATTTAATATATCTTTCTTTTTTTTTTTTAAGTACTGGTCAACTCCTTAAAATGGATACTCCAGCGCTTTATATCTTTTATGCTATCCGCAGGGTAGCGGATCCACGAGATAAGTATCTAATCACAGGGGGATTTGACTGCTGGAACCCCTCATGAATCTGATCTCCTAAATGCCACCCAGCTCTCCTCATGCACTTCAGCTTTCCAACAGAGATACACTAGAGCAGCATTCATAATTCTACTAATTGTTCTTAGAATATGATTACTTGTGAACATTCTCCTAACAGGTCAAGCTCTGTGCACACTACATTGCACTTGTAGATCAAAAGAAAATGTTAAAAGTATAGCTACATGTCATAAGTAAGGACTAACAGTAATCTGAAAATGTGTTGCTGTTTTATCCTTTCCTGTATATAGAGCTCTTAAAGGGGTACTCCGGTGGAATTTTTTTTTTTTTATGAACTGGTGCCAGAAAGTTAAACAGATTTGTAAATGACTTCTATAAAAAAAAAAAATCTTAATCCTTCCAGTACTTATCTGCCGCTGCATGCTCCAGAGGAAGTTATTTTCTTTTTGAATTTCTTTTCTGTCTGACCACAGTGCTCTCTGCTGACACCTCTGTTCATGCCAGGAACTGTCCAGAGTAGGATAGGTTTTCTATGGGGATTTTCTCCTGCTTTGTGCAGTTCCTGACATGGACAAAGGTGTCAGCAGATAGCACTGTGGTCAGACAGAAAAGAAATTCAAAAAGAAGAGAACTTCCTCTGTAGCATGCAGCATCTGATAAGTACTGGAAGGATTAAGATTTTTTTAATAGAGGTAATTTACAAATCTGTTTAACTTTCTGGCACCAGTTGATTTAAAAAAAAAAATGTTTTCCAGTGTAGTACCCCTTTAACCCCTTAAGGACGGAGCCCATTTTCACCTCTAGGACGAAGCCCTTTTTTGCAAATCTGACCACTGTCACTTTAAACATTAATAACTCTGGAATGCTTTTAGTTATCATTCTGATTCTGAGATTGTTTTTCGTGACATATTCTACTTTAACATAGTGGTAAATTTTTATGGTAACTTGCATCCTTTCTTGGTGAAAAATCCCAAAATTTGATGAAAAAATAAAAAATTTAGCATTTTTCTAACTTTGAAGCTCTCTGCTTGTAAGGAAAATGGATATTCCCCAAAAATTTTTGGGGGGATTCACATATACAATATGTCTTATTTATGATTGCATCATAAAATTGATGAGTTTTTACTTTTGGAAGACACCAGAGGGCTTCAAAGTTCAGCAGCAATTTTCCAATTTTTCACAAAATTTTCAAACTCGCAATTTTTCAGGGACCAGTTCAGGTTTGAAGTGGATTTGAAGGGTCTTCATATTAGAAATAGCCCATAAATGACCCCATTATAAAAACTGCACCCCCCAAAGTATTCAAAATGACATTCAGTAAAGTGAAGGAGAAAATTCAAAATCTTCATTTTTTACACTCGCATGTTCTTGTAGACCCAATTTTTGAATTTTTACAAGGGGTAAAAGGAGAAAATGTATACTTATGTTTGTAGCCCAATTTCTCTCGAGTAAGGACACACCTCATATGTCTATATAAAGTGTTCGGCGGGCGCAGTAGAGGGCTCAGAAGCGAAGGAGCAACAAGGGGATTTTAGAGAGTACGTTTTTCTGAAATGGTTTTTGGGGGGCATGTCGCATTTAGGAAGCCCCTATGGTGCCAGAACAGCAAAAAAAAAACACATGGAATACCATTTTGGAAACTAGACCCCTTGAGGAACATAACAAGGAATAAAGTGAGCCTTAATACCCCACAGGTGTTTCACGACTTTTGCATATGTAAAAAAAAAATTTTTTTCACTAAACTGTTGGTTTTCCCCCAAATTTCACATTTTTTAAAGGGTTAATAGCAGAAAAGACCCCACAAAATTTGTAACCCCATCTCTTCTGAGTATGGGGGTACCCCATAAGTGGACCTGAAGTGCACTGCGGACGAACTACAATGCTCAGTAGAGAAGGAGTCATATTTGGCTTTTTGAGAGCAAATTTTGCTCGGGGGGCATGTTGCATTTAGGAAGCCCCTATGGTGCCAGAACAGCAAAAACACCCACATGGCATACCATTTTGGAAACTAGACCTCTTCAGGAACGTAACAAGGGATAAAGTGAGCCTTAATACCCCACAGGTGTTTCACGACTTTTGCATATGTAAAAAAAAAAAAGAAATAATTTTCACTAAAATGTGGGTTTCCCCCCAAATTTCACAATTTTGCAAGGGTTAATAGCAGAAAAGACCCCCCAAAATTTGTAACCACATCTCTTCTGAGTATGGAGGTACCCCATAAGTGGACCTGAAGTGCACTACGGGCGAACTACAATGCTCAGAAGAGAAGGCGTCATATTTGGCTTTTTGAGAGCAAATTTTGCTCGGGGGGCATGTCGCATTTAGGAAGCCCCTATGGAGCCAGAACAGCAAAATAACCCCCACATGGCATACCATTTTGGAAACTAGACCCCTTACAGTATGTAATGAGGGGTACATTGAGCATTTACCCCCCACTGGTGTCTGACAGATCTTTGGAACAGTGGGCTGTGCAAAATTTTTCATTTTCACGGACCACTGGTCCAAAGATCCATCAGACACCTGTGGGGTGTAAATTCTCACTGCACCCCTCATTACATTCCGTGAAGGGTGTAGTTTCCAAAATGGGGTCACATGTGGGTGTTTTTTTTTGGCGTTTGTCAGAACCGCTGTAACAATCAGCCACCCCTGTGCAAATCACCTCAAATGTACATGGCGCACTCTCCCTTCTGGGCCTTGTTGCGCGCCCCCAGAGCACTTTGCGCCCACATATGGGGTATCTCCGTACTCGGGAAAAATTGTGTTACAAATTTTGGGGGGCGTTTTTCCCTTTTACCTCTTGTGAAAATGAAAAGTATAGGGCAACACCAGCATGTTAGTGTAAAAATTATTTTTTTACACTAACATGCTGGTGTAGACCCCAACTGTTCCTTTTCATAAGGGGTAAAAGGAGAAAAAGCCCCCCAAAATTTGTTAGGCAATTTCTCCCGAGTACGGCGATACCCCATATGTGACCCTATTCTGTTGCATTGAAATACGACAGGGCTCCAAAGTGAGAGCGCCATGCGCATTTGAGGCCTGAATTAGGGACTTGCATAGGGGTGGACATAGGGGTATTCTATGCCAGTGATTCCCAAACAGGGTGCCTCCAGCTGTTGCTAAACTCCCAGCATGCTTGGACAGTCAATTGCTGTCCAGAAATGCTGGGAGTTTTTGTTTTGCAACAGCTGGAGGCTCCATCTTAGAAACACTGCGGTACAATACGTTTTTCATTTTTATTGGGGAGGGGGGGGGGGGTGGGGGGCAGTGTACGTGTGTATATGTAGTGTTTTACTCTTTATTTTATGTTAGTGTAGTGTAGTGTTTTTAGGTTACATTCACAATGGCGGCAGATTACACTGAGTCTCCCGCTAGGAGTTTGAGCTGCGGCGAAAAATTTCCCGCAGCTCAAATTTGTAGCGGGGAACTCACTGTAATCTGCCGCCAGTGTGAATGTAGCCTTTACATTCACACGGGAGGGGGGTCAAAACTACAACTCCCAGCATGCACTGACAGACCATGCATGCTGGGAGTTGTAGTTTTGCAACAGCTGGAGGCACACTGGCTGGAAAACCTTGAGTTAGGTTCTATGACCTAACTCAGTATTTTCCAACCAGTGTGCCTCCAGCTGTTGCAAAACTACAACTCCCAGCATGTACTGATTGCGGAAGGGCATGCTGGGAGATGTAGTTATGCAATGGCTCGAGGCATGCAAGTACAACTCCCAGCATGCCAAGACAGCCTTATGCTGTTCCTGAATGCTGGGAGTTGTAGTTTTGCAAGATTTAGAGGGGTTCAAGTTGTAAATCACTGTCCAGTGGTCTAAAAACTGTGGCCCTCCAGATGTTGCAAAACTACAACTAGCAGCATGCCCAGACAGCAAACTGCTGTCTGGGCATGCTGAGAGTTGTAGTTTTGCAACATCTGGAGGGCTACAGTTTGAGACCACTTAGTGATCTACAACCTGAACCCCTCTAAATATTGCAAAACTACAAGTCCCAGCATGCCCACACAGCAAACAGCTGGGAGTTGTAGTTTTGCAACATCTGGAGGGCCACGGTTTAGAGACCACTGTAAACTGTGGCCCTTTGGATGTTGCTAGGCAACAACTCACCTAGCAGGACCCGGAAGTATTGCTGCCGCCGCACGTGGGGGAGGATCGCGAACGGGGATCCGGGATCCAGGAAGGGACCTTCGGCGCCGACCTTCCCTGGACGGTTCCCCCGTTTTGCCCGGACACCAATAGTTGGGCAAAGTGGGGGAACCGAACTTTAAACCCCCCTCCCCCGGACTGCTATCGGTCGGTCGCTCGGCCGACCAATAGCAGGGATAGGAGGGGTGGCACCCCTGCCACCAAACTCCTATCCCTTTAGGGGGATCGAGGGTGTCTCAGACACCCTCGATCCCTCCTATTTTCCGGGTCACCGGGTCACCGGTGACCCGGAATCGCACAGATCGCAGGTCTGAATTGATCTGCGATTTGCGCGCATCGCGGTCATGGGGGGGTCTCAGGACCTCCCTCGGCGATGTGCCGGGATGCCTGCTGTTAGATAACAGCCTTCATCCCGGCCCGATCACCGCTACCGGTGACGCGGCGCTCCCGGAACCCCGCGACGTACATGTATGTCGCCGCACGCCAAGTGACACTTCGCGGCGCCGTACATGTACGTCGCTTGTTGTGAAGGGGTTAAGGATAACAATGTTCCACTACCACAATGCTGGACCATACCAACATATGTCACTATACTGTACCCTACACAAAGGGTAAATAGGATTAGAAAAAATGTTTACCACATAGTTTGTATCTGGACAAACAGGGGTGATGATACTGTAAGGCAACTTAGGCAGTTGCCTTAGGGTACCAGTGTGTGTGTGTGTGGGGGGGAGAGAAAAATCTAAATCCTCAGCCACTGTCAGGGGATTTGGATCACAGGAGCCCCCCCAGAAAGTAAAATAACTGGTGAATCTGATTGTAAGAGCAGGGAACTGGAATCCCTGCTTCCGGCTTCTGTACTGTAGCACAGTAGAGCAGCACTTATCCTGCAAGCCATGCAAAATAACATGACCAGTAACGTGGCTGACTGACCTCTCTATTTGCCATTTATTGGAGGGGTGGTACCAAATAAACCAACACATTTCTAGGTGATTTTTGGGTCCCAACAGCACACTAGGGAGCAGGCTTTATTTATACACAATTAATACATTAAATTAAGTATGTATTCCAATTGTAAAAATGCTTTCCTATTGTTAGGAATGATGTCAGCTGCCTTGTAAACATGAAAAAATGAAAGACAAGCCCCTTTAAGGTTGTCTCAGATGAATTGCTGCAGTGGAACAGTCCTATTTTGAGGGGCTATGTGTGACTGATTGAGTTAACACTGTGACATTTTGGGGAAAAGTACATTTTCAAGCCAAAGTTCCCGCACAAAGACAATGGAGGCTAAAGTACTTTGCTGCAGATGTCTAGTTCTGTTTCCTGCTATATAAAAGAAGTGTGTCTCAATAAAGGGGGTTGTCTGGGATTAGAAAAATAGCCTGCTCTAATTTTTTTCAAAAAGAGTGCTGCTATTGTGCCTGGACTGCATCTTGCATTGTAGCTCTGCCTCACTTACTTCAATACGGACGATGTACTACAGTAAGTCGATCTGATTCTAGGAAAAGTGTTAAATTCTTTTGAGTGTGCTGATGCTTTCTGCATTTCTGTGACAACGTCTGAACCAATCAGGGGGCTTGGACTTATAGCCAATCCCATCTGGTCTGTGAGTCCACACCCTTTTCAGGTAAATATAAATACCCAGCTAGTCTGTTCAGTCCTTGTTTGTGTTAGTCTCTTCGGCACTAGCTCCTGTATATTTCCCTATCCTGTTTATAATGACCCTTGGCTAAGTGACTTAACTATCCCTTTTTGCACTGCAAGCTCTCTTGGTTTTGATTCGGTCTGTCTTTCTCTGCTTGTCTGTTTATTCTCTGTGTTTTGTGCCTTTCCATTTTTACCAGCTTCCCTAACATCTATACAGTGATTTTTTTATTGTTTTGGACCTTGTTACTCCCCTGCACCTACTCAGAACAAAGACCGACTTTAAGTTCAGGGTGCATTGTTTAGGGTGGATACTCAAGTTAGTAGGAAAAGTTGCTCTGGGTGAGCTCAGGGCTAAACTTATCCCTGCCCTACATGACAGATTGGCGCCAATGGTGACAATCTGTTCCTAAGATAACCAGTCCCACTGACAGTATAACTGGTTAGCCTGATATGGAACAGGGATGCTGGGCCAATTGAACTCAGTGCCAGTGTTCTACGCAGCTTGTAAGCACCAGAAATAAACAGGCGGCTGCTAAACAGTTGGGCGCCACCATTTAGGACAAATTTTTCAGGTAGGTAGGGAAAATGGTATAAGTGGAAATCAGTGCTGTACTGTCCACCTCTACGATACCACAGAATGCAGTATTCACATTAGATGATAGTCACAGCTCAACTCATTCCCCTGCCTTCCTAGTGCCCACAACACATTAGTATCAGAAAAGACTTGTGCAATTACATAACATCTGAGATTGATAAAAAAAATAAAAAAATACATCAAAATTAATTTGGTGTTTTCTTTTTCTATTTTTTTTTTCCAATGGATAATACTCTTGTGGTAGAGTCTTTGCTAGGTGAAAATAAATATAAAATATTTGGAAAATTGTGTGGATGACAAACACCTTTTTATTTTGACATATTGGGAACAGTCTCCTAATATATAGTATTCCTCTGCAGCGTCCCATGGTTCTATTGTCATCTCCTAATACTAGCCATTTCAAAGCAGAATTCTAGGCAGATTGAGGTCATCTAAGATCTACAACATATGAATCCCGTTGAAGATATTTGAGACATTGAAGCTTCATTGTAACATGCGGACTAAATTTCCAATTTTAGCCACCCCACTGAGTGGCAGGCTGCAATCCTAACAGAGACCAACACTTATCAATCTTTGTTTGAATTTCTGAATTGAGAAAGGAAAAGAACTGTCACAGATATTCTCTACATGTAGCCTTTCTTCAAACATAAGAGTGAATACGAGAACAGAAGATAGAACGAGGAGAGCTGAATGTGAGCCCATGCTTAAATTAAATGTGGATATGGATAGCATTATGTAAGGCTTATTTATGATGCGTATAATGCAACATACAGAATATTAAATCCATCCAAAGATAAAAATGAAATAATATAAGGACACTGGATGGACCATATAGTCTTCTTCTACCTTCAATTATCCATGTTTCTGTGTTTTACTGCAACCTTTCTCTTAGACTGCACAGACTGGATAACTTACTATATATATATATATATATATATATATATATATATATATACTATGATGACTTGTTCTTGCAGACAGGTGCGGTTGCAGTATAGAGGCAAGGAAAAGTCCACCTCCGTTCCTTGGTTTTTGTTCACACCTGAGTCCATTCCATGCGGCATCATGCAAGTCTTTTCCAAGCCTCCAGGCACTTAGCTCACCAGCTTCCACACTCCACAAGGAAGATCTCAAAACTCAGCTCTTTGGCAGTGTGAGCTGCAACATGCAAATCGCCCTCAGCTGGTGGAGCAGCCTGCCTTTAAGGCCAACAAAGGGCACCATTCCCAGTTAGAGCCATCCTGGATTGGCTTTCCAGCCATACTACAGCAACAGTGTAACTCTGCATCGCAACACAGACACTGGACAACTGTTGGCTCTTACTTCATCAAGGCCAGGAGCTTTGGTGACACATACTGACCATCAACCACAATGCCCTTCCCCTTCTCACTATATATGAATGGGATAGAAGGACGGGATAGGAGGTCGGGAAAGGAGGTCAAGATAGGAGGATGGGATAGGAGGACAGGATAGGAGGTCGAGATAGGAGGTCGGGATAGGAGGTCAAGATAGGAGGGTGGGATAGGAGGATAGGATAGGAGGACGGGATAGGAGGACGGGATAGGAGGACAGGATAGGAGGTCGGGATAGGAGGTCGGGATAGGAGGTCGGGGTATGAGGACGGGATATGAGGACGGGATATGGGGTTGGGATATGGGGTTGGGATATGGGGTTGGGATATGACAACAATATATGGGGATGGGATTTGAAGTCAAAAGCTTCCTCCTTTGTTGATTTTCCTCCATAACAAGGATGAGGAAGGAAAAACCGGGCAACGACGGGTATTCAGCTAATATATATATATATATATACATATATATATATATATATATCAATTTTGTTACACTATTTTTACTAATTCCGACTTTAGGTTTGGTCTATATCGAGTCAATATACTACATCTGACATTTTTATTCAAAAACTGATCATGCCTGATGCAACAACTAATGCAGAAATGCATAAGTTTCTATTTGTGGTGAAAAGATTTGAACCAATGCTGCAAAATGGGCTCTCCTATCAGTGCCTGCATTGGCACGACATTACAACTGACATGTCAGGTGCCAGAAACAACGCCATTGACAACAATGTGATCAAATCTTGTATCCGTTTCCCTCCAGCATTTTTGCTAGCAACGAAGAAGAAGGCTGAGCTAGACATCTTACATATGTAAAGGAGCCCTTAGCTCTGTGAGTCAGTTCTCCAGTTATTCTATATGGATTTATGGATCCTGTTTTCCTGCATAAATGTTGAACACAGTAATATTAAAGAAATAGTAGCCTACCGGGAAAAGGACCATACCATAAACTAATTTATACAGATCATATTTAGTTTGTTGATGTCTCTAGGTTTCTATACCAGAGCATAAAGGGAAGACACAATTTAGCATTTCCTGTTTTTTCATATTCAGAACTATGTTAAAGGAGCACTCCAATGTAATTTTTTAACTGTCCCCTGTGCCTGGGATGCAAAAAGTAAAATAAACTCTAGCCCACCTTCCACCGGTCCCCTGGTGCGCTCTTCTGTCTTTAGGCCCAGTTTTCTTCCATATCCTGCAGCACAGCTTATCGCCAGCCGCAGCAATGTCGTGCCTTGACCAGTGATATGCTGAGCGCAGTGTCATGCCTGGGCTCTGCCTTCTACCTGCTGCCTGAGCCCTCTACATGACACTGCGTTTAGCGTATTTCCGGTCGAGGCACGACATTGTTGCAGCCAGCGATAAGCTAAGCACAGTGTGAAGCATTGGGGTCCAGGATGTGGAAGAATACTGGGCCCAGAAGACAGAGGAGTGATTTCGGTGCACCATGGTGTGTGGGGAAAGGTGAGTTTGATATTTTAACTTTTGCAGCCCAGCCACAGAAGAAAGATAAAAGATTCAACTGGAGTACTCCTTTAACCCCTTAACGACGCAGGATGTATATTTACGTCCTGCGCCGGCTACCGCGATATGAAGTGGGATCGTGCCACGCTCATCAACGGCCGGGACCCGCGGCTAATATCACACATCGCCGATCGCGGCGATGTGCGGTATTAACCCTTTAGAAGTGGCGGTCAAAGCTGACCGCCGCTTCTAAAGTGAAAGTGAAAATGACCCGGCTGCTCAGTCGGGCTGTTCGGGACCACCGCGGTGAAATCGCGGCGTCCCGAACAGCTTGCAGGACACCGGGAGGGCCCTTACCTGCCTCCTCGATGTTCGATCGGTGAATGACTGCTCCGTGCCTGAGATCCAGGCGGGAGCAGTCAAGCGCCGATAACACTGATCACAGGCGTGTTAATACATGCCTGTGATCAGGATGAGAGATCAGTGTGTGCAGTGTTATAGGTCCCTATGGGACCTTTAACACTGCAAAAAAAAAAGTAAAAAAAAAGGGTTAATAAAGGTCATTTAACCCCTTCCCTAATAAAAGTTTGAATCACCCCCCTTTTCCCATAAAAAAAATAAAACAGTGTAAAAAAATAATTAAATAAACATATGTGGTATCGCCGCATGCGTAAATGTCCGAACTATGAAAATATATCATTAATTAAACCGCACGGTCAATGGCGTACGTGCAAAAAAATTCCAAAGTAAAAAAAAGCGTATTTTGGTCACCGATAAAAACTTCAGATTACGGCGCAAAATTTTTTCCTGCATGTAGTTATGATTTTTTCCAGAAGTGCGACAAAATCAAACCCTATATAAGTAGGGTATCATTTTAACCGTATGGACTTACAGAATAATGATAAGGTGTCATTTTTACCGAAATATGCACTGCGTAGAAACGGAAGCCACCAAATTTACAAAATTGCGTTTTTTCTTCGATTTTGTCGCACACTGATTTTTATTTCCGTTTCGCCGTGCATTTTTGGGTAAAATGACTAATGTCACTGCAAAGTAGAATTGGCGATGCAAAAAGGTGGAAAATTGAAAGGGTTATGATTTTTAAAAGGTAAGGAGGAAAAAACGAAAGTGCAAAAACTGCGAAACCATCAGTCCTTAAGGGGTTAATTGAATACATAGTCCCATATAATGATATTATGGAATATGAATAGGATGATGGGGCTGTGTTTTTGTTCCTTGCTGTGCAGGGAGAAACTGAAGGTACAGCAATGTCTAATATTGACATTGATATATGGGTTTAAAGACAAAGGGGGGTATTTATGACGCATTTCACCCTGTTTTTCTAGGGTAAATTTGTCTCAGTATTTTGGCGCAGTGTGCTTTTTGCGACTTTTCCTGTGACTTTTCATTTACCTGTGTTTTGGTTTGTTGCTGCGGTAGACGTGTTTTTGATAGATTTTTTTGCAGTGGTAAGGGATTTATGAAAATGCTACTTTTTTAAGAAGTCACATACTTTGGCGCAACCCACCAAAATGGGAGCTAATTACCACCAAATAAAAAAGCACTTACAAACTAACTGTGGAGAGCGTTATTAAAAAGTTGTATAATTGTCACACGGATTTAAAAGTTGCGCAAAAAGTCGCAGAAAAACACCATACAAAGTGGAGTACTGAAGTGAGAAATGTGTCAGCACCAGATTTATCACATGCCCTGGGCCATGTGATAAATTAGGTGCAGGTCCACAGTTTCCACTACATGAATTAATGGGGTAAACATTTTTTCATTTGCACCACTTTTCATAAATACCCCCAAACTCCTGGAATTTTTTTATTTTATTTTTTATTCTTGCATAAATAGTGCAGCATAGGTGGTAGGCATGAGTTTTTTTTAGACATGTTTGATTATGTTTCAAAGGAAATTGGATTATGTCATGCTGTCTACATTTCCCATGAATCCTTTTGATTTGCAGCTGAGACCCATAAGTGGGTTGGTGTCAATTCACACTCTACGCAGTTTTGATACATTTTCTTATTCAAAGAATAATAACAATAATGGAGTTTTATGAAGAACTGAACGCTTTAGGCTTTGTTCTTATTTTGAATTTTTACTACATTTTTCACATGTTTTTACAGATTTTTCTGCTTTGATTTTTTCAAAAATTTTTACAGATGAGAAAATTTTACTGTGATTTGCACAATTGTGGTATAGTAGCGCTTCTTGCTGTGGCATAGCAAACACAGAAAAAAAACACATCAAGAAACGCAATGTGTAAAAACAGCCACACTGTGATCACATGACCCTTTTATGGTAAAGCACATACTGTATAGATTCAGCTTTTCTGGGGAAACAAAAAAGGCCAAAAAGAAGAATATTACCCAGCTGAGGATGGGAAATGTCCAGCGAGCCGGCAAGCGTTAGAACCGTTCGGAAATGATCCGTCTCATAGACGGCAATGCATTTCTTTGCGGATTCCGCAGAAAGAATATACTTGACTATTCTTTCTGCCGGCGCTGGAATTAGAATTTCTGCATCAGAAACATCTGGCGTGAATATTCTGCCGTGTGAACAAGTGCAGCAGAATCTGTGGAATGTCCGTGAGGAATATTTATGCAGAATTCTGCACGGACATTCTGCCATGTGAACACAGCATTAGGGGGAAATTTTTCAAGGCTTGCATGCGAGTTTTGTGATGTAAAAAAGTTGCACATTTTTGGCCAAGCCTCATTTTGCTGCATAAATGAAATTTTCCCTCTTTTGTAGTACTAGAAGCAGAACATAGAAAGGAAGAAATGGAGGGGAAATTATTACGTTTCTTTTTCTTAGACAGGGCAAACTTAGCCAGACAGTCTTCAAATGCTCTATATTAAAGACAGTGGCTCATGATGTTTGATAAATCAGGTTCATCTTTAGACTGTCTAGTCAAATTTAGCACTTTCTAAGATTAGACCATCTATTAATGTCAGAATCATTCACCAATATTTGTATATTTTTGGGGGCATTTTGACTAGGCCTCTGTTCCATCAATGCCAAGCTTCTTTCCGAAAAGCTATCACCCTTCGTCATATGAGGTGCAAAAGTGGCTAAAAGGTGTCTAAAACACATAAAATAAAAATGTCATATAAGGCAGTTTATTTCTCAAAATGTATCAGAATTCAGGCGCATTTGCAATAATACAGTTGTAACACTCACGGTTCAGTACAGGTACACTGGTTGTAGTAGATCCGCTGGACCTGTGTGGCAGATGACGCGGGCCGTATCAGGGAGCGGAGTCTAAGGTGCAGCTGGTTTTCACCAGAGCTCGCCGCAAAGCGGGATGGACTTGCTGCGACAGGCGGCACCCAGGTTGCTACCCCTGGCACAGCTCGATCACACAGGTGGCTGAGGATATTCAAGGTACAGATGGGAAATAGCAACTCGTCTGGATAGCAGAAGGTCAGGGCTGGCAGCACAGGTGCATAGTCAGGAACGAAGCAGGAGGTCAGTAGGCAGGCGCCACAGGAGCAAGGTCAGGAATGTAGCAGGAGGTCAATAACAAGACAAGGCAAAACACAGTAACGCTTTCTCAATGGCACAAGGCAACAAAGATACGGCAGGGATGTGGGGGAGGAGAAGGAACTTATAGAGGAGACCGGCCCTTTAAATCTTAAAGCTCCGGTGCGTACGTGCCCTAGGAGATGGGGACATGCACGCCCGGAGCTGAGAGGCAGAAGAGGAGGCAGCAGGGGACCCAGGTGAGTGACGGGCTGGGATTCGCATGCGGGTGCGTCCCGTGATGGAGACTGGCTAGACCACTCCAGGACCTTGAAATGTGTTTTACCAAGCCACTCCTTCCTTGCTCGTACGGTGTGTTTGAGATCATTGTCATGCTGAAAAACCCAGCCACGTTTCCTGTTGAATGCCCTTGCTCATGGAAGGAGGTTTTTACTCAGAATCTTACAATGCATGGCCCCATTCATTCTTTCCTTTACACGGATCAGTCCTCCTGGTCCTTTTGCAGAAAAACAGCCCCAAAGCATGATGTTTCCACCCCCCAAGCTTCACAGTATGTATGGTGTTCTTTGGATGCAACTCAGCATTCTTTCTCCTCCAAACACGACGAGTTGAGTTTTTACAAAAAAAATCTACTTTGGTTTCATCTGACCATATGACATTCTCCCAATTCTTTTCTGGATCATCCATATGCTCTCTAGCAAACTTCAGGCAGGCTCGGACATGCACTGGCTTAAAGGGGTATTCCAGGAAAACAAAATGATATCAACTGGCTCCAGAAAGTTAAACAGATTTGTAAATTAGAGGAAATGGTATGCACAGCTCATAGCAAACAGATTGCAAGGTTAAAGGGGTACTCCGGTGGTCAACGTGTTTTTTCATTTTTGACTTACCCTATTTGTTTCTATTCTTGTTGTTTAGCCTACTCTATTTCCGTTCTTTGTTGTCTTTTTATCCCCTACTTTGTTGTCCTATCTTTGCTTCTATTTCCTGTTTCTTGCTGTGCTGAAAACTACAAATCCCAGCATGCCACATGCCTTGCTAGTTTGGAGCGGCTCCTTTTTTTTTGTTTGTTTGTTCTGCCCTTTACCTCAGCTACTATTTTCCCGGGTCGGCCCCCTTATACACAGCACACTAATATAATCAGCCTTGGTTGGGATACACTGTCATATACACACAAAAGGGACTACAACTCCCAGGATGTGTCATTCAGGAGTCTTCAGTCTGTGGTATAACACCAGCATGCTGCCTCTGTAGTCTCCTGGGGGTTGTAGTTCACCACACCTCTGTAGGGCATACACCAGTGTTTCCCAACCAGGGTGCCTCCAGGTGTTGCAAAACTACAACTCCCAGCATGCCCTGACAGCCTTTGGGCATGCTAGGAGTTGTAGTTTTGCAACAACTGGAGGCACACTGGTTGGAAAACACTGGTGTAACATGATGTGTATGCCGAATAGGCTAGAACAGTGTTTCCCAACCAGTGTGCCTCCAGCTGTTGCAAAACTGCAACTCCCAGCATTCTCAAAGTCTGTCAGGGCATGCTGGGAGTTGTAGTTTTGCAACAGCTGGAGGCACACTGGTTTGTAAACACTAGCATACACACATACACACAACAGGGACTACAACTCCCAGCATGTGTCATTCAGGAGTCCCCCCCTCCCCCTTCCCCTTCACAGATAAGTGTTATCTGAAGGGGAGGATGACAAGGTGCACGGGCTGGGGATGTATGGGGGCAGGGGAATAAATCTCATACTGGGAATGATCTCTATGGGGGAGATTTATCAAAACCTGTGCAGAGGAAAACTTGTCCAGTTGCCCATAGCAACCAATCAGATCGCTGCTTTCATTTTTATGAAGGCCTGTGAAAAATGAAAGAAGCAATTTGATTGGTTGCTACGGGCAACTGGGCAAGTTTTCCTCTGCACAGGTTTTGATAAATCTCCCCCATAGAGATCTTTCCCAGTATGAGATTTATTCCCCTGCCCCCATACATCCCCAGCCCGTGCACCTTCTCATCCTCCCCTTCAGATAACACTTATCTTCTCTGTGAGGTCCTTCTCCTGTGCAGACCTGCGTCCTTAGAATACAGAGCAGGGGGGAGGGGAGGGGAGGAGGGGAGGAGCTGTGTACTCAGCTGGATGAGATAAGGGGGCGTGGCTTATTCCTGTCATGCAGACAGAGAGAAAAAAAAAAAAGACTCAGAACTGTGGACAACAGTAAAAGAAAACCCTCTGAACTACAGAACTTCCTGCCCAACAAACAGGTAAGAAAAACACATACATGCTGCCAAAACATATAACACATGTATATTGCAAAAACAAAACTTACAAAGAAGATGCCATGTTGTAAAAAAAAAAATGAACCACCGGAGTACCCCTTTAACTGAGAAATTCTCTCACCCAAGAGAACAAGAAAAATAAAATTTGAAAAAACTAACCCAAAATTAGGTAATATGATGGATGGTTCAAAAATTTGGAAAGAATACAAGTTTCCAAATCTAAATGTAATTTGTTATATACATAAAATCAATAAAGCAAATGTATGAATAATATATATAAATCAGCGGCAGGGCCCTACGGCTGTGTATATTATAATATATATATATATATATATATATATATATATATATATATATATATAGAAAAATATCTGCAGCGCACAAAAATTGGTGAAGAAATGCAAAAAGTGATTTATTCCATCAGGCAAACATGAGTGTAAGAGAACTTATTGACCACTGAGGAAGGGGTTTTGAACGGCTTATGTTCAGCTATACACCCTGAAACGCATTTAGTATCTCTAGACCTATTCAGACCGAAGCATATGCAGTTTTAACCCTGGAGAGACGTTTTATTTTATTCAACTTTACTTTTATTATTTTTTTTTCACATTATTTTAAACTCTGGAAAACCTTGTTAACACATTGGATATAATCTCACATCACCGGATTCAGATCCAAATCCAAATTGCCAGATTATTGGATATTCCGGACTATCAGGATCTGCTGCCCTGAACTGGTTAAATTCCAGTAATTCCTGTACCTGTGTGAAGACAGCAGGGCCTCTACACCATCTCAACTCAAAGCCACTCTATGGAGCCTTTGCAAGTAAAAAGAATCCATCTGATCAGCCGACTGAAATTTGTGTCACGTGACCGCCCACAATCCACCTCACACGCCGGGAGCTCGCGGTAGTGAGCGATCTCACTTGCCGGTGCTTTTGCAGCTTCCAGCTGGAGCAAAAAGATTTCATCCCCGGGAACCTCGGGACTTGCGTGGAGTGGGTGAGTGGCACTTAGTGCCTGTGACTTTCATTTTCAGGAATCGCTTACCAGCAAATGCCAACAGCCGGACTGCCAGGCTCCTTATGTGATAACTTGATGTGTTAACTCTATTTCTGGTGCTCCTCATATGGAACTTGGCTTGCCGCCATTCACTATACAAGATTTACTCTTACCATTCTTCCACTGGGACTTTTTTGTTACACTTTATTCATCTACAGCAGGGGTCCTCAAACTTTTTAAACGGGGGGCCAGTTCACGGTCCCTCAGACCGTTGGAGGGCCGGACTATAGATAACAAAACATGAATAAATTCCTATGCACACTTATATATCTTCTTAGTGGACTGCCACTTTAAGTACACAGCACAGTTCCCCCCACATTAGGTTGTAGTTCCCCCACATTAGGGTTGGCAGTACAGTTCCCCCACATTAGGTTGGCAGTACAGTTCCCCCACATTAGGGTTGGCAGTACAGTTCCCCCACATTAGGTGCAGTACAATTCCCCCACATTAGGTGCAGTACAATTCCCCCACATGAGGGGCAGTATACTTCCCCTACATTAGGTAGTAGTTCCCCTACATTAGGTTGTAGTCCCCCCCCCCACATTAGGTGCAGTATAGTTCACCCACATTAGGTGCAGTATAGTTCCCCCACATTAGGTGCAATATAGTCCCCCCACATTAGGCTGGCAGTATAGTTCCCCCACATTAGGTGCAATATAGTCCCCCACATTAGGCTTGCAGTATGTTCCCCCACATTAGGTGTAATATAGTCCCCCACATTAGGCTGGCAGTATAGTTCCCCCACATTAGGCTGGCAGTATAGTCCCCCAAATTACGTTAGTAATATAGTTCCCCCATATTAGGCTGGCAGTATAGTCCCCCAAATTACGTTGGCAGTATAGTTCCCCCACATTAGGTGCAGTATGTTCCCCCACATTAGGTGCAGTATAGTCCCCCACATTAGGCTGGCAGTATAGTTTCCCCCACATTAGGTGCAGTATGTTCCCCCACATTGGGTGCATTATGTTCCCACACATTAGGTGCAGTATAGTCCCTCACATTAGGCTGGCAGTATGTTCCCCCACATTAGTTTGGCAGTATAGTCCCCCACATTAGATGCAATATAGTCCCCACATTAGGCTGGCAGTATAGTCCCCCAAATTACGTTGGCAGTATGTTCCCCCACAGGCATACAGCCTCCAGCGATACAGTATGGCTGGAGGCTGTATGCCTGTGTACTGCCCCATTTCAGTGTTCCGACCACTGCTCCGGCCATAGCAGGATCGGAGGATCGGTGGTCAGAACACTGAAGGGACGCGCCACTGGTAAACACTTACCTACTACCAGCACGCGCGTTGTTGCTTCTTCTCCGCTGCTCCACGCTCGGTTGCCATGGGCGCACGCATGGGACGTCATTGACATCACTGCGTACACCTGCTCCCGGCGGTCCCCGCGTTTTTAAAGTAAACGCGGGCCGCAGGGACTTCACAGAAGCATCCTTGTGTTCCGAAAGCTTCTTTCGGAACACAGGGATGTCCTAAGGCAAAAACACCCGGCGGGCCGGGTAAATGCGCTACCGCCCGCGGGCCGTAGTTTTAGTTTGAGGACCCCTGATCTACAGGATTGGCAACAACTTCATGAAACAATTGGGAACTGTTACATTGTGATAATAGGACTTGTTCAATAATTTTCATCTGCAGGTTTTGTGCTATGTATATATATATATATATATATATATATATAGATAGATAGATAGATAGATAGATAGATAGATATATATATATATATATATATATACATATATATATATATATATATATATATATATATATATATATGTATATGTATATATATATATATATATATATATATATTTTATTTTTTATTTTTTTTCATTTGATTTTGCCAGACAGGTCCTAGTCACATTTTTATGTTATTATTTTTTTTATACAATTTGTCTACATTATTATATACTTATTTTTCTCTCCAGGTAAATATATATATATATATATATATATATATATATATATATATTTATATATTTTTTTTATAATATACACAGCCGTAGGGCCCTGCGGCTGATTTATATATATTATTCATACATTTGCTGTATTGATTTTATGTATATAATAAATTACATTTAGATTTGGAAACTTGTATTTTTTTTAAAAATTTTAACCATCCAACCATCATATTACCTAATTTTGGGTCAGTTTGCTGAGGACTGAGTACCTTCTTTTTTTAGATTTGTAAATTACTTCTATTAAAAAATCTTAATCCTTCCAATAATTTTCAGCTACTGAAGTTGAGTTGTTCTTTTCTGTCTAGCAACAATGCTCTCTGCTGACATCTCTGCTTGTCTCGGGAACTGCACAGAGTAGAAGTGGTTTGCTGTGGGCATTTGCTTCTACTCTGGACAATTCCTGTGACAGGTGTCATCAGAGAGCACTTACCGTATTTATCGGCTTATAACACGCACCTTTTAGGCTAAAATTTTTAGCCTAAAGTCTATGTGCGTGTTATACGCCGATACACCGCCAGGAAAGGCAGGGGGAGAGAGGCCGTCGCTGCCCGCTTCTCTCCCCCTGCCTTTCCTGGGGTCGAAAGCCCTGCTGCCGGCCCTTCTCTCCCCCTGGCTATCGGCGCAGCTGCCCGTTCTGTCCCTCTGACTATCGGTGCCGGCGCCCCATTGCCGGCGCCGATAGCCAGGGTGAGAGAAGCGGCGCCGAGGGGAGAGGGGAGCCCGGGGGAGAGAAGGGGCAGCGGTGCCGGCAATGGGTGCCGTTGCCTCCCCCCATCCCAGGTTGCATAATTACCTGTTGCCGGGGTCGGGTCCGCGCTGCTTCAGGCCTCCGGTGTGCGTCCCCTGCGTCTTTGCTATGCGCTGCACGGCGCGGCGCATGACATCAGTGCGCCGTGCCGCGGAATAAGATGTCTGATCACAGGGGGCCCGCTGCTGGGACCCCCCGCCATCTCTTTGAATTGAGGACGCGTGGCATGACGTCACATCCCCATCTCGGAAGCCCGACGGTTTCTGAAACTGCAGATGCAGCTACGCATAGAATGCGGGCTGCTGCAGGGAGATTGCGGGGGTCACAGCGGCGGGCCCCCCGCGATCAGACATCTTATATCCTATCCTTTCGATAGGGGATAAGATGTTTTTGCCCGGAATACCCCTTTAACTTTCTGAAGCCAGTTGATATATATGTAAAAAAAGTTTTTTTTTCCCCTGGATAACCACTTTAACCCCTTAATGACCAAGCCCATTTTCACCTCAAGGACCAGGCCAATTTTATTTTTGCATTTTCGTTTTTTTCCTCCTCGCCTTCTAAAATCCATAACTCCTTTTATTTCCATGTACATACCCATATAAGGGCTTGTTTTTTGCGTGACCAATTATACTTTGTAAAGAAACCTCTCATTTTACCATAAAATGTACGGCGAACCCAAAAAAATATTTTTTTAGGGAGGAAATTTTTATGAAAACCTAAATTTTGCACATTTTGGAGGGTTTTGTTTTCACACTGTACACTTTACAGTAAAAATGATAGGTGTTCTTTATTCTGTGGGTCCTTACGATTAAAATGATACCCATGGCTAGATACTTTTATATTTTTGTACTGCTTAAAAAAAAATCTAAAACTTTTTGTACAAAATCAGTAATCTAAAATCGCCCTATTTTGACCACCTATAACTTTTTCATTTTTCCGTATATAGGGCGGTATGAGGTCTCATTTTTTTTGCCGTTATCTCTACTTTTTTTAGATACCACATTTGCATATATAAAACTTTTAGATAATTTTTTATTAATTTTTTTTTTATAAAATGTGACAAAAAAGCAGGATTTGTGGAATTTTTAATTTTTTACGTTTACGCCATTCACCGTACGGGATGGTTAACATTATATTTTGATAGTTCGGACATTTACGCACGCGGTGATACCAAATATGTTTATTAAAAAAAAAATACGCTTTTTGGGGGTAAAATGGGAAAAACTGACAATTTTCATTTTTATTGGGGGAAGGGATTTCTCACTTTTTTTTACTTTTTATTTTTACATTTTTCAACTTTTTTTTTTTACACTTTTTATGTCCCATAGGGGACTATCTATAGCAATCGTTTGATTGCTAATACTGTGCAGTGCTATGCATAGGACACAGCACTGCTCAGTATTATCGGTGATCTTCTGCTCTGGTCTGCTCGATAGCAGACCAGAGCAGAAGACCCCGGGAGACAGCCGAAGACAGGTGAGGGGACCTCCAGCTGTCATGCTGGATGATCGGATCACCGCGGCAGCGCTGCGGGCGATCCGATCATCCAATCAAAGTGCCGCAATGCCGCAGATGCCGTGATCTGTATTGATCACAGCATCGGAGGGGTTAATGGCAGACATCCGCGCGATTGTCGATGTCGGCCATAAAATGTACGGCGAACCCCAAAAAATATTTTTTTAGGGAGGAAATTTTTATGAAAACCTAAATTTTGCACATTTTGGAGGGTTTTGTTTTCACACTGTACACTTTACAGTAAAAATGATAGGTGTTCTTTATTCTGTGGGTCCTTACGATTAAAATGATACCCATGGCTAGATACTTTTATATTTTTGTACTGCTTAAAAAAAAATCTAAAACTTTTTGTACAAAATCAGTAATCTAAAATCGCCCTATTTTGACCACCTATAACTTTTTCATTTTTCCGTATATAGGGCGGTATGAGGTCTCATTTTTTTTGCCGTCATCTCTACTCTTTTTATATACCACATTTGCATATATAAAACTTTTAGATAATTTTTTATTAATTTTTTTTTTATAAAATGTGACAAAAAAGCAGGATTTGTGGACTTTTTAAATTTTTTACGTTTACGCCATTCACCGTACGGGATCATTAACATTATATTTTGATAGTTCGGACATTTACGCACGCAGTGATACCAAATATGTTTATTAAAAAAATTTACGCTTTTTGGGGGTAAAATGGGAAAAACGGACAATTTTCATTTTTATTGGGGGAAGGGATTTCTCACTTTTTTTTACTTTTTATTTTTACATTTTTCAACTTTTTTTTTTTACACTTTTTATGTCCCATAGGGGACTATCTATAGCAATCGTTTGATTGCTAATACTGTGCAGTGCTATGCATAGGACACAGCACTGCTCAGTATTATCGGTGATCTTCTGCTCTGGTCTGCTCGATCGCAGACCAGAGCAGAAGACCCTGGGAGACAGCCGGAGACAGGTGAGGGGACCTCCAGCTGTCATGCTGGATGATCGGATCACCGCGGCAGCGCTGCGGGCGAACCGATCATCCAATCAAAGTGCTGCAATGCCACAGATGCCGTGATCTGTAGTGATCACAGCATCGGAGGGGTTAATGGCAGACATCCGCGCGATTGTCGATGTCGGCCATTACCGGCGGGTCCCCGGCTGCTGCTAGCAGCCGGAACCTGCCGTGTATGACGCGAGCACACTTCCGATGCTAGCGGTCATACACAGGACGTAAATGTAAGTCCTGGTGTGGGAAGTCCCGCCAAACCAGGACATACATTTACATCCGTGGTCGTTAAGGGGTTAAGCAGGGGGACACGTCTGGCACTGCATGATTTGGGTCCCTGGTGGCATAGTGTATTACTGATGGTAGCCTTTGTTATTTTGGTCCCAGCTATCTGCAGGTCATTTACTAGGTCCCCCCGCGTGGTTCTGGGATTTTTGCTCCCCGTCCATGTGATAATTTTGACACCACAGGGTGAGATTTTGCATGGAGCCCCAGATCGAGGGAGATTATCAGTGGTCTTGTATGTCCTCCATTTTCTAATAATTACTCCCACAGTTGATTTCTTCACACCAAGTTGCTTGCCTATTGCAGATTCAGTCTTCACAGCCTGGTGCAGGTCTACAATTTTGTTTCTGGTGTCCTTTGACAGCTCTCTTATCTTGGTCATAGTGAAGTTTGGAGTTTGACTTTTTGAGGTTGTGGACAGGTGTCTTTTATACTGATAACAAGGTCAAACAGGTGCCATTAATACAGATAATGAGTGGAGGACAGAGGAGACTCTTAAAGAAGAAGTTACAGGTCTGTGAGAGACAGAAATCTTGCTTGTTTGTAGGTGACCAAATACTTATTTTCCACCATAATTTGCAAATAAATTCTTTAGAAATCAGACAATGTGATTTTATGGATTTTTTTTTTTTCTTATTATATCTCTTATAGTTGAGTCTAGAGAATTTCGCCAAATTTTCCCCCAAAATGCTATTTCTAGGCTACAGAGAGCCTCAATAGGGGCGTAGAACACTTTGCCTTGCTGTAACACACATAGGGAGTGTGCTGGGTTAGTGAAATAATACTGCTATTCAGTATGACATGCAGATTCTTTTGAAAATGTCCTTCATGCCATGAGAATGTAGTGACAAGAGTTACCTTCCATTCTGGACTTCTTACCTGGCTTTTATGTATAGCAATTGGTTATTTAAATTATATTAAATATTATTTAAAAATGTACAAGTCACTTTTCATAAATTATAAAACCTATTTAAACAAAGTCTGCAAACTACAAAAGTTCTGGAAAACTGAAGCCTGAATGAAACACAATAAAATGCTTTGGACACTTTCACATTATAAACATAAACCTTACTTAGTGTCAAATCAGCAATTTAATTACCATATATACTCGAGTATAAGCCGACCCGAGTATAAGCCGAGACCCCTAATTTCAACCCAAAATCCCAAGAAAAGTTATTGACTCGAGTATAAGCCTAGGGTGGGAAATACATCATCCCCCCATGTCAACATCCAGACCCCCGTCATTAACATCCTCATCATCATCACCGCATGTCATCATCCAGACCCTCATCATCATCACCTGTCATTATCCCCTTGTCATCATCCCACACCCCCCCTTCATCATCCCCTTGTCATCATCCCACACCCCCCCCCTTCATTATCCCCACCCCCCTTCATCATCCCCTTGTCATCTTCCCCACCCCCTTCATCATCCCCTTGTAATCATCCTACACACATCCCCCTTCATCATCCTCTTGTCATCATCCCACCCCCCCCCCCTTCATCATCCCACCCCCCCTTCATCATCCCCCCCCTTCATCATCCCACCCCCCCCCCTTCATCATCCAACACCCCCCCTTCATCATCCTCTTCTTATCATCCGCCCTCAGTGGTCTTCAACCTGCGGACCTCCAGAGGTTTCAAAACTACAACTCCCAGCAAGCCCGGGCAGCCATCGGCTGCCTTCGCCATCATCCAGCCCCCTCTCGCCCCCCTTTAGTTCTGTACAGTACTCACCTCCGCTCGGCGCTGGTCCGGTGCTGCAGGGCTGCCCGGAGAGGAGGTCGTCCGGTGAGATAGTAGTTCCGGGCTGCTATCTTCACTGGGGGCGCCTCTTCTCCGCGCTGCGGGCCCGGAATAGAGGCGTTGCCTGGACGATGACGCAGAAGTACATTGGCAATGAACGTACCTCTGCGTCGTTGTCAAGGCAACGTGACTATTCTGGGGCCGGGCCCGAAGCGCTTAGAAGAGGCCTCCCCGGTGAAGATAGCAGCCCGGAACGACTATCCCACCGGACCACCTCCTCTCCGGACAGTCCTGCAGCACCGGACCAGCGCCGAGCGGAGGTGAGTACTGTACAGAACTAAAGGGGGGCGAGAGGGGGCTGGATGATGTCGAAGGCCGCAGTGGTCTTCAACCTGTGGACCTTCGGAGGTTTCAAAACTACAACTCCCAGCAAGCCCGGACAGCCGATGGCTGCCCGGGCTTGTTGGAGTTGTAGTTTTGAAACCTCTGGAGGTCCGCAGGTTGAAGACCACTGCGGGTGGAGAGTTCACTCGAGTATAAGCCGAGGGGGGTGTTTTCAGCACGAAAAATTGTGCTGAAAAACTCGGCTTATACTCGAGTATATATGGTAAATGATTTAATGGCTATGGACACCTATGATGTTTTTGTAAGAATTTATTCACATTAGTGTCACTTCTGCAGCACTCGTCATGTCCAAGCTATCCTACGAATCTCCCACATTCACACTACAATCCAGACAGCTGTGTAGCTTTTTATTTATGTAAATAAGTGAATATTTATCTATAGCCTATTAGAATGTTAAATCATGATTATTTGTGAAATTTACAAGTTACTTTTCATAAATTCTAAAACATCTTTAAATAAAGTCTGCAAACTACAAAAACTACAGCAATAACAGATAGCAATCAGATAAGTGCTAAACATTTTTACATGATGTGCATTACAGACAGAGCTGTAGCTAGCTAGAAAATTATCCTGACATCCTGGTTGGGAATCAATGTCTCAGTGTAATGTGTGCTGGACCCCCCTTGCGCCCCCTTGCAACAGCGCACCTGAGGCGATAACCTCACTCGCCTCATCAAAGCTACAGCCCTGATTACAGAACATGCAAGTACAAAAAATACAAACTCAAATACAAAATCTGTGATCAAAAAAGAGGAAGTATTATATGTGACAAGGTCATAAAGGGTGGATTTAAAAGGGGGGCAGTTTAAGTTGTAGAAATTTCTGCAACAGTCCATTCCATAAACCTGAGTGAGGGGAACTATGAGATTAATGTTTTGCCACCAGTTGGTTTCAAATTTTTTTTCCAGATTTGTAATTTTCTTCTACTTAAAAATCTTAACACTTCCACTCCTTGGTGCTGGAATAACCGTGGCTGCTGGCACCAGACTTGCCCTCCAATGGGTGCTCAAAAAAGGATTTAAAAAATGTAAATAAACTAAAATTAAATTAAATAAAAATGTAATCATAAAATCTCTTTAATCCCTTCAATTGTGATGCCATTTGGTCTCCCAACCCTGCTGCCACATCCAGATGCTCTGCGGCAGTGATAATAGCAATGCCTTTAATCTGGATGTGACTTGTAAATTTTGAAATAATATTTAATATAATTTAAAGGAAATCTGTCAGTAGTATCACCCGCACTAAACCTGTTACACAGACTTGTAGTGTGGGTGATGCTGATTAAAACGGTACTCACATTGTGTAGATTCGCGCAGCCATTCCGCCACAAATTGCATTTTTCTATATATGCTAATGAGGGCCTTGGGGAATGGGCAGAGGTCCGATCCGAGCTTCGGGCACCCTGACGTCATTTTTGTCCGGCAGCCACTGCACCCGGCTCATCAATATTCATAAACCCCCTCCAGGCTCCTTCGGCCGTGTTATTGTACTGCGCATGCGTCGCTTACTGTGCAATGACGTCTGCAACTGTGAAGCCGAGGGGAACACCGCTAGCATATATAGAAAAACGCAATTCGTGACGGAATGGCTGGGTGAATCTATACAATGTGAGTACCATTTTAATCAGCATCACCTGCACTATAAGCCTGTGTAACAAGTTTAGTGCAGGTGATACTAATGACAGATTTCCTTTAAACAAATAATTGCTATACAACCCACTGAATGATGACTAGGGGTGTCAGATGTCACTTGGGATGAAGTGGATGACCGAGTTAACCAATTAATGATGGCAGATGGGTTGCTGGTTGAGACACGACTGCTAGCTGATACAGAGAGTTCAGGTCACTCACCCTTGTCTGCTGCGAGCTCTGCCTGATGAATTCAGGCCTCTGCCACTCCTCTGTACACGTCCTTGCACTTCTCAGCCTGACATACTTAGTGTGTATATGAGGGGAGTACAATGCGCTCAACTACGCTTAAAACAGTATTTGTCTACAACAATAAAAGGTGTGTACTTTTGCATGGCCTTTCACAGTATCTAGGCCCTTAAGACTTTAACAGGAACAAAATAGTACACCACTTAGATGTACGTATGTGGTATGCACTTATGAGGGGAGGACAATGCGCTCCAGTACACTTAAAACAGTATGTGTCTACAACAACAGCAGGTGTGTACTTTTGGCTGGGCTTTCACAGTATCTAGGCCCTTAAGACTTTAACAGGTACAAAATGGTACACCACTTAGATGTACGCACAGGTTACACTTAAAGGGTAGCTCCCACCATCACTTTTTTTCTTTTTTCTGTCCCTGTCTATTACCCATCTATCCCTAACCCCCTCCATGCCTTTAATTTTTTTTTTTACTATCCTAGAAATGCCTTTTTGTCTGCCTGGTAGTGTGCTCACTACCAGGCAGACTTCCCCAGCAGGCACCACGTCACTGATGCCTGCTGGGGCCGACACTTCTGCCCGTAGTTCACCTATACAGGGCGTCTCCAGCTGTTTCCCCATTGCAACTCCCAGCGTGCCCTGACATCTATTGGCTGTCAGGGCATGCTGGGAGTTGTAGTGGGGAAACAACTGGAGGCACCCTGTATAGGTGAACACCGGATCTGTGATGGCCGCACATACCGCTCCCCACCGCGCAGCCCGCAACCCCCCGGCCCCTCAACTCACTCCCACCTCCCCCTTAGTTCACCCATTCAGAGTACCCCCTTCCCGCCGCGCAGCCCGCAACCCCCCCGGCCCCGCCGCTCCCCACCCTCCTTAGTTCACCTATTCAGTGTCCCTCCAGCTGTTTCCCCACTACAACTCCCAGCTTGCCCTGACATCTATTGGCTGTCAGGGCACACTGGGAGTTGTAATGGGGAAACTTGAGGCACACTGTATAGGTGAACACGTAATCAAATTTTTCCTGAAATTCGTAACACATTCGGATTTGTCAGATTTGAATTGCTCATCCCTAGTTGAAGATTTTCTGTAATCCCAGAGATTATCTGTAATCTCAATGATACTTTAGTTAGGTATTCAGTAGCAACAGCCTGAATATCTTATACAGAAGTAAAGTACATTGTGTGCTTATTAGGCTGATATCTAGTATTTATGATCTATTTTTATATCTTGCTGACTTGTTGTGCATTGTTACATATATGCGAAGATGAGGATTTATTCCAAAAATCTTACCCGGATAGAATGTGTCTCATTTGTTGAAGGAGATGCAGAGGATATATAGCCTGCAACAATATAAATATTAATTTGTTGTTTTTTTATCGGAAACCAATAAGAACATTCAGGGCATTTGTAAGAAATAGTGGAAATGTCATAAATGGTGAAATAGAATCCTAAGAGGAAAGCTAATGTGTATTTAAGAAAGGTTCATGTATCCAAAAAGCATATTTTAAATCTATTCTATATTTCTAAAATAAAAACAGGAATTAAAGGAGCCCCAGAGCTTAAAGTTAGAAGCTTATAATAGTATAGCTTAAATCATTATTATAACATTTATTTATCTAAATGCCCTTGGAGGTTCTCTGCACTGCTATTAAAACAATAGTAAGTTTTTCTCTTGTCTGAAATGGCCAATAATAAGGTAAGTAGGAATAGGCCAAGAAATTTGGATAACTTTGTAAATACCGTATTTATCGGGGTATACCACGCACCGGCCTATAACACGCACCCTCATTTTACCAAGGATATTTGGGTAAAAAAAGTTTTTTACCCAAATATCCATGGTAAAATGAGGGTGCGTGTGTGCGCGTGTATACCCCGATATACCCCCAGGAAAGGCAGGGGGAGAGAGGCCGTCACTGCCCGCTTCTCTCCCCCTGCCTTTCCTGGGGTTTAGAGCGCTGCTGTCGGCCCTTCTCACCCCCTGGCTATCTGCGCCGCTGCCCGTTCTGTCCCCCTGACTATCGGTGCCGGCGCACCATTGCCGGCGCCGATAGCCAGGGGGAGAGAAGCGGCGTCGACAGCCAGGGGGAGAGAAGGGGCAGCGACACCCATTGCCGTCGCCGCTGCCCCGTTGCCTCCCCCCATCCCCGGTGGCATAATTACCTGAGTCTTGTCCACGCTGCTGCAGGCCTCCAGCGTGCGTCCCCTGCGTCGTTGCTATGCACGGCGCGGCGCACTGATGTCATGCGCCGCGCCGTTCAGCGCATAGCAACGACGCCGGGGACGCACGCCGGAGGCCTGCAGCAGCGCGGACCCGACTCAGGTAATTATGCCACTGGGGATGGGGGGAGGCAAAGGGGCAGCGGCGCCGGCAATGGGTGCCGCTGCCCCTTCTCTCCCCCTGGCTATCGGCGCCGATACCAATAGTCAGGGGGACAGAACGGGCAGCGGCACCGATAGCCAGGGGGTGAGAAGGGCCGACAGCAGCGCTCTAGACCCCAGGAAAGGCAGGGGGGAGAAGCGGGCAGCGACGGCCTCTCTCCCCCTGCCTTTCCTGGGAGTGTATCGGCGTATAACACGCACACAGACTTTAGGCTAAAAATTTTAGCCTAAAAAGTGTGTGTTATACGCCGATAAATACGGTATAGAGTAGAATCTCCCAATAGCGGACGCTCACGGGGAATGTCCACTATTGAGAGATGTCCCTTATTGGGAAAAAGGGTCAAAATTCTTCCTAAATGATCAAATACTGTCCTGTACTCACTCCAGAGTGTAATTACCTATAAAACACGATAATAAGAAACAATACAGTAGAATCTCACAGTGCCATTTAATCTCCCCTTATCCCTCCCCTGTGTCATTTCACCCCCCTTTATACCCTGTGCCACCTTATTACACCGTGCCTTGTGCCTAATTATCCCCCCTTACCCTATGTGCCACATCATTTCCCCTTGATCCCCCTTGTGCCATTTAATTTTCCCTTCATTACCCTCTGTGTAAATTCATCATCCCCTCTTTATGAAGTGGCACAGGGGGATAAAGGGGGAAGGAAATGGCACAGAGGGTGGTAAAGAGGGGTGATGAATTTGCACAGAGGGCAATAATGGAGGAATTGGGGGGAGGGAATCAGGGAAGGAGGGGGGTGAATGATGTGGTTGGCGACGTACAGAAGCAGGAGACCACTGTTTAAACATTGGTCTTCTGCTTCTGTGCGTCGCCAACCACATCATTCACCCCCCTCCTTCCCTGTGTACAAGGTAGGGCCAGCACATAAGCTTGGTTGTCCCTAATTGTGAGTGTTTTGTCCCCTATTGTCCCCTTTCGGGTGTGTCCGCATCTATTATTGTTAATGTCCCCTATTCGGAGGATGCAAATACATTAAAGGGGTATTCCAGGCCAAAACTTTTTTATATATCAACTGGCTCCGGAAAGTTAAACAGATTTGTAAATTGCTTCTATTAAAAAATCTTAATCCTTCCAATAGTTATTAGCTTCTGAAGTTGAGTTGTTGTTTTCTGTCTAACTGCTCTCTGATGACTCACATCCCATGAGCTGTGCAGTTCCTATGAGGATATTCTCCCATCATGCACAGCTCCCGGGATGTGACATCATCATTGAGCAGTTAGACAGAAAACTTCAGAAGCTAATAACTATTGGAAGGATTAAGATTTTTTAATAGAAGTAATTTACAAATCTGTTTAACTTTCCGGAGCCAGTTGATATATATATACAAAAAAAAAAAGATTTTGCCTGGAATACCCCTTTAAGTCTTATGGGACTCTGCCGGGGAATTTCAAAACTGTCCCCTATTGGGAGGTGTCCGCTAAGGGAGATTTCACTGTATTAACTAACTTGACATGTTCTGACCTTGAGCTACAGCCTATGTTATACCACAGAACTGCATTCACAATTCTGCTGGTTGTTATTGTAAAACAATCAACAAACACCCAACCAGTAACTTGTCTAGAGTAACATATCATGCTTACATTACTACTTAACCTAGAAATGGCAAGGACACATATGGTGGCCTAGCTGTGTTTTTTTATGTGACTCTGCGGGTAAATATGTCCTTGCCTTAAAGGAGTACTCCGGTGGAGAACAATTTTTTTCAAATCAGCTGGCTCCAGAGAGTTATACAGATTAGTAAATTGCTTCTATCAAAAAATCTTAATCCTTCCAGTGCTTATCAGCTGCTGTATGTTCCAGAGGAAGTTGTAAAGATCTTTCCAGTCTGACCACAGTGCTCTCTGGTGACACCTCTGTCCATGTCAGGAACTGTCCAGAGTAGGAATAAATCCCCACAGCAAACCTATCCTGCTCTGGACAGTTCCTGACATGGACATAGGTGTCAGCAGAGAGCACTGTGGTCAGAATGGAAAGAATGTTGCAACTTCCTCTGTAGGTACTGGAAGGATTGAGATTATTTAATAGAAGTAATTTACAATTCTGTTTAACTTTCTGGTACCAGTTGATTTGAAAAAAAAAAAAATATATATATATATATATTGTTTTTCACCAGAGTACTACTTTAACTTTCACATGAAGCTGGTAGATGTTCATACTCCAGTGAATAGTTCCCTATGCTCTCCAGCCTTTTCTAGTTATACTCCTGCATTACATTTTTCCAGTAAAGCTATACTGGGAGCTCCACAATGCAAAATAGAATGATGACACAAAATAGCATTTTTACACAGGGTACCATGCTGCCAAGGACTGCCCAATAAATACAATTGGATTATTTAACCCTACCTACTAGGTTTAAAACTAAAGGTGTGAATTTATCATGTTTTTTTTTTTTTTTTTTAAATCTCAGTAGATCAAGTAGCACTAATGTTATATAATGGATAGGGTTAATGAGCCAACAGTATCAATATCACTGCGGGAGACTCAGGTCCTCACTCCGCGGATCAGAAGGTTCAGAAAAATCTGAATCCCTAATCGTATCTAGCAAAGAACCAAACAGTTACCCGCACTCACCGTTCAGTTTCAGTATTCATGCTCCGCTGTGCTTCCATCAATGGACCCAGTTCCAGATTTCTTGCAGGGCGCTTAGAGGCGCCTGCCGGAGGTTTTGCGTGATGTGAAGCCGGAATAAGTGCAGTCCCCTCTGAGCACCCTACAAGAAGTCTGAAACCAGGTCCATTGATGGAAGCATAAATACTGAAACTGAATGGTGAGTGTGGGTAACCGTTTGGTTCTTTGCCAGATATGATCTAGTTTAATGGTGGTAAATCTTCCCAATTTTTTTGTGCAATAAGTAAAAAAATCACAATTTGTTGTGCAACTCATTTAGCCCTCTTAAAGAAAACAACTTGCCAGTAGTGTGTCATGGTTATCTTTTTGCAGTGGCTGTTGATTTATCAACTGTAACTTTTTTTGATTTTTGCTAATTTTTTGTGCACTCACACTTTGCGCAATCTTATGCCAGCCCAGACCACACTTAGAAGTTTGTCTACATCTAAACTACTTTGCTATATAAAAAGAACATCTTTGATAGGGGAAGTACACATGATGTACACCCAGGCAAATGAGAGTAAAAAAGTGATGGAAGTGGCACAAAAAATGCTGAAAAATTACTTTAAAACTTACTGGTGTCTATTAGTAAATATCTGGTTCTGAAGATGTTATCTTTTTGTATATTTGATACAGTATTTCACTAGGGTTTCTCTCTGTTTCCCTAAATGCTATGTTCTACATGTGTTGAGTTTTTATGCTTAGCAATGACCATGATTAGATAACAGCAAACAGATGCAAGGCATAGAAGTGTTTAGCGTCTCCATTAACCGCGCTGCCTGTTGCTCTACACTGTGCGGTAATGCTCTTAGAGAGAGTTATAAGTTCATGGGCATCATGGAAGTGTGAAAAATGCATTGGGATTTGAATCTCGATGGTTCATAGTGAATTTCCAGGAACATTACATTACTACAGATAAAATCCCTTAGAGGCTGGAAGTGTAATTTACTTTGCGCTATCAATTTAGGAAATATTTGTTTTAAATTAAAGAAGCACTTCGGACATATATTGCTAAATCACCAAAGTATTCAGTATAATTTGTTGTATATTTTTGACCCCAGTCTTCCCATTTGTTCAAAGCTGGTTCTCATGTGTACACAGAAAGTCAGTCTTCCCAATAGGGTTTTAGGTGAAATACAGAATTATAGCAACAGATATCAAATCCCTCTTGGCAAATATCAGATACCTTCTTTTCCCCCTTCCCTCGCAAGATTTGCCCTTATTGTTCCTTTAAATGTCCCCCCCCCTCCCCCCATTGAATAAAATGCTTCAGAGTGCAGGAGTGCAGAGATATAAATACACGGGATGCTTAGCTGCAAAGGTGTAAAACTCCCCTGACTCTCATAAACTGTCTATATTATCTGTGGATGCTGTGGACAGAATTTCTATTTCTATGAGATGCAGGTTCATACTACTCTTCCCTGCCTCCTGCTTTTAAAGGGGTACTCAGCCCCTGGCATCTTATCCCCTATCCAAAGGATAGGGGATAAGATGTAAGATCGCCGCGCTCCCGCTGCTGGGGACCCCAGGGATCGCCGCTGCGGCACCCCGCCACCATTACTGCACAGAGCGAGTTCGCTCTGTGCGTAATGACGGGCGATACAGGGGCCGGAGCAGCGTGACGTCATGGCTCCGCCCCTCATGACATCACGGCCCGTCCCCTTAATGCAAGTCTATGGCAGGGGGCGTGATGACCACCACGCCCCCTCCCATAGACTTGTATCGACGGGGACGGGCCGTGACGTCACGAGGGGCGGAGCCGTGACGTAACGATGATCCGGCCCCTGTATTGCCCGTCATTACGTGCAGAGCGATCTCGCTCTGCGCAGTAATGATAGCGGGGGAGCTGCCGCAGCGATCCCCGGGGTCCCCCGGGGTCCCCGGCAATCTGACATCTTATCCCCTATCCTTTGGATAGAGGATAAGATGTCTAGGGGCGGAGTACCCCTTTAAGAGCTAGCAGGGATATACCTATCACAAGCAGAAAGCAGTGGAGTGGCTGGAAGCTGCATCACATATGAATCACTGGGACTTTGGAGTGTGAGATAGGGCTCAGAGGTACTACATCACTGAGTCGTAGCACTTGTGCCTAATGTAGGACAAGTACAGAGTGTGAGGATACAATATATGTAAAAAATTAACAGACAAGGGTGCTGTTACCTTCGACAGATGTCTGTGATATTAAGCAAAGTAGGCTGCTTACCTAGTGGTATTGAGCTCAGGGCACAACACCTATGAGAGCATGTAGATTTTAAAGATATCCAGTGGCTGCCTGTGATTTGGACTAATCACAGAAGATTGATCTTGTACAGGGCCGGCCTTAGGTGTTCAGGCGCCCTGTGCGAGCTAACCTTGTAGCACCCCACCCCCCATCTATTACCCCATAAACATACACAAAGAGGAAAAAAATATTTGTAACAAATATTTTTTTTTATATTTAATCAGCCCCCTGCCCGCTTAATCCCCCTTCACCAGTCCTCTGCCCCCCTTAATTAGATGCAGTATAGTTCCCCCACATTAGGTGCCATAAAGTTCCCCACATTAGGTGCAGTATAGTTCGCCACAATAGGTGCAGTATAGATCCCCCACATTAGGTGCAGTATAGTTCCCCCACATTAGGTGCCATATAGTTCCCCACATTAGGTGCATAATTCCCCCACATTAGGTGCCATATAGTTCCCCACATTAGGTGCAGTATAGTTCCCCACATTAGGTGCAATATAGTTCCCCCACATTAGGTGCCATATAGTTCCCCACATTAGGTGCAGTATAGTTCCCCCCACATTAGGTGCCATTTAATTCCCCACATTAGGTTCCATATAGTTCCCCACATTAGGTGCAGTATAGTTTTCTCACATTAGGTGCAGTATAGTTCCCCACATTAGGTGCAGTATAGTTCCCCCACATTAGGTGCAGTATAGTTCTCCACATTAGGTGCAGTATAGTTCCCCCACATTAGGTGGCATATAGTTCCCCACATTAGCTGCAGTATAGTTCCCCACATTAGGTGCAGTATAGTTCCCCCACATTAGGTGCAGTATAGTTCCCACATTAAGTGCAGTATAGTTCCCCCACATTAGGTGCAGTATAGTTTTCCCACATTAGGTGCAGTACAGTTCCTCCACATTAGGTGTAGTATAGTTCCCCACATTAGGTGCAGTATAGTTCCCCCACATTAGGTGCCATATAGTTCCCCACATTAGGTGCAGTATAGTTCCCCCACATTAGGTGCAGTATAGTTCCCCACATTAGGTGCAGTATAGTTCCCCCACATTAGGTGGCATATAGTTCCCCACATTAGGTGCAGTATAGTTCCCCACATTAGGTGCAGTATAGTTCCCCCACATTAGGTGCAGTATAGTTCCCCACATTAGGTGCAGTATAGTTCCCCCACATTAGGTGCAGTATAGTTCCCCACATTAGGTGCAGTATAGTTTCCCCACATTAAGTGCCATATAGTTCCCCACATTCGGTGCAGTTAAGTTCCCCCACATTAGGTGCAGTATAGTTCTCAACATTAGGTGCAGTATAGCTCTCCACATTAGGTGCAGTATAGTTCCCCACATTAGGTGCAGTATGTTCCTCCACAGACACACAGCCTCCAGCCATATACAGTGTATGGCTGGAGGCTGTATGTCTGTGTGCTGCCCCACTTCATTGTTCCGACCACTGCTCCGGGGTCATGATCTACTGCTATGGCCTATAGACCATAGCAGTAGGTCCTGGGACCGGAGGAGTGGTGGTCGGAACACTGAAGATGACGTACAACATACAGGTAACTTACCATGCGCGCGCTTGTCCTCTTCCTCGCTGCTTCGCTCCGCTTTGCTGTTGCTATGGGCATATGCACGGGAGGTCAGTGACGTCCCTGCGAGCCCTATCTCCCGGCGACCCCTGCGTTATTAATATTAACGCGGGGGGGGGGGGGGGCGCCGCAGAGAGGTAACGAGACATCCTTGTGTCCCAGAAAGATCTTTCAGGACACAGGGATGTCGAGAATGTGATGGGGGGCCCTTCGGGCTGCTTAGCGGTGACCGTGGATCCCCACCCTGGGCTTGATTAGCGTGTGACTATGAACACTAAGAGAAAATAATTTTATTTTATATTACTCTTTCTTTGTCAGGTCCATTGATTTGACGAAGACAGAGCTTTTCTTCTGAAACATGTTGGACCAAATAAAATGAGAGTATGATAATAGACTGATCCCTCTGTCTCTAGAAACTCAGAGGCGTAAATGGAGAAGTATGCTGCATTTGAAGAACCATATCAGAGTTGAAGAAAATTAAATAGCATATTAGCTAAAACAGGTATTCTTCAATTGAAGTCCATGCTGCAATAATAATAAACAAGAAAAAAGTGCTTATATAAGGAAAAAGCAATGAAAAGAGTCCACTCATAGACGTAATGAATGAACTCTATTACTGCTTTCACCAGAAAACGAGTGTAAAAAGTTGCAAATGTTTTGTGCAAATAATTGATTGCTTAAAAAGTTGGATATTTTTCTGCCAAAACCTACACAAAAACCTTTGATCAATTCCCCCCCCCAATGGTTTATGTAAATAAGTAAATATATTGTTAAATTATAACAAAATATAGAAGCAGTATGTTAGGACTAATAATATAATACAATATGGGGACACATAAAGGGTCTAATATTATATGGGGGCACAGAATTGGCCTTAAACTAAATGAGGGCACATAAGGGGTCTTATACTGTATGCAGGCAGTATCTGGGACTACTATTACATGGGGCCAGTGTGAGGACCTAACTCCTACTATATGGGGGCATACAGCAGGGCCTAATGCTATATAGGGGTACAGAAGGGGCCTTATACATTATGAGGGCACAGAAGTGGCCTTATACTGTATGCGGGCTGTATGAGTGACTACTACTATATAGGGGCAGCGTGAGGACCTACCTCCTACTGTATGAGGGCACACAGCAGAGCCAAATGCTATATAGGGGCACAGAAGCAGCCAAATATTATATTGGGCAGTGTAGGGAGTCTAATGCTATGTGAGGGCAGCATATGTGCCTAATACTATGTTGGGGTAGTATGGGGACATAACTACTATATGGGGGCCGTGTAGGGGCCTTTTACAATATGGGGGAAGTATTCAGCCTAATAGTTTATAGTGGCAGTGTGAGGACCTAAGTACTATAGGGGCCCCTATATATATATAGGAGCACAGAAGGGGCACTATTACAAATGGCGAGTGTTATCAGGGACATGCACACATAGGGTTCAAAGAGGGCTTAAGCCCTTGCCCTTTCCTGCCCCTTTGACCTGTTGGGGACAGAGGGCGTACAGGTACGCCCTTGGGTGCTGATACTTTACCCCTTAAGGACCAGACAAATTAAATTTTAGCATTTTCTTTGTTTCCTCCTCGCCTTCTAAAAATCATAACTCTCTTATATTTCCATCCACAGACCCATATGAGGGCTTGTATTTTGTGTCACCAATTTTACTTTGTAATAACATCACTTATGTTACTATAAAATGTACGGCGCAACCAAACAAATATTATTTATGTGGGAAAATTGAAAAGAAAACCACAATTTAGCAAATTTTAAAAGGTTTTGTTTTCACGCTGTACAATTTATGGTAAAAATGACATGTTTTTTTTATTCTGTGGTCAATACGATTAAAATGATACCACTGTTATATGCTTTTCTATAATTGTACCGCTTAATAAAATCTCACTTTTCCGTACATGGGGTGGTATGAGTGCTAATTTTTTGCGCCATGATCTGTAGTTTTTATCAGTACCACATTTGCTTAGGTTTTACTTTTTATACATTTTTTATAATTTTTTTTTTAATAAAATGTGACAAAAAAGCAGCAATTTGGGACTTTTTTTTTATTTATTTACATTTATGTTGTTCACTGTACAGAATAACTAACAATATATTTTAATAGTTTAAACTTTTACGCACACTGCTTTACCAAATATGTGTATTTACTATTTTTACGCTTTTTGGGGGGTAAATTGGGAAAAAGTAACGTTTTACCTTTTTATTGGGGGAGGGAATTTTTCAAATTTTTTTACTTTTTAATTAGACATTTTTTTTTACTTTTTTTTACACTTTAATAGTCCCCATCGGGGACTATTTATAGCAATCATTTGATTGCTAATACTGTTTAGTGCTATGCCTAGCAGTGTTATCGGTGATCAGTGTTATCGGTGATCTTTTGCTCTGGTCTGCTCGATCTCAGACCAGAGTAGAAGACCCTGGGAGACAGCTGCGGGCGATCCGATCATCCATTTAAAGTACCACACTTCCGTAGATGTCGTGATCTGTATTGATCACAGCATCTAAGGGGTTCTTGCCCGATCGCGGATGTCCGCCATTACCGGCGGGCCCCTGGCTGCTGATAGCAGCCGGGACCTGCCGCGTATAACGCGAACACTGGTCCAGTGCTCGCGGTCATGGCGACGCATAAATGTAAGTCATGGTGCATTAAGTACCACGGTACCATGACGTACATTTACGTCCATTGCAAACTACACCCCTCATGGAATGTAACAAGGGGTACATTGATCGTTAACACCCCACAGGTCTCTGAAAATTTGATTTTTTTTCACTGAAATGCTGGTGTTACCCCAAATTTTTCATTTTCCCAAGGGGTAATAGATGAAAAAAGCCCCCCAAAATTAGTAGCACCATCTCTTCTGAGTAAGGAAATACCCCATATGTAAATGTAAAGTGCTCTGCACGTGCACTACAATGCTCAGAAGAGATGGAGCAAAATTAGTCTTTTGTAGAGAGAATTTGGCTGGAATTGAAGGCCATGTGCATGTACAAAGCCCCCATGCTGCCAGGAGAGTGGACCCCCCGACATATGACCCCATTTTGGAAACTACACCCCCATGGAATGTAATAAGGGGTGCAATGAGTATTTACACCCCACAGGTGTCTCACTGATTTTTTGAACAGTAAAAATGAAAAATGTAATTTTTCATTTGCACAGCCCACTATTCCAAAGATCTGTCAAACGCCAGTGTGGTGTACATGCTCACTGCACCCCTTATTACTTTCCGTGAGGGGTGCTGGGGCAGCTCTATGTACAAAGTTCTGTGCACCCCATGGGTCACCCGTGCTGCAGTGATGGGATGGATTCAATATCTTTGGCGACATCTCCCATGATCTTGGGATCTTCTTCTTCTTTGAGCATGCCACAGCAGCACATCAAACCTGTAGGAAAGGGGGGTGAGAAACATGGTGACAGAAAGAAGTTCAAGCAACAATACTCTCCCTCTCAATGCTGAAATTCAGACTGCTGTCAGATCATTGTGGAATCCTTTTATACGTTTCCCTTGAAGTAGGAGGCAGAGCTTCAGGTGTTGCAAGGTGTGACAGGTAGGAGAGGTCAAGAAAGGGTTAAAAACGGACGTTATGAAAAGTAATAACGGATGTAATAATGAAAAAAACAATTATCCGTTTCAACAACGGGACTTTGTACCACATTATACGTCTGTTTTTTAATTATACAATACAGAAAACTGATGTTTAATAACTGATGAATACACTATAGTGTAAAAGCAGCCTAACATTTTTTTTATTTTCATAATATAAAGTGCCATTTTTTTTCACTTGAGCCCCTGCCCTCCAAAATGTCTGTGCACATCTCTGGTATGTATAGAGGAAAAGGGGTGCTAAAGGGTGGAGCCTAAAAAATTTGTTTGACAGATTCTATGGATACAAGTTGTGACCAGGAGAGGTCTTCATGATGGCCTGAGCCAGATGAAAGAAAAGAAAGGTTACTAGCTGTAACTATAATAACTTATACAGTCTGCAGAGCATACAGCTGTTATCTTCTTCTAAATGATCAGTGTATGTGGGGATATTGGTCTTTGTATAGTAGATTTTATTCAGTAACAGTATAGAGGTATAAGTCGGTCATGGTGGGATGGTATTATTTACCCCTTGTCCTTTACTCATAGCACTAGGGATGAGCGAATTGAATCTGACAAATTCAAATTTGTTACAAATTTCAAGAAAAATTTGTTTCAGAACGAATCTGAATATTGCTACGATTCGATCGCACAAATCACTTCATTAAACTCCATTTAGTGCGGTCCAGGCTATCTAAGATGGCCGCTCTACATGTCAGGACATAGGGCAAGGAACGCTGGGAAGGCGGGAACATGGGTGGGCGAGATTAATCACATGCAGCCTACCAGCAGCAAGCCACCCCTGTGATGTCACAGCCCTATATAATTGTCAGCCATCTTGCGGCCAGTCACATCAGCGTTCTATTGCAGAGAGAGAGAGAGGGACAGAGAGCAGTGTGTGTTGCACAGAAAAGCATTTTTACAGCAGTGATTTACCTCAAGCCCAAATCCAGCCTAAAAGCACTGATAGGGAAGGGAGAGAAATTGAGAGAGAAAGTGCAATTTTGGGTGTAATACACAGCGACTGTGTGCTGCAGCACTGGTGTGTACAACAACTGAAAAGCTAATAGTAGCCAGCCAGTTAGGGTGAGCAGAGCACTAAAAGCCATAATCACCTGCTATTAGTGCCTGCTTAATACAGGTTGCGTAGCAGAGTGTATTGTACTCTATTAAGTGTCACCTGTGCGTACATAGGTGGAGTACCATTTTGTTCCTGTTAAAGTCTTAAGGACCTAGTTACTGTGAAAGGCCAGCCAAAAGACAAATACTGTTTTAAGCGCAGTGGAGCGTATTGTACTCCCCTCATAAGTGCATACCACATACATACATCTACGTGGTGTACCATTTTGTTTCTATTAAAGTCTTAAAGCGTACCCATCAGATCCAACAAAAAAACATTTATTTTTATATATCACTCAGTACCTAATCCTGACCATGTACATCTAATTTTTATGTGTCTAGCACCTTTATTTTTTTTTATTACACTTTTAATTTAGCTCACTAGTCTGAATTCCTCTGAAAGGGAGGGGGCGTGGCTTCACTGTGCAGGTCTCCGCCCCCTCCCTCAGCATGCTGTCTGCTCACATATGCCCTAGCATTAGCAAAACTACAACTCCCAGCTTGTTCTCACCGACAGTAGCGGGATACAAGCTGACAGTGGGTGGATTTTTCCTCCAGCTGAGAGCCCTGCGCTCACAGCTGTCAATCAAGGAAGTATGTCCATGACATAGGTGATGACGCATGGACACAGCAGGACTAGTATGTGTCCAAGCAGGCAGGGGGGGGGGCAATTGTTTGACTGGCTTTTTCAGTTTGAAATACTGAAAATGGTCTAATGAAAGCAATTTCAAAACCTATTGGTTTTGCATGCTTTACAATATATCGAAAGTTTTTGTATTTGACAGTGCCCATTTAAGGGCCTAGTTACTCTGAAAGGTCAGCCAAAAGTACTGGAGTGGCGTCATCCTGGATTTATACCTCTTGTGTAGTGTGTAGGTATCTTGCTTTCTGCAACCTCTATCTTGTATTTGCATTGTCTTTTGTACCCTTATGACATCCAGCATATAGCACTTTATATTGTATGCAATTTTGCACAGTATTTACTGTTTACAAGTGCTCTTAGCTATAAAAGTGTCAATCTCTCTACCTTATATATATCCCTACCTCTCCATTTGCTATACTAAGATCTGTTTTATCATATCCGGTGATGCAGCTTTTTTGATGTTTGTTTCCTCTTTACACATATGTGGTTTTTAATGTATATCAATAAACATTATACTTTTTAATATACTGGTTTGCTAAAACTCCCTTTTGTTCTTTTGGTTTTTTACTGTGTTGTTGGGAGTTGCAATATATATTGGGGGCTTACTATTTATTATAGGGGGTAGTATTATATCAGTTATTAGACTGTGTACCTACAATCCCTATAAACTCTTTGTCTGTTTTTTTGGTTTATGTCCTTTACTGGGTAAATGTGGTTCCTGCACATCCACAACATCAACTTGGACAGGTCACGCCGCTTCCACCTCCAAGCTCTCAGACTATAGGTCCAGTGACAGTGTGCGACTCCGCCTCCTCATCCTCCACTGTGTCCTCAGCCTCCACTGCATGGACAACACTCAGTGCTCCTCCAGTATACCATGTGTGCAGGGCGCAGCGGTGTCATGCTGTTCTTCACATGGTTTGTCTTGGCGAACGGAGTCACACAGTGGAGGAACTGCTAAAAGTCATTCCTCAAGAAATCTAATCATGGCTTATTCTATGAAACCTGGAAATGGGAACCATGGTGACTGACAATGGGAAGAACATTTTCTGCGCTGCTACAAAGAAGACTGGGACATGCTGCCTGCATGGCACACATGTTCATTCTGGTTGTCAAGCACTTCCTGGAGTGTTCCCCCATCTGCAAGACATCCTAACAATAGGAAGGAAACTTTGCATGCATCCCCCAACATAGTCTGATATGCAATGTTTCCACACGTTGGAATTCCACCCCCCCCCCATATGTTGGACCAACTATATGAACAAAGAAAAGCCATCACCGATTTCTTGATGATCCATGTGGATAAGGGGATTCCTCTGTGTAACTTCAATGCCAACCAGTGGCAGCCCATACGTGACACCTGCCGTTTGCTCAGGCCCTTTGAGGAAGCCACATTATTAGCCAGTCGCCAGGATTATAGGATGAACAACATCATTCCACTGCTTCATCTACTACAACACGTGTTGGAAACTATGGCTAGTCAGGGCACTGGATACGTGGTGCCTACATCTGATGGCCACATGAGCCCTGTGGGGGCTGAACTGGAAGAGGAGGAGGAGGGGAAGGGGCACAGTGGAGCACAGTTTAGGTTTCACAAAATGGGTGGTTTTTCTAGTCATCTGACAAGGAGCAGGAGCAGCCAGAGGAGCTAAAGGGTTATGAGGAAGGCGAAACAGAGGACCCAGGCGCACCGTGGCAGTATGCAGTGGAGATAGAGGCAGGGAATCCCTCCAAGTCACTTGCACAAATGGCATGATGCATGCTCACTTGCTTGTGTAGTGACTGCCGAATTGTCACCATTCGGCAGCGAGATGACTTCTGGTTTTCTACCTTATTGGACCCTCACTACCGGCACAAAATGGGGGTCCTACGTAGTCAGTTGGTTGATGCCTTTCTGTGCCAACGTCCATCCTCTCGCAGGTCTGACTTGGGGGCCCCCTGCACTCCCCTACCACTGCCATGGCTGCTGGGGAGGGGTGGGGTGGCAGGAGCAGTACCACCTCCATCAACAGCAGCCTGAGTCTACAGTCGCTGATGAGTAGCTTTCTTCACCCACATAGTGAAGCAACTCCTCAGCAGCAGGTAGACCTGGAGCAGGACCTGAACCAGCAGGTGGTGGCATACCTTGACATGACCGCTGGACTTTTGGGCAGCCAAATTTGATTTGTGGCTGCAACTAGCAGAGTAGTATGGCATCAGAGCGGGTGTTTAGTGCGGCGGTGGCCATAGTAACCCCAATGAGAACTCGTATGGCCACCAAAAGTGTGGAGAGACTGACCTTTGTGAAGATGAATCAGGCATGGATCATCCAGGATTTCCACCCACCAATGCCTGATGCATAAGAGTAGATTGACCATGGTGCAACAGCAACAATTCCCAAATGTGGATAGTGCAAAACATGTTTAAGGTGCTGCTCCCCAGTTACAGAAATTCCTCCACATCAGACCACAAATAAGTATTGAGGATATGCATTAGATAAAACTTGGGATAAAAAATATGGACCCCAAATTTTTTATATCTAAGAAAAAGAAAGGTCTGCAAAAAACACCATGTGCCAACCACACCACCAAGTATTAATGTGATGCACAGACCTCTAAAAGTTACATAGTTACATAGTTCATAAGGTTGAAAAAAGACCAGAGTCCATCAAGTTCAACTATAACCCTAATGAGGCCCTACTGAGTCAATCCAGAGGAAGGCAAAAACCCCTCATCATAGAGGTAAAAATTCCTTCCCAACTCCAAACATGGCAGTCAGAATAAATCCCTGGATCAACGTTCTGACCCTATAAATCTAATATACATAACCAGCGATGTTATTATTCTACAAAAATGCATCCAGACCCCTTTTGAACTCTTTTACAGAGTTCACCATGACCACCTCCTCTGGGAGAGAATTCCACAGTCTCACTGCTCTTACAATAAAGAACCCCTGTCTGTGCTGGTGTAGAAACCTTCTTTCCTCTAGACGTAGAGGATGCCCCTTGTTATAGATACAGTCCTGGGTATAAATAGGTAATTGGAGAGATATTTGTACTGCCCCCTGATATATGTATACATAGTTATTAGGTCTCTCCTAATTTTGATAATCTTTCTGGGTACTGTAGTCCTCCCATTCCCCGTATTACCCTGGTTGCCTGTCTTTGAACCCTCTCCAGCTCCACTATATCTTTCTTGTACACTTGTGCCCAGTACTGTACACAGTATTCCATGTGTGGTCTGACTAGTGATTTGTACAGGGGTAGAATTATTTCCTTGACGTGGGCATCTATGCCCCTATTGATGCACCCCATGATTTTATTTGTCTTGGCAGCAGCTGCCTGACACTGGTCACTACAGCTAAATTTACTGTTAACTAAGACTCCTAAGTCCTTTTCCAGGTCAGTCGTCCCAAGTGTTCTCCCATTTAATACATAATCCTAGCCCGGATTGTTCCTCCCCATGTGCTTAACCTCATCTGCCACTTTCCAGCCCAAACCTCCAACTTATCCAGATCCATTTGTAATAGTGCTCTGTCCTTTATACTGTTTACCACTTTACAGAGTTTAGTATCATCTGCAAAGATTGCTACTTTACTATAAAAGGTGGAAGGGAACAACGTATGGTCCGTTGTAACCGGTGGGGGTAAAAACTTCCCCTGTGAGGTCCTAGTCTTGCATTATTAATTCCCTTCTTGGCAAGTGTTACTCGCCCTAAAAAGGGTGGCCCCAAACAGGAACCTCTCTCTATTTCCACCTACAAACACTGCCATTTCCCAGAGTTTTTAAGTGGGAAGAGGGAGAGGTTCCTGTTTGGTGCCCCTCTTTTTAGGGCGAGTAACACTTGCCAAGAAAGGGAATTAATATAGCAAGATTAGGGCTTTACAGGGGAAGTTTTTGTCCCCACCTGCTACAATGGACAATACCTTGTTCCCTTCCACCTTCAAAAATCCGCTCATCTCTAGATAACACATAAAACTAGCACTGTGCACCTGTGTACGTATTTCATTTTGTCTGGAGGTGCTGAACATTTTTGTTTCTTCGCTGGTATTATTGGTAATATTGGCCTCGATATACTGCGGTGTGCAGGGTGTGCAGTGGGGGGAACTAATACAAACTAATACCATCTGTGTATCCAACACTTCATTGTGCCAGCCCATGGACCATGCAATACCCTGTGAAAGACCATGTGCCGGTGTAACTGCTGTAAAAGCAACCATCGCTGGGATAGGACTGCAGGTTCCAGCCACCCCACAGATGTTTTACCCCACGGCAACCTCTATTTCTCCCTCTATCTGGGCTGTTGCACCAACAGCTCTATAGAATAAATATGCAGGGACTCAGTGTGCCGCCACACAGGCTCTGTGAAGTTGGCTCCGCAGTGTGTATAAAGCCTTAAGATGTATTCTTCACTGAATGGGAAGGAACGAACGGCTTATGCAGTTGCATTAATATATAATGTAATGTGTGTGCTGTACCAGTATGGTTGTTACTTATAGAGGAATTCTTTCTTTGGAGGAAGCATCTCTTCCTGACAGCTTCTATTTATATACACATATATACCAGTTTTGTTGAAGTAGCTGCATCAATATTCCTGCATTATTATTACTATTATACTACTGTGGTTGTGGCCTGAACACTGTTCAGGAGACATTCAATAGAGTCTATGAGACTTCCAGGAAAGCTAGGAACCACAAGCAAGGCTCTAGGGGCTAGTCCTGTCCCAAGATCTAAAGATGAAATCTAGAGACAAAAGCCCAGATTTATCAAAGAATGTCTACGGTAGAGCTATTTTCCCACGTTTATTTGGGTAGTGGGTTTGACTAGCGTGCATCTTATTTATCAAGAAAGTGCAGCAGGATGATGAATTTTGCGCAGCTCTGCTGTGGTGGGAAAAGCTCTACCACATACACTTTTTCTTGTGAGGGAGGGAAGTAGACACTTTCCCGGGTCCTGAATTTGGCAGGTTAGGTGTTTTTACTTAATTTCACAGAGCTGCCGGAACATTTTTACTTGCATTTTAGACGCTAAAATAAAATGTGATTGCGGTTTCCTAGGGGTTAAAGCCGGGCATCACCGTGATGGGTGATGTCTGGCATTAGAGATGGGTTCTGGTGGCAGATAGCCGCCAGGACCACCCAGCTATGACCCACGCTCAGCTCCTGAGTGCATGTCATAGAAGGGGAGTGGGACGCTGTCACCCACAAGAGGTTAAAGGTTGAACTGCAGAAGGTAGAAGTGATCTTCACGCCTACTGGTAGGTGGTGTAGCTTTGCGCCTAAAAAAGTACCTTTGCGCACAAAATAGCGACTTTTGACAAAAGTTGCAAATGATAAATACATGACCACTGCATGGTCAAAAAGAAAAAGTTCTACGGGTAGACAAAAAGAGTGAAACTGTCTACATCAAAAGACGCATAAAAGTCGCTAAATATGCTGCTTGTGCCTGAACTGCGCCAAAACATAGACAAAAAAATGCTCTAAAAGCAATGATAAATCTCCCCCAAAATGTGGACAATATCAGTTGAAGAATCAATATTTTTTTGCTTGTACTTAAGTCATTTACGATGCCAGTATGAATTCAATCTACACTATGGGTGAGATTTATCAAAACCTATGTAGAGGAAGAGTGGTGCAGTTGCCCATAGCAACCAGATTGCTTCTTTCATTTTTCACAGGTCTATTTAAAAATGGAAAAAGCAATCTGATTGGTTGCTATGGGCAACTGCACCACTCCTCCTCCACACTAGTTTTGATAAATCTCCCCCTATGTTTACATTCTGGTACTGTTCCTTTAAAATAAATAGAATAAAGGTGCTAGGATAAGCAATATATGTTGCCCACAGAGTGGTACTGCTCCTCTAAATTTGGATTTCTATTGCGGTTTGAACTTATGGATCACCAATAATAACATGACATGTCACAATAAGGCCCAATTCACATCATGTTTAGCACTACAAATCTTGCTATACATCCACAATTTTTCAAAAAGGGATGTAGTGGGTAGGCCCATTGACTTTATTTGTCAGAATCTAGTCAAACAGTTAAGGTCCATTTCCAAATGTATCCTGTTTGTGAGTCAAAAAATATGGCAAAACACATTTTTACGTCCCACACAGAAACACTGCATGATTGGGAAATGGACTGATCCTAGACACTATGGGGGAGATTTATCAAAACATGTCCAGAGAAAAAATTTCCCAGTTGCCCTAGCAACTAGTGTTGAGCGGCATAGGCTATATTCGAATTTGCGATATTTCGCGAATATATGGAAGAATATTCGTCATATATTCGCTAAATTCGCATATTCGTAATATTCGCGTTAAATTTTCGCATATGCGAAAAGTTGCATATGCAAAAATTAGCATAAACGAAAATTTGCATGTGTGGAAATTAGCATATGCAAAAATTAGCATTAGCGAAAATTCGTATATGCGAAAATTAGCATATGCAAATTTTCACATATGTGAAAATTTGTACGCCAGTCTCACACAGTAGTATTAGAGCCTTCTTTACACCGTACAAGCTGGAAGCAGAGAGGGATGATCACTGTGATGTGTACTGTGAAAAAAAAAAAAAAATAATAGCAACCAATCAGATCGATTCTTTCATTTAAAAAAAAAAAAGCCTTTGCAAAATGAAAGAAACAATCTGATTGGTTGCTATGGGCAACTGAACAACTTTTCTTTTGCACGGGTTTTGATAAATTTTCCCATATTAGACTATGTTCTGCTCATTAAAGTAAAAGGCCCACCAGCTACTTGTTGGGCCATATGTTGCTTTCTCTTCCTGTGTCAGGTAAAACCATGAGAAAAACAAACAATGCAATGCAGTTGTATAGAATAGTATCTTGACACCAGATATCAACATAAATGAAACATTCAGGGCTGAGCTCCTACTGTCCAATCCACCACATCAGCTGCATTGTCTGCCCCCATTGTATGTATGCTCTTGTCTCTCTTGTATTCTTTTTTAAAGGGGTACTCTGGCGCTAAGACATCTTATCCCCTATCAAAAGGATAGGGGATAAGATGCCTGATCGCGGGGGTCCCGCTTCTGCATAGGGGATAAGATGTCTTAGTGCCGGAGAACCCCTTTAAAGTAAGGTCCACCATTGCAACCAATTTTTGTTGTTCTTCCAATGCTTCTGTCAGGATCCAGACTGGTATGCAGAGAGGACACTGGAGGTGGATCCTCTGTGTCAGTGAGGTGATGGCGTGGGCCGTACAAGGGAAACGGAATCTAAGGGGTTACTGGTTTTCACCAGAGCCCGCCGCAAAGCGGTATGGACTTGCAGCGGCAGGTAACCCCCAGGTCGTTCCACCCGATAGCGACTCAACCCCACTGACAGTTGAGACAGGCGTGGTAAACAGGGACAAGGCAAGAGCAAGGTCGGATGTAGCAGAAGGTCTGGGCAGGCAGCAATGGATCGTAGTCAACGGCAAGGGTCTGGATACACAGGCTTGGGATACACAAAACACTTTCTCAGGGCACTAGGGCAACAAGATCCGGCAAGGACAGGAAGGGGAAGTGGGTTTTTATATGTTTTGCAGGTGTAGGTACTGATTGGGCCAAGCACCAATTAATGGTGCACTGGCCCTTTAAATTTCAGAGAGCCGGCACACGCGTGCCCTAGAGAGCGCCGGGACAGAACAGCAGGAGAATGGGGCAGGTGATGAGATTGGGATGCGACCCGCGGGCGGGTGCGTCCCGCTACGCGGATCGCATCCCCGCCGGTGATAACAGTGCAGCCCTCCCGGTCAGCGGGTCTGACTGGGGCACTGCACGCAGAAGAACGCCACGAGCACTACGGGGAGGAGCAGGGACCCAGTGCACTCGGCGTAACAGTACCCCCCCCCCCCCTTGGGTCTCCCCCTCTTTTTGGAGTCCAGGAATCTGCGGACAAGCTCCTTGTCCAAAATGTTGACCTCAGGTTCCCAGGACCTCTCTTAAGGGCCACAATTCTACAATCAATTAAAAAAAATCTTTTACCTCGGACGATCTTGGAGGCAAGAATCTCTTTGACAGTGAAGACATCAGAGGAGCCAGTAACAGGGAGAAAAGCGGTTAAGCACAAGAGGTTTGAGAAGAGACACATGAAAAGAGTTAGGAATGCGAAGAGAAGAGGGAAGATGAAGCTTGTAAGAGACAGAATTGATTTGATTCTTGATTTTAAAAGGGCCAAGGTAGCGAGGACCCAACTTGTAGCTAGGGACACGAAAGCGTATGTATTTGGCAGAGAGCCACACTTTGTCCCCAGGGAGAAAGACAGGAGGAATTCTTCTCATTTTATCTGCATGTCTCTTCATTCGAGACGAGGCCAGTAGGAGCGACTTTTGAGTCTCCTTCCAGATAGCGGAGAAGTCCCGGGTTACTTCATCCACGGCAGGAACTCCAGAAAAAGTGGGGATGGGGAGGGTGGGCAGAGGGTGACGGCCGTACACCACAAAAAATGGGGATTTGGCGGAAGACTCGGAATTTTTGAAATTGTACGAGAATTCAGCCCAGGGCAAAAGGTCGACCCAATCATCTTGGCGGGAGGAGACAAAATGTCACAAGTAGTCACCAAGAATTTGGTTTACTCTCTCCACTTGTCCATTGGATTGGGGGTGATAGGAGGACGAGAAATGTAATTTAATCTTTAATTGATTACAGAGAGCTCTCCAAAATTTTGACACAAATTGAACTCCTCTATCCGAGACGATATGCGTGGGAAGCCCGTGAACACGAAAAATCTGCAGAAAAAATTGCTTCGCCAACTGTGGCGCAGAAGGAAGGCCTGGAAGCGGAATAAAGTGAGCCATTTTGGAAAAACGATCAACGACCTCCCAGATGACAGTGTTGCCATGGGATACAGGAAGATCGGTGATGAAGTCCATGGCTATGTGAGACCAAGGCTGTTCAGGCACCGGCAGCGGATGGAGAAGACCTGAAGGCTTCTGACGAGGGGTCTTATTACGTGCACATACTGTACAGGCTCGTACGAAATCGGTCACATCCTTTTCCAAGGAGGACCACCAATAGTGTCTGGCAATCAATTGTAAGGTCTTTTTTTATTACAGCGTGACCAGCCAGAAGGGAGGAATGGCCCCATTTGAGGATCCGGAGGCGAAGACGGGGAGGAACATAAGTCTTTCCTGGAGGGACAGGTACCAGAGAAGCAGGAGCAGAAGAGATCACCCACTCAGGGGGAATGATGTGCTGAGGAAAGGTCCTGGCTTAAGAGGCATCGGTGGTACGAGATAGAGCATCAGCTCTGACATTCTTGTCTGCGGGGCAAAAATGGATCAGAAAGTTTAAACAGGCAAAAAACAACGACCACCTAGCCTGGCGCGGATTTAGCCGCTGGGCGGATTGGAGATAAGACAAATTTTTGTGATCTGTATAAATGGTGATGGGTGAAGGGATCCTTCCAAAAGATGTCTCCACTCCTCAAGGGCCAACTTAATAGCCAACAGCTCACAGTCTTCGATGGAATAATTTTTCTCTGGAGGTGAAAAGGTTTTTGAGAAAAATCCGCAAGTGACATTTTTTCCTTTAGCGGATTTTTGTAGGAGAACAGCTCCGGCTCCAACGGAGGAGACGTCAACCTCGAGGAAGAAGGGATTTCTGAGGATCAGGTCTGGACAAGACTGGAGCAGAGGAGAAGGAAGCTTTGAGGTGGTTAAAGACTTCCTCTGCCTGAGGCGGCCAGGATTTCGGATTAGCATTTTTCTTAGTCAGTGCTACAATAGGAGCAACGATGATGGAGAAGTGAGGAATGAATTGAAGGTAGTAATTTGCGAATCCGAGAAATCTTTGAATAGCTCGCAGGCCAGTGGGACGAGGCCAATCCATTACCGCAGAAGGTTTATCAGGGTCCATTTGAAGACCTTGTCCGGACACAATGTAACCCAAGAAGGGAAGACTGCTGGGTTCAAATAGACACTTCTCGATCTTGGCGCAAAGTAGATTTTGGCGTAGTTGCTGAAGCACTTGACGAACATGAAGGCGATGTTCCTCTAGGTTGGAGGAGAAAATGAGGATGTCGTCAAGATAGACTACCACACAAGAGTACAGCATATCCCGAAAAATGTCATTGACAAAGTCCTGAAAGACTGCTGGGGCGTTGCATAGACCAAATGGCATAACTAGGTATTCAAAGTGGCCATCTCTGGTATTGAAGGCGGTCTTCCATTCATCGCCTGCTCGAATACGGATGAGATTATATGCGCCCCTTAGGTCTAGCTTAGTAAAAATCTTAGCCCCTCGCAGACGGGCGAAGAGTTCGGAGATGAGTGGCAGAGGATAGCGATTTTTTACGGTAATCTTATTGAGACCGCGGTAATCAATACAAGGGCGGAGACATCCATCTTTTTTAGAGACAAAGAAAAATCCAGCTCCAGCCGGGGAAAAGATTTCCGGATAAATCCTCTTTTGAGGTTTTCCTGTATGTACTCGGACATGGCTTGGGTTTCCGAGGCAGAAAGAGGGTAAATCCTGCCACGAGGCGGTGTGGTGCCAGGGAGCAGGTTGATAGGGTCATAGGGTCTATGTGGTGGTAAGACCTCTGCCTGCTTTTTACAAAAGGCGTCCGAAAAGTCCTGATAGGCTTTAGGAAGACCTGGCAAAGGAGTAGCAATGGAGACTTGGCAGGAAGAAATTGGGTGAAGACATCGCTTGTGGCAAGAAGAACGCCAGCTCTTAATGTCCCCGGTGACCCAGTCGAGGCTAGGCGAATGACGTTGGAGCCAGGGCAAGCCCAGAAGAATTTCAGAAGTGCAGTTGGGTAGCACGAAAAATTCAATATGTTCATGATGGGGAACTCCAACAGTCATGAGTAGCTGTTGAGTGCGGTAACGTATGGTGCAGACCAGTCTCTCTCCATTGACGGATGATATGAAGAGAGCCTTGACGAGACGGGTAACTGGAATGTTGAATCTGTTTACTAGGGAGGCTTCAATGAAACTTCCTGCTGAACCCGAGTCCAAGAAGGCCACAGCGGAGAAGGAAGTAGCATTAGTGGGTGTAGCAATCCGCACAGGTAAAGTCAATCGTGGAGAGGTAGAATTCACTCATAGCAACGACTCTCCTACGTTGACTAGGTGTGTAGGTGCGTTTCTCACATGCGAAGGACAAATAGGACAGTCTTTTAGAAAATGTTCGGTGCTAGCACAGTATAGACACAGGTTTTCATTCCTACGGCGAGTCCTCTCTTGTTGGGTCAGGCGAGACCGATCCACTTGCATAGCCTCCTCGGCAGGAGGCACAGGAACAGATTGCAAAGGATGTTGGAGGAGAGGAGCCTGGGAGGAAAACCGCCTGGTGTGAACAAGTTCCTTTTCCTGGCGAAGCTCCTGGCATCTTTCCGAGAAACGCATGTCGATGCAGGTGGCCAAATGGATGAGCTCAGACAGGTTAGCAGGAATTTCTCGTGCGGCCATGACATCTTTGATGTGACTGGATAAGCCTCTCTTGAAGGCCGCGCAGAGGGCTTCATTATTCCAGGAAAGCTCTTAGGCGAGGGTGCGGAACAGGATGGCGTATTCGCCTACAGAAGAACTCGCTTGGACAAGATTCAGTAAAGCAGTCTCGGCTGAGGAAGCCCGGGCTGGCTCCTCAAAAACACTACGTACTTCAGAGAAGAAGGACTGGATTGTAGCAGTGGTGGGATCATTGCGGTCCCAAAACGGTATGGCCCATGACAAGGCCTTTCCAGACAGGAGGCTGACCACGAATGCCACCTTAGACCGTTCAGTAGGGAATTGGTCCTACATCATCTCCAGGTGTAGGGAACACTGGGACAGGAATCCACGGCACAGTTTAGAGTCCCCATCAAACTTGTCTGGAAGAGACAGGTGGAAACTGGGAGCAGCCACTCGCTGCGGAGGAGATGCAGGAGCTGGCGGAAGAGATGGTTGCTGTTGTTGCGGCAGAAGATTTTGCAGCATAACGGTCAGCTGAGTCAGCTGCTGTCCTTGTTGCGCGATCTGCTGTGATTGCTGGGTGACCACGGTGGTTAGGTCAGCGACACTTGGCAGCGGGACCTCAGCGGGATCCATGGCCGGATCTACTGTCAGGATCCGGACTGGCATTCAGAGAGGACACTGGAGGTGGATCCTCTGTGTCAGTGAGGTGATGGCGTGGGCCGTACCAGGGGAACGGAATCCAAGGGGTTACTGGTTTTCACCAGAGCCCGCTGCAAAGCGGGATGGACTTGCAGCGGCAGGTAACCTCCAGGTCATTCCACCCGATAGCGACTCAACCCCACTGACAGCTGAGACAGGCGCGGTACACAGGGACAAGGCAAGAGCAAGGTCGGACGTAGCAGAAGGTCTGGGCAGGCAGCAATGGATCGTAGTCAGGGGCAACGGCAAGGGTCTGGATACAGGCTTGGATACAGGCTTGGGATACACAAAACGCTTTCTCAGGGCACTAGGGCAACAAGATCCGGCAAGGACAGGAAGGGGAAGTGGGTTTTTATATGTTTTGCAGGTGTAGGTACTGATTGGGCCAGGCACCAATTAATGGTGCACTGGCCCTTTAAATTTCAGAGAGCCAGCGCGCGCCCTAGAGAGCGGGGCCGCGTGGGTCGGGACAGAATAGCAGGAGGACGGGGCAGGTGAGGAGATTGGGATGCGACCCGCGGGCGGGCGCATCCCGCTACGCGGATCACATCCCCGCCGGTGATAACAGTGCAGCACTCCCGGTCAGCGGGTCTGCACGCAGAAGAACGCCGCAAGCGCTCCGGGGAGGAGCAGGGACCCGGAGCGCTCGGCGTAACAGCTTCTAATTGCAAATAATTATTAGCTTAAAGGGGTACTCTGCCCTTAGACATCTTATCCCCTATCTCTGCTGCACCCAGGATCTCTCCGCTGCTCGAGCGGAGCGTGACTGTGACATTACGAGCCTCCACCCCGCATCACAAGTCATCCGGCTGGGGTGCCGCAACCGAGATCGCGGGGGTCCCCAGTGGCGGGATCCCCATGATCAGACATCTTATCCCCTATCCTTTAGATAGGGGATAAGATGTCTAGGGGCGGAGTACCCCTTTAAAACCTCCTACAAGGCTTACAGCTTATGTGCCTTTCTGTCTTGGTGGTTAAAGACTGAAACCAAATGTGCTGTACAGCCTGATCTTGTTGTCATATTGACATGTTGTCCTCTCTTTGTTGTTATCTACCAAATGTATCTTAATAAGAAGGGACAGAGAAGGAGGTATAGGATCAGGCTTTGTTTGTAGTCTGTTGCCAATAACGTGATATTCTCAATGCAAAAAAGTTCTACCCAATAAACAGGACCCCTATCCTAGCCAGCAGATTGTTGAGGTTCCACTTGTTCGGAGCCCCAAAAATCCAGAGAACACAGAAAAACAATGCCTCCAAATGAATGAAGGACACTGTGCATGCACCGCCTTTGTTCCATTCATTCTCTTTGGGGCTTCCAAACATTGCCAAGCACTGAGCTTGGCAATCCAGAAGCCCTATAGATAAGAAATAATGCATTGGCTTTGCATGTGCATTGCCATTCTTTTCATTCAGTTAATGTCTGTCCTTCATTCTTGAGATCCACAGGGGTCCCAGCAGACAGACACCACCGAGGCGCTTGTTCCTACTTATCCTGTGAATAGGGGATATGTTTTTCAAAAGAAAATACCTACTAAAACAAACAGGTGTTGTTAATGCAAAAGGAAAGATTTTTTAATTAGGACTACCAGCAAAGTTGCTTCATTTTTTATTTCACATGCAATAAACAATGGTTGCCAAAGGGGACATACCCTTTAAGTGCTTGTCTTTTTATTCTACTTAGAGTAAAGCTGCTTTGGTTACTGATAATATGCAGCCGGACTGGAGCACTGCAGAATATTGGAAAGCTCCCCATCAATGTACACTTAATCCAAGCTGGTGATTGATCACTCGGAGTCTTTGGCTGAACTCACAACCCAGTAACAACGTTTTCCTGGTGCTCACATTCAGGTCAGTTCCCACCACGCTATAATATATTTTATTAACACTGCTCTAATTTCCGCTATATATTTTAGGGCGACTTAGATAATTAAAGCGAGTAATCCTTCTGAATCCATACCTGTAAATATTTAAAACTGTATTAGTCATTTTGGAGCAATGGCAATTAGATACAGATGGTAGAATATGTTCATCTTAAGTGTCCTTCATTTTACTGTCCTGCTGATGCATGTCATTAATATGCTGGATTATATAGCTGATATAAAGTAGACTAATTAGAACACATTGACATAATCAAACCGTAAGCGTCTTTCTACATGTGCCAATCTCGCTGAATTAAAGTGGCATAACCAGTGCATCTCAATGCCGTTCCACAATGCAATGTATCCCTTTATTAAGTCCAGAAATCAACCAGATCTCATTAATATGTCAGACTAAGATATTAGCAAATAAGTATTAGCACCCCCAAGAGTCCTATTAATACAGTGCAATCTAACCTCTTTCTTCCTTGCTATTTTGTGTTCCTGCTGCAGCTTCCTTTGTTCAATTTAAGCTTTAAACAAAAATACACATAATGGTTCACAACAATGCTGATAAATGGGTGAAATTAGATTTAAGCTATTGTGTTGTCCCGGTACCGTATTACATACCGTACCTTGGTAGGGATCCCCAAAGTCAGAGTTCCTAGGAACCATGGGGTCCTCAGGTCTAGTCCTCCCCTAGTCACCTCTTAAATAGTAAATATATTATTAGAGTAAATGTAAATAAATGTGTATAAAAAGTGTACTTACCTTGCACTAGCTTCGCAGGACCTGCGGGTCACGTGAAGATGTTCTAGTCTCTATGGTAGTTAAAAAGGACCTTTGGAGGTTCATGGGACATGTGATACTCACAATGCCTTGTAAAGCTGATTGACAGATGGTGTTCCTGTGCTGCAAAGCAAGCAGCAGGACCTCCGCATCTTTCAACGACAATTACTAGGCCAAAGGCTTGCGGCCTCGGCTGAATTACACAGTGAGTTCTTCTAAATTCCCCGCTAATGTTGGCAAGGACCCTGGACCTAAACATAACCCAAAAATCCAGCGGATCTGCGCATACCAAATCCCTACAAGCTAAAGAACTTACTAAAAGTCCCAACCAACGGTCAATCTCAGCTAAGCTGTTCATAGACTCTGTTACAAAGACTGTTCTTATGTTCGCATGTTACAGAAAATCTTCAGTAAAGTTTACACAAGTTTTCAGCGAAGCTCTGGTTGTGGACAATACTTTATTCTGCAAACACCTATCATCCTTGGGAAGGGTGGTGATAGGCCAAGTCATGCAGCATTTAACCTACACCCTGACGTCACAACTGACAAGGGTTAATAGCACCCTTTATAACCTGCACAGCAACATCCCGATCACCATTCACACCCACAAGGCACCACAGTATGTTTACATGAGCAGGTTTTCGGAGAGTGTTCCACTGCAACTATAAACATGGCCAATTTTCCACAGTGGAAAATTCACACCAGACCCCACTGTAGTCAATGAAATCTGCTGCAGATTTTCCGCTGTGGAAAATCCGTAGTAGGTATACCCGTAAGGGAAAACCTTCAGAAAATTTGGCCATGTGAACATACCGGAAATCTAATCCACAGGATAGGAAATAATTAGCTGATTACAATGGTTCTGAGGCCTTCTGTGATCTGCAGAATGAAGACCCTATTCTCCTCTTAGAATGGAGCAGTAAATCATTCATTCTCTAGAGAGACCGCAGAAACTGCTGTTGGGATGTAAAGAATGACAGGAGTGCCCATGCATGTGATTGTGGGGGCTCCAGAGGTTGGACCTCCCCATGATAAGCTAGTTATCCCTTATCCAAAGATTAGGGGATAAGATGTATGATCGCAGGGGTCCCGCCGCTGGGGACCCCAGCGATCTCGGTGCAGCCCTTGGCATTCTATGTTGGGTCACTCCACTCATCTGTCCTACATAACTAGAGGTGGCTACTGGGCTACTGTGCTAGGTAAATAGGGGCATTAACAAGTATTAGGATTTGGAGCTGAATTAGCTAAAATAACCATACAAGGGCAAAATAGTATCTGCCGTTGGGTGGGAGATTTATTAATACCTGTGCGGTGGAAAAGTTGACCAGATGCCCATAGCAACCAATCAGATTGCTTCTTTAATTTTGCAGAGGTTTTTGTAAAAATTAAATAAGTGATCTGATTGATTGCTGTGGGCAGCTAGTCAACTAATCTTCTGCACAATTTTTGAAAATTATCACCCATTGATGCTATGTGGCCCATGAAAAAATAAAGTTCTAAAAAGTTTGGTCCATCCCTATAGATGACGTAAGCTTACATGGCTCACCTTTTAGAAGTTATAACCATTTCTAACTGAAGGGGTGAAGTATCAACCATATTATATTTCCTTTATTTCACACAGGTTATGAGAACTTAACAGCCACCAGAGCTTCTGTCTTGGGCAGATTATAATGGTGCAATAAACAAGCAGTTGGGTTTAGAGTTGAATGAGTTGGGTAAAACAACCCAAGGGCATCAAGGGCAATAGAAAAGCTACTATTGCTGCACTGGGACCCATGAAAAGGTAAGCTTCATTGAAGTTTAATTATTACCCTTTTTTATGGTGCAATGTACAATCACTGAAATATGAAACCATAGATAGCCGGGGGCGTAACTATAGGGGGATCTGGAGGTAACAGTTGAAACGGGGCTCTGGTGTCCAAGGGAGCCTTGAGAGCACCTCTGCCCTATAAGAAAACATCAGTATTAGAAATGGCACATGGTAACAAGGGGCCCTGCTACAGATTTTGCATTGGGAACCAGCCGCTACAAGTTACACCTCTGTATATAACCATATCAAATGTGTCACTTTAACTAGTTTTATGTCAAAATTTTGATCAATTCGGATCTGAATGTTCAGACTCTCACCGATCACTGCAATAGTCTATGAGAAATTTTCCATATAGTCTATAGTAAGTCAATGCAGAGAGACAGGGAGAGAAGCCCTCAACCCGACCCCAACTGATCAGAACTTTTGATGTGCCTCTGTGACATGCAAAAAAATTTCTTTTCTTATTGCAGGGCCACTTTAAAAGGGTATTCCGGCTTTATACAGCTTATCCCCTATTCAAAGGATAGGGGATAAGATGTATGATCGCAGGGGTCCCGCAGCTGGGGTACCCAGCAATCTCAGTGCAGCCCCCGGCAATCTGTGTCAGGCTCTGCCCTCAAGACGGGGATGTGATGTCACAGCCACACCCCCTAGTGATGTCATTCCATGACCCCTTCATTCACGTCTATGGGAGGGGGTGTAATGGCTGCCACGCCCCCTCCCATAGACATGAATGGAGGGGGCGTGGTATGATGTCACTAGGGGGCGTGGCCGTGAAGTCACGTCTGGTATACCCCTTTAAATAAAAAAGCAACTTTTAAAACTATGAAGAATTAGAATGTGGTGAAAAATAAACAGCAAGAAACATACAAATGCAGTTGGATATAAATGTGTCGGGAAACATCTGCAGAGAAAAAAAGAACAGTGACTCGGAGAATAGTCTCGCAGCTGAGGGGGTGTGAAAATACATCAGCCTACATTAGTGTAGATAGTTGTCTTCTCAATGAATAAGTGCACACAGCACTGAGAATTCCCACAGATCTCCACAATGACACATCCAACAACGGTCATTACCACCCAATAACCTGTCCTGAAATGCCAACACTATTATTAAACTATAAGAAGGAAAGCCGCAGCTGCAATTCTCTGGTTTTCTCTCTCTTGTCTCTCTTTATGGAGTGCTGTGCTAGGAACAATAGAAGCCATCAATAAAGCTTCTGCTTATAAAACTCATTTCCTTAAATATGAGGCAACATTTTGACAGCCATAAAATGGAAACAACAGTTGTGTTTTTGTATTAAAACATCATTTAAGCCGGCAATAACTAGCTAACAGCGCAAAGGAACATCTGTGATATTGTCAAACTATTTTGGTCGTTTCTCATGGTTGGATGATTCTAAACGCAGAGTTTTGTTAAGGGCATGTAATATAATATTAATTGTATGTCTCGCTTCTCACATCTGAAGAGTACATTCTACCCACAGGCAAGCCTTATGTAGAGGGGAAGAAAGCAAGAAAAAATATCACCTAAGCAAAAAAAAACATGCAAAATAGACTATTGTCGCCAAAAACTATTAACAGCATAACTATGTTGATGTAAACATAAAGAGAGCATAGTTCTAAGTCTTGCTCCAAGACTCAAAGATGTTAACTGGACTGCCTCTGTCCCCATGCCGTATTGGACTGCTCCAGGGAAAATGTGTGGCTGTCTGTAAAAATATCAGCTGATAACCCAGGATACAAAGCTTTAAGTTACACCACTACTAGAAGACGTAGCATCATCTCAATCCAATAAGTCCTGTGATAAAGACCATTTCACCAAAAAGTCTTTAACCCCTTAACGACAATGGACGTAAATGTACGTCATGATGACGTGGTACTTAATGCACCATGACGTACATTTACGCGCCGCCATGACTGCGAGCACCGGGCAGGTGCACGCATCATGCGTGGCAGGTCCCGGCAGCTATCAGCAGCCAATGACCCGCCGGTAATGGCGGACACCTGCGATCGCGCGCATGTCCACCATTAACCCCTCAGATGCTGTGATCAATACCGATCATGGCATCTGCAGCAATGCAGTACTTTCAATGGATGATCGGATCGCCCGCAGCGCTGCCGTGGTGATCCGATCATCCAGCATGGTGGCCGGAGGTCCCCTCACCTGGCTCCGGCTGCCTCCCAGGGTCTTCTGCTCTGGTCTGGGATCGAGCAGACCAGAGCAGAAGATCACCGATAATACTGATCAGGGCTATGTCCTATATATAGCACTGAATAGTATTAGCAATCAAACGATCGCTATAGATTTTCCCCTATAGGGACTATTAAAGTGTAAAAATGAAAGTAAAAAAAGTAGAAAAAAAAAAAACTAAAAAAAAAAGTGAAAAATCCCTCCCCCAATAAAAATGTTAAATGTCCTTTTTTCCCATTTTACCCCCATAAAGTGTAAAAAATAATAATTAATACACATATTTAGTATCAGCACATGCGTAAATGTCCAAACTATTAAAATATTATGTTATTGATCCTGTACGGTGAATGGCGTGAACGTAAAAATAAAAAAAGTGCAAAATTGCAACTTTTTTGTCACATTTTATTAAAAAATAAATAATAAAAAAATTAATAAAAGTATCAAATGTTGTATCAATAAAAAGTACAGATCATGGTGCAAAAAATGAGCCCTCATACTGCCGCTTATACGGAAAAATGAAAAAGTTATAGGTAGTCAAAATGGAAGGTTTTAAAACATCCTAATTTGGTTAAAAAGTTTGCGATTTTTTTTTAACCCTTAACCCCTTAAGGACCGAGCCCTTTTTCACCTTAAGGACCGGAGCGTTTTTTGCAATTCTGACCACTGTCACTTTAAACATTAATAACTCTGGAATGCTTTTAGTTATCATTCTGATTCCGAGATTGTTTTTTCGTGACATATTCTACTTTAACTTAGTGGTAAAATTTTATGGTAACTTGCATCCTTTCTTGGTGAAAAATCCCAAAATTTGATGAAAAAAAATGAAAATTTTGCATTTTTCTAACTTTGAAGCTCTCTGCTGGTAAGGAAAATGGATATTCAAAATACATTTTTTTTGGGATCACATATACAATATGTCTACTTTATGTTTGCATCATAAAATTTATGAGTTTTTACTTTTGGAAGACACCAGAGGGCTTCAAAGTTCAGCAGCAATTTTGAAATTTTTCACAAAATTTTCAAACTTGCTATTTTTCATGGACCAGTTCAGGTTTGGGTCTTCATATTAGAAATACCCCATAAAAGACCCCATTATAAAAACTACACCCCCCAAAGTATTCAAAATGACATTCAGTAAGTGTATTAACCCTTTAGGTGTTTCACAGGAATAGCAGCAAAGTGAAGGAGAAAATTCAAAATCTTCATTTTTTACACTCGCATGTTCTTGTAGACCCAATTTTTGAATTTTTGCAAGGGGTAAAAAGGAGAAAATTTTTACTTGTATTTGAAACCCAATTTCTCTCGAGTAAGCACATACCTCATATGTCTATGTTAATTGTTCGGCGGGCGCAGTAGAGGGCTCAGAAGGGAAGGAGCGACAAATGGTTTTTGGGGGGCATGTCACCTTTGGGAAGCCCCTATGGTGCCAGGACGCAAAAAAACACACATGGCATCCCATTTTGTAAACTAGATCCCTCAGGGAACGTAACAAGGGGTAAAGTGAACCTTAATACCCCACAGGTGTTTCACGACTTTTGCATATGTAAAAAAAATATTTTTTTTTTACCTAAAATGCTTGATTTCCCAAAAATTTTACATTTTTAAAAAGTGTAATAGCAGAAAATACCCCCCAAAATTTGAAGCCCAATTTCTCCCGATTCAGAAAACACCCCATATGGGGGTGAAAATTGCTCTGCTGGCGCACTACAGGTCTAAGAAGAGAAGGAGTCACATTTGGCTTTTTGAAAGCAAATTTTGCTCTGGGGGCATGCCGCATTTAGGAAGCCCCTATGGTGCCAGGACAGCAAAAATAGACACATGGCATACCATTTTGGAAACTAGACCCCTCAGGGAACGTAACAAGGGGTAAAGTGAACCTTAATACCCCACAGGTGTTTCACGACTTTTGCATATGTAAAAAAAATTATTATTTTTTTACCTAAAATGCTTGGTTTCTCAAAAATTTTACATTTTTAAAAAGGGTAAAAGCAGAAAATACCCCCCAAAATTTGAAGCCCAATTTCTCCCGATTCAGAAAACACCCCATATGGGGGTGAAAAGTGCTCTGCTGGCGCACTACAGGTCTCAGAAGAGAAGGAGTCACATTTGGCTTTTTGAAAGCAAATTTTGCTATGGGGGCATGCCGCATTTAGGAAGCCCCTATGGTGCCAGGACAGCAAAAAAAAAAGACATGGCATACCATTTTGGAAACTAGACCCCTCGGGGAACGTAACAAGGGGTTAAGTGAACCTTTATACCCCACAGGTGTTTCATGACTTTTGTATATGTAAAAAAAAAAATTTTTTTTTACCTAAAATGCCTGTTTTCCCAAAAATTTCACATTTTTAAAAAGGGTAATAGCAGAAAATATCCACCAAAATTTGAAGCCCAATTTCTCCCGAGTACGGCGATACCCCATATGTGGCCCTAAACTGTTGCCTTGAAATACGACAGGGCTCCAAAGTGAGAGCGCCATGCGCATTTGAGGCCTAAATTAGGGACTTGCATAGGGGTGGACATAGGGGTATTCTACGCCAGTGATTCCCAAACAGGGTGCCTCCAGCTGTTGTAAAACTCCCAGCATGCCTAGACAGTCAACGGCTATCTGGCAATACTGGGAGTAGTTGTTTTGCAACAGCTGGAGGCTCCGTTTTGGAAACAGTGGCGTACCAGACGTTTTTCATTTTTATTGGGGAGGGGAGGGGGGCTCTGTAGGGGTATGTGTTTATGTAGTGTTTTTTACTTTTTATTTTATTTAGTGTTAGTGTAGTGTAGTGTTTTTAGGGTACAGTCGCACGGGCGGGGGTTCACAGTAGTTTCTCGCTGGCAGTTTGAGCAGCGGCAGAAAATTTGCTGCAGCTCAAACTTGCAGCCGGATACTTACTGTAATCCTCCGCCCATGTGAGTGTACCCTGTACGTTCACATTGGGGGGGGGGACATCCAGCTGTTGCAAAACTACAACTCCCAGCATGGACGGTCTATCAGTGCATCCTGGGAGTTGTAGTTTTGCAACAGCTGGAGACACACAGGTTGTGAAACACCGAGTTTGGTAACAAACTCAGTGTTTTGCAACCAGTGTGCCTTCAGCTTTTGCAAAAGCTACAACCCCCAGCATGTACGGACAGCGGAAGGGCATGCTGGGTCTTGTAGTTATGCAACAGCCGGAGGCATACTACATTGGCTGGGGATGCTGGGGATTGTAGTTATGCAACAGCTGAAGACACACTGGTTTACTACTTAACTCAGTGTGCCTTCAGCTGTTGCAAAACTACAACTCTCAGCAGTCACCGACAGCCAACGGGCATGCTGGGAGTTGTAGTTATGCAACCACCAGATGCACCACTACAACTCCCAGCATGCACTTGAGCTGTTTGTGCAAGCTGGGAGTTGTAGTTACACAACAGCTGAAGGTACACTTTTCCATAGAAAGAATGTGCCTCCAGCTGTTGCAAAACTACAAGTCCCAGCATGCCCATAAGGGCATGCTGGGAGTTGTGGTGGTCTGCCTCCTGCTGTTGCATAACTACAGCTCCCAGCATGCCCTTGTTGCATGCTGGGAGCTGTTGCTAAGCAACAGCAGGAGGCTGTCACTCACCTCCAACGATCCACACAGGACTGTCCCTCGCTGCCGCCGCCGTCGCTCCTGGGGCCCCGATCCCAACAGGGACGCCGGGGATCGGGGTCCCCAGCACCCGGGGTCGTCTTCCCGCACCCGCTCACGTCCTCCGGAAGAGGGGCGGAGCGGGTTGCGGGAGTGACACCCGCAGCAGGCGCCCTGATTGGTCGGCCGGTAATCCGGCCGACGAATCAGGGCGATCGTGAGGTGGCACCAGTGCCACCTCACCCCTGCAGGCTCTGGCTGTTCGGGGCCGTCTCTGATGGCCCCGATCAGCCAGTAATTCCGGGTCATCGGGTCACTGGAGATCCGATTGACTCGGAATCCGCCGCAGATCGCTGGACTGAATTGTCCAGCGATCTGTGGCAATCGCCGACATGGGGGGACATAATGACCCCCCTGGGCGATATGCCGGGATGCCTGCTGAACGATTTCAGCAGACATCCGGCTCCGGCTCCCCTCCGGCTAGCGGTGGGGGCTGGAAATGCTCAGGGCGTATCCATACGCCCTCGGTCCTTAAGGACTTGGAAACGGGGGCGTATGGATACGCCCTATGTCCTTAAGGGGTTAAGGACAATGGACGTACTTCTACGCCCCGTTTCCGAGTCCTTAAGGACCGAAGACATAGGAGTACGTCCTGTCCATTCCCGACCCCGCCGCTAGCCAGAGGGGAGCCGGTGCCTGCTGAAATCGTTCAGCAGGCATCGCGGCATATCGCCCAGGGGGGTCATTATGCCCCCCCCATGTCGGCGATGGCCGCAGATCGCTGGAAAATTCAGTCCAGCGATCTGCGGCGATTCCGGGTCAATAGGTTCTCCAGTGACCCGGTGACCCGGAATTACTGGCTGATCAGCCATAGCCAGCAGGGGTGAGGTGGCACTGGTGCCACCTCACGATCGCCCTGATTCGTCGGCCGGTTTAGCGGCCGACCAATCAGGGCACCTGCTGCGGGTATCACTCCCTCAACCCGCTCTGCCCCTCTTCCGGAAGACGTTAGCAGGCGCAGGAAGAAGACCCCAGGAGCTGGGGACCCCGATCCCCGGCGTCAATGTTGGGATCGGGGCCCCAGGAGCAGCGGCGGCAGTGGCGAGGGACTGGCCTGTGTCCCGGAGCAGCAGCAGGAGGTGAGTGACAGCCTCCTGCTGTTGCTTAGCAACAGCTCCCAGCATGCAAAAAGGGCATGTTGGGAGCTGTAGTTATGCAACAGCAGGAGGCAGACCACCACAACTCCCAGCATTTCCTTATGGGCATGCTGGGACTTATAGTTTTGCAAAAGCTGGAGGCACATTTTTTCTATGGAAAAGTGTACCTTCAGCTGTTGTATAACTACAACTCCCAGCTTGCACAATCAGCTAAATTGCATGCTGGGAGTCATAGTGGTGCATCTGCTGGTTGCATGACTACAACTCCCAGCATGCCCGTTGGCTATCGGTGACTGCTGAGAGTTGTAGTTTTGCAACAGCTGAAGGCACACTGAGTTAATTAGCAAACCAGTGTGTCTCCAGCTGTTGCATAACTACAGTCCCCAGCATCCCCAGCCAAAGTAGTATGCCTCCGGCTGTTGCATAACTACAAGACCCAGCATGCCCTTCCGCTGTCCGTACATGCTGGGGGTTGTAGCTTTTGCAACAGCTGAAGGCACACTGGTTGCAAAACACTGAGTTTGTTACCAAACTCGGTGTTTCACAACCATTGCTCCTCCAGCTGTTGCAAAACTACAACTCCCAGCATGCACTGATAGACCGTACATGCTGGGAGTTGTAGTTTTGCAACAGCTGGATGTTTCTCCCCCCCCCCCCCCCCCAATGTGAATGTACAGGGTACACTCACATGGGCGGAGGTTTACAGTAAGTATCCGGCTGCAAGTCTGAGCTGCGGCAAATTTTCTGCCGCAGCTCAAACTGCCAGCGAGAAACTACTGTGAACCCCCACCCGTGCAACTGTACCCTAAAAACACTACACTACACTAACAAAAAATAAAATAAAAAGTAAAAAACACTACATATACACATACCCCTACACAGCCCCCCTCCCCTCCCCAATAAAAATGAAAAAACGTCTGGTACGCCACTGTTTCCAAAATGGAGCCTCCAGCTGTTGCAAAACAACTACTCCCAGTATTGCCAGATAGCCACTGACTGTCTAGGCATGCTGGGAGTTTTACAACAGCTGGAGGCACCCTGTTTGGGAATCACTGGCGTAGAATACCCCTATGTCCACCCCTATGCAAGTCCCTAATTTAGGCCTCAAATGCGTATGGCGCTCTCACTTTGGAGCCCTGTCGTATTTCAAGGCAACAGTTTAGGGCCACATATGGGGTATCGCCGTACTCGGGAGAAATTGTGTTACAAATTTTGGGGGGTATTTTCTGCTATTACCCTTTTTAAAAATGTTACATTTTTGGGAAAACAAGCATTTAAGGTAAAAAAAAAATTTTTTTTTTACATATGCAAAAGTCGTGAAACACCTGTGGGGTATAAAGGTTCACATTACCCCTTGTTACGTTCCCCGAGGGGTCTAGTTTCCAAAATTGTATGCCATGTGTTTTTTTTTTTGCTGTTCTGGCACCATAGGGGCTTCCTAAATGCGGCATGCCCCCAGAGCAAAATTTGCTTTCAAAAAGCCAAATGTGACTCCTTCTCTTCTGAGACCTGTAGTGCACCAGCAGAGCACTTTTCACCCCCATATGGGGTGTTTTCTGAATCGGGAGAAATTGGGCTTCAAATTTTGGGGGGTATTTTCTGCTATTACCCTTTTCAAAAATGTAAAATTTTTGGGAAACCAAGCATTTTAGGTAAAAAATTTTTTTTTTTTTTACATATGCAAAAGTCGTGAAACACCTGTAGGGTATTAAGGTTCACATTACCCCTTGTTACGTTCCCCGAGGGGACTAGTTTCCAAAATGGTATGCCATGTGAGTATTTTTTTTTGCTGTTCTGGCACCATAGGGGCTTCCTAAATGCGGCATGCCCCCAGAGCAAAATTTGCTTTCAAAAAGCCAAATGTGACTCCTTCTCTTCTGAGACCTGTAGTGCGCCAGCAGAGCAATTTTCACCCCCATATGGGGTGTTTTCCGAATCGGGAGAAATTGGACTTCAGATTTTGAGGGGTACTTTCTGCTATTACCCTTTTTAAAAATGTAAAAATTTTGGGAAACCAAGCATCTTAGTTTTTTTTTTTACATGTGCAAAAGTCGTGAATCACCTGTGGGGTATTAAGGTTCACTTTACCCCTTGTTACGTTTCCCGAGGGGTCTAGTTTCCAAAATGGTATGCCATATGTTTTTTTTTTTTTTGCTGTCCTGGCACCATAGGGGCTTCCTAAAGGTGACATGCCCCCCAAAAACCATTTGTCGCTCCTTCCCTTCTGAGCCCTCTACTGCGCCCGCCGAACACTTTATATGGACATATGAGGTATGTCCTTACTCAAGAGAAATTGGGTTTCAAATACAAGTAAAAATGTTCTCCTTTTTACCCCTTGCAAAAATTTAAAAATTGTGTCTACAAGAACATGCGAGTTTAAAAAATGAAGATTTTGAATTTTCTCTTTCACTTTGCTGCTATTCCTGTGAAACACCTAAAGGGTTAATACACTTACTGAATGTCATTTTGAATACTTTGGGGGTGTAGTTTTTATAATGGGGTCTTTTATGGGGTATTTCTAATATGAAGACCCTTCAAATCCACTTCAAAACTGAACTGATCCCTGAAAAATAGTGAGTTTGAAAATTTTGTGAAAAATTTCAAAATTGATGCTGAACTTTGAAGCCCTCTGGTGTCTTCCAAAAGTAAAAACTCATAAATTTTATAATGCAAACATAAAGTAGACATATTGTATATGTGAACCAAAATTTTTTTATTTTGAATATCCATTTTCCTTACAAGCAGAGAGCTTCAAAGTTAGAAAAATGCTACATTTTCATTTTTTTCATCAAATTTGGGGATTTTTCACCAAGAAAGGATGCAAGTTACCATAAAATGTTACCACTAAGTTAAAGTAGAATATGTCACGGAAAAACAATCTCGGAATCAGAATGATAACTAAAAGCATTCCAGAGTTATTAATGTTTAAAGTGACAGTGTCAGATTTGCAAAAAACGCTCTTGTCCTTAAAGGGTAGCTCCCACCATCCTATTTTTTTTTCTGTCCCTGCCTATTGCCAATCTATCCCTAACCCCCTCCCTGCTTTTAATTTTTATTTTTACTATAGGAAAAATGCTTTTTGTCTGCCTGGTAGTGTGCTCACTACCAGGCAGACTTCCCCAGCAGTCACCATGTCACTGATGCCTGCTGGGGGGGACTTCCGCCCTTAGTTCATCTACACAAGGTGCCTCCAGCTGTTTCATCACTACAACTCCCAGCTTGCCCTTACATCTATTGGCTGTCAGGGCATGCTGGGAGTTGTAGTATTGAAACAGCTGAAGGCACCCTGTGTAGATAAACTATTAGTTACATGCGGCGCTAGCCCGTCCCCCTCCCCCCCCTGCGCCATACCCCGTTCCCTCCATCACAACACCCCCCCCCCCATTACACTTACTGCAGAGTCTGGCAGCGGGGGTGCAGGGACAGCAGCGGCGACGACGAGGCGGAGGCGGCGGCGGCGATGTGCAGGAGGAGTGGCCTCCCAGCCAGTGGCCGGGGAGCCAATGCGCTCGCTCCCTGCCTGTCTGATTGACAGGCAGGGAGCGAGCGCAGGCTGAATGAAAAAGGACCGATGCCCGGCCGCATCGGTCCTTTTTCAGGCGTGACGTCACGCCAGGCTGCAGCCGGCCGCTAGGAGGGAGACCCCTAGTGGCCGATTTTCAAATGTAAATTAAACTATTTTAATTTAAAAAAAAATAATAAAAGTATATTAGAGATATGTTGTAGTACATAAGTACTACAACATATCAAAAAATAAAGTTGGTGACCGTGCCCATTTAAGGTGTAAAATGGCCTGGTCCTTAAGGCGTTAAGCGCAACAATAATAGAAAAGTATGTAATCATGGGTATCATTTTAATCATATTGACCCACAGAATAAAGAACACGTCATTTTTACTGTAAATTGTACGGCGTGAAAACGAAACCTTCAAAAATTTGCAAAATTGCAATTTTCTTTTTCATTTCCCCACACAAATAGTATTTTTTTGGGTTGCGCCATATATTTTATGGTAAAATTTGTGATTTCATTATGCAGGACAACTGATCTCACAAAAAACAAGCCCTCAGACTAGTCTGTGGATGAAAATATAAAAGAGCGAAGATTTTGAGAAGAGGAGGAGGAAAAAACGAAAATGCTAAAATAAAATTGGCCTAGTCCTTAAGGTCAAAATGGGCTTGGTCCCTAAGGGGTTAAAGAAGTTCTCCGCTTAGGACAATGTCTACCTGTAAGGGCAGTTTCCCTTGTGCCAGGAAACTGATCAGTGCTATGCATATGCATATCTTGGCTGATCCCCGTGGGCGTGCCGCGGGTAATCAGATCAGCCACCACAACCACCGAATTGTCGCAGATGAGTTGATCAGTATTGATCATGGCATCTGAGGGGCTAATGGTGGACAGCAGCACGATTGCTGATGTCTGCCATTACCGGCAGGTCCATGGTTGCTGATGCCAGCCAGAACACGCGGTCAATAATGCGAGTACAGCTCCTGCACTTGCTTCACAGCCGCGGTGGGCCTCAGGAAGTACAGGTACATCCTGGTGCGCTAAGTACCAGGTGCCCATAACATGCCATTTTATTTTAGGCAAGCAGGTAAACCTCTAGAAGACACAGGGTGTACAGGTACGCCCTGTGTCCTCTAGGGGTTAACCTGCTTGCCTAAAATAAAATGGCATGTTAAAAATGCAGTGGGGGAACACATCCCAAGTCTCACCCTCTCTTGCTCCTGTCTGTATTCTTCTTCTGCACTGCAGCCTCTAGTGATGATCGTGTGATCATCACTACAAGCCGGACTACAGAAGAAGAATACAGACAAGAGTGAGGTGAGGTGAGATCGGTCTTCCCACAGTATACAGAAAACAGTAATCTGTATAGATTGCTGCTTACTGTATGGCCCTTAAGGGGTAAAACAGCTATGTTCAGCATCGCTACCTTGCCACTTTCTTGCTGGGCAGGAGTCATACAATGTATACCTTCTGCCCAGCCGGAGCTATGCCAACAGCTGAATAGTTGCCAGCACAGCTTAGCCACATGAAGAGAAGGGACTCCTGTCAGTAAAAAGATGGCCTTGCTCCAGCAAAGAGTATACAGTGGTGCTCTCTCCTATACATAACTAGTTACCTACTAGCACTCTGTGAGCAGGGCATGTTGCACCCAACCTATGTAGTGTTACATGTGGTGTTCAGTTTAAAGACAGCATGACATGGCTAGCTGCATGTGGTATTTAGATTAAAGGAAATCTATCCTCAGTGTCACCTGCACTAACCTGTTGGTTCAGACAGGTAGTGCAGGTGACACTGATGACAATGATACTTACCTGGTCCCGTTCCGTACTGTGGTTCTCTGGCTATCCTCTTTGGTTTCTTTCTCTCTGGGCCCGACTTGGAGCATGGGGAAGCTTAGTGACATCACTGCTGCTGTTCTCTGCTGGGTCCTGCTGCTAGCAAACAGCAGTGATAACTGAGCAGTGATGTCACTGAGCTCCGGCCATTCTCCAAGTCGGGCCCAAAGTGGAAGATACCGATGAGGATAGCTAGAGAACCACAGCACTGAACGGGACAAGGTATATATGGCTGTCATCAGTGTCGCCTGCATAACCTGTCTGTACCGACAGGTTAGTGCAGGTAAAACTGATGGCAGATTTCCTTTATAATGTTACACGTGCACATTGGAAGACCAAAAAACCTATGTGCAGCTGATCCATGTGACTGCCTTATACTTTCATATGTCATAATAGCAGAAAGAAGATGGAAACAGATGTTACATTACACCTCATTACAATACAGCGCTTTGTTTATTGCAATCTTTATTTAACAGTATCTGCCGCCTCATTTGTTTTAAACTGTCACTTGTCTGATGGAAATACAGATTTATGGCAAAGTTAGCAAAGTAGCCTCATAGCTCAGAATAAGACAGATGTGTGATCACAATGATTGAGAGTATCATCAAACCTCAGCACTTCTGAAAAAAAAATACTAAGGTGGTCAAGGTTGATGGATTTAAAGAAAAGATCACAGATTGTAATTGGTTAACACCAGATTTGGCAAAACAGCACTTGATGGTTACAGTTTTTTTTTTTTTTTTTTAATAAAGTGCAGTATGCATAATGGTTGTAGTTTTACATAGGTGGCACCTATACACTTGAAGTTGATAACATTGTAACTTGAAGAGGCTTAGAGTAAAATGGTTGTAATTCTCGCTGTCTACATGTCACCGTTAGAAAGATCTTTGGTCAGTGACCATTCTCTGGAACCCACTCTCAACAGTCTTTCACACACCAGCACTCTAATGCCATCTAGTCCTATGTTAACTTAACTTTATAGGGCCAAATGCCAGGATCTCTCCCCTCTCTCTGCCCCAGTACCTATGCCTCAGCTACAAATATGTGAAGTTTTTGTGTGGCTGAGCGCCTAAATCTTGCGTAACTGTCCTTTTGTGTATTGACTGAGGAATCATAGGTGAAGAATAACACTTCAGCTCAACAGAGCTCCCCACCTACATCAGCCTCAACCTCCTGCAGAGTTCATGCTCATGTTGACATCCCCTACTGCAGACCACGCATGACGGCTCATCTAAGTATGAGGTCTAGTTAGCCGGTGACTAGGTGAATTAGATGCTCAAATGAAGAAGGATAGAATGTAGATTACAGAGGAAGGCTTCTTTCACACTGCTGTTAGGACACAGCAGTGTGATGGCAGTCGGGGGAGCCATCCCGCTATATCCCGTCAAAAAACAATGGCGCCCGAGCTGTCAGGACCCATTGTTGCCCCGTCACAAAAAAAAAGAGAGACTTTAAAGCCCCTAGACATCATATCCCCTATCCAAAGGACCCCCTGCAAACTCTCTGCTTGTGACACCATGGCCACGCCGCGCTCGTGATGTCGTGGCCACACCCCCTCAATGCAAGTCTATCGGAGGGGGCATGATGGACATCACGCCCCCTCCCATAGACTTGCATTGAGGGGCATGGCGTGACACTAACAAACATATTTTCACAATGACATAGACTGTACACATAATCCCAGAGCCTGCCTCACACTCTAGAGCCCACTGCATCCTACTGCAACTGCTTTATCACGAACATGTTTCTCTGCACCAGCAGTATTTTTCCTTTGGTTTAACTATAGGGCTTGATCACATCCAAGCCCTGGTGCCTGATGGGACTAATGGTTGGGTGTCCCTGGGACAGGTTTTTCACTGGAGCCAAGGCCTTTAAATTTTTGGCCCTGCCTATACCTTATCAATATATGTATAACTTTGCTATAGTCACTGTATAAATGTATACTGTAGCTATAATCATAGCATCAGGACAGTTGTTATGTGATGGGCCGGGTTGGTGGGCTATTCCTTGTACAATGTACACATAAAAATATTGAGCCACCTTTGGTGCCTATTATTAGCACTGTACTGTGATCACATTATTTGGCTATATGGGCTAAAAAAGAATAAAATAAAAAAACTTAATGGGGTTGTCTCTTTTAGACAATCCATTTTAACTACCCCCATTAGAAAACTTGACGCTCCCCTATTCAGGACATTCACTTATAAAATAGGGCAGAGAGCAACTACAGTACAAATAACATTTCTATCTTTCATGAAGACCCCACATGTCCTTCCATTACACAGACAACCCATTAAAGGGGTACTTTAAATAAACTGGTGCCAGATAAATTAATCAGATTTGTAAATTACTTATATTTAAAAATCTTAATCCTTCCAGTACTTATCAGCTGCTGTATGCTCTAGAGGAAGCTGAGTTCAGGAACCGTCCAGAGCAGGAGCAGATCCCCATAGCAAACCTCTCCTGCTCTGGACAGTTCCTGACATGGACAGAGGTGTCAGCAGAGAGCACTGTGGTCAGACAGAAAAGAAATTCAAAAAGAAAATAACTTCTTCTGGAGCATACAGCAGTTGATAAGTGATGGAAGGATTAAGATTTTTAAATAGAAATAATTTACAAATCTGTTTGACTTTCTGACACCAGTTGATTTAAAAAAAAAAAAAAAAATAGTTTTCCACCAGAGTGCCCTTTTAATATTAGTGAGAAACGAAATGACTACTTTTTCTTGTGGTGGTGCTGCCAAAGATTTATCACGAAGAAAGAGAGGGACTCCAGCTCAGCTCAGGAAAATACGGCTTTATTCACATCAACGAGGCAACAGGTAACAGGGAGGAAGTGACGCGTTTCGGCCAGGTGCTGGCCTTAGTGGTACGACTAAGGCCAGCACCTGGCCGAAACGCGTCACTTCCTCCCTGTTACCTGTTGCCTCGTTGATGTGAATAAAGCCGTATTTTCCTGAGCTGAGCTGGAGTCCCTCTCTTTCTTCGTGATTTATCCGGGTGAGGTCCACACCCACTCAGTGCCCAGCATCCAGACCAGGGATTGAGCCGGGATATCTGCTTTCTGTTTGCTGCCAAAGATTTATGCACTTTCTGTGTGGGACACCCTATATCCAGACTTGTATAACAAAATGAGACAGTTCAAATTGGACAAGTACTAGTTATTTAAAGTTTATTCACTTTACTCATGGTGATACTATACTTTATATTATTTATATATTATTTGGTTCCTGGTTAGTTGAAACGCTGTCAAGTAAAGATGTTGGGAAATATTCTGCTGTGGTTAACCTCCAATCCCAAGTCCAGTATATTCTCACAGAAGACAGTTGGCACACCAGAAATAAATGTAATAGTTCATTTTTATTGGTAAATATCAAACAAATCTGGGCTCTTAAAGGTCATTTGAGCTTTTTGCATATATACATACATACAGACCTTCATCATTTTTCTCCTTCGGACAAAAATAATGAAATTGCCAGAGAGGAAATCTGTTCCTGTAGTTTTATGCATTTTTGCTTTCGATGTCAAGAAACCATCTTCTATGAGATCATAAAGATACAGGAGAAGTTATGACCTGATAGAAACAAAAAGGACCAGTTCACTGAATTCAGCATGCTAAATTGACCTTTCCTTTCAACCACAGATAGGCAACTTTCTAAACAAAGGGAACAAATCCAGCTTCATGGAGTTAAACAGCTTTCAAGCTATATTCCAACAGCATAACACTGCAATACTTATCCAGTGCAACATGTTTCCATGTAGACAATGTACTTACTCATGGTGTCATCCACCATCAAGGGCCTTTCATAATACTAATGCCTACTTATGGAGAGGGTTCTTGAGTCTTCCTACCCCAACCTCCCCCGCCCTGCCAGGACCATGATGTGACCACTACCTTTTTGCTTACTATAGCCACATCCATGTGTTGAACATGCAATGTATTTTATTTGTTCAATGAATTGTCTTCAACCAATACCATCCAATAGCTTAGATTCTTCTCTACATTTAACAATATGGATGAAAAAACTATTCTACACACAGTGCAGTATCCCAACTTTCACCGTCCTACCTTTATTAGTAAAAGCCTGGTTCTAGTTACCATAGCTACCGGTAAGAAATTGGATCGTTTCGTAACACTGTAAAACACAGTATAAAATACTAACGCAGAATACTATTAAACTAGCATATAAAACCTTGTCTTATTCCAAATCCAAGTATAGAAATAAACGCAATGAATTTTATTTTTGTTAAAAATGCTTAACATACAACAGTAGTTTATTTTATAGCAGAGACAAATAAAACCTTACCAGAAAAGAGTAGTAAAAATGTAAATAGAAGAGGAATTGATGGTCGTTTAATGCTATTTTGCTACAAAAAAAAAGGCTACAAAGCACAATGTTCTTAACAGTCACTGCCTCCCAATGCCCCGAGATGAGCAATATCACACAAAGGGAAATCTTCAGCTCTGTTGCTGAGCATTCAGGGTAACATATTACCATAGCAGAAAATTTAAATGAATGTTCCATTAGTTGCACTGACTTAAATGTATGAGTCTGTCAATGGGGATTTCTTAAAGTTGTTTTATACTGCACTTAAAGCCAGGAGCTCATAATATACTTGCCATTTCCTGTTCGGAAGCACCCATTGCTTGTAGTATGCCTGAATCTATTGCAAATCCATCACTGCATTCTTCATGTCAATGTAAGTGCATCTGCAGAACCAATAAAACACAACTATCATTGGGAAGAAATAAGGTTCACAATTTATCTCCCATTTGCAAAAAACTAACAGGATTGTGATGCTCAGTTTTTTTTCCATCTATAAATTCAGGGACACTAACATCTTAATAAATACTGCATTATCCTGCATTTACTAGGTTGATGTTGGCCAATCGATGGCAATCTGCCATGTGATTTTATGCTTACCTGTCATATGAAATAAATTGTTTATGTTGCCTGTTTTATTGAGTTTGTTAAAATGTAAATGTTTGGTATTTATAATGTTGTTATTTCTTTTGTGTGTTTTAGACAATACAACTAAGATATAGACTAAGGATTGGAGGTGGGCCGAGCACATTAACATGACTATGAAGGACAGGCCTGGGCAGGGGATTTCCCCCAGCATGAAATACGCTGCATATATGCTATATATGACCCTACCCTTAAGAATAATCTGACAGCGGGCTAGGGCATCCTAATAGGGGCATTATCGTACCTTTGGGGGGCTATGTTTCTGTAATATCAGTTTATGTTGATACGTAAATGAGGCCAGTCAATGCACTGAGGGCGAGTTCCTTTACTCCGAGTTCCTTTACAGCCACCCACTCCTCTAACAACACCCCTTCATGAATACTGAGCTTCCCCTCTGAATTTACAAACCTTAAAGCGTTACTGTCATTAGTAAGAAAATTTCAAAAAATTATCAAGTCAGTGTAGTAATGTGCCCTAAGACCTGTATGCATAATAATATGCATGTTTTTATATACGTAAAATTACTTTTGATCTATGTATTACTTGGCTCAATCTGTTTGCAGACCTCTTGAAGGCTGGGGGGGGGGGGGGGGTTCTTTAGGAGCAAGTTTGCTCCTTTCCTCCCCCCTCCCCCTCCCCTGTCATGAGGTCTGCACAAACAATTTTACATTTGTAAAGCTTTGTGCTTAAAGTGCATGCTCTATATAACTCTAATGCAGCCATGTGAACCTATATGGTGCAAATACAAAATAAATAAGTTCATAAAATGACCAAAGAGAAACCATTTTGTATACAAATAATGTTGCACCTTGTGTGGATGGAAATGCTCCTCTTCTAAAAAGACTGCAAACTGTCTGGAACTCACAGGTGTTTAGCTCACACTGGTGAAAGCTAGATTATACACTGCATCGGCACAGCAGGGAGATAACCACACCACTTGATTTTTAGGGTTCATTTGCAAAATTTAAGTTATAGAGACATCTCTAGTGGCCATTTTTTGTTAAACCATTTTTTACCATTTTTAGCAATCAAATTTTTTAATGAAGTACCGTATTTATCGGGGTATACCACGCACCGGCCTATAACACGCACCCTCATTTTACCAAGGATATTTGGGTAAAAAAAGTATTTTACCCAAATATCCATGGTAAAATGAGGGTGCGTGTGTGCGCGTGTATACCCCGATATACCCCCAGGAAAGGCAGGGGGAGAGAGGCCGTCGCTGCCCGCTTCTCTCCCCCTGCCTTTCCTGGGGTCTAGAGCCCTGCTGCCGGCCCTTCTCTCCCCCTGGCTATCGGCGCCGCTGCCCGTTCTGTTCCCCTGACTATCGGCGCCGACAGCCAGGGGGATAGAAGGGGCCGCTGCCCCGTTGCCTCCCCCCATCCCCGGTGGCATAATTACCTGGGTCGGGTCCGCGCTGCTGCAGGCCTCCGGCGCGCGTCCCCTGCGTCGTTGCTATGCGCTGCATGGTGCGGCGCATTACGTCAGTGCGCTGTGCATAGCAAGGACGCAGGGGATGCACGCCGGAGGCCTGCAGCAGCACGGACCCGACCCAGGTAATTATGCCACCGGGGATGGGGGGAGGCAACGGGGCAGCGGCGCCGGCAATGGGTGCCGCTGCCCCTTCTCTCCCCCTGGCTATCGGCGCCGGCACGATAGTCAGGGGGACAGAACGGGCAGCGGCGCCGATAGCTAGAGGGAGAGATGGGCCGGCAGCAGGGCTCTAGACCCCAGGGAAGGCAGGGGGAGAGAAGCGGGCAGTGACGGCCTCTCTCCCCCTGCCTTTCCTGGGGGTGTATCGGCGTATAACACGCACATAGACTTTAGGCTAAAAATTTTAGCCTAAAAAGTGCTTGTTATACGCCGATAAATACGGTATATTAGAAAAATGCTTTATTTTTAAGGAAGTATTAAATTGAAAAAGTTGTCTCTAACAACAGTAGCGCTTTAAGGTTACTTCAGAGAGGCAGGGGCCTATTTATGAGTACTCATGAGGAGTCATTGACACAGCAGTGGGCGAGCTGCCGTTATTATGCACCAAATTGCCTCATTTGCATATGATTAAAACTAATATTACAGATAAATGGTGCACAAAAGCACTTTATTTAAGGTATTATAATGCTCATGGTAACAGACCCTATTAGCGCCTTTCAGCAGGTTAGGATTCCCTAACTTGCTATCAGATTTCCTTTACTATGTAAGCTGTTAGAGATAGTTTTTTGTTTCAGCCCTAAAGCTGTGGTTATTTTCAGTATCACATTTCCTATAATCTCTTAGATCACTGAGAACACATCGTGATCACATGATTATGGCAGTCATTACTATCCTCATTAGAAACCGTAATGCTAATTTTCAAGGATATGGAGAGGAAACTCTTCAGGGTCTACCTCTCAGGGTGTACAATGTAACTGCTCAAGAGCTTGTTACAAGCCCTGGTTTTGGTTTCAATATAATCTTTATAGTATAGGGTGTTTCATTTTTCCAAAGATGTAGGGATCCTTGTAGAAAAATGACACTTTTCTGGTGCTTGCTGGATCAGGGGACGGCGTGGAATGTTGCAAAGACTCCAGATAGTGATGAACAGCATTCTTTTAATGCAGTGTACAAGTAGTGGAAAATGCGTTTCGAGGGGGTCTGCACCCCTCTTCTTCAGGTCAGGGAGCTCCCCAACCTGAGGAAGAGGGGTGCAGACCCCCTTGATACGCATTGTCCACTACTTGTACACTGCATTAAAAGAACGCTGTTCATCACTATCTGGAGACTTTGCATCATTCCACTCCGTCCCCTGGCCCAGCAAGCACCCGAAAAGTGTCATTTTTTTTTTACAAGGATCCCTACATTGCCAGACCACCCCAGGATGCTGGGCATGGACAGACACGGGCTGCTGCTTGTTCCCTGCTTAAGGCTGACAACGGTGTTGCGCCCGGAGTGCAACACATCAAGGGGAGCAGTTATGCTATACACTTTTTTTTCTTAACTGCCACCACGAGGTAAAGGCACAGGGTGCGCCGGTGCATGTGACATTTACATTTCCACATATAATCACGTTTATCCAAAGGTGTGATTTTCATATGACTTTGCTTACGCCCCAAGTCTCAGTGATGTAAAAGATATATATGCCAAATTTCAAGAAGATTTAATAATATTTAGGGGTTGCACACATTGATCACTTTTATCTCAAACTAGTGAAATTTCTAATATTGAAGTGCTTTGTACTAATGGGCTTCTTATGTATTTCTTTCAACCAAACCAATGGGAACCAAAAGAGGAAATTGGCTGCTAGAAAAGGTGCCTAGTGGTGAGTTTTTAGGAAACGAAAGAAACACTTTTGGATGATACTAAATCTACCAGTACTAAACTACAGGGAGTGTGGGGAAAGCAAATATCCCTGTTAAGAAGGAGGAGAATATCCGTGCTGGTATACAGAAGCTGTACAATGAATACCAAAATCTGGTTAAAGAGAAATTGAGAAACATGGGAAAGGCAAATGTGAAACGGCAGATGTGGAAAGGTGATCTTGTCGAGATATTTTACATTTCCCGGCAAAATGTGATGGACAGGACTAGCATATCACAAGAATATAAAGAATTTCTTAGGTCACAAAGAGAAGATTGTATGATTTCGTCAATGAGTGTAAAAGACTAGGTTTTTGCCTCGAAAATAAGAACTAAGGGGGAGATTTATCAAAACCTGTGCAGAGGAAAAGTTGACAAGTTGCCCATAGCAACCAATCAGATCGCTTCTTTCATTTTGCAGAGACCTTGTTAAAAATGAAAGAAGTGATCTGATTGGTTGCAACTGGGCAACTGGGCAACTTTTCCTCTGCACAGGTTTTGATAAATCTCCCCCTAAGTGTACAAAAGAAGACAAAAATTATTCATATAAGAATAAACATTACAAAGCTATCGCTGAAATAAATAATACAGTTATATTGGAAGACTCATCTCCATTATCATCAGCACCTAGTGACGAAGAGGTTGAGTTTTCAGCTCCAGCAATGAAAAAAATTACGTTCAAGTCCTAGATTAAAACCTCTTGATCAGACACTCACGTCTACTTGGGATTGAGAACAGCCATGTAAATGCTCTTAAGGTGGTCAATGATACCACAGATAGAGGAATTGCTCTGATGAAAAAAGTTTAACAAATCAGTCACGGACAAACAACAAAAACAGTTCTTGTTGAGGGTAGTCGAGCATCACAGAAAAGTCGTCACCAAGCGAACAAAAGAAGGTATTGCATAGTTCAAAGTTGATTAATATAACAAATTTTTCCTATGTCACTACCTATTAATCTTAGTGTCTAGTTTTATTATTTTAAGTTTGTGATTTCTAGTTTTCCCAATAAAAGTTATTAACATTGAAAAATCATATTTGTTGTCTACTTTTACAAAACTGATCAAAGTGTGCAACCTCTAAATATTATCCAATCTTCTTGAAATTTGGCATATATATCTTTTACATCTGTCATGTCTGTATTGGTCTGTATTCACACACAGCCTATTGGTATTGCTGTGTTGTGAACAGTTTTACCTTCCCTGGGTAAGGAAGAGTTGAATGTCTCTGGCTGTTTCAGCCCAGGCCTCTTTTAGCCAATAGCCTTTCGGGTCGGTCTATTTATAGTCAGCCCAGGTTAGTCTCTGGTGATACTTCATTATACCCTTACTTGCTACCATGTTGGACATGCAGTTAATGGAGGCTGGGTGAAACACACTTTTGGGGAGATTTATCAAAACCTGTTCAGAGGAAAAGTCGCTGAGTTGCCCATAGCAACCAATCAGCTTGCTTCTTTCATTTTTGAAAAGCTCAGTGAAAAATGAACGAAGCAGTCTGGTTGCTATGGGCAACTAGACAACTTTTCCTCTGTACAGGTTTTGATAAATCTCCCCCTTTTTTTGTGCTTTTATCTACAATATCTGTTTTTGTATGCACTTTTAGCTAAGTTATTTAGCATGCACTAAGTAGATTTTAAGCAGTTTTTATAGTCGGTTTTAGGATTTTATTATCCTGTCTGTTACGTCTGTTCACACTGTGTATTTTCTTGTATCTATTTTTGTGAAGTTCTGTGTTTGACATTTCTGTTTTCCTACTGGGCCAGCATCCTGACCACACTGCGGTGTGTGTGCCGCTGGTCAGTAGTCTATTTGGATTTATTATTAATGGCTATTCCTATAGTGGAGTGGAGTGTCCAGTTTGTGTGTCCAGTGTGAACAGTGTCCTATATCTGCCATCCCTGTTTCTGGTCCATGGGGACTTGGAGTCTACTGGACGTTTCTGAGGGATTGCGGTTTCCTGGTTCTGTGTTCCAGTATGAACAGGGTCCTGTATTTATATTCATGTTTCGCTATAGATCCCCTTTGGTTTAGTGTTTTGGCTCTCAGTTCTTCTGGTTCATCCCCCTTCATCTCCTGGATTTGCTGTATACCTATATTCTGTCTAGTCTTGTCATTTTAGCATGTCTGCGGTTATTCTGATATCCGGTTTATGAACTGTTTGCTAATTCACTATATTCTGCCCTGTAGTATTTTTATTCCTGTCTGTTGACTTATCCATTTTCTTGTCTAGTGTTTTTAACTTTGTTTTTTTGGTTCTTGTGTTCTTATTTCTTGAGTTTGGTACATGTCTACTATCTATAGTGACCTCTGTTCATGACCACAGATCTATAAAGTCCATGAGGGCTATCCCCTGTCCCAGTGTGACAGACCAGGCAGAAGTGTGTTGTTCCCCTTTTTGTAAATGTCAAGACTCATTTCCTGAGTGCAAACAATGACTTTCATGACATCTCCAGAAGAAAGGCATAATATCCTTGTAGGTTGCTGTTGGTAAGTGCTACACAACAATTTCTAGAAGACATATACAGTTTCTAAATGTTACATTTCCCGGCAGAACAGTTGTGGTAAACTATGCAGCCTATCTTTGTGTTGTATAGAGAGTGGTGGTCACCTCTAGACCTCTGCTGTGGAACTGTACCTCACCACCTGAGGACAGGCCTAAGAAAATCTAGTTACTGCACTAATTTGTTCCAGAGCTACAGCACCCTCCAACCAACCAGGACATCTATTCCAGTCAGAAGGAAGCCTGCAATGGGGCCAAGAGAGGCCACAGACACCATTAGCAAAGAGGATTACAGGAGATGAAAAGCATTAGGCAACTCCATTCTATAAATCTACAGCCTTTGCCTGGCTGTAAGCCCTAATTTTGGATACCTATGTGGAGAGAAGAGCCAGCATCTGTCTGCTCCCAAGTCTCCAATAGGCAGAACAACCCAAATCCATTACAGCCCAAACAAAATTCAGCAAGAAAGAAGCTAGTCAATCAGTAAGGACTACAAGTCCCACAGTGCCCTGAAGCAACTGTGATCCCTGCAGCAAACTTTGCACTACTGTTGAACTGTTTCTGTACATTTATGCAAGTTTCTGAGTAAAAATTAGTAGTTTCCATAACCCTACATCTGTGGTTATCACCCCAGCCCTTGGCCCAGGAAACTACTACCCTTGGAGCGTCTACCCTGGCATCACGAACTGTAAGTTGTTATTGCCACACCACACACATACTAAAACGTGCCATTTTAACCTGCCCTTCCACATCTTGAGGTCTGTAGTTAGGTCATGTTCAAGCCAGCTTGTGCCAAAACCTCATGTGCCGCTATGTGATGCCTTGCATCATTTACAGGGTTTTTATCAGTCACTTGTACACAATGGTTTTTTTCATTTACACATCCAAATTTAACAAAAAGTTGTCAAACACCTGTGAGTAGTTAAGGCTCACTGTAAGCCTTGTTACGTTTCTTAAGGGGTGTAGTTTCCAAAATGGTATGCCATGTGGGTATTTTTTGCTGTTCTGGCACCACAAGTGCTTACTAAATGCGACATGCCCCATTTCAGCAACCATTTCAGCAAAATTTGCTTTCAAAATGCCAAATGTGACTCGTCTCCTCTGAGCATTGTAGTTCGCCCGCAGAGCATTTTACGTCCTAACATGGGGTATTTCCATACTCAGAAGAGATGGGGTTACAAATTTTGGGGGGCATTTTCTCCCATTACCCTTTGTAAATTTGGGTAAAAAACTGCACTTTAGTGAAAAATTTTTTTTTTCCATTTACACAATCGATTTTAACGAAAACTTGGCAAACAACTATGGGGTGTTAAGGCTGAGGGGTGTAGTTTCCAAAATGGAATGCCATGTGGGTTTTCTGCTGTTCTGGCACCATAGGGGCTTTCTAAATGTGACATGCACCCCAAAAACCATTTCAGCAAAATTCACTCTCCAAAATCCCATTGTTGCTCCTTCCCTTCTGAGCCCTCTACTGCGCCCACCGAACACTTGACATACACATATGAGCTATTTCCTTACTTGAGAGAAATTGGGTTACAAATCTTTTATTTTTTTCTCCTATAACTACTTGTAAAAATTCAAAAACTGGGTCTACAAGAACATGCGAGTGTAAAAAATGAAGATTTTGAATTTTCTCCTTCACTTTGCTGCTATTCCTGTGAAACACCTAAAGGGTTAACACGCTTACTGACTGTAATTTTGGATACTTTGAGGGGTTATTTTTTTTTATAAATGGGTCATTTGTGGGGTATTTCTAATATAAAGTCCCTTCAAATCCACTTCAAAACTGAACTGGTCCCTGAAAAATTCAGATTTTGAAAATTTTGCGACAAATTGGAAAATTGCTGCTGAACTTTGAAGCCCTCTGATGTCTTCCAAAAGTAAAAACATGTCAACTTAATGATGCAAACATAAAGTAGACATATTGGGGGATATTTATCAAAGTTGTCTATGTCCCGCATCAATATAGACCAAACTACAGAGGATTAGTCTGGTCTATTGTGCACCTAATTTATCAAATGGCGCACAGCTCTTGATAAATTCTGTGCACAGACTGCATGATCAATTCTTTAGTCTATATTTAAACCTGCTCCAACATGGTCTGACATTTCGGCGTACTTTCAGCCTATGCGACTTGTCGCTGAAAAGTCGCTTTTGATAAATTCAGCACCAATGCATTTTTCAATGCATTTCAGTCTAAAATAGACTAGCATGCATCATGTTCTAAAAATCCTCTAGAGCAAAAGTCGCAGAAAAGTCGCACATATTTAGACTGCGACTTTCTGTGCGACAAATTTAGACAAGAAAAACCAGTCTAAATACTTTGATAAATCTCCCCCATTGTGTATGTGGATCAATGTATAATTTATTCGGAATATCCATTTTCCTTATAAGCAGAGAGCTTCAAAGTTAAAAAAAAAAAAGCTAAATTTTCAATAATTTTATCAAATTTGGGAATTTTTCACCAAGAAATGAAACAAGTATCAACAAAATTTTACCACTAACATAAAGTAGAATATGTCACGAAAAAACTATCTCGGAATCAGAATAAAAGGTAAAAGCATCCCAGAGTTATTAATGCTTGAAGTGACAGTGGTCAGATGTTCAAAAAATGTCCGGGTCCTTTAGGGGTTAAAGGGGTTCTCCGGTGCTTACACATCTTTTCCCCTATCCAAAGGATAGGGGAAAGGATGCCTGATCGCGGGAGTCCCGCCGCTGGGGACCCCCGGGATCTTGCACGCGGCACCCCGTTTGTAATCAGTCCCTGGAGCTCCGGGTCTGATTACAGGCGACCACCGGGCCCCTTTGGATGGGGGATAAGATGTCTAAGCACCGGAGAACCCCTTTAAGCTTAACAGTAACATTTGTTGTTTATATCACATTTCTCTTAAATGCCTTTGGCACCATTTTCTACTTGAACTAAGAATATTTACAAATGCGGATACAGAGTCAGTCTCTCTCTGGAGTCCACCCAGTTCTTCATAACTCAGTCTCCTACCAGCTTTCCAGACACCAACAGTTTTTAGCATAAATTTCGGTGGCACAGAGCTTTTGGAGGTGTCTGTCTATCTGCTGGCTTACTCACACTTAGGCCTCACCACGGCAATCTTGCTGTGCAGCGGCTGAGTCCTACTTTTTGGTGGCAATTTACAATTTCCCATTCAAGCTTGCGCCCTCATGGGACTAATTTCCCAAACTAGGGAACCCTATAACTATTAAAATTCCTCTTTACCAGCTTTTTCAAGGGCTGAGGTGTTAATGACCCTAGGCCCATGGAAAAGCTGGTTACGGCTGGCGAAACATCGAGGGGGGGTGAAGGTCAGTGTATGGTGTTTTAATCAGCAGTTCATGGATCGGAACAAATTATGTGATTTATAAGTTGGAACTACGAGTAAAACTCCTGAGTGAAGAATAATAGTAGCATTGCAGTTGGGGGCTCTGAAACCAACTATACCATAGAAAGGAATAGATAAAAGGAGATCCAAGAAAGGGAGATGAATCGCGCTGCCACAAGAAGTATATATGGGTAAATTTATTGTACACAAAGGATCCACGCAACGCGTATCAAAGCCATTCCGGCTTTTTTGTCAGGCGTGGTTACACATTACACAAAATCCAGTGCACCTTCACATCAGTATCAACTTCACTTAAGGCGACACAATTATATATCAGATCAAAAACGTATATATATATATATATATATATACATGAAAATTACACATAATGATACTCAAAACAATAAAATGTGAGCATATATAGCGATGTTCTAAAAATCTGTTTTTTCAATAACATCATTCAGACCTGCTGGGAATAATGTGTTAAGATTAAATATCCAGAAAGATTCCCAATTTATTAATCTTTGAAATCTGTTAGGGGCTTCTTCTGGGATTGTTTCGATCACTATTACGGACAAACCTTCAGCCACCTCATTGTGCATCAAAGCAATATGCCGGGAAACTCTATGCTGCATAAATTTTGCATGAATATTAAATCTATGCTAATTCATGCGGGCCCTCAGCCTTTGAATCGTGCGGCCAATATATTGCAGGCCACAGGTACATGTTAATAGATAGACCAAATAGGTAGAAGAACAATTGTTCACTTCTCTCAGGGCAAAAGATTCACCCGTAGAAAAGGATATCACCTTTCTCGAATTACACTGAGGAACCCATTTAAAACACAAACATCTAGAGACATTACAATTAAAGGTTCCTACTTTTTCCGTATTCACCACAGCATTTTTCATCTTTTTTTCTTTTTCTATTTTGAGACGACTGGGCGCAAGGTAGTTCGTCAAACTTTTTGCCCTCCGATATGTCATTGCTGGTGCTTTCGGGAGCTGCTGTTAAATGAATATAGGCCAATGGTTCTTCAAGGTTTTTTGAATCTGGAAAGTGAAACTATTAAAATTGGTAATAAAATAAAATTTAAGTTTTTTTTAATTCTTATTCTCTTTTATTTTTGTTTTCGGGACTAACAAGTCCCCTTGTTTGATAGTGTTAGTTTTTTTTAAAGCAGACTCCAACATTTTTTTAGGGTAGCCCTTTTCCCTAAAACTTGTATACAATAATTTAGATTGTGTTTTAAAATCAGCATCCAGGGTACAGTTCTTTTTGATCCTTTGATACTGTCCAAAGGGTATTGTTACGCCGAGCGCTCCGGGTCCCCGCTCCTCCCCGGAGCGCTCACAGCGTTCTCCTGTTCGCAGCGCCCCGGTCAGACCCGCTGACCGGGTGCGCTGCGATAATGTCCCTAGCCGGGATGCGATTCGCGATGCGGGACGCGCCCGCTCGCGGTGCGCATCCCGACCCCCTTACCAGACTCGCTCCCCGTCTGTGCTGTCCCGCTGCGCGCGGCCCCGCTCCCTAGGGCACGCGCGCGCCGGTTCTTTGCGATTTAAAGGGCTGGTGCGCCACTGATTGGCGCTTGGTTTTTAATTAGTGTGTTCACCTGTGCACTTCCCTATATTACCTCACTTCCCCTGCACTTCCTTGCCGGATCTTGTTGCCATTGTGCCAGTGAAAGCGTTCCTTGTGTATCCCTAGCCAGTGTTCCAGACCTCTTGCCGTTGCCCCTGACTACGATCCTTGCTGCCTGCCCTGACCTTCTGCTACGTCCGACCTTGCTCTTGTCTAATCCCTTGTACCGCGCCTATCTCAGCAGTCAGAGAGGTTGAGCCATTGCCGGTGGATACGACCTGGTTGCTACCGCCGCTGCAAGACCATCCCGCTTTGCGGCGGGCTCTGGTGAATACCAGAAGCAACTTAGAACCGGTCCACCGACACGGTCCACGCCAATCCCTCTCTGACACAGAGGATCCACCTCCAGCCTGACGAATCCTGACAGGTATAATCTTGACCCACTTTGGAAAATGCGCCTTGACGCTGGAAGCTGCAGCAGCCGCGATTACAGGATTCCTGATCAAGCGCATTGAGTGTTGTGCCTCCATTCGCACAACTTACATAGGTGAGTGCGTTTTGATTGGGCTCTTCACTATCTCATCCATCAGGTTCCATCCAGGGGCGCACACCCTGTTCCCTTTTGTATAGATAGGAATAGGACTTTATACTCTATTAGAAACTGATCCATTGACTTTGTTCTTAATGCACATCATATTTTTTGTTTTCTCATGTGTTTGATTAGTACTTTTAATAAAATATCAAAGAGGAATTTTAATAGTTATAGGGTTCCCTAGTTTGGGAAATTAGTCCCATGAGGGTGTAAGCATGGGAAATTGTAAATTGGACTCGTAACAATGGGAAACCCTTCTTGGGTAAATTGGATTTGTGCTACTTTTCGGTGGGTCTCTAGCTTGAGTCTTGCACACCTCTCTAGGAATTACACACTTTACACCATTGCTCTTCAGTGGCTGTTTAGACCCACAGCTTGAACCACTCTCAAAGCAAGTCTATCACTTGTGAGCTTACTGTGTTAAAACCCGCCAGGTTCTTTGCATGACACCCTAGACCTATTGGCCCAAATTTATCAAAGTATGTGAGAGAAAAAGTAGAGTGATTTTTCCACAGCAACCACAGCTCAGGTTTAACTTTACCATAGCTTGTTAGCTGAGCTGTGATTGGTTACTGTGGAAAACTCTCTCCAGTTTTCTCTCACACACTTTGGTAAATTTGGGCCGTAGTCTCTTAAATGAGCTATGCTGACTCCTCAGGCACTACATGTGGTCTCAGCCACACACTAACTTCCTACTTATAACCTACCTATATATAGGCCCTGATTTACTAAGAGTGGAGTGTTTATTCTGGAGTGATTTCAATATCACTCGTCTTTTTTTTCAGACTTATTTACTATTCTGTCGAACATTTCGTTTTTTTGTGTCACACTAGGCAATTGCGTCGCACAAACTCCGATCTAAAGAAATTAGTTGTGTGAGTCAAAATGGTTTAGACTTGTTTGTTTAAAAATGCTTCCATGAATCAAAAGTATTCATGTGTTATAATTTTTCAAACAATTATCCTTGTTTATCAGCTTGGGTGTTAAATGGATTTAAACCTAATATTGCAAATGTGTTACAAAGAAAAAAAATATATAAACATTAACTATCTCAAAAGCATTCAATATTTTATTCATAAAAGTGTTGAACTGTACAAAATGTTTTAAGGTTATAAAACAAGTTACTTTCACAAAAAAACACAATGGCAAACAGTCCCTTGTTAGAAATCACTCCATTTTTTGAATTTCACTTGGCCTCTTGGCTGTCAGTTATTGGGTGAGGCAAACTCACACTTTTTCTCGAGTCATTTTGGAAGTACTCCAAGTATTTTTTGTTTTTTGTGGGGAAACACGCCCATTTTTGCATAAAACACGCCCATTTCAGAGTGAAAAAAAACCACTCCGAGTGGTTTCTAAAGTGTCGGTTGTGTGGCGTAAAATTTGGTCACAGAAATAGTCGCACATATGTTGCGACTAAAATTTAGGTGCAATAACCGAGAAAAAGAGTCGGTTGGACTTTAGTAAATCAGGGCCATAGTCTATGATTCAGTATCGCCATCTAGTGGAAACCATTAACATTTCAAGAATATTTGAACCCCTTAAGGAATCAGCCAATTTTCACCTTAAAACGTACCTGTCAGATCCAACAAAAAAATGTTTTTTAAATATATTTCACAGTACCTAATCCTGACCATGTACACCTAATGTTTATGTGTCAAGCACCTTTATTTAATTTGTATTACACTTTTAACTTAGCTCACTAATCTGAATTCCTCTCAAAGGGAGGGGTTGTGACCTCACTGTGCAGGTCTCCTCCCCCTCCCTCAGTATGCTGTCTGCTCACATCTCCCTTAGCATTAGCAAAACTACAACTCCAAGCTTATCCTCACTGACAGTAATGGGACACAAGCTGACAGTGTGTCCATGACATAGGTGATGATTCATGGACACAGCAGGACTAGTATGTGTCCAAGCAGGCAGGGGGGGCAGTTGATTGACTGGCTTTTTCAGCATGAAATACTGAACATTTTCTAATGAAAGCAATATATTAGAAGTTTTTGTATCTGACAGTGCCCATTTAAGGATCCAAGCATTTTTTGCACATCTGACCACTGTCACTTTAAGCAATAATAACTCTTGGATGCTTTTACTTTTCATTCTGATTCCAAGATAGTTTTTTCGTGTCATATTCTTCTTTATGTTAGTGGTAAATTTCCATTGATGCTTGCATAATTTCTTGGTAATTTTTTTCTTTTTTTTTTTTAATTTGATAAAAAATTTGAACATTCTGCCTTTTTTTCACTTTGAAACTCTCTGCTTATAAGGAAAATGGACATTCCAAATAAATTATATATTGATTCACATGATTTTCATCATAAAGTTGACATGTTTTTACTTTTGGAAGACTTCAGAGGGCTTCAAAGTTCAGCAGCAATTTTCCAATGTTTCACAAAATTTTCAAAATCGGAATTTTTCAAAAGCCAGTTTAGTTTTGAAATGGATTTGAGGGGCATTCATATTAGAAATACCTCATAAATGACCCCATTATAAAAACTTCACCCCTCAAAGTATTCAAAATGACATTCAGAAAGTGTGTTAACCCTTTGGGTGTTTCACAGGAATAGCAGCAATATGAAGGAGAAAATTCAAAATCTTCATTTTGTACACTTGCATGTTCTTGTAGACCCAGTTATTGAATTTTTACAAGTCCTAAAAGGAGAAAAATCACCCTAAAATTTGTAACATAATTTCTCTTGAATAAGGTAATACCTAATATGTGCATTTTAAGTGCTCTGTGGGTGCACTAGAGGGCTCAAAAGCGAAGTAGCGACATTGGGATTTTGAAGAGGGAGTTTTTCTGAAATGGTTTTTGGGGGGTATGTCACATTTTGGAAGCCCCTATGGTGCCAGAACAGAAAAAAAAGAAACACATGGTATACTATTTTGGAAACTACACCCCTCAAGGAACCTAACAAGGGGAACAGTGAGCCTTAACACCCCACAGGTGTTTAATGACTTTTTGTTAAAGCTGGATGGGTAAATGAGAAAAAAAAAATTGTAACCCCATCTCTTCTGAGTATGGAAATACCCCATGTGTGGACGTCAAGTGCACTGTGGGCGCACTACAATGCTCAGAAGAGAAGGAGCTCCATTGGGCTTTTGGAGAGAGAATTTGTTTGGAATGGAAGTCGGGGGCCATGTGCATTTACAAAGCCCCCCGTGGTGCCAGAACAGTGACCCCCCCCCCACATGTGACCCCATTTTGGAAACTGCACCCCTCACAGAATTGAATAAACGGTGCTGTGGGGTGTAAATGCTCACTTCACCCCTTGTTACATTCCATGAGGGGGGTAGTTTCCAAAATGGGATCACATGTGGGGGTCCACTGTTCTGGCACCATGGGGGCTTTGTAAACACAAATGGCCTTCAATTCCAGACACATTTTTTTCCAAAAGCCTAATAGCACTCCTTCTCTTCTGAGCATTGTAGTTCGCCCGCACTTTACATCCACATATGGGGTTATTACATACTCAGATGAAATGGGGTTACAAATCATGGGGGTCTTTTTTCCTATTACCCCTTGGGAAAATGCTGGGATAACACCAGCATTTTGGTGAAAAAAAATGAAAAAATTTCATTTTCATGTCCAACTTTAACGAAAATTCTTCAAACACCTGTGGCGTGTTAAGGATCACTATACCCCTTGTTACGTTCCTTGAGGGGTCTAGTTTCCAAAATGGGGCCACATGTGGGTGTTTTTTTTTGCGTTTATGTCAGAACTGCTTTAACGATCAGCCACCCCTGTGCGAATCACCTCAAATGTACATGGCGCTCTCACTCCTGAGCATTGTAGTGCGCCCACAGAGCATTTTACGTCCACATATTTCCGTACTCAGGAGAAATTGCGTTACAAATTTTGGGGGGATTTTTTTCCTTTCACTTATTGTGAAAATAAAAAGTATGGGGCAACACCAGCATGTTAGTGTAAAAAAAAAAGAAAGTTTTTTACTATAACATGCTGGAGTAGACCGCAACTTTACCTTTTTCATAAAGGTAAAAGGAGATAAAGACCCCCAAAATTTGTTAGGAAATTTCTCCTGAGTACGGAAATATCCCATATGTGGCCCTTGAAATATGACAGGGCTCCGAAGTGAGAGGCCTAAATTAGGGATTTGCATAGGGTCGAACCCAGAGGCAAGAATTTGACTTGCCTCCGATACCAAAATTACCCATGACAGTGTTTCCCAAACAGAGTGCCTCCAGCTGTTGCAAAACTCCCAGCATGCCTGGACAGTCAATGGCTGTCTGGCAACACTGGGAGTTGTTGTTTTGCAAAAGCTGGAGGCTCCATTTTAGAAACCGTGCCATACCAGATGTTTCTTATTTTGGGGGGGAGGGTGGTAAATGTGTAGGAGTATGTTTATATGAAGTGTTTTACTTTTTATTTAGTGTAGTGTTTATAGGGTACATGCAGACGGGTGGGGGTTCACAGAGAATTTCCGGCTGGGAGTTTGATCTGCTGTGGAAAATTTGCTGAATCTCAAACTTGCAGTGAAAAACTCACAATAAACCCCACGCCCGTGTGAATGTACCCTGTACATTCACATGGGGAGGCAAACCTTCAGCTGTTGCGAAACTACAACTCCCAGCATGCCCTTTGGCTGTCCATGCATGCTGGGGATTGCAGTTATGCAACAGCTGGAGGCACACTGGTTGCAAAGCACTGAGAGTTTGTTACTTAGTTTGTGCTGTTGCAAAAGCACAACTCCCAGCACGTACAGACAGCCAAAGGGCATGCTTGGAGTTGTAGTTTGCAACAGCTGGAGGCACACTGGTTGCAAAACACTGAGTTAGGTAACAAACTCTCAGTGTTTGTTACCTAACTCAGTAACCTGGATGCAAGAATTAGACTTGCCTCCGATACCAAAAATTACCCTATGACAGTGTTTTCCAAACAGGGTGCCTCCAGCTGTCACGCCCCCTCCCATAGACTTACATTGAGGCGACGGGCGTGACGTCACACGGGGGCGGAGTTCTGACGTCACGGACTTCCGTTCCCGTAGTCGCGACTCAGACCCTCCAGTGCTTCCGCACAAAAAAACAGGTGGGTGCCGCCTGCAATACTGCAGGGGTCCCCAGCGGCGGGACCCCCGAGATCAGACATCTTATCCCCTATCATTTGGATAGGGGATAAGATGTCTAGGATGGGAGTACCCCTTTAAGGACTTGGGAAAGGGGGAAAATCCATACGCCCTGCATGCTTAAGGGGTTAAAGACAATGGGTTACATTTAGCCAGTGTAGAGTACATTATAGTACAATAATGAACAGTGTAAAACATACAGATACAATATTTTAATGGGACTAGTGTAGGTCACTTGCTGTTCACCCTCCTTAGAAACTGAACATAGGAAAGACTAGAGAACAAATTTCACAGTATAAAAATAGGTAGGTCAATAGATAGATAGATAGATTAGATAGATTGGTTTTGTAATTGACTATACTGAGCAACATAGTCATAGAATGCAGATACACTGTATATTGTCAATTATATAATCCTATGTCCAGTAAGAGAGTATTGTATCATTTAAAGTATACAGGCAGATATAATATATATTCTGGCTGCATTCTACATCTCCTCCTCACCATGGTGAGCCATTACAACTTTCCTACGAACTGTTTTGCACTGCAGGTATACCTTTATAATAACCTGACAAAAATGATGTCTGCATTATGTCTCCGCGATTCCTTTACCAACATAACTGGAATACAATGGATTTGAAAAGTCTTATTACCCTTTCACTTTTTTCACATTTTGTTATGCTGCAGCCTTGTGCTAAAAATAAAATTAAAAGTTACATTTTCTTCCTTTGTTTTTTCTCACAAAATAATGATGTAGTTAAAACAGAATTGAAACAACCAGGACTGTCTGTCCCACTAAACTAAGTATTTGGGGGAGAAGGGCCTTGATAAGAGAGGGGACTATGAACCCAATGGTAACTCTGGCTGAGCCCTAAACATTTTGTCTGCAGATGGGTGAAACTTCCAGAAGGTCAACTGTCACTGTAGCACTTCACCAATCTAGGCTTTATGGCAGAGTGGTCAGAAATAAGTCTCCCTTAGTTAAAGACACATGAAAGCAAGCCTGGACTTAGCAAAATAGGACCTAAAGGATTCTCAGACTGTGAGAAACAAGATTTTCTGGCCTAATGAAACCAAGATTGAACTTTTTTGGCCTCAATTCCTAGTGTCATGTCTAGAGGAAACCAGGCACTGCTCATCACCTGCCCAATATCATCCCTACAGGGAAGCACAATGAGGGTATCAAGCATCAAGCTGGGGGGGTTGCTTTGCAGTGACTGTGAAAGGGAGACTGGTCAGGGTTGAGAGAAAGCTGAATGGAGCAAGGTACAGAGGTATTCTACAGTTTCTCTAACTACAGTTCACACCCTGTGAGCAGGGCGGGCGTTAAGGCGGGGCAAACCGGGCAATTGCCCAGGGCCCCCATCCTGTGGCCTGCTTAGTGGCAGATCCAGGAGTGGGATCCGCCACTGAGCAGCCCACAGGGGGCCCCCCATATCATTCTGGACATCTCTGTGTCCCGAAAGATCTTTTCGGGACACAAGGATGTCCTGGTTATCTTTATGCGGCCCTCCGTTAACTTTAAAAATGCCGGGGCCGCCGAGAGGTAGCGCACACAGGGACGTCCCTGATGTCCCGTGCGTGCGCCCATAGGAAAGGAGGAGCAGAGCATAGGAGCATCGAGGAGGAGAATGCGCGCCCGAGCATGGCAAGTTACCTGCACGTTATCTTCAGTGCTCCGACCCATGCTCCTCCGGTCCCGGGACCTACTGCTATGGCCTATAGGCCATAGCAGTAGATTGTGACCCCGGACCAGAGAAGCAGTGGTCGGAGCACTGAGGTGAGGCAATACACAGACATACAGCCTCCAGCCATACACTGCATATGGCTGAAGGCTGTATGTCTGTGGGGGAACTATACTGCACCTAATGTGGGGAACTATACTGCACTTAATGTGGGGAACTATACTGCCAACCTAATTGGTTGGGACTTATACTGCACCTAATGTGGGAAAACTTTACTGCACCTAATGTGGGGAACTATACTGCCAACCTAATGTGGGGGGGCTTATACTGCACCTAATGTGGGGAACTATACTGCCAACCTAATGTGGGGAACTATACTGCCAACCTAATGTGGGTGCGATGCTGAGAAGAAAGAAGTTCTGCAGTGGCGCTGCCCTGAATGGCAAGCAAGGTCCGGATACATAGTTTTTCAACGAAAAAGCATTTATTGAGACATACATAAAGTAATAGACATGTGCAAGATGTGTTTCGAGGGGAGCCCCCTCTTTCTCAATTGCTTGTGGCTAGGTAGTCACATGATGGGGGATATGCCAGTTTTTTTTTTAAGCCAGATGTGGTGGGGAAGGTCAAAGTTCAAAGGGGAAGTGGTAATGTGATACATCTGGCGTCGCCTGGTCTGCATGACATGTGTAAGATATATTGATTTTCAATATATTACATGGTACAATGGTATAAAATGTACATAAAAGAGCCGTGAGTACTTATGTTATATATATTAACAACAGGACATTTGAATGTGATGGAAAAACCCGCTTAATAGAGAGCGACCAATCAGAATTAGGACTGGTATTACGTCACTAGTAGCTAGGAGGATTTGGAAGGTAGTGAAATGTCCGCTGTTTGCGGGCGACCAATCAGGGACGGAGATTAGTGTTAAGTCCTCCGCTGTGATTGGAGCGACCAACCGGAATTCAGGAAATATGTAGTGTCACTGGTTGTCACTGAATGCTCAAAGTAGTGTGATGAAAGAGTAAGGTAGCCAATCAGATTTTTATAATGGCTGGACCAATAGGAAGAATGCCGGTATTGGTCCGTAGGTGTACGCAGCCACTGAGGTTTTTTGGCTGCCAACCAAGTTAGGAAGGTTTGTTTTAGCAGTTTTTTATGGAGACATATAGCGGGCGGAAAAGTTCTTTTGAGCGAGGCTGTCCGATCGGCTTGGAGAAATTTTGATGCCTTTTGGGCAATACTGTATGCGCCTACCGTTCGTGCTGTAAGGCAGGAGTGTTTGTCAGCCAATCGGAGGGGTGCTTGCTTCTTCCAGGGGTGATACTGATGGTGAGTGTAAAAGGGATTGGATGTTACTCAAACAGTGTGCTCAATGTATTCATTGAAACCCATTGGGGTGAGAGTTATGAGTTTAAAGATCCAGTAGTTCTCCCGTCGGCACAACTGGGTGTATCTTCTGTTAGCGGATGATGGGATGTGTTCGATGGGTAATACTGTGAAACCAGAAAAGCTGCAATTATGTTGGATGGCTGCGTGTCGGGACACACTGTTTAGTTGGTAGCCGTTTCTGATGTTGGATCGGTGTTTACTTAGTCTCGCATTCAGCATTTGTGTGGTGCGACCCACATATTGAGTGCCGCACGGGCACTCGAGCAGGTAAATTACATACGGTGTTCTGCATGTCATCAGGCTTTTGATCTTGAAAGATTCTCCTGTGGTTTTGGAGGAAAAAGATTTACATCTGTGCTTTATATTGATGCAGCACTTACAGTTGGAAGCACTACACTTGAAGGATCCCGTTATGGTTTCACTCAAAGATATGCAAATGTTTTTGTTTTTTAGCTTGCTTGGGGCTAAGATGTTTTTTAAAGACTTGTTTATTCTGAAAGTGAACTGTTTTTTTTTTTTTTTTTGGTAGGATGTCCTTTAGATAGGGGTCCATGAGAAGAATTTTCCAATGTGACATGAGGATGTCTTTAATCCTTTTGTGGTCCGTAGAGAATGTCGTAAGGAAATTGGAAGCAAAGGATTTCTCTTTTACATTTGGGGTTGGTGTGCTGATTTTTATTCCTTGGTTGTCAGAGATATTTTGGGTTTTAGATTTCAGCCATGCCGATAGGCCGACAGACACCCCTGCCTTACAGCACGAACGGTAGGCGCATACAGGCATCAGGCAAAAGGCATCAAAATTTCTCCAAGCCGATCGGACAGCCTCGCTCAAAAGAACTATAGCTATATGTCTCCATAAAAAACTGCTGAAACAAACCTTCCTAACTTGGTTGGCAGCCAAGAAACCTCAGTGGCTGTGTACACCTACGGACCAATACCGGCATTCTTCCTATTTGTCCAGCCATCATAACAATATGGCTACCTTACTCTTTCATCACACTACTTTGAGCAGTGCGTGACAACTAGTGATGCTACATATTTCCTGAATTCCAGTTGGTCACTCCAACCACAGCGGAGGACTTAACACTAATCTCCGTCCCTGATTGGTCGCCCGCAAAAAGCGGACATTTCACTACCTTCCAAATTCTCCTAGCTACTCGTGATGTAATACCAGTCCTAATTCTGATTGGTCGCTCTCTTTTCAGCGGGTTTTTCCATCACATTCAAATGTCCTGTTGTTAATATATAAAATATAAGTACTCACGGCTCTTTTATGTACATTTTATACCATTGTACCATGTAATATATTGAAAATCAATATATCTTACACATGACATGCAGACCAGGCGACGCCAGATGTATCACATTACCACTCCCCTACCTAGCCACAAGCAATTGAGAAAGAGGGGGCTCCCCTCGAAAAGCGTCTTGACATGTCTATTACTTTATGTATGTCTTAATAAATGCTTTTTCTTTGAAAAACTACGTATCCGGACCTTGATTGCCATCCAGGGCAGCGCCACCGCAGAACTTCTTCCTTCTCAGCATCGCACTCTCTCCTTGTCGACTCCCGAGTGGTGACCGGCCGTTCCTGTAGGCTGCAGCCAAGGATTCCAGCAAACCCTTATTAAGGGTAACACGCATAAAATCAAGATTTGCACAAGGTTAGCAAATCCACATATCATTTATTTGGGCCATCCGACCCCACGGAATTACGCGAGGCGCCGTCCTCCCCTTTTTTTCTCTTTTTTCGCAACCTACCGTGGGGGAACTATACTGCCAACCTAATGTGGGGGGACTTATACTGCCAGCCTAATGTGCTGTGCTGCCAACCTAATGTGGGGGAACTACAACCTAATGCGGGTTGGAGTTCCCCCACTCCATGTCTTCATCTCCATGTCTATTTTGTTTGGGGCCCCCAAATTCCTTCAAATGGACCTGTGTGGGGGAATTATACTACCAACCTAATGTGGTGGAACTATACTGCCAACCTAATGTGGGGGGGGGACTATACTGCCAACCTAATGTGGGGGAACTATACAAAAATATAAAATTGTACTTTTCTGATCCCTATAACTCTTTTATTTTTCTGTATATGGGGATGTATGAGGGTAATTTTTTGCGCTGTGATTTGTAGTTTTTATCGGTACCATTTTTGTTTTGATGGGACTTTTCAATTGCTTTTTAGATATTTTTTTTATGGTATTTGAAGTGACCACAAATGTGCAAATCTGGTTAGTGCACTATTACGGCTTTTGGGGCCCCACTTTTGATTTTGCCCAGAGCCGTGCTAAGCCTGAAACCAGCCCTGCCTGTGAGAATCCTTGTGCAGTCAACTCAAGAAATTTGGACACCAGCCTAAAGCTAGGTATCCACACAAATTCCTCTGGATTTTTTTTTAGAAAATGTCCACTGCAAAAGTGGATCCAGTAGGAAGAATAAGTCCTTCCTTTATATTTCCCATTACTTATTACTACACTTTTGGCTTTGGCTCGAAAACTGCAGTTGGAGTTTTCTAAAAAAAAATAAATAAATAATAAATAAATGCCAGAAAGAAACCTGTTTTGAAACCTAGCCTAATACATCAGAATGTTATCCACATCAGTCTACATCATTATTAGTCATTGAAGAAGAACTCCAGCGAAACTTAATTTATCCCTCATCCATAGGATAAAGGATAAGTAGCTGAATGCGGGGGGTCTGACTGCTGGGACCCCCGCAATCTCCAGGATGGGATCCAGGCTCTCTAACTGAGGAGCACATGTAGTCTTGCGGTAGACGGCTCATGCTCCATTCATTTCTATGAGAGCACTGATGATGCCCGAGTGCTGTACTCGGGTCTTTTCGTCACTCCCATTGAACTAAAGGGAGCTCTGCGACGGAATCCGGCACTCAGTGAGGAGCACATGCTGCAGACGGCACATGCTCCTTACTGAGCATCGGATTTCTTCCCAAAGATTGCAGGGGGCCCCAGCGTTCGAACCCCCCGCAATCAGCTACTTATTCCCTATAGATAGGGAATAAGTTCATTTTTGCCATAGTTCAGATGTATATATTGTATTAGACTGTATGAGAAGTTAAGTAAAGTTTACAGTTTTTCACGAAAAACCCTGGCTGTCAAAGGTTTTTTTCCTGGGTTTTGTGTAAGGAGAACGGCTTTCTTTAAAAAGGACATTGTGGTGTTCACATAGGGACTCACCACGTGACATATTAGGGACTACTACCCTGATCTTACCAATACTCAACCTCAACTACAACTCTCTTTTACCCACCATATTTACTTTTCAATAAATTTGTGAAGATAAATAACTTTCTGTTTTCACTTTGTCATTATGGGGCATTAAAGGGGTACTTCGCTGCCCTGCTTCCTGAGCTCCGCTCCCCAGCGTCCGGAAGTTTATTGTTCCGAATGCTGTGTGCGGGCTTCCGTGTTCAGGGCCGCCCCTCGTGACGTCATCCCCGCCCCCCTCGTGAGGTCACACCCGCCCCCTCAACGAAAGTTTATGGGAAGGGGGCGCGACAAGGGGGTGGGCGTGACATCCCGATGGGTGGCCCTGAACACGGAAGCCCGCACAGCGTTCGGAACAATAAACTTCCGGAAGCAGGGCAGTGGAGTACCCCTTTAAGTGCAGAATGATGGGGGAAACGCAATGTTTTACTTTAGCACAACATAAAATGTACAAAGCCACAGCATAAAATGTTAAAAAAAAAGTGCAACATCTTAAGATTTTCTGAATGGATTGTATAGTACTTTGAGAGAATAAGAGTTGGAGAGCCACAGAGACCATTGCTGTAGACTAAATAGTGATTGTAGTCTATGAATAGTTTTGAGCTCGAATATTCGAAATGCGAATTTTTACTGCGAATATCAGCACTTCACAATTTCGTGAATATATGATATATATTCTTAATGAAGAATATATTTTTTTAATGCGAATTTATGCGAATATCAGCACTTCCAGACTGGACACTGATCCCTCCCTTCTTTAAGCCGTAAGATATAATTGCACATGCGCAGTATGTGAACTTCATTAAGAATTTTTGCATAAAAAAAACAGAACGAACATAGCGAATATACGAATTTCACGAACATAGGACGAATATTCATCCATATATTTTCGCTAAATATCGCAAATTGGAATGTGGCCCCTGCCGCTCCTCACTATCTATGAATGCTGGAAGGCTGAGATTAATTTTACCTTACTGATGACTTTGTGTTATACTGTAGTAATATTATACTTTAGTGTTATGTATGCTACTATTATAAAACAATATGTAAGCTCTCCCATCTCCCCAGCAGTTACAGCTGTGTTGAATTGCTCTCTAGTGTGCTAAGTACCAGTGAGGATCCATCTAATCTGGTTACCAATGAACTGTTTGAGTGTGAAATGTTGGAGCCATAGTATTGATTTATAGAGGAATAATTGGATTACAAGAGATCTATATGCAGCCTTCCATACATATAATGCTTTTATACTGTTTGTCGTGTCTGCTTATGGATGTTGACTAGAAACCAACTCATGCACTTAGAATGAGAGACAATACAGGGGATGTAAGCAATGCATTTAGCAAGGTATTATATTTAAAGTGAATGTCAAAATTCTGCTGTGTAATTAAATGTATTGAAAAAGAAATGGAAAATATATGGTAACTACTAGTGAAAAAAAAAAAGTCTAGTTAGTAGGTAAAGGAACATCCCAAGCAAACCTTGATACTCTGTGTCACGAGTGTACATACCATAGAGATTAACCATGTGGCTGTTATGGGGCCCATGTAGAGAGAGTACCCAGACTTGGCTGGTCCCATTCTATTTGCTACACGGAGACTGTATTGTCAGCAGGATCAGGGTATTGACGTAAGGGAAAGCAAGAGGAAATTAACACCAGTTTGTCCTGGGGGCAAAATCAGATTTCATAATAGGAGGCCTATATTGATCTTTACTAGAGATGAGCGAACTTACAGCAAATTCGATTCGTCACAAACTTCTCGGCTCGGCAGTTGATGACTTTTCCTGCATAAATTAGTTCAGCTTTCAGGTGCTCCGGTGGGCTGGAAAAGGTGGATACAGTCCTAAGAGAATCTTTCCTAGGAATGTATCCACCTTTTCCAGCCCACCGGAGCACCTGAAGGCTGAACTAATTTACGCAGGATAAGCCATAAACTGCCGAGCCGAGAAGTTTGTGACGAATCGAATTTACTGTAAGTTCACTCATCTCTCATCTTTACTATGGGGATCCTTTTCTTTTATGTATGTGACTGCCTTGTAATATGCATTGTATACAGCCTAAGGAGTATTTTTTTAAATACTGTGTCATACCCCACCCCTTTCAACCCTGCTCTAAGCATAACACATTATTTATAGCACTTATTCCAGGAGGCCATTAAAGCACAGGTAAAGCAATTCAAGGACCAGGGCCGGATCATCCTTGGTGCTATGGAGCGCCTGCTCCTGGCCCCGTGCCCGCAAGGGGCCCCCATCACACTCGGTACATCCTTGTATCCTGAAAAATCTTTTCAGAAGACAAGATCCCGGTGGTTGCCTCTCTGTGGCGGCCCCCACGTTAACTTTAAAAACGCAGGGGCCACAATGAGGTAGCGCATGCAGGGACGTTACTGACGCCATGCATGCGTGCGCCAATAGGTGAAAAGCAGAGTGGAGCGGAGCATCAAGGAAGACGCACGCGCATGGTAAGTCACCAGCGGCACGTCATCTTCAGTGCTCCAACCTCCGCTCCAGGGACCTACTGCTATGGCCCATAGGCAGGAGGACGCGCGCCGGCCGGAATGGTAAGTCACCAGCTCCAGCTGGCAGCACGTCCTCTTCGGTGCTCCGAACACCGGTCCTCCGGTCCGGGACCTACTGCTTGGTCTATGGCCATAGCAGTAGATCGTGACCCTGACTGGAGGACCGGTGGTCGGAACACTGAAGTGGGGCACTACACAGACATACAGCCTCCAGCCATGCACTGTATATAGCTGAAAGCTGAATGTCTGTGGGGGAACTGTACTGCACCTAATGTGGGGAACACTGCCTGCCTAATGTGGGGGAGCAATTACTGCACTAATGTGGGGGAACTATACTGCACCTAATGTGGGGAATTATACTGCACCTAATGTGGGGGGAACTATACTGCACCTAATGTGGGGGGGGGACTGTACTGCCAACCTAATGTGGGGGGAACTGTACTGCCATCCTAATGTGGGGGAACTGTACTGCCAACCTAATGTGGGGGGAACTGTACTGCCAACCTAATGGGGGGGGAACTGTACTTGCCAACCTAATGTGGGGGGAACTGTACTGCCAACCTAATGGGGGGGGAACTGTACTGCCAACCTAATGGGGGGGGGGGAACTATACTGCACCTAATGCGGGGGAACTGTACTGCACCTAATGTGGGGGAACTGTACTGCACCTAATGTGGGGGAACTATACTGCACATAATGTGGGGGAACTGTCGGGGGGGGGGGGTGCAACATAATGAAGTTCTCCGTCTTCCAGGCAGCCTTAATCTGGCCCTGTCAAGGACTAAGCCAATAATAGACACTTCTATTTTTAATTACATTAAATATAGTAATATGTTTATTAGCAGCCAAGACCTCACTGCTAATGGCAGACATCAGCAATCACGTTGCCTGCCATTTACTTTTTAGATGCCATGATCAATACTGATCACTGCATCTAAAGATCATGGCTGTAGATCTCCTCACCTGCTCCAGGGCCACTTTGGGGATCTCCTTGTATAGACTGTCCACACAGGACAGTATGTACAAGTGGATCCCCGATATTACTTATCAGCGCTATGCACCTCCCCCAATAAAACATTAATCACTCACTGCATGTGAAAATGTCTGAACTATTAAAATATAATGTTATTGATCTCATACAGTGAACAGTGTAAAAAGAGTCAAAAGAGTCAAAATTTTCAGATTTTTTTAGCACATCCCTGAAAAAAATTAAATAAAAGGTGATAAAATAAAAAATTGCATATATACAAAAACAGTACCGATAAAACTATAGGTTGTAGTGCAAAAAATAAACCTCATACAGCTCTGTATAAGGAAAAATAAGAAAATTTTAGGCTCAGTATAATGCAATTTTAAGCTTACTTATTTTATTTTAAAAAGTTTGACATTTTCTTAAAAGCAGTACAGTAATAGAAAAGCATGTAAAGATGGGTATCATTTTAAACGTACTGAGCTACAGAATAAAAATAACATGTCAGTTTTATTGTAAAGTGCACTGTGTAAAAACGAAACCCCTCAAAAGTTGCCAAATTGCGGTTTATTTTGAAATTTCCTCCCACAAATATTTATATTTTTTGTCATATCATACATTTTATGGTAAAATGAAAGGTGTCATTACAAAGTAAAATTGGTTGTGCAAAAGACAAGCCGTCATATGGCTCTTTGGATGAAGACAAGGAGGAAAAAACAAAAACGAACAAATAAAAATGTTCCTAATGGCAAAATAGATGTGTCCTTAAGGGGTCCATGCAAAAATAGTGAACTCTTTCTGCATAACAATACCTTGTTCCTAAGATAATCTGTTTCCAGCACTCCACTTACGCTCCTTTGTTTTTTCTGGTTGCCCTTGCTGCCGTCCCCGTTAATGTGGCTATAATGCATTCTGTATTACCAATATGCAATATGCATGAGTTCGTGGAATACATATCTCCCGTATGTTCTCTATGTCTGTAGTATTTGCTGGAGCATAGCATTGCTCTTGTTCTATCTGTAACAGTGATGGTCTGAAAACATATTCCTTCCAAGCAGCTATCATACTATCAATTCTCCCATACTCCTGTCAGTATAAAAAAATGAAACAGAAAGCTTTTTTATTAATAATGTATAAATAGAAGTTCTTTATATTGTGTGAAGCGCGCCGTGCGCTGGACGGTGGATCCGAGTTATACCTCATGTCTGATATAATGAATATAAACTGGGGGCTTGGTATAGGTGAAATCGAAAGAAATCACGAGGTGGTGAGGAAACAACGTGACAATGCATCCTGTCCTGATCCGCTCTCAATGACTTCTTTTCATCTATCGTATAATCACTGCGGGTCCCAGCCTTGCCAACATATCCATTACTGGAGGGTACTTATAGTCAGCTGCGTAAATCTCATGGGGCCGATGGGGAATAGACTGGTTGATGATCTTGAACTCATCCTGTTCCTCTGACACTGACAGTTTGATATCCCTGCGGAACGTCAGATGTTCTTCTGTTACGGATCAATTATTTACAATTAATACAAGAAATGGTTTACTTATCATTACTGCTTGTGGTTTGTGTGGGGCTGTATATTGATTGGGGAACATTACTGCTTTGATCCGAGAATACACGGTAAATTTACAATTTATAGATTGACATCTGAGGCCTATGTAGTGAACTGGAAATGGATTAATGCTTTTAAGGAATTCATACGTATAATTTTTGTTGGATTTTACAAAAGAGGGAACATGTAAAGCAGCTCTATCACACCACCTTTCAGGTAGTTTTCCTTAAAGGGGTACTCCACCCCTAGACATTTTATCCTCTATCCAAAGCATAGGGGATAAGTTGTCTGATCGCATGGGTCCTGTCCTGCTGGGGACCCCCGAGAATTCCCTGCTTCACCTGGCATTCGTTCAGAGCGTCGGGTGCAGCGCCGGAGGATCGTGACATCACTGTCATACCCCGCTCATGACGTCATGGCCATGTACCCTCAATGCAAGTCTATGGGAGGGGGCGGACCCCTCCCATGGACTTGCATTGAAGGGGTGGGACTGTAATGTCACGAGTGTCCGCCCCACATCGCCAGTCATCCGGCATGGAGCGTTCACCCAATGCACAAGATGTCTGGGCAGCCAAGATCGCTAAGGGATAAGATGTCTAGGGGTGGAGTACCCCTTTAAATATTAGTTTTTGACTGTAATTGCAGAATTTCAGAAACTGATTAAGATTTAATGCCAAGCCAAAGATCTCTCCAGAAAGGAAGAGGACTCATCTGCATACAGTGCTGTATCAGGGTTTGTTGCCCCTTGTCAGTACAGAGCGGGGTGTTCTGGCTTAGCTCATGATAGGCCTATCAACTAGGTAAAGGGGGTCATATTTCTCCTTAAGGAGCTCATCATTATTTATGTGTGAAGCTCCATACCAGTAATGGGGATCTCCTCAAGTAGAAATATTACCCTCTTTACCTAGGATTTAACAGGGAAATGTCATTCTAAATATTTTCTTTTTTTATTTTAACAAAAGGTAATATCCCCAGAAGAAATATGATCTACTTTCCCTAACCTTTTATGGTATTTAGCCAATGCCAGCATTGGCCAGAACACCAACAGCACACAAAATGCAATAAAGATAATATAGCACTGACACTGATCTATTCAGTTCAATGGCATCCAATGAACAGCCCCTAAAGGGGTTTTGCTAAAAAATTATTGATGGCCTATACTCAGGAAACCCAGCTCCTCTGATCAGATGATCAGCATGGCAGCAGTGCAGGAAATAAATAATGTGCCTTGGCTCCGTACATTGCTTGCAGTGATGGCACCGGGTTACTACAGAGCAGCTCCCGTTCACTTCAGCAACACAATGTCACCATTACAAACAACATAAAGAGCTGAAGCTTGTGGCTCCCATTCATTGTTTATTTCCAGCGCTGCTGATCATATTAATGGCCTATCCTATGGCCCATCATGAAAAAAAAAGGGGGGGGGGGGGGCAGTAAGCTGCTATTATTACTGGAAAGAGTGAATTCTAGAAATTCATTTTCCTTGCTGGGAAATGTCTTTTGTCGAGATGGCGTCCATAGGTGTTGTAAAGCGCTGCAGAAGATTAGTATTATTGTATTTTTTTTAAGTGAGTTGAGTTGTTATTACTAAACATTTACAGTCAGATAAGCTGTTATAAATAGTTTGTAGTCACTGGTGTAATGCCTCCTATCCCCTAAATTCATGGTGCTATTTGTCTATAGACTGTAGATCCAAAAGAAACTAACAAAGAGAAAACTCCAAGGCACCTCATGAATTTAGACTGTTTTATTGCTCTTCACTTGGTACACAGGGGCAAACACTGACCAACACTTCACATCATATGATGATTTCTTAAGGAATCATGACTCTTGACAAAGCATCAAATGATGTGAAACGTTGGTCAGTGGAGCAGTATGAGTTCATGAATTGTTACCATGACGTTTTCCCTGTATTTGTTACGTTGTACAATTGCATTTTTGGGGTATTTTTTTATTTTTATTTTTTTACACCCTTAACCAACTGTGCTGCTATTGGTCAATCCACAGCATACCCATTTAGGGACTAGTGACAGGGTCACCTTGGTGATTTGAAGGCTGTAACTACGTTGTTCTTAAATTAGCTCCTGCCCACCCACAGCTGCATATGTACAGGATACTCTATTGGGACCAGGGACCAACCAAAGCATCTAAAAAATACAGCCACACTTGAAAACTGATGGAACAGAAAACCATTGGCTCCCTGTCCCCTAACTTTCTCTTACAGGCTGCTAAGTGCTTTAGGCCTTTTGCAACAAAAGGTAAGGACGAGGACAACCCAGTATGTCACCATCCTGGCACAGGAAGTGGGTCCCTCCATCATGTGTCCTGCACCAACTACAGAATGGGGGCACAAGTAGGGGGCTTAACTACATGGAGGGTTTACAAAGAGGGGGTCTGTCTACAGTGTGAGGGCACAAAAGAGGGCCAGTTACAGTACTAGTTTAATATTTGCTCCTTGTATTCTTTTATTTGGTAGCTGTATGACTGTGTTATTTAGAAGAATTCAGTATTCTCATACATAGAAAATTGTCTTATAGCTACTGTTTTTTATGTGTGAGAATATTACCGTATTTTTCGCCCTATAGGACGCACCGGCGTATAAGACGCACCCAATTTATAGGTGCAAAATCTAAAAAAATAAAGATTCTGAACCCAACAGCGGTCTTCAACCTGCGGACCTCCAGATGTTGCAAAACTACATCTCCCAGCATGTCCGGAAAGCCGTTGGCTGTCCGGGCATGCTGGGAGTTGTAGTTTTGCAACATCTGGAAGTCCGCAGGTTGAAGACCACTGGTATAGGAGGCAATACTCACGTGTCCCCACCGCTCCGGACCCGTCACCGCTGCCCTGGATGTCGCTCCATCGCTGTCGCCGCGTCCCCATGGTGTCCCCGACGCTCCAGACTTCTTCTTCCCCGGGATCCACGCTCTCCGTTGCCGTCATCCCGTCGCCGTCATCACGCCGCTACGCGCGCCGCTCCTATTGGATGACGGTGTGCGCGACGACATGATGACGTCGAAGGAGAGCGTAGGGGATCCCGGCCCGGAGCAGACACCGAGGAGGCAGATAAGGTCCTGTAAGCTGTTCGGGACGCAGCGATTTCCCCACGGCGGTCCCGAACAGCCCGACTGAGCAGCCGGGTCGGTGTCACTTTCGCTTCAGACGCGGCAGTCAGCTTTGATCGCCGTGTCTGAAGGGTTAATACAGGGCATCACCGCGATCGGTGATGTCCTGCATTAGCGGTGGGTCCTGGCCATTGATGGCCGCAGGTATTCGCCGTATAAGACGCACCAACTTTCCCCCCCCAGTTTTGAGGAAGAAAAAGTGCGTCTTATACGGCGAAAAATACGGTACATTTATTTTACCTTTTTAGAGGAAATGCATGAGGGGTTGAATGGTGGGGCTAAATATACTTTGCTCTGATGGTCCCAATGTACTCCAGTCCAACACTGGCAGTATTTTTCTTCACAACCATCACATCAACTTATCTTGGTAAGGTCAGGGTGTGGGTCAGGACAGGTCACCTCCCTTACAGTTTTATGGTGATGATGCCTGCTCCTGGTGTAAATGATGCCTTACTGTTTTGTGAATGGGATCTTTATGTGACCTGACATTTATTATCGCCATTTGTGTTCCAGAAACACATTGAAAAAAAGTCACTCATCAAACTCAGGTTTCTGGAGGGATAAATGTTTCCTATAAACAATGTGTTTTCCTGGCAGTGTAAACACTCTGTTGTACACCGGCTTCTATTCATTACCCAATGCATATGTTCTTGTTATCAAGATGAAATTTGATCCCAATGTTCTGGCAATGCAAATAAATCACTTGACCTTCAGGCTGCATTTTAAAGCCACTTAATACCAGACAGCAGAAACAATAGTTTATGGGTCTGGCAAGGTGATTTGTTTTAAACAATAAAGCCTAGAACAAATGAATGTTGGTTTTACGTATTTATTCATAAACAGTCAATGACAGAGATTTCATCCATAATGCAAGTGTCATTAGAGAACAAAGCTAAAGATAGTAGAATTGTATAAAATTAGAAGAAAGTTCTTTTTTCTGGAAGAGCACCACTCTACTGGCTGTGTCTGGAAATGCAGCATTGTTTTATTTAGAGCAGTACTGCATCCCCACACAGACATGTGAAAAGTTTTAATTGATCAGGGTCTCAATGCTGAGACCCCCAATGATTTTTAGATATAGCCAGGGGGAAGCAAGTAGCTGTGCGCTTCCTCTCCTGACTTGCTGCTTGATACGGCTTATTGCAGAAGATAGGTTCTAAAATCTTATAATGAGTCAGATCAATTGGCGGGCCAGGGAGAGAAGCACACAGCCACACGCTTCTCTCAACTATATCTAGACATAAGTGGGGTTCTCATTACTGAGACTCCAACCTATCAATACTTTTGACATGTCGGTGTAGCATGTCAAAAGGTGTTTAAAGTGGTACACCCAGTCTGTCCACCATCATAGAGGAGGAGTTTGAGCTCCTCTGTAGACAGGATGCCAACCCTCTTGCTTTGGAAAATTTCCTGAAAGCTCTAAGTCATATCTCCTCCCCACAAAGCTTTATCCTTCCTGTCTCTCTGTTTGTGGTGCCGAGGATAGCATTTCTGCCATATATAAGGGCAGCAAGTGAAAGGACCAGAGTTGCAGTAATACAGTAGGGGAGTACCTACAATAATTAGCTGCATAGTTATAAAATCCCTCTGCCTGCCTTTCTCTGTAAATTCTTCATGCTGAATTTCCTGTGTATCCTGCAAGATGCAGCTTCCTACTGCTATCCTCTCCCTCCTGTTTGTGCTTAATAGATTTAGATAGTGGTGGGAATGGTATGTAAATGAAATAGAATGCATTGGGACTCTGCAGTGTTGTAGTGTGACTGAGGACATTACGGAGTACAAGGTGGCAGACAACTCATTCGGGTCTCTACATTGTTCTTCAATAATAGCCAATGCTGTATTTTAGAGGCAAAATAGAAAGTGAAGTGAAATTATGAAGTTAACACTAGCCTGATCCACCTGTAAAATCAAAAGTGACCTGAGAGACAGTTATAATAGTTGTGTATTACAGACTCTTGGAGTTGTGTTTTGGGAGTGTGTTGAATGATTTTACATAGCGTAACCAATCAGCACATAAGGAAGGGGTTAAAAGCACCTTCACAGGCATAGCTTTAGATTTTCAAATCTCTGCTTGTAAGCTGAGCAACTTGTTTTTATGATAATAACAGCCTACATCAATTCAAACACATTTGTAAATCACTTTGTTACCACAGTAATAAACCCACAAACTCCCCTGCAAACTGTTGGCCACTGCCTGGGGGTAGAAGAATTCAGCAGACAGACCAAGACCTGAGCTGTAGAAGCTGTGTGTATGCTCAACCGTGCTGCTTCCTTCTACACACCTGTGCTACAGACCCGCCGATCCTTCCCACAGCTTCTCAGCAACAATGTAAGAAGATATGTCTGGCACTCGAGATGGAGGATAAATGAAGCTTGCTTTATTGACGTCTTGGCATAAGAATCACACAGCAGATAAGATTGTCTGACGTGTTTCGCACCAGCAGGTGCTTAATCGTAGACTAAAACAAGTAGGTAAAGGGACCCATTACGTCACCCAACTTAAAATCCTAGAATGGGTAAGACCTGAGCTCTGTACATGTATCCTGAGCATGTCTGCCTGCTCCAGAGTGTCCACATTTTGCCTAAAATATCCTGCCGCCTCTGGTTCCACCTCTTGAAATAAAGAGAGAGTAAAATAGCTGTTTCGTGGAGGTCACTCTCAGGGGATTAATAACAGCAGTGAGAGAACTAAAATTACTAAATCACCACTTTAAAGGTTTCATTTACCAAATCCATGTAGATTTGTAAAGTTCTTTTGAAAATACAATTACACTTCAAGCTTCCACAGAGTGCGGGAAACTTCCACTGGCTGAATCCCACCCCTGCACTATGTAGTAGCCAGTGGTGGTGCACATGATCCTGGTAAGCATTAGCAATTTTTCTCTAACCCCAGTCTGTAGGACAAACAGCAGTAACTATACCTTACAGACCATGTGGATTAGAGACACCGTGGCCTACATGCTACAGTCATTGTGGTCTGGGAAAGCTAGACTTATATAGGGAGATAATTATAATAATCCCACCTATATACTGGAAAATGCTGGTACATTATGAAGAATACCAGAGAATACCATAAGGTTAACTACAGTTATGCTGTCCTACCGGTTTAAGCAGCAGAGAAGTGAATGTGGAGGTAAATGCATGTAAGTGTTAGGCTATGTTTACACGCCGGAATCTCCGCATGGAGAATATCTGTACGGACATTTTGGACACTGCAGGCACCGGCGCTAGGACCGTCTCATAGACGGCTATGCTTTCTGTGTGGAATCCTCACAACAAATAAACGTGTTCATTCTTTGTGTGGACACAGAAAATAGAATTTCCATGCCTGTAACATCTGGCACGGAAATTCTACCGTGTGCACAGAGCAGCAGAATCCTGTGGAATTCAATGGGATTCTGCTGTAGCGAAATCTCCATGCTGGATTCCAATGCGCATTGGAATCCGGCACAGAAACTCTGCTGTGCTAACATGGGCACAGGGTTTAACTCCATATTAGATTATTAATCAACTCCACATTAGATTATTAATTAACAGTTCAATGCAGTTAACATACAGTATGATATGGTCAGGTGATCCTTCATCAAACCATATGAAAATGCTTGTACTGGGACACTCCAGAAACAACACCAACACACTCCCTAAGTCATGTCTGGAATTTTAACTTAACTTCATTAAAGTGAATTGGGCTAGGTTGCAATACTAGACTCAACCCATAAACATGAGTGGCGCTGTTTTTGGAAAAATGAAAATCCTTTTCGAAATCCAACCCTGCTACTGCTACCAAGTCCTAAAACAACCTAAGACATTAATTAGAGCAACAAAAAACCTGTTTGAAACTCTCAATCCCAGTGAGTTGAGAAGGCCAGAGAGATGCCGTTGCCAAAAATCCCACCTTTAGCAAAGTGTTTGCTTTCCCAGAGTCTTATGTTCACATTCATCAAAAGAACAATTCTTTTAATAGCGGAGAGATTTCAAAAAGGATGTGACAGTTGTTTTTGTCAGCGGTTTTCTAGAACAGACTGTGTTCTAATTGTCTGAAGTCGAGAAATCTGTCTTAAAACAACTATTAACATATGGAGATCTTGGCTGAGTACACAGTACGAAATGAGAGACATTTACCTTCCGCTTCAAATGGGGGCGTCTAACTAAAGGAAGCGTATGAGATGTCTGAGACTGTGGCAGACTGTGGGTACATAAAGAGATCCTTGATACGTAGCTATAGGGGTGCAGAGATAGTAGTTGCACCTCCGCTCTGGAATCTCTGGGGACCTGAAGGCTGCTCTGGAGTAGCAGATTATAAATGGGCAACTATCATCTGAAAAGACAGAAATTTCTGAGCCCAGCATTACAGGGCTGCCTAAATTTGTTGCTCTTTAAAAATAAGTAAGATGGTTTGTAATACTGCAGCTCTCAATAATGCTTGTATATATCTCTCAAATTATGCAGGGAGTTGTACTTTAGTAACAATTGAATGGACAATCCACATCATAATGGGGGGGGGGGGTATTGCACAGCAAAGTAAAGGCGTGTACTTGACTGGGGGGGTTAATGGCCCTTGTAGCTAGGGTCAATGGGGCAGAGGGTGGAGAGTAGAGCCTGATTGGTGTTGCCTTAGGATAGTGGGTGGAGTAAGGTAAGCTGGAGTGGTGGCTACCTAATTTTTACCGGGATCAAACTAACATACTGTTTTGTTATTTTGGGAGGGGCTAGGAAATAAAGTGGTAATGTTAATTACCCCTGCAATCTGAAATACCCAGGCAATGTATGACCCTGGAAACTACAATTACTAGAGAAAAAATACACTCCCCTCTTCATTCCCCCTATTGTTTCTAGCCAGCTGCTCCAATGACCACCTGCCAGTCTTTGTTTAGGGGTTAGCAGTGATGACTTGTCATAGTGTCTACAACCAATTACTGACCTCAGCAGTAACGTGCCTTAACTGGAGAGGTAATCTATATGGAATATAGGTGCACTATTGTGGTGGATGTAACAATGCCATTGGCTATCCCTCAAAACTGACATTAAAATTGAGACATTAGCCAGTGTATCCTTAGATGAAGGACATACCTGAGCCCGCACACCAAAGTCAAGGTTTCTCAAGTGGCACGGGACCTAACACTAACCTACCTGTTAATGATAAGCAAAACAAGGGGCCAGTGGGCAATTACAGCAGCATTAGGTCCGACTCACAGCCTGCTCCCAGGTTACCTCCAGTGTGGCTGAGCACACATACAATGGGAGGAGGAATACAGGCTGTAAGCCCCACCCAAGCTGGCTGATATGATGCTGGCCTCACAGGTGAACCTTAATGCTACCTAAAGTGATAATAAAGGCGTATTAGTATAACATTTGGATGAATACATTGACGTGGTATAAGATGGCAGAAGGTTGCTCAACCCCTGAATGCAGATGTGCATAGATACTAGGGGGCAGAGCCTGCTCTTGTGGACCATTGCTATGGGAAATCCCCCGCATAAAATGCATACAATGGAGGATGCCTGCAATCGTCCACAAGTACCACAATGGCATCCTGCACCAGATAGATAGGTGTGGATGTGAAACAATCAAAATAATCTATATGGAATATAGGTGCAATACTGTGGTGGATGTAATAATGACATGGGCTATCCCTCAAAACTGATATCAAAATTGAGACATTTGCCAGTATATCCTTAGATGAAGGACATACCAGAGTCCGCACACCAATGCCAAGGTTTCTCAAGTGGCACAGGACCTAACACTAACCTATCTGTGCGCAATTACAGCAGCATTAGATCTGACTCACAGCCTGCAATTTTAATATCTATATGTTACTGTTACGCCGAGCGCTCCGGGTCCCCGCTCCTCCCCGGAGCGCTCGCTACACTTCCCTCACTGCAGCGCCCCGGTCGGTTCCACGGACCCGGGGCGCTGCGTTACCACCTCCGGCCGGGATGCGATTCGCGATGCGGGTAGCGCCCGCTCGCGATGCGCACCCCGGCTCCCGTACCTTACTCGCTCCCCGTCAGTTCTGTCCCGGCGCGCGCGGCCCCGCTCCCTAGGGCGCGCGCGCGCCGGGTCTTTGCGATTTAAAGGGCCACTGCACCGCTGATTGGTGCAGTGGTTCCAATTAGTGTTTACACCTGTGCACTTCCCTATATCACCTCACTTCCCCTTCACTCCCTCGCCGGATCTTGTTGCCCTAGTGCCAGTGAAAGCGTTCCTTGTGTGTTCCTTGCCTGTGATTCCAGACCTTCTGCCGTTGCCCCTGACTACGATCCTTGCTGCCTGCCCCGACCTTCTGCTACGTCCGACCTTGCTTCTGTCTACTCCCTTGTACCGCGCCTATCTTCAGCAGCCAGAGAGGTTGAGCCGTTGCTAGGGGATACGACCTGGTCACTACCGCCGCAGCAAGACCATCCCGCTTTGCGGCGGGCTCTGGTGAAAACCAGTAGTGACTTAGAACCGATCCTCTAGCACGGTCCACGCCAATCCCTCTCTGGCACAGAGGATCCACTACCTGCCAGCCGGCATCGTGACAGTAGATCCGGCCTTGGATCCCGCTGAAGTTCCTCTGCCAGTTGTCGCTGACCTCACCACGGTGGTCGCCCAGCAGTCACAACAGATTGCGCAACAAGGCCAACAGCTGTCTCAACTGACTGTTATGCTACAACAGTTACTACCACAGCTCCAGCAATCATCTCCTCCGCCAGCTCCTGTACCTCCTCCGCAGCGAGTGGCCGCTTCTGGAATACGACTATCCTTGCCGGATAAATTTGATGGGGACTCTAAGTTTTGCCGTGGCTTTCTTTCCCAATGTTCATTACACTTGGAGATGATGTCGGACCAGTTCCCCACTGAAAGGTCTAAGGTGGCTTTCGTAGTCAGCCTGCTGTCTGGAAAAGCCCTGGCTTGGGCCACACCGCTCTGGGACCGCAATGACCCCGTCACTGCCTCTGTACACTCCTTCTTCTCGGAAATTCGAAGTGTCTTTGAGGAACCTGCCCGAGCCTCTTCTGCTGAGACTGCCCTGTTGAACCTGGTCCAGGGTAATTCTTCCGTTGGCGAGTATGCCGTACAGTTCCGTACCCTTGCTTCAGAATTATCCTGGAATAATGAGGCACTCTGCGCGACCTTTAAAAAAGGCCTATCCAGCAACATTAAAGATGTTCTGGCCGCACGAGAAATCCCTGCTAACCTACATGAACTCATCCATCTTGCCACTCGCATTGACATGCGTTTTTCCGAACGGCGTCAGGAGCTCCGCCAGGATATGGACTCTGTTCGCACGAGGCGTTTCTTCTCCCCGGCTCCTCTCTCCTCTGGTCCCCTGCAATCTGTTCCTGTGCCTCCCGCCGTGGAGGCTATGCAGGTCGACCGGTCTCGCCTGACACCCCAAGAGAGGACACGACGCCGCATGGAGAGTCTCTGCCTGTACTGTGCTAGTACCGAACACTTCCTGAAGGATTGTCCTATCCGTCCTCCCCGCCTGGAAAGACGTCCGCTGACTCCGCACAAAGGTGAGACAGTCCTTGATGTCTACTCTGCTTCTCCACGTCTTACTGTGCCTGTGCGGATGTCTGCCTCTGCCTTCTCCTTCTCTGCTGTGGCCTTCTTGGACTCTGGATCTGCAGGAAATTTCATCTTAGCCTCTCTCGTCAACAAGTTCAACATCCCGGTGACCAGTCTCGCCAGACCCCTCTACATCAATTGTGTAAACAATGAAAGATTGGACTGTACTATACGTTTCCGCACGGAGCCCCTTCTAATGTGCATCGGATCTCATCACGAGAGGATTGAACTGTTGGTCCTCCCCAATTGCACTTCTGAAATCCTTCTTGGACTTCCCTGGCTTCAACTCCATTCCCCAATCCTGGATTGGTCCACTGGGGAGATCAAGAGTTGGGGGCCCTCTTGTTCCAAGGACTGCTTAAAACCGGTTCCCAGTAAACCTTGCCGTGTCCCTGTGCTTCCTCATGTAACCGGTCTCCCTAAGGCCTATATGGACTTTGCGGACGTTTTTTGCAAAAAACAAGCTGAGACTCTACCTCCTCACAGGCCTTATGATTGTCCCATTGACCTCCTCCCGGGCACTACTCCACCCCGGGGCAGAATCTATCCTCTGTCCGTCCCAGAGACTCTTGCCATGTCTGAATACGTCCAAGAAAATTTAAAAAAGGGCTTTATCCGTAAATCCTCCTCTCCTGCCGGAGCCGGATTTTTCTTTGTGTCCAAAAAAGATGGCTCTCTACGTCCTTGCATTGACTACCGCGGTCTTAATAAAATCACGGTTAAGAACCGCTACCCCCTACCCCTCATCTCTGAACTCTTTGATCGTCTCCAAGGTGCCCATATTTTTACCAAACTGGACTTAAGAGGTGCTTATAATCTCATCCGCATCAGAGAGGGGGATGAATGGAAAACGGCATTTAACACCAGAGATGGACACTTTGAGTATCTGGTCATGCCCTTTGGTCTATGCAACGCCCCTGCCGTCTTCCAAGACTTTGTTAATGAAATTTTTCGTGATCTACTATACTCCTGTGTTGTTGTATATCTGGACGATATCCTGATTTTTTCTGCCAATCTAGAAGAACACCGCCAGCATGTCCGTATGGTTCTTCAGAGACTTCGTGATAATCAACTCTATGCCAAAATAGAGAAATGTCTGTTTGAATGCCAATCTCTTCCTTTTCTAGGATACTTGGTCTCTGGCCAGGGACTACAAATGGACCCAGATAAACTCTCTGCCGTCTTAGATTGGCCACGCCCCTCCGGACTCCGTGCCATCCAACGTTTTTTGGGGTTCGCCAATTATTACAGGCAATTTATTCCACATTTTTCTACCATTGTGGCTCCTATTGTGGCTTTAACAAAAAAAAATGCCGATCCCAAGTCCTGGCCTCCTCAAGCGGAAGACGCCTTTAAACGACTCAAGTCTGCCTTTTCTTCGGCTCCCGTGCTCTCCAGACCTGACCCTTCTAAACCCTTCCTATTGGAGGTTGATGCCTCCTCAGTGGGAGCTGGAGCTGTCCTTCTACAAAAAAACTCTTCCGGGCATGCTGTTACTTGTGGTTTTTTTTCCAGGACCTTCTCTCCGGCGGAGAGGAACTACTCCATCGGGGATCGAGAGCTTCTAGCCATTAAATTAGCACTTGAGGAATGGAGGCATCTGCTGGAGGGATCAAGATTTCCAGTTATTATTTACACCGATCACAAGAACCTCTCCTACCTCCAGTCTGCCCAACGGCTGAATCCTCGTCAGGCCAGGTGGTCTCTGTTCTTTGCCCGATTTAATTTTGAAATTCACTTTCGGCCTGCTGATAAAAACATTAGGGCCGATGCTCTCTCTCGTTCCTCAGATGCCTCTGAAATTGAACTCTCTCCTCAACACATCATTCCTCCTGACTGCCTGATTTCCACTTCTCCAGCCTCCATCAGGCAAACTCCTCCAGGAAAGACCTTTGTTTCTCCACGCCAACGCCTTGGGATCCTCAAATGGGGTCACTCCTCCCATCTCGCAGGTCATGCGGGCATCAAGAAATCTGTGCAACTCATCTCTCGCTTCTATTGGTGGCCGACTCTAGAGACTGATGTGGTGGACTTTGTGCGAGCCTGCACTATCTGTGCCCGGGATAAGACTCCTCGCCAGAAGCCCGCTGGTTTTCTTCATCCTCTACCTGTCCCCGAACAACCTTGGTCTCTGATTGGTATGGATTTTATTACTGACTTACCCCCATCCCATGGCAACACTGTTATTTGGGTGGTCGTTGATCGATTCTCCAAAATGGCACATTTCATCCCTCTTCCTGGCCTTCCTTCAGCGCCTCAGTTGGCTAAACAATTTTTTGTACACATTTTTCGTCTTCACGGGTTGCCTACACAGATCGTCTCGGATAGAGGCGTCCAATTTGTGTCTAAATTCTGGAGGGCTCTCTGTAAACAACTCAAGATTAAATTAAATTTTTCTTCTGCATACCATCCTCAATCCAATGGACAAGTAGAGAGAATTAACCAGATCTTGGGTGACTATTTACGACATTTTGTTTCCTCCCGCCAGGATGACTGGGCAGATCTTCTACCTTGGGCCGAATTCTCGTATAATTTCAGAATCTCTGAATCTTCCTCCAAATCTCCGTTTTTCGTGGTGTACGGCCGTCACCCTCTTCCCCCCCTCCCTACCCCCTTGCCCTCTGGTCTGCCCGCTGTGGATGAAATTTCTCGTGATCTTTCCACCATATGGAAAGAGACCCAAAATTCTCTCTTACAGGCTTCTTCTCGCATGAAGAGATTCGCAGATAAGAAAAGAAGAACTCCTCCCATTTTTTCCCCTGGAGACAAGGTATGGCTCTCCGCTAAATATGTCCGTTTCCGTGTCCCGAGCTATAAGTTGGGACCACGCTATCTTGGTCCTTTTAAAGTTTTGTGTCAAATTAATCCTGTCTCTTACAAACTTCTTCTTCCTCCTTCTCTTCGTATCCCTAATGCCTTTCACGTCTCTCTTCTTAAACCTCTCATCCTCAACCGTTTTTCTCCTAAATCTGTTCCTCCCACTCCTGTTTCCGGCTCCTCGGACATCTTCTCTGTCAAAGAGATTTTGGCCTCTAAAAAGGTCAGGGGAAGAACTTTTTTTTTAGTGGATTGGGAGGGTTGTGGTCCAGAAGAGAGGTCCTGGGAACCTGAGGACAATATCCTGAACAAAAGTCTGATCCTCAGGTTCTCAGGCCCCAAGAAGAGGGGGAGACCCAAGGGGGGGGGTACTGTTACGCCGAGCGCTCCGGGTCCCCGCTCCTCCCCGGAGCGCTCGCTACACTTCCCTCACTGCAGCGCCCCGGTCGGTTCCACGGACCCGGGGCGCTGCGTTACCACCTCCGGCCGGGATGCGATTCGCGATGCGGGTAGCGCCCGCTCGCGATGCGCACCCCGGCTCCCGTACCTTACTCGCTCCCCGTCAGTTCTGTCCCGGCGCGCGCGGCCCCGCTCCCTAGGGCGCGCGCGCGCCGGGTCTTTGCGATTTAAAGGGCCACTGCACCGCTGATTGGTGCAGTGGTTCCAATTAGTGTTTACACCTGTGCACTTCCCTATATCACCTCACTTCCCCTTCACTCCCTCGCCGGATCTTGTTGCCCTAGTGCCAGTGAAAGCGTTCCTTGTGTGTTCCTTGCCTGTGATTCCAGACCTTCTGCCGTTGCCCCTGACTACGATCCTTGCTGCCTGCCCCGACCTTCTGCTACGTCCGACCTTGCTTCTGTCTACTCCCTTGTACCGCGCCTATCTTCAGCAGCCAGAGAGGTTGAGCCGTTGCTAGGGGATACGACCTGGTCACTACCGCCGCAGCAAGACCATCCCGCTTTGCGGCGGGCTCTGGTGAAAACCAGTAGTGACTTAGAACCGATCCTCTAGCACGGTCCACGCCAATCCCTCTCTGGCACAGAGGATCCACTACCTGCCAGCCGGCATCGTGACAGTTACTAGTTAGAGGAACATCACACGCAGAAATTCCTAGCCCCAAGCTGGCTTAACCCTAAATTTTTAAATTTCCTCTGACAAGAGAGGCTAGCTCTTAACTAACTACATTTCCCTTTTCTGTTCAGTAAAAAAGGCTTGGCCGGAGAAAGTTCTTCCCCTCCCTCTAGAAGGGTCCTAGCTTTGTGTATTTGTATGTTAACCATTTACTGATTAGAACTATACATGGTACAATGCAGTTACAGTGCTATGAAATAAATAAGGCTTAGAAACACATTATAAAACAGTGTAATTTAACTAATAAAAATATAAATATGAAAAAGATATGTAAAACAAGGCACTAGGCAGGCTTAACGTAGCATGGAAAGCCTTTTACTGTGAGCTGGTGGGCAGCAAATAAAAAAGTGCTTTGAGGGCCTGTAAAGCAAGCATTAGGGACTTATTGATAAGTCTGTCTAAATGGGTCTTACCTAAATGAGAAAATCAGCAGGGACTCCTGTCTTTGATAGGAATCCCTGCTACTGTACTACAATCACTGAAGAAAATCACAAATAATTTGAACAAATCGATTGGCTTATTACTAGTTGTCATCTAACTTTCTTAATATAATAGGAAAGTAGAACTGGGGGGTTATAAAAAAAAGTTAACCAATCAGATGCCCATACCAAACAGTGAGATACCAGCTTATATTTTTTAAAGGCTCTGTGGTAAATGAAAGCTGCTATTAGAATGGACACTATAGAAAACTGCTCCACTTTGCTCTCTTCCTTCCTCCTGTGTTTTTTCATAAACTAAAAAATATGTTGCACTTTTCATGTTACTTCCACCATATTTAACAGATGTAAATCATTGAAAAAAAATTAATTCTAAGTCATGTCGAACGTCTTCAGAAATGTAACTGTGAAATGTTTTCATCTGCTACATTACAAGCAAGAACAAATATTCAATATGTTCCTATGTTAATATAGATGATTAATGTTCATGCTGTGAAATTCCCACTGTAAATTATATTATAGAAAAAGTGAAAGCAGTGATAAAAACTACTTTAAGATTGTGATATTTTATTATCAGCATGTGTTTGAGAATATTGTTATATTTCTACAGGATAACACATTACCTGTAAAAATGTCATAGTATTAGCACTTGCTTACTTGACGATACGAAAATTAAGTAACAGACACAAAAAATAAATAAAGAAATACATTTTAGCTACTTTCTTTGTCAGGTCTTTCTATAATATTAAAGAATATAGAATACATATTAACAGAGTCAGCCCAAGACATTGTGCTGCCATGGTCCAGGGGGGAAATGGTGCCCCACCCTTTAAAAAAATAAAAATAAAGTACTGTGCCAATGAATATCAGCAGGACATGATAAAAAAAGAAAACACAATTCTGGGGTTTGGTATTTTTTTTTACTTTAACAGCATTTACTGTATGGGATTAATAATGATATATTTTGTTAGTTTGGGCAATTACGTACGTGGCGATGCCTAATATGTTTATTTTTATTATGTTTACATTTTTTTATATGGAAAATGGGAAAAAGGGGGTGATTAAAACTTTGAATACTGAAGAGGTTCATGTGTGTTTTTTAAACCATTATCAAAGGGGTACTCCGAAGGAAAACTTTTTTTTTTTTTAAATCAACTGGTGCCAGAAAGTTAAACAGATTTGTAAATTACTTCTATTAAAAATATTAATCCTTCCAGTACTTAATAGCTGCTGAATACTACAGAGGAAATTATTTTCTTTTTGGAACACAGAGCTGTCTGCTGGCATCATGAGCACAGTGCTCTCTGCTGACATCTCTGTCCATTTTAGGAACTGACCAGAGCAACATATGTTTTCTTTGGGGATTTTCTCCTGTTCTGTACAGTTCTTAAATTGGATAGCACTTTGTTCCAAAAATAAATATCTTCCGTTGTATTCAGCAGCTAAAAAGTACTGGAAGGATTAAGATTTTTTTTACTCCTTAACGACGAAGGGCGTAAATTTACGTCCTCTGCCGGCTCCCGTGATATGCCGCGGGGTCACGCGGTGACCCCACGTCATATCGGGTCGGTCCCGGCGGCCATCAACGGCCTGGACCCGCATCTAATACAGGACATCACTGATCGTGGTGATGACCTGTATTAACCCTTCAGACGCGGCGATCAAAGCTGACCGCCTCGTCTGAAGCGAAAGTGAAACTATCCCGGCTGCCCAGTTGGTCCCGAACAGCTTACAGGACACCGGGAAGGACCTTACCTGCCTCCTCGGTGTCCGATCGGTAAGATCCAGGCAGGAGCAGTAAAGCGCAGATAACACTGATCACAGGCGTGTTAATACACGCCAGTGATCTGTGTAAAAGATCAGTGTGTGCAGTGTTATAGGTCCCTATGGGAGCTATAACACTGCTAAAAAAAAGTGTTAATAAAGATAATTTAACCCCTTCCCTAATAAAAGTTAATAAAAATAAACATATGTGGTATCGCCGCGTGCGTAAATGTCCGAGCTAAAAAAATAAATTGTTAATTAAACCGCACGGTCAATGGAATACACGTAAAAAAATTCCAAAGTCCAAAAAGCTTATTTTTGGTCACTTTTTATACCATTAAAAAATGAATAAAAAGTGATCAAAAATTCAGATCAAAACAAAAATGGTACCGATAAAAACTTCAGATCACGGTGCAAAAAATGAGCCCTAATACCACCCTTGAAAAATAAAAAGTTATAGGGGTCAGAAAAGGACGTTTTTAAAGGTATACGTTTTCCTGCATGTAGTTATGATTTTTTCCAGAAGTACGACAAAATCAAACCTATATAAGTAGGGTATCATTTTAACCATATGGACCTACAGAGTAATGATAAGGTATCATTTTTTTTTACAAAATATGCACTGCGTAGAAATGGAAGCCCCCAAAATTTACAAAATGGCGTTTTTACTTCGATTTTGTCGCACAATTATTTTTTTTTCTGTTTCGCACCTACAGACTCATATTATGTTTTTTTTTTCTGCCACGAATTCTGCTTTGTAATGACATTAGTCATTTTACCCAAAAATCGACGGTGAGACAAAAATAAAATCATTGTGCGACAAAATTGAAAAGAGAACGCCATTTTGTAAATTTTGGGGGCTTCCGTTTCTAAGCAGTGCATTTTTTGGTAAATATGACACCTTTTCTTTATTCTGTAGGTCCATATGATTAAAATGATACCCTACTTATATAGGTTTGATTTTGTCTTACTTCTGGAAAAAATCAGAACTACATGCACGAAAATTTATACGTTTAAATATGTCCTATTCTGAGCCCTATAACTTTTTACATTTTTTCACATACGGGCATGTATGAAGGCTCATTTTTTGCGCCCTGATATGAAGTTTTCATCAGTACCATTTTTGCTTTTTATTCATTTTTTTATAGTATAAAAAGTGACCAAAAATACACTATTTTGGACTTTGGAATTTTTTTTACGTGTACATAGTTACATAGTTACATAGTTAGTACGGTCGAAAAAAGACATATGTCCATCAAGTCCAACCAGGGAATTGAAGGGTAGGGGTGTGGCGCGATATTGGGGAAGGGATGGGATTTTATATTTCTTCATATATTTCTTCTGTACCCTTTCCAGCTCCACAGTGTCCCTTTTATGGACAGGTGACCACAACTGAACAGCATATTCCAGGTGAGGCCGCACCAATGCTTTATAAAGGGGGAGTATTATGTCCCTGTCCCTGGAGTCTCTGCCTCTTTTTATACATGACAATATCCTGCTGGCTTTGGAAGCAGCAGCCTGACATTGCATGCTATTCTGTAGTCTGTGATCTACAAGTACACCCAGATCCTTCTCTACCAGTGACTCTGACAGTTTAATCCCCCCTAAGACATACGACGCATGCAGGTTATTAGTACCCAGATGCATAACTTTACATTTATCCACATTGAACCTCATTTGCCAAGTGGATGCCCAGACACTTAGTCTATCCAAGTCATCTTGTAACCTATACACATCCTCTATAGACTGTACCGTGCTACAAAGCTTGGTGTCATCTGCAAAGATAGAAACAGAGCTGTTAATGCCATCCTCTATATCATTGATAAATAAATTAAACAACAGCGGTCCCAGTACAGAACCTTGGGTACACCACTAATTACCAGGGACCAATCAGAGTACGAATCATTGACCACCACTCTCTGGGTACGATCCATGAGCCAGTGTTCAATCCAGTTACAAACTAAAATTTCCAAACCCAAAGACCTTAACGTACCTGTCATGAGGAACAGTATCAAATGCTCTAGCAAAATCTAGAAACACTATATCCACAGCCATTCCTCTGTCAAGGCTTCTACTCACCTCTTCATAAAAGCAAATTAGATTGGTTTGACAACTTCTATCCTTAGTAAACCCATGCTGGCTATCACTTATAATACAATTATCCCCTTTGTATTCCTGTATGTAATCCCTTATAAGTCCTTCAAACAATTTACCCACAATGCACGTTAAACTTACCGGTCTATAGTTTCCTGGGAAAGACCTAGAGCCCTTTTGAAGATTGGTACCACATTCGCCTTGCGCCAGTCCCTTGGCACAATACCAGACACCAGTGAATCACTAAATATCATGAACAGGGGTACAGATATTACTGAACTTACCTCTCTAAGAACTCTTGGGTGTAGTCCATCCAGCCCTGGAGATTTGCTCACATTTATATTACTTAACTTACCTTGTACCATCTCTACATTAAGCCAGTTCAGTACATTACATGATGTGTTACCAGCACTGACCTGGCCAATGTCAGCTCCTCCTTCTTCCCTACTATATACAGAACTAAAGAACCCATTCAGTAGCTCCGCTTTCTCTTTATCGCCTGTGACAACCTCCCCATTATTATTATTAAGGGGTCCTACATGCTCTGTCCTTGTTTTTTTTGTATTTATATATCTAAAAAAATATTTAGGATTAGTTTTGCTTTCTTTGGCCACCTGTCTCTCAATTTGAATTTTTGCTGTTTTTATTACATTTTTACAGATTTTATTAAGCTCCTTGTACTGTTTAAATGTTATAGCTGACCCATCAGATTTGAATTTTTTGAAGGCTATTTTTTTGTTGTTTTTTTGCTCTTTCAACATCATTTGTCAGCCATGTAGGATTTAGTTTTAATCGTTTATATTTGTTCCCCTTTGGTATATATTTAGCTGTATAGTTATTTAGAGTTGATTTAAAGATGTCCCATTTACCTTCTGTATCAGTATTTGAGAACACCTCCCCCCAGTCTATGTCCTGTAGTGCAGCCCTCAGCCCAGGGAAGTTTGCCTTTTTAAAGTTATATGTTTTTGCCTTCCCCGCCTGTCTTTGTTTTCTACATTTTAAGTCAAAAGTAACTATATTGTGGTCGCTATTACCAAGATTTTCCCTCACAGTTACATTACCAACCAGCTCTGCGTTGTTGGAAATGATCAGATCCAACAAGGCATCACTTCTTGTTGGGTCCTCCACAAACTGGCCCATAAAATTATCCTGCAATAAATTTAGGAATTGTTGCCCCTTTGTAGTTTTAGCCAACCCCGGACCCCAATCTATATCTGGATAGTTAAAATCTCCCATTATTACCACTGTACCTGCCCAGGCGGCCCTCTCTATTTGTTTATGTAGCCGACCTTCTACGCCATTGAACGTGCGGTTTAAGTAACTATATATTTTTATAGTTCAGACATTTACGCACGCTGCAATACCACATATGTTTATATTTATTTATATTTACACAGGTTTTTTTTATGGGAAAAGATGGGGGATTCAAATTTTTTTTAGGGAAGGGGTTGTTATCTTTACTAACTTTTTTTTCACAATTTTGTATTTATTTTTTGCAATGTTATAGCCCCATAAGAGACTATAACATGCCATAGCATTGTATTGGCAGCATAATAAACAGGATGCGTTTGGGCACTTTTAGCCTTCCTCTGCTGTCAGAGAGCAGAGGAAGGCTACAAGTGCCAAAATGTATCCTGTTTATTATGCTGCCTAGCAAGATGCAATAAAACTATGTGCATGAAATTGTGGTGAGTGCCGGGAATTACTTATTTTCTACAATGCTCTAAATCATCCACGTGCACCATCAACAGATGACTGTCCCGATGCTACACTATTATCATAGCATAGCATTGATCAGTGTTTTCGGCACTTGACTGCTCCTGCCTGGATCTCAGGCACAGAGCAGTCATTCGGCGATTGGACAACGAGGAGGCAGCTAGGGACTCTCCTCGTGTCTGTACAGCTGATTGGGACACCATGGTTTCACAGCAGTGGTCCTGATCAGCCCGACTGAGCTGCCAGGAATGCTTTTAAAAAAAATTTTAGACGCGGTGATCAACTTTGATCACCACGTCTAAAGAGTTAATACCAGACATCACCGCAATCGGTGATGTCCGGTATTAGCCATGGGTTCCAGCTACCGTTAGCTGCTGGGACCAACCCGATAAGACACGGAGTCACCGCATGTCCTGCATCGTTAAGGGGTTAAACTCTCTCTTTTTTTTTACCCTTTACTGGTCCCTTTGGGGACTTTTAGGAGGAATCATTAGATTTCTCATACAGATCAATGAATTGTTCCGTAGAACTTTAATGATCTTTGTGATCTGGGAACATTTGGTAGAGCCTGGTGCAGCCAGGCTCTATCAAATGAAGAGCCAAGGGCCACAAGGAAGGTGAGTTAAAGGGGTTATCCACCATAAAGTGACTTTAGTATGTACCTGGCAGACAGTAATGGACATGCTTAGGAAGGATCTGCGCTTGTCTTGGGGCTAAATGGCTTTGTTGTGAGATTACCATAACACTGTGGCTAGCTTTTTGTGAACTGGTATTTCCTGTTTGAGTTTCCTTCTTTGCCTACAAATCCCATAATTCCAGTTTCCTCGCTCCTACACATCAGCCACCCCACCCATTGAAACATAAACGAGTTGTATCCATTCAAAAGACCTGTGTTTTTCAATCGCTCCACCCACTCTGCTAGAAAACCAGGGATTGATAATAGCCTGATGCGGTGATCACTGCATGCCAGTTCTTAGCGGTGCCCCCCTGCTACTGAAAAAAGCTGGGGGTCAACTGGTATGGAGCGGGCTCCAGTCAGAATCCCGCTCCATACACCCTTTAGCTGCACCATGACAGACTAGGTCATGGGTCGCGAAGGGGTCAAAAATCGACTCGGGGCAGCAATTTTCCGCCCCTGTGAAGGTGCCGTCTGGGTCCAATGGACCCAGGGGATCCCACTGTGGGGCTGACCATGAGTATTAAGCATAAGTACAGATTAAGAAACAGAGCAAAATAAATAAATATGAAGAACATGTAAAACAAGGAACTGAGCAGATTAAACCCAACCACAGTGGCATAGTGTGTGCACACAGCATTAAAGGGTCTAGGATTTTTTAGAAAATGTGCCTATACCTGGATACCAGCATCGGTAATAAAAATAATGTCACATTGCGGTAATGTCATACATGAGACTGCTGTGACCAGTGATTGACTGCAACGCCATGTGACGAGTCTTTCCTTTACTTCACCAGGCTACCAACCCTTTTACTATCATAGACTTGTGTTTTTGAAACCCATGTTATGCCAATTTTAACATTGATGCACCACAGTTTGTGCCACAAATGTCAAGCGACATTGCATGATTTGAATATAAGCTACCAAGCACTCCATAGTACTGTGGGGTATAGCTTCACCACCTGTCATATAATTTTTGCATCAAAAGCCTTCTGCTGTGAACTGGTGGGCAGTAAAGTAAAGTACTATAGGGGCCTGTAGAGAAGGCATATGGGACTCATATGGGGCCTGTAGAGAAGGCATGTGGGACTAAGTTTGCCTGTGTCTATAAATTTCTACATTTAGGTCTGACCGGAATCAGCAAATCAGAAAGTATAGGAGCAGGGACTCCTATCTTTGATAGGAGTCCCTGCTCCTGTACTACAATTGCTGAAGTGAATCACAGAAAATTCGCTTATCGCTAGCTGTCACCCATCTTTATAATATAATAGATTCGCAGGACTGGAAGAAAAACATTAAGGGAGAATAAAAGCTACAACTGGAATGGTCTCTATAGAAAACCACTTTGCTCTCTCACCAGTTTTGATAAATTCCTCCCATTGTTTTTTTTTTTTTTTTCATGAACTAACAAAAATATTAATGTTGCACTTTTCGTGTTACTTCCACCATATTTAACAGATGTAAATTGTATAAAAAAATTCATTAGAAGTCATGTCGAATGTCTTCAGAAATGTAACTGTGAAATGTTTTCATCTGCTACATTACAAGCAAGAACAAATATTCAATATGTTCCTATGTTAATATAGATGATTAATGTTCATGCTGTGAAATTCTCCCTGTAAATTATATCATAGAGAAAGCAAAAGCAGTGATAAAAATTACTTTAAGATTGTCACTTTATTATCAGTATGTGTTTGAGAAAAGCTGTTGCAAAACTGCAACTTCCAGCATGCCCTCGCCCTTATTAGGGTGGGTGCCCCCATAAGGCTCGTGCGAGTAGGTATAGTCACACTACACCCACTCCCCACTCCTAAGGAGTACTAGGGATTGTGTAGGAGTTACGTTTTACAGCCCATCTCGCTTCCAGTACAGAATATCCTGGTGGCATACTGCATCTCATCGGTCAGACAACGTCATCAAGAACCCTGCAGGATTCGGCGAGACAATTGTTATTTTATAGTGTATTGCATGGTGGCATATCTATCACACCTATACAGGCAATTACACAACACCAGGTTATAGGTGCATATTCACACTCTCTGTAGGACACACCAGCATATGTACTTTTTGTGACAGGATATAACATATAGTGCGTTGGCCCCGTGAGTTTGTGCTTTTGGTAACATTATGTTTGTGGTGTAGCCTTTCAGGTAATATATAATTTATGTTTTATATTGTACACACCCTTCTGTGAATTATTATATGTCAACTAAAATAAAGTAGAGTGAAACCAACACTCACCCACTCTTTATTCAAGGGTGGGGGGTGTTTGTCTGACGATCCATGCAAGTCTATGGGACTTCCGGTATATTTCCTGATCGCGCTATTTTTGGCTTCAGAGATTTTAAAGTTAGGGGTGAGATATTATGACAGGATATGAGGATGGCATATGAGGTTAGATTATGAGGTCTGGATATTAGGATGGGGTATAAGGTCTGGATATGAAGACAAAATATGAGGTGGGGATATGAGGATGGGATGTAAGGTTGAGATATGGGAAAGGCACATAAGGACAGGATATGAGGTCAGGATTAAGGTAAGGATATGAAGACAGGATATGAGGATGGGTTATGAGGAGGGAATATGAGGTCAGGATATGAGGTGGGGATTTGAGGACAGGATATGAGAATGGGACAGGAGGTCAGGATATTTAAGGACAGGATATGTGTTTTGGATATGAGGACATGATATGAGAATAGGACATGAGGTTGGGATATAAGGTATAGATATGAGGTCGGGATATGAGGATGGGATATGCGGTTGGGATATAAGGTTGGTATATTAGGACTGCATATGGGGACAGAACATGAGGATGGGATATGAAGTTGGGGTATGAGGCTGGTAAAGGAGGACAGGATATGAGATTGGGATATAAAGATGGGATATAAGGGGGGATATGTAGGCGATAGTATCATTGTTGCTTTTGCTCTCCCACAAGGTTTAGGTAGGAAGACTGGGCAACGTGGGGAACTCAGCTAGTTATTATGGTAATATATGAAAAATGTTTCTAGAAAGGTTGATTAAAGCAAGATCACAGCTTGATTTCAGTGAATGGGACTAGTCCAGGCTCAAGCTAAAAACCTGTACTCTTCATGTACTGCTCAGATTCACTGCAATGAGCTATGTACCCATTCCCTGCATAAGCTCTGCCAGATATGCTTTAACCCCTTCCCGACCCATGGCATACATGTATGCCATGGGTCGGCTCCCATTCTATAATGTGGGGCCACGGCGTGGCCCCTCGTCATAGCGGGTCGGGCCCGGTACCTAGCAACGGCCAGGACCCGTTGCTAATCGCGCGCGGCAGTGATCGCGGTACCGCGCACTATTAACCCTTTAGATGCGGTGTTCAAAGTTGAATGCTGCATCTAAAGTGAAAGTAAACTAATGCTGGTTAGCTCAGGGAGCTGCTCGCTATCGCCGCGGCAAAATCGCGGCATCCTGAACAGCTTACATGACAGTCGGAGGATCCCTACCTGCCTCCATGCTGTCCGATCGCCGAATGACTGCTCCGTGCCTGAGATCCAGGCAATAGCAGTCAAGCGGCAGAATCATTGATCACTGGTTTCCTATGAGAAACCAGTGATCAATGTAAAAGATCAGTGTGTGCAGTGTTATAGGTCCCTATGGGAGCTATAGCATTGCAAAAAAATAAGTGAAAAAAAAGTGAATAAAGATCATTTAACCCCTTCCCTAATAAAAGTTTGAATCACCCCCCTTTTCCTATTTAAAAAAAAAACCAGTGTAAATAAAAATAAACATATGTGGTATCTTCACGTGCGGAAATGTCCGAATTATAAAAATATATTATTTATTAAACCATACGGTCAATGGCGTATGCGCAAAAAGCTTATTTTTGGTCACTTTTTATATCATGAAAAAATAAATAAAAAGCGATCAAAAAGTCCAATCATTACAAAAATGGTATTGCTAAAAACTTCAGATCACGAAGCAAAAAATGAGCCCTCATACCATCCCATACACAGAAAAATAAAAAAGTTATAGGGGTCAGAAGATGACAATTTTAAACATATAAATTTTCCTGCATGTAGTTATGATTTTTTCCAGAAGTACAATAAAAACAAACCTATATAAGTAGGGTATCATTTTAACCGTATGGACCTACAGAATAAAGAGAAAGTGTCATTTTTACCGAAAAATGTACTGCGTAGAAAGCCTTTGGCTTTCCGGGCATGCCGGGAGTTGTAGTTTTGCAACAGCTGGGGGGCACCCTGCTTGGGAAACACTGGTCTATGTAGAGGACAGGAGCTTCTTCAGGGTCCTGTACAGTACACGCAATGTCCTAAAAAAGTAACATGGAGCCGCCCTTACCTGGTGTCCAAAGGAGCAGCTAACCCTGGTACAGGTAAAGTGTTCAGAACATGCATACCTCCCTGTACTGTAGGGGACACTACCAGACATCAGTCAGTGCATGCACTTCAGTAATACAGGGGTTTTATCATTAAATTGCCCATTCTGATTGATCAGTTCTTCCAGCCATTGACACGTTTCACAGATCTGGACTGTCTGTACATTGTATGTTGAGTCTGGTTTCAAGTTACAATGGTCCAGAAAAGACCATTGTATGTTGAAATTATTGTATGTTGAGGCCATTGTAAGTTGAGTGATCACTGTATATGTTTTTTTTTTTTAATTATGTAATTAAGCTGTATCTTAATAAACTGAAAAACTTCTTTAATGATGTGTTCACATGCTCAGGTTTTTAAGTGCAATCATATATCAACTGGCAAAACTGCAAAGTGTTCTGTTCTTATCTATTAGGCACTAACCCTGCTTTCCCTGTGTTGCTCTCTGGCTGCTTCTCTACCAGCTGTCTCTCACTTAATATTTCCCTCCCCTTGTAGATTGTAAGCCCTCAGGGGCCGGACCCTCTAACACACTATATCACTGTCATTTACTGTTTCACAATTAGTGTACTTGTGTCTTTGCCATATATTGTAATGCTTTTATTTGAACAGGGCAAGGGTGCTATAAAATAAATAATAACAATGCTAACATGCATGCATATTTTCACTAGTTTCCTTAAGTCTGCACTTGATTTATCCTTTTCTTGCTGTGTCCTTGAAGGTAGTGGTGTTTAGTAATTTTGTGCAAAATAAAAATAAATTCCATGTTTTTGCACAGATATTCTCCAGTGATCAGGGGATGTATACAATGTGGGCAAACAATACATTGTTTGTACTGATACAGTTGTGGTGTTATTAAATATCATTTAATAAACATAGAACAAGCCTCTCCCTCCTGCTCATTCTGTAGCCCCCTCAGCTGATCACTGATCAGGATCATTGAGCAGACATTTCAAGTCAATTACAGATAACTTGTCCTTGTGTTATTTTTAAGGGGAAAATGCTGGTGACTGAATATATTGTATGTGCAGATAGATTGAGAAACATGCACATACAATGTATTCTGTCACCAGCATTTTCCACTTACAATTAACACAAGAAAAAGTTGTGTGTGTGTGTGTGTATATATATATATATATATATATATATATATATATATGCCCAACATGTTACATACATTTGTAAATATTATACATAATACCTTTTCATGTAACAACACTGAAGAAATGACCCTCTGCTATAAATGTAAAGTATTGAGCGCACAGCCTGTATAACAGTGTTTAATGTTGTGTCCCCTCAACAAAATAACTCAACACAAACCCATTAATATCTAAACAAAAGTGAGTACACCCGTAAATGGAAATGGCCAAATTGGACCAAATTCATTTTTCTCTCTGGTTTTATGTGACTTGTTAGTGTAAGAAGAAGCAAGTGTCTTACATTTGGTGTTATTCCTCTTACACTTTACAATACTGGTCATTGGAAGTTCAGCATGGCAACGAACTCTCTGAGGATCTTAAAAAAAAAAAAGAATTGTTGCTCTGTATAAAGATGGCCTAGGCTATAAGAAGATTGCCAAGACCATGAAACTAAGCTGCAGGATGGTGGGGGTGGGCAAGACCTACAGGGGTTTCACAGGACAGGTTCCATTCAGAACAGTCCTCGCCATGGTCGATCAAAGAAGTTGAGTGCACAATGAGTGCAGATGATGCACAAGAAAGCCCACAAACAGTTTCCTAAAGCACGACTAAGAACATGGGTAATTGGAACCGTGTCCTGTGGTCTGATGAGATCAAGATAAACTAATTTGGTTCAGATGGTGTCAAGTGTGTATGGCAGCAACCAGGGAAGAAGTACATAGACAAGTATGCACAAAACCAAGGAGCCTCCAAGGGAGCGGCGGATGTCAAAAGGCGCTGGACATACTCGTAGGGTAGAAACACTTTAATCACCCATCATGCAACGCGTTTCACAAATTATCTGCTTCATCATGCCTGATGAAGCAGATAATGCCTGATGCCTGATGAAGCAGATAATCTGTGAAACGCGTTGCATGATGGGTGATTAAAGTGTTTCTACCCTACGAGTATGTCCAGCGCCTTTTGACATCCGTCGCTCCCTTGGAGGCTCCTTGATTTTGTGCAGATTTTCTTAGGTGGATTGGCTGCCGGCATACACTACTACACGCTATTTTCCATGGTTACTGTCACGATGCCGGCTGGCAGGAGGTGGATCCTCTGTGCCAGAGAGGGATTGGCGTGGACCGTGCTAGTGGACCGGTTCTAAGTCACTACTGGTTTTCACCAGAGCCCGCCGCAAAGCGGGATGGTCTTGCTGCGGCGGTAGTGACCAGGTCGTATCCACTAGCAACGGCTCAACCTCTCTGACTGCTGAAGATAGGCGCGGTACAAGGGAGTAGACAGAAGCAAGGTCGGACGTAGCAGAAGGTCGGGGCAGGCAGCAAGGATCGTAGTCAGGGGCAACGGCAGGAGGTCTGGAACACAGGCTAGGAACACACAAGGAAACGCTTTCACTGGCACAATGGCAACAAGATCCGGCGAGGGAGTGCAGGGGAAGTGAGGTATACATAGGGAGTGCACAGGTGAACACACTAATTAGAACCACTTGCGCCAATCAGCGGCGCAGTGGCCCTTTAAATCGCAGAGACCCGGCGCGCGCGCGCCCTAGGGAGCGGGGCCGCGCGCGCCGGGACAGGACCGACGGAGAGCGAGTCAGGTACGGGAGCCGGGGTGCGCATCGCGAGCGGGCGCCACCCGCATCGCGAATCGCATCCCGGCTGGAGGCGGTATCGCAGCGCACCGGGTCAGTGGATCTGACCGGAGCGCTGCAGTAGCGAGAGTGTAGCGAGCGCTCCGGGGAGGAGCGGGGACCCGGAGCGCTCGGCGTAACAGTACCCCCCCCCTTGGGTCTCCCCCTCTTCTTAGAGCCTGAGAACCTGAGGAGCAGACTTTTGTCTAGGATATTGTCCTCAGGTTCCCAGGATCTCTCTTCAGGACCACAACCCTCCCAATCGACCAAAAAAAAAGTTTTCCCTCTGACCTTCTTGGAGGCCAGTATCTCCTTTACGGAGAAGATGTCCGAGGAGCCGGAAACAGGAGTGGGAGAAACAAGTTTGGGAGAGAAACGGTTGATGATTGTCACGATGCCGGCTGGCAGATAGTGGATCCTCTGTGCCAGAGAGGGATTGGCGTGGACCGTGCTAGAGGATCGGTTCTAAGTCACTACTGGTTTTCACCAGAGCCCGCCGCAAAGCGGGATGGTCTTGCTGCGGCGGTAGTGACCAGGTCGTATCCCCTAGCAACGGCTCAACCTCTCTGGCTGCTGAAGAAAGGCGCGGTACAAGGGAGTAGACAGAAGCAAGGTCGGACGTAGCAGAAGGTCGGGGCAGGCAGCAAGGATCGTAGTCAGGGGCAACGGCAGAAGGTCTGGAATCACAGGCAAGGAACACACAAGGAACGCTTTCACTGGCACTAGGGCAACAAGATCCGGCGAGGGAGTGAAGGGGAAGTGAGGTGATATAGGGAAGTGCACAGGTGTAAACACTAATTGGAACCACTGCACCAATCAGCGGTGCAGTGGCCCTTTAAATCGCAAAGACCCGGCGCGCGCGCGCCCTAGGGAGCGGGGCCGCGCGCGCCGGGACAGAACTGACGGGGAGCGAGTAAGGTACGGGAGCCGGGGTGCGCATCGCGAGCGGGCGCTACCCGCATCGCGAATCGCATCCCGGCCGGAGGTGGTAACGCAGCGCCCCGGGTCCGTGGAACCGACCGGGGCGCTGCAGTGAGGGAAGTGTAGCGAGCGCTCCGGGGAGGAGCGGGGACCCGGAGCGCTCGGCGTAACAGTACCCCCCCCCTTGGGTCTCCCCCTCTTCTTGGGGCCTGAGAACCTGAGGATCAGACTTTTGTCCAGGATATTGTCCTCAGGTTCCCAGGACCTCTCTTCTGGACCACAACCCTCCCAATCCACTAAAAAAAAAGTTCTTCCCCTGACCTTTTTAGAGGCCAAAATCTCTTTGACAGAGAAGATGTCCGAGGAGCCGGAAACAGGAGTGGGAGGAACAGATTTAGGAGAAAAACGGTTGAGGATGAGAGGTTTAAGAAGAGAGACGTGAAAGGCATTAGGGATACGAAGAGAAGGAGGAAGAAGAAGTTTGTAAGAGACAGGATTAATTTGACACAAAACTTTAAAAGGACCAAGATAGCGTGGTCCCAACTTATAGCTCGGGACACGGAAACGGACATATTTAGCGGAGAGCCATACCTTGTCTCCAGGGGAAAAAATGGGAGGAGCTCTTCTTTTCTTATCTGCGAATCTCTTCATGCGAGAAGAAGCCTGTAAGAGAGAATTTTGGGTCTCTTTCCATATGGTGGAAAGATCACGAGAAATTTCATCCACAGCGGGCAGACCAGAGGGCAAGGGGGTAGGGAGGGGGGGAAGAGGGTGACGGCCGTACACCACGAAAAACGGAGATTTGGAGGAAGATTCAGAGATTCTGAAATTATACGAGAATTCGGCCCAAGGTAGAAGATCTGCCCAGTCATCCTGGCGGGAGGAAACAAAATGTCGTAAATAGTCACCCAAGATCTGGTTAATTCTCTCTACTTGTCCATTGGATTGAGGATGGTATGCAGAAGAAAAATTTAATTTAATCTTGAGTTGTTTACAGAGAGCCCTCCAGAATTTAGACACAAATTGGACGCCTCTATCCGAGACGATCTGTGTAGGCAACCCGTGAAGACGAAAAATGTGTACAAAAAATTGTTTAGCCAACTGAGGCGCTGAAGGAAGACCAGGAAGAGGGATGAAATGTGCCATTTTGGAGAATCGATCAACGACCACCCAAATAACAGTGTTGCCATGGGATGGGGGTAAGTCAGTAATAAAATCCATACCAATCAGAGACCAAGGTTGTTCGGGGACAGGTAGAGGATGAAGAAAACCAGCGGGCTTCTGGCGAGGAGTCTTATCCCGGGCACAGATAGTGCAGGCTCGCACAAAGTCCACCACATCAGTCTCTAGAGTCGGCCACCAATAGAAGCGAGAGATGAGTTGCACAGATTTCTTGATGCCCGCATGACCTGCGAGATGGGAGGAGTGACCCCATTTGAGGATCCCAAGGCGTTGGCGTGGAGAAACAAAGGTCTTTCCTGGAGGAGTTTGCCTGATGGAGGCTGGAGAAGTGGAAATCAGGCAGTCAGGAGGAATGATGTGTTGAGGAGAGAGTTCAATTTCAGAGGCATCTGAGGAACGAGAGAGAGCATCGGCCCTAATGTTTTTATCAGCAGGCCGAAAGTGAATTTCAAAATTAAATCGGGCAAAGAACAGAGACCACCTGGCCTGACGAGGATTCAGCCGTTGGGCAGACTGGAGGTAGGAGAGGTTCTTGTGATCGGTGTAAATAATAACTGGAAATCTTGATCCCTCCAGCAGATGCCTCCATTCCTCAAGTGCTAATTTAATGGCTAGAAGCTCTCGATCCCCGATGGAGTAGTTCCTCTCCGCCGGAGAGAAGGTCCTGGAAAAAAAACCACAAGTAACAGCATGCCCGGAAGAGTTTTTTTGTAGAAGGACAGCTCCAGCTCCCACTGAGGAGGCATCAACCTCCAATAGGAAGGGTTTAGATGGGTCAGGTCTGGAGAGCACGGGAGCCGAAGAAAAGGCAGACTTGAGTCGTTTAAAGGCGTCTTCCGCTTGAGGAGGCCAAGACTTGGGATCGGCATTTTTTTTTGTTAAAGCCACAATAGGAGCCACAATGGTAGAAAAATGTGGAATAAATTGCCTGTAATAATTGGCGAACCCCAAAAAACGTTGGATGGCACGGAGTCCGGAGGGGCGTGGCCAATCTAAGACGGCAGAGAGTTTATCTGGGTCCATTTGTAGTCCCTGGCCAGAGACCAAGTATCCTAGAAAAGGAAGAGATTGGCATTCAAACAGACATTTCTCTATTTTGGCATAGAGTTGATTATCACGAAGTCTCTGAAGAACCATACGGACATGCTGGCGGTGTTCTTCAAGATTGGCAGAAAAAATCAGGATATCGTCCAGATATACAACAACACAGGAGTATAGTAGATCACGAAAAATTTCATTAACAAAGTCTTGGAAGACGGCAGGGGCGTTGCATAGACCAAAGGGCATGACCAGATACTCAAAGTGTCCATCTCTGGTGTTAAATGCCGTTTTCCATTCATCCCCCTCTCTGATGCGGATGAGATTATAAGCACCTCTTAAGTCCAGTTTGGTAAAAATATGGGCACCTTGGAGACGATCAAAGAGTTCAGAGATGAGGGGTAGGGGGTAGCGGTTCTTAACCGTGATTTTATTAAGACCGCGGTAGTCAATGCAAGGACGTAGAGAGCCATCTTTTTTGGACACAAAGAAAAATCCGGCTCCGGCAGGAGAGGAGGATTTACGGATAAAGCCCTTTTTTAAATTTTCTTGGACGTATTCAGACATGGCAAGAGTCTCTGGGACGGACAGAGGATAGATTCTGCCCCGGGGTGGAGTAGTGCCCGGGAGGAGGTCAATGGGACAATCATAAGGCCTGTGAGGAGGTAGAGTCTCAGCTTGTTTTTTGCAAAAAACGTCCGCAAAGTCCATATAGGCCTTAGGGAGACCGGTTACATGAGGAAGCACAGGGACACGGCAAGGTTTACTGGGAACCGGTTTTAAGCAGTCCTTGGAACAAGAGGGCCCCCAACTCTTGATCTCCCCAGTGGACCAATCCAGGATTGGGGAATGGAGTTGAAGCCAGGGAAGTCCAAGAAGGATTTCAGAAGTGCAATTGGGGAGGACCAACAGTTCAATCCTCTCGTGATGAGATCCGATGCACATTAGAAGGGGCTCCGTGCGGAAACGTATAGTACAGTCCAATCTTTCATTGTTTACACAATTGATGTAGAGGGGTCTGGCGAGACTGGTCACCGGGATGTTGAACCTGTTGACGAGAGAGGCTAAGATGAAATTTCCTGCAGATCCAGAGTCCAAGAAGGCCACAGCAGAGAAGGAGAAGGCAGAGGCAGACATCCGCACAGGCACAGTAAGACGTGGAGAAGCAGAGTAGACATCAAGGACTGTCTCACCTTTGTGCGGAGTCAGCGGACGTCTTTCCAGGCGGGGAGGACGGATAGGACAATCCTTCAGGAAGTGTTCGGTACTAGCACAGTACAGGCAGAGATTCTCCATGCGGCGTCGTGTCCTCTCTTGGGGTGTCAGGCGAGACCGGTCGACCTGCATAGCCTCCACGGCGGGAGGCACAGGAACAGATTGCAGGGGACCAGAGGAGAGAGGAGCCGGGGAGAAGAAACGCCTCGTGCGAACAGAGTCCATATCCTGGCGGAGCTCCTGACGCCGTTCGGAAAAACGCATGTCAATGCGAGTGGCAAGATGGATGAGTTCATGTAGGTTAGCAGGGATTTCTCGTGCGGCCAGAACATCTTTAATGTTGCTGGATAGGCCTTTTTTAAAGGTCGCGCAGAGTGCCTCATTATTCCAGGATAATTCTGAAGCAAGGGTACGGAACTGTACGGCATACTCGCCAACGGAAGAATTACCCTGGACCAGGTTCAACAGGGCAGTCTCAGCAGAAGAGGCTCGGGCAGGTTCCTCAAAGACACTTCGAATTTCCGAGAAGAAGGAGTGTACAGAGGCAGTGACGGGGTCATTGCGGTCCCAGAGCGGTGTGGCCCAAGCCAGGGCTTTTCCAGACAGCAGGCTGACTACGAAAGCCACCTTAGACCTTTCAGTGGGGAACTGGTCCGACATCATCTCCAAGTGTAATGAACATTGGGAAAGAAAGCCACGGCAAAACTTAGAGTCCCCATCAAATTTATCCGGCAAGGATAGTCGTATTCCAGAAGCGGCCACTCGCTGCGGAGGAGGTACAGGAGCTGGCGGAGGAGATGATTGCTGGAGCTGTGGTAGTAACTGTTGTAGCATAACAGTCAGTTGAGACAGCTGTTGGCCTTGTTGCGCAATCTGTTGTGACTGCTGGGCGACCACCGTGGTGAGGTCAGCGACAACTGGCAGAGGAACTTCAGCGGGATCCATGGCCGGATCTACTGTCACGATGCCGGCTGGCAGATAGTGGATCCTCTGTGCCAGAGAGGGATTGGCGTGGACCGTGCTAGAGGATCGGTTCTAAGTCACTACTGGTTTTCACCAGAGCCCGCCGCAAAGCGGGATGGTCTTGCTGCGGCGGTAGTGACCAGGTCGTATCCCCTAGCAACGGCTCAACCTCTCTGGCTGCTGAAGAAAGGCGCGGTACAAGGGAGTAGACAGAAGCAAGGTCGGACGTAGCAGAAGGTCGGGGCAGGCAGCAAGGATCGTAGTCAGGGGCAACGGCAGAAGGTCTGGAATCACAGGCAAGGAACACACAAGGAACGCTTTCACTGGCACTAGGGCAACAAGATCCGGCGAGGGAGTGAAGGGGAAGTGAGGTGATATAGGGAAGTGCACAGGTGTAAACACTAATTGGAACCACTGCACCAATCAGCGGTGCAGTGGCCCTTTAAATCGCAAAGACCCGGCGCGCGCGCGCCCTAGGGAGCGGGGCCGCGCGCGCCGGGACAGAACTGACGGGGAGCGAGTAAGGTACGGGAGCCGGGGTGCGCATCGCGAGCGGGCGCTACCCGCATCGCGAATCGCATCCCGGCCGGAGGTGGTAACGCAGCGCCCCGGGTCCGTGGAACCGACCGGGGCGCTGCAGTGAGGGAAGTGTAGCGAGCGCTCCGGGGAGGAGCGGGGACCCGGAGCGCTCGGCGTAACAATGATGAGTGGTTTAAGAAGAGAAACGTGAAAGGCATTAGGAATACGAAGAGAAGGAGGAAGAAGAAGTTTGTAAGAGACAGGATTAATCTGGCACAAAATTTTGAAAGGACCAAGATAGCGTGGTCCCAATTTGTAGCTAGGGACACGGAAGCGGACATATTTAGCGGAGAGCCATACCTTGTCTCCAGGAGAAAAAATGGGGGGAGCTCTTCTTTTCTTATCAGCAAACTTCTTCATGCGTGATGAAGCCTGTAAGAGAGAATTTTGGGTCTCTTTCCATATGGTGGAAAGATCACGAGATATTTCATCCACAGCGGGCAAACCAGAGGGCAAGGGAGTAGGGAGGGGGGGAAGAGGGTGACGGCCGTACACCACGAAAAATGGGGATTTGGAGGAAGATTCAGAGACTCTGAAGTTATACGAGAATTCGGCCCATGGTAGAAGATCTGCCCAGTCATCCTGGCGGGAGGAAACAAAATGCCGTAAATAATCACCCAGGACCTGGTTAATTCTTTCTACTTGCCCATTGGATTGAGGATGATAGGCAGAAGAAAAGTTTAATTTAATCTTGAGTTGTTTACAGAGAGCCCTCCAGAATTTTGACACGAATTGGACGCCTCTGTCCGAGACGATCTGTGTGGGCAACCCGTGAAGACGAAAAATGTGTACAAAAAATTGTTTTGCCAACTGAGGCGCTGAAGGGAGACCAGGAAGAGGGATGAAATGTGCCATCTTGGAGAATCGATCAACGACCACCCAAACAACAGTGTTGCCACGGGATGGGGGTAAGTCTGTAATAAAGTCCATACCAATCAGAGACCAAGGCTGTTCGGGGACAGGCAGAGGATGGAGAAGACCAGCGGGCTTCTGGCGAGGAGTCTTATCCCGGGCACAGACAGTGCAGGCTCGCACAAAATCCACAACATCCGTCTCCAGAGTCGGCCACCAATAGAAACGAGAGATGAGTTGCACGGATTTCTTGATGCCCGCATGACCTGCGAGATGGGAGGAGTGACCCCATTTGAGGATTCCGAGGCGTTGGCGTGGAGAGACGAAGGTCTTCCCTGGAGGAGTTTGCCTGATGGAGGCTGGAGAAGTGGAGATCAGGCAGTCAGGAGGAATGATGTGTTGCGGAGAGAGCTCTACTTCCGAGGCATCCGAGGAACGAGAGAGAGCATCGGCCCTAATGTTCTTATCGGCAGGCCGAAAGTGAATTTCAAAATTAAATCGGGCAAAGAACAGAGACCACCTGGCCTGGCGAGGATTCAGCCGTTGGGCAGACTGGAGATAGGAGAGGTTCTTGTGATCGGTGTAAATAATAACTGGAAATCTTGATCCCTCCAGCAGATGCCTCCATTCCTCAAGTGCTAATTTAATGGCTAGTAGCTCTCGATCCCCGATGGAGTAGTTCCTCTCCGCCGGAGAGAAGGTCCTAGAAAAAAACCCACAAGTAACAGCATGCCCGGAAGAATTTTTTTGTAGAAGGACCGTTCCAGCTCCTACTGAGGAGGCATCAACCTCCAATAGGAAGGGTTTAGATGGGTCAGGTCTGGAGAGCACGGGAGCCGAAGAAAAGGCAGACTTGAGCTGTTTAAAGGCGTCTTCCGCTTGAGGAGGCCATGACTTAGGATTGGCATTCTTTTTGGTTAAAGCCACGATAGGAGCCACAATGGTAGAAAAATGTGGAATAAATTGTCTGTAATAATTGGCGAACCCCAAAAAACGTTGGATAGCACGGAGTCCGGAGGGGCTGGCCAATCTAAGATGGCAGAGAGTTTGTCTGGATCCATTTGTAGTCCCTGGCCAGAGACCAAGTATCCTAGGAAAGGAAGAGATTGACATTCAAACAGACATTTCTCCATTTTGGCATAAAGTTGATTGTCACGAAGTCTCTGAAGAACCATGCGGACATGCTGGCGGTGTTCTTCTAGGTTGGCAGAAAAAATCAGGATATCGTCCAGATACACAACAACACAGGAATATAAGAGATCACGAAAAATTTCATTAACAAAGTCTTGGAAGACGGCAGGGGCGTTGCACAGGCCAAAGGGCATGACCAGATACTCAAAGTGTCCATCTCTAGTGTTAAATGCCGTTTTCCATTCATCCCCCTCTCTGATGCGGATGAGATTATAAGCACCTCTTAAGTCCAGTTTGGTAAAGATGTGGGCACCTTGGAGGCGATCAAAGAGTTCAGAGATGAGAGGTAGGGGGTAGCGGTTCTTTACCGTGATTTTATTAAGACCGCGGTAGTCAATGCAAGGACGTAGGGAGCCATCTTTTTTGGACACAAAGAAAAATCCGGCTCCGGCAGGAGAGGAGGATTTGCGGATAACGCCCTTTTTTAAATTTTCCTGGATGTACTCAGACATAGCAAGAGTCTCTGGGGCAGAGAGAGGATAAATTCTGCCCCGGGGTGGAGTAGTGCCCGGGAGGAGGTCAATAGGACAGTCATAAGGCCTGTGAGGAGGTAGAGTCTCAGCTTGTTTTTTGCAAAAAACATCCGCAAAGTCCATATAGGCCTTAGGGAGACTGGTTACAGGGGGAACCACAGGGTCACGGCAAGGAGAACTGGGAACCGGTTTAAGGCAGTCCTTGAAACAAGAGGAACCCCAACTCTTGATCTCCCCAGTGGACCAATCCAGGGTTGGGGAATGGTGTTGAAGCCAGGGTAGTCCGAGGAGAATTTCGGAAGTGCAATTGGGGAGGACCAAAAACTAAATTTTCTCGTGATGAGGTCCGATGCACATTAGGAGGGGCTCCGTGCGGAAACGTATGGTACAGTCCAATCTTTCATTGTTAACACAATTGATGTAGAGGGGTCTGGCGAGACTGGTCACCGGGATGTTGAACCTGTTGATGAGAGAGGCCAAAATAAAATTTCCTGCAGATCCGGAATCCAAGAAGGCCATAGTAGAGAAGGAGAAGGTAGAGGCAGATATCCGCACAGGCACAGTAAGACGTGGAGAAGCAGAGTTGACATCAAGGACTGTCTCACCTTTGTGCGGAGTCAGCGTACGTCTTTCCAGGCGGGGAGGACGGATAGGACAATCCTTCAGGAAGTGTTCGGTACCGGCACAGTACAGGCAGATATTCTCCATGCGGCGTCGTGTCCTCTCTTGAGGTGTCAGGCGAGACCGGTCGACCTGCATAGCCTCCACGGCGGGAGGCACAGGAACGGATTGCAGGGGACCAGAGGAGAGAGGAGCCGGGGAGAAAAAACGCCTCGTGCGAACAAAGTCCATATCCTGGCGGAGCTCCTGACGCCTTTCGGAAAAACGCATGTCAATGCGAGTGGCTAGATGAATGAGTTCATGTAGGTTAGCAGGGATTTCTCGTGCGGCCAGAACATCTTTAATGTTGCTGGATAGGCCTTTTTTAAAGGTCGCGCAGAGGTCCTCATTATTCCAGGATAGTTCAGAAGCAAGAGTACGGAATTGTACGGCGTACTCGCCAACGGAAGAATTAACCTGGACCAGGTTCAACAGGGCAGTCTCAGCAGAAGAGGCTCGGGCAGGTTCCTCAAAGACACTTCGAATTTCCGAGAAGAAGGAGTGTACAGAGGCAGTGATGGGGTCATTGCGGTCCCAGAGCGGTGTGGCCCATGACAGAGCTTTTCCAGACAGAAGGCTGACTACGAAAGCCACCTTAGACCTTTCAGTAGAAAACTGGTCCGACATCATCTCCAAGTGCAGGGAACATTGAGAAAGAAAGCCACGGCAAAATTTAGAGTCCCCATCAAATCTATCCGGCAAGGATAGTCGTAGGCCTGAAGCGGCCACTCGCTGCGGAGGAGGTGCAGGAGCTGGCGGAGAAGATGATTGCTGAAGCTGTGGTAGTAGCTGCTGTAGCATCACGGTCAGTTGAGACAGCTGGTGGCCTTGTTGCGCTATCTGTTGTGACTGCTGGGCGACCACCGTGGTGAGGTCGGCGACAACTGGCAGAGGGACTTCAGCGGGATCCATGGCCGGATCTACTGTCACGATGCCGGCTGGCAGGAGGTAGATCCTCTGTGCCAGAGAGGGATTGGCGTGGACCGTGCTAGTGGACCGGTTCTAAGTCACTACTGGTTTTCACCAGAGCCCGCCGCAAAGCGGGATGGTCTTGCTGCGGCGGTAGTGACCAGGTCGTATCCACTAGCAACGGCTCAACCTCTCTGACTGCTGAAGATAGGCGCGGTACAAGGGAGTAGACAGAAGCAAGGTCGGACGTAGCAGAAGGTCGGGGCAGGCAGCAAGGATCGTAGTCAGGGGCAACGGCAGGAGGTCTGGAACACAGGCTAGGAACACACAAGGAAACGCTTTCACTGGCACAATGGCAACAAGATCCAGCGAGGGAGTGCAGGGGAAGTGAGGTATACATAGGGAGTGCACAGGTGAACACACTAATTAGAACCACTTGCGCCAATCAGCGGCGCAGTGGCCCTTTAAATCGCAGAGACCCGGCGCGCGCGCGCCCTAGGGAGCGGGGCCGCGCGCGCCGGGACAGGACCGACGGAGAGCGAGTCAGGTACGGGAGCCGGGGTGCGCATCGCGAGCGGGCGCCACCCGCATCGCGAATCGCATCCCGGCTGGAGGCGGTATCGCAGCGCACCGGGTCAGTGGATCTGACCGGAGCGCTGCAGTAGCGAGAGTGTAGCGAGCGCTCCGGGGAGGAGCGGGGACCCGGAGCGCTCGGCGTAACAGTTACACTTGGCGAGTGTAACCTCCTGGGTGAGCATTATCCATATCCTAGTTCACCCGTGTATCATGAAGTGGTAATGCGCTACCGAGCGCCCTCTCTCTTCTTTTGCTGTTTATAGACAAGTATGGGCCTGGCACTGGGCAGCTCAAGTTCTTTAAGGGAACCATGAATGCCAGCCTGTACTGTGACATCCAAGTGCAGAGCATGATCTCATCCCTGGGCCACAGGGCAGTATTACAAGGAGGAGTGGAAGTGAACTCCATGCCCAAGAGGCTTAAGGCAGAGCTGGATAATATTGGTGGCCACACAAAATTTTGACACTTCGGGTCCAGTTTGGACATTTCCACTTTGGTGTGTACTCACTTTTGTTGCAAAGATTTAGACATTAATTGCTGTGTGTTTAGTTATTTTGAGGGGACACAACATTAAACACTGTTATACAGGCTGTGAACTCCTCATTTCTTCAGTGTTGTCACATGAAAAGTATGTAAAATATTTACAAAAATATGGGGGGTTGGACTCACCTATGTAAGAACCTCTAGCAATGATCCCTATCAGGGGTCAAGTCCTGGAAAAAAAGTGTGGGAACTCTTCCACATAATGGTTGGTCCTGCAGGACTCCTGCTAATGGGAACAGTGTTCCTGCAGTGGAAAAAGTGCATGAACTAAGTTCCCACACGTTCCTGGAGGACTTGAGCCCTGATCCCTATCTAGTTACTTTCTAGCTGTAACAAAACCCCAAATCCCAGGATTAGCAAGAATTAGAGTTGGCCTTTGGGTTGTGCGACCTGCACAATTCCACAGGGCGCATCATTTTATCATGTGGAACTGGGTGTTGTGCTGGCTACTGTACTCTGCAGGACTGGCATCAATCAGGTCATTTAACTGTAAGCACAACCTAATGATACCATTGGCTCCTTTCCATGCCAACCACTCTTGTGGCTGTAGAAAACATTATGCCTGTAGTCACAAGAGGTTGCTTTCTTCCTCTATGCTCTAGTGCATGAGTGATGTTAAAGTGTACCTGTCGTCAACAAAAACGTTTTATATAATGTAGATAATACCACAATATGTATATTTGTAATATACATTGGTTAAAAATTGGGTATATTTTTGGGTGAAAAAATTCTGTCTCTGCAGCTATTGCCTGTGTGTATCTATGATCAGTCCAAAAACAGGAAGTGAGGGTAGGACAAGCAGGGCTCTGTGCAGGCTCTTGGCTTGTCAATCATCCTCATGTGTGACCCAGGAGAATGTTATAGAGCCTCAGTGCACACTGTCCTGCTTTTTCCTGCTGTCCCACTGTCCTGCTGTATTTTGACTCCTTTTAGAGACACACATGCAATAGCTGCAGGGATAAAAAATATACACATTTTTAACCAAGGTATTTTTCAAATATATATTTCAGGAACTGTCCAGAGTAGGAGCAAATCCCCATAGCAAACCTATCCTGCTCTGGACAGTTCCTGACATGGACAGAGGTGTCAGCAGAGAGCACGGGGGTCAGACAGAAAGGAAATTCAAAAAGAAAAGAAGTTCTTCTGTAGCATACAGCAGCTGATAAATATTGGAAGGATTAAGATTTTTTAATAGAAGTAATTTACAAATCTATTTAACTTTGTGGCACCAGTTGACTTAAAAAAAAAGGTTCACCGGACTACCCCTTTAACTCAGGTATATAGCTCTAAATAGGAGCTGTGTACAAAAAACAGCCAAAGATTTTTAATTCGCCAAGTAGTGTTATTATTTCTTTATATTTTTAACAACTGGACATCTCTTTTGAAAACACTGGGGGACCATATTGTATTTAGTACTGCACTAATACATCCCCCAGTCACATATTGCTGTATAAATCAAGAATGTTCATAAATCAAAATTTAAGGGAGGTGGGGTGCCTCACTTCTTAAAGGAAAACTGTCAGCAAGTTCACCCACACTAAACCCAATACACTGGGTTATAGTGTGGGGGAAGAGGAGACCATACAGGGGTCACTTACATTTTTTTTGTTGGGTTGCCGCCAAGATTTCGTCCGGTAAAGTCACCTCCTTTAGATGTGCTCTGCAGGCGTGTCCCCCGCCGCCAGTCATACTTTGGGCCCCTGAGGAAGGTACATAAGTCCACCCCTCTAATTCGCATAGACATTCCCTTCAACTCCACGTCACACGCCCCCTGAATGCATCGCTGAAGATTTTACGCAGCTGTCACGCAATGATGAGGTGAGAGCTGTGCGTCCCCGGAGAGCATTCTGTGCAGTGTAACTGCGCATGCACTGGGCCCTTGCTACTCCCGGGCTTCTAGAGCCAGGGCAGCGCATGCTCAGTTACACTCGCAGAGCGCTCTCCGGGGAAGCACAGCTCTCACCTCATCAGGAGGTGACAGCTGTGTAAAATCTTCAGCGAATGCGGTTTGCATACAGAGCTTAGCGTTCAGGGGGCGTATGACTCCCTTTCACTTGGATGTGGGTGACGTGGAGTTGAAGAAAATGCATATGTGAATTAGGGGGGCGGGCTTATGCAGAGCGCATCTAAAGGGGGTGAATTACGGGACTTTACCAGACGAAAACTCAGTGGCAACCCAACAAAAAACATGTAATTTACCCCTTTATGGACTCCTCTTCACCCACACTATAACCCAGTGTATTGGGTTTAGTGTGGGTGAACTTTCTGACAGTTTTCCTTTTGAAGTGATACTCCGGCGCTTAGACATCTCATCCCCTATCCAAAGGATAGGGGATAAGATGCCTGATCGCGGGGGTCCCGCCGCTGGGGACCCCCGTGATCTTGTGCGCAGTACCCCAGTTAAAATCAGTCCCCGGAGCATGTTCGCTCCGGGTCTGATTACTGGCAACCACAGGGCCGGCGGCGTGTGACGTCACACTCCGCCCCTCAATGCAAGCCTATGGGAGGGGGCGTGACAGCATCTGACAACTCCTTTGATTGCTATAGAAATGGCTGCACCTTCCTTTCACAGAATTAGATATAACTAGCAGATGGATTCAAGACAAAAACTAAATGACTTCTTCAATGACATTACTTTTATATTTGTTGTTCTTTTCCATTATTTAGTAATATTCCTAATTCCTGGAGAATTTATTTGTTGGTTATTGGTTCAGCCCACAGAATGACTGTGTACACAGCGCCAGCCACACAGATTATATTTTGCAAGCTGTCAAAGAGGAATAAGTTATAAGCACAATTATCTATCAGCAGGATGCGGCTGTTCCCTGTCATGCGGGTACAAGGACAAGACAACTATCTAATAGGTGGCTTCTATTAACTACTCCTGTAGAGTTACATACAGGCTTTCCAGCATAAAATGATATTTAAAGGCTCCATCTTAAAGGAAACTTGTCACCATAATAAACTTGGTAGCCAATAAAGCCCCCAAATTGCTAAGAATGGCCCATAAACTAGCACCCCCACCTTACCTACCATATTGGATTCTTAAAACTTCTCTATAAAATATAACATGGCTCCAGAATCTAGAGATTTAGTTCGCTGCCATAACATAATAACTTGGCCCTGTCAGGTGCTGTAGTTACAACATAAGACTTTTTTTTTTTTTACTTTAGTATCCCATTTTGAGTCTACATAGATAAAGGTGAAACAAACAAAGCTTCAGGTTTTAAGGTTTTCAGGGTTAATTTGAGGGAGAGGCTCAACTTTTTGGGGTGGCAGCCCTGCAAGTCCCTGTGCGAGTAGGGTGAGCGTGTAGGGCATGTCAGTTACATTCATCCGCTTTAGTCCCACAGTTCTCTAAATGGATGCAAAGCAACATCAACAGATTTCGCATAAGTATAAGTACAGCTAAGATTGGGGCTATTACCAATTTACATCCTAAATCTATTCTTTTTACTGATTAAAACCCCATGGATGTAGGTTTAATAGTCTGGAGCATACAATCCAGAAAATATACTTGTCTGGCTACAGCATTATCTTTGTCCCAGCTGAAACATAGCCAGGGACAAAGTCCAGGAATTGAGAGCGGGACTAGCACTACTGCTGTCTGAAAACAGAGTGGAGGGGGTTACAGAGCAACCTACTGTGATTAGAGGAAGAGACCCAGAATAGCAGACTCAAGGAGAAAGTGAATGCATGGTGAGTGAGGGCGGGTTCAGGGCTTGCCTGGGACATGTCCCTTTTTGAGCAGTGGATGCTAGAATGAGTGAGAAGCAGTAAAGGGGGATTTCTGAGTGAAATACAGACGCTAGTTACATGTAAAGCATCTGCATGACATAGTGAGTAACATATATAAGCATTCTTATTTTCTGTGATGTGGCAGGTTTGCTTTAACCCCTTAACCCCTTAACGACGCAGGACGTATATTTACGTCCTCCTCCGGCTCCCGCGATATGAAGCGGGATCGCTCCGCGATCCTGCATCATATCGCGTCGGTCTCGGCGCTCATCAACGGCCGGGACCCGCGGCTAATACCACACATCGCCGATCGCGGCGATGTGCGGTATTAACCCTTTAGAAGCGGCGGTCAAAGCCGCCGCATCCCGAACAGCTGATCGGACACCGGGAGGGCCCTTACCTGCCTCCTCGGTGTCCGATCGATGAATGACTGCTCCGTGCCTGAGATCCAGGCAGGAGCAGTCAAGCGCCAATAATGCTGATCACAGGCGTGTTAATACACACCAGTGATCAGCATAGGAGATCAGTGTGTGCAGTGTTATAGGTCCCTATGGGACCTATAACACTGCAAAAAAAATGTAAAAAAAAAGTGTTAATAAAGGTCATTTAACCCCTTCCCTAATAAAAGTTAGAATCACCCCCCTTTTCCCATCAAAAAAATAAAACAGTGTAAAAAAAAAAATAATAAACATATGTGGTATCGCCGCGTGCGTAAATGTCCGAACTGTAAAAATATATCATTAATTAAACCGCACGGTCATTGGCGTACGCGCCAAAAAATTCCAAAGTCCAAAAAAGCGTATTTTGGTCACTTTTTATACCATTAAAAAAATGAATAAAAAGTGATCAAAAAGTCCGATCAAAACAAAAATCATACCGATAAAAACTTCAGATCACGGCGCAAAAAATGAGTCCTCATACCGCCCTGTACGTGGAAAAATAAAAAAGTTATAGGGGTCAGAAGATGACATTTTTAAACATATACATTTTCCTGCATGTAGTTATGAATTTTTCCAGAAGTGCGACAAAATCAAACCTATATAAGTAGGGTATCATTTTAACCGTATGGAGCTACAGAATAATAATAAGGTGTAATTTTTACCGAAATATGCACTGCGTAGAAACGGAAGCCCCCAAAAGTTACAAAATGGCGTGTTTTTTTTCGATTTTGTCGCATAATGATTTTTTTTTCTGTTTCGCCGTGCATTTTTCGGTAAAATGACTAATGTCACTGCAAAGTAGAATTGGCGACGCAAAAAATAAGCCATAATATGGATTTTTAGGTGGAAAATTGAAAGGGTTATGATTTTTAAAAGGTAAGGAGGAAAAAACGAAAGTGCAAAAACGGAAAAACCCTGAGTCCTTAAGGGGTTAAGGACCCGGGATTTTTCCATTTTTGCATTTTCGTTTTTTCCTCCTTACCTTTAAAAAATCATAACTCTTTAAATTTTTACACTGAAAAATCCATATTATGGCTTATTATTTGCTCCACCAATTCTACTTTGTAATGACGTCAGTCATTTTACCCAAAAATCTATGGCGAAACGGAAAACAAAATCATTGTGAGACAAAAGAAAAACACGCCATTTTGTAACTTTTGGGGGCTTATACACAGTACATTTTTCAGTAAAAATGACACCTCCTCTTTATTCTGTAGGTCCATATGATTAAAATGATGCCCTACTTATGTAGGTTTGATTTTGTTGTACTTCTGGAAAAAATAACTACATGCAGGAAAATGTATACGTTTAAAATTGTCATCTTCTGACCCCTATAACTTTTTATTTTCCATGTATGGGGCAGTATGAGGGCTCATTTTTTGCGCAGTGATCTGAAGTTTTTATTGGTTCCATTTTTGTATTGATTGGACTTTTTGATCTCTTATTATTCATTTTTTCATGATACAAAAAGTGACCAAAAATATACAATTTTGGACTTTGGAATTTTTTTGCGCGTACGCCATTGACCGTGCGGTTTAATTAATAATATATTTTTATAATTCAGACATTTCCGCACGCGGCAATACCACATATGTTTATGTTTATTTACACAGTTTTTTTTTTTTTATAAATGGGAAAAGGGGGGGGGGGGGAATTACTAGGGAAGGTGTTAAATGATCTTTATTCACTTTTTTTTTTCACTTTTTTTTTGCAGTGTTATAGCTCCCATAGGGGGCTATAACACTGCACACACTGATCTTTTACATTGATCAATGGTTTCTCATAAGAAACCACTGATCGATGATTCTGCCGCTTGACTGCTCATGCCTGGATCTCAGGCACTGAGCAGTCATTTGGCGATCGGACAGCATGGAGGCAAGTCATGTAAGCTGTTTGGGATGCCGCGATTTCGCCACGGCGATCCCGAACAGCTCCCTGAGCTAACCGGCATTGTTTTACTTTCACTTTAATCTAAAGGGTTAATAGCATGCGGTGTGGCCCCGCATTATAGAACGGGAGAGGACTCATGACGTACCGGTACGTCATGGGTTCTTAAGGGGTTAATTAAGGCCTAGAGACCAGCATGATAACTGCAGGATTTTAAGGCTGTTTTATTATATAGATAGTAAAAGGACTTGTATGACTAAGGTCTGGTTAATCAGACCGAAAAGCATCATCATTCTCCTGTCCTGTGTGTTGGATTATTTATATTGCAATAAAGCTGGAAGTTCATAAGAGAAGCTGCCGTGTTGGAAATTCTTGTTTATAGATAGTAAAATGGAAAACTAGTAAAAGGACATCAAAAATCCTTTTAAGAACAATAATTCCTGTATGCTATTACGCGGAATGCATGACACACCTTGTTTATGTTTCTAGATTAATTTCATTTCTGGAGGTATATTTTAGTAAAATATAATAGTTGCGTGTTATTTATCTTGGTGTTGCCCAATATTGAGGCACTTTGTTGTAATTACTAATCACTTAAATCTAGATAAACTGCAATACCAGATACATCCTCTGAATTGGGGTGGTACTGTTTCTTGCCAAAAAAAGGTTTTGGTTTTTTTTTTGTTTTGTTTTCAAACCTCAGACTGGAAAACCGATTTAGAGAAAGGGAGACCTTGCCAACATTGAGACCACACAGAAAAAGTCAATCAAATACTACATCACAGGGGAAAGTTTAGCGGCTAAAATAAATTAAGTGAACCAATCCTGGGAGACATCTTAGCGTGTAATACTTTTATCTGCTAGTTAGACCCTAATAAACTTAGGAGACTGCTCTTCTAATCTCTATGGCTTGAAACTTTGGCTCGGGGCTACTCCTGTGTCACGGTGATAAAAGACATGAAATAAGCCACTGCCTGATTATTCTCCTGCCTGTCAGTGAGTCGTGCTTAATAGCGTCTCCGTAGCCCGCTTTGGCCAATTTACTTGCAATGGCATCTTTTTCCATTGGTTTTCAGCTCAGCAGGCCCTGAAGCAATCTATGAATAACTTCCTAACAGATGCTGTTTATGAATTGAAGCAAATGGTTTTCCTGCTACCCTTTTTTTTCTCGCACTTCAATAATTTTCAGTTACATTACAATGAATATTTATAGTCTTATAACAGAGCATAAAATGGGGGAACAAGCATATCCATCCATTGCTATACATGTGAGTGTCGCCTTAATGCATCACGCCTCACCAGTTTTAATAATGTTCTGTTGATGGACTGAAAAACTGATGCAAATTGCAGATCAGTCATCTTAATTCACTGATTTAGCACAAGGGTCACAGACAGAAGACTACATTATAGTGTGAAGATGTGGGAATAGACTCTCTGCATACAACACGCTCTGGCCTCCTTCCTCAGACTTTAGCCTAATATATTAGCTGTGGTTCAGCAGATACACCCCAGCACTTTACTGTATAGCTAATGGATATGCAAAGCATGGACGTCACTGAGTTGTATAATGAGTAATATGGAACAATTGTATTTAAATAATATGTAGTATACAGAGGCATAACTAGAAGAAGCTCTCAAGTTTTTTTCTTCTCTTTTGCCTATATTATGAACACTTACCATCACTAGTCGTACAGTGCAATCTGTTTCATTCCAGCACAGCTGCATGTGTTTAATTACTTTAATTTGGTAGTGTGATCAGCAGAATGACCCACAGAAAGTTACATGGCTTAAAGGGGTACTCCGGTGGGAAAAAAAATGTATTTAATCAACTGGTGCCAGAAAGTTAAACAGATTTTTAAATGACTTCTATTTAAAAATCTTAATCCTTACAGTACTTATCAGCTGATGTATGCTCAACAGGAAGTTCTTTACTTTTTGAATTTCTTTTCATTCTGACCGCAGTGCTCTCTGCTGATACTTTTGCCAATGTCAGGAACTGTCCGGAGCAGGATAGATTTGCTATGGGGATTTGCTCCTGCTCTGGACAGTTCCTGAAATGGACAAAGGTGTCAGCAGAGAGCACTGTGGTCAGACATAAAAGAAATTCAAAAGAAAAGAACTTCCTGTGGAGCATACAGCAGCTGATAAATACTGGCAAAATTAAGATTTTTTAATATAAGTAATTTACAAATATGTTTAACTTTCTGGCACCATTTGATAAAGAATTATTTTTTTTCCCACTGAAGTACCCCTTTAACCCCTTAAGGACCACGGGCGTACAGGTACGCCTTGACACCCTGGTACTTATGGACCAAGGATGCACCTGTACGCCCGTAGGAATTTTGGTCCCCGCCGCGCGGGGAGAGGACCCGTGACAATGCCGAGGGGGGTCCTTAGACCCCTCCATGTCGGCGATCACACATTGGTGAATTCACACACCGGCGATCTGTGGCGATTCGGGTCACACGGGTCACATGTGACCCGAGGTGTATTTATGGGGATGTATTTATGGGGATGTGGCTATTTTCTCACCCCCCAGGAGCGCTGCTATTGCAGGGAGAGAATACAATAAAGGGACAGGTAGAAGGGAAATAAAAAAGTTTAAAAATAATTCCCCCCCCCAATAGGTCCTCAAGGGTCCACCGCATTTTTCAGCGTGACCCGGGCTCTATTAGGGGTTCAGGGTGCTGCGATTTGCCGTACTTTTTCTTGGGCCGCAGCACTTCCCCCCCCCTCCCCCATATAACGGTGTGTGATTTATAATCACACACCGTTACATATAAAATTACACCAAGCACACACATACACACTACCCCCCCCCCCAACACACACACCTACTCCCCCCCGCCACTGCCCCCCCCACCACCACCGTAGAAAGAAAGGCGATGGCCCGCCGGGCATACGTCTTACTTGCATCCGACTCCGAAGCTGCTTTTCAGCACGAGGGATATCCTAGTTTTCTCTGTTTTTCCTCGTCCTCCTCATCATCTAGCACTGATGATGAGCCCCCCCAGAAGTCGGCAGAGATGCCGCCAGGCGAGGCCATGCACCCCCCATGAAAGTGACCCAGTGGCCGGCACTAGTACGAGTGGCCATGCCGCTCGTAATAGGAGTCCGACCCCCAGACAATTTTACTAGAGCTCCCTTCCGGTGAACCTGTCTGGAGACCCCCAGAGGGTTATCAGCCAAGGATTCCTGAGTTTGTTGGCGACTCAGGAATCCGGATTGCCACGGCCGGATACACTAAAATTGACTTTTTAGTTATTTTTTCAGTGATGGCTTTGTCAATCTAATGGTGGAGCAAACAAACTTCTACGCCCAACAGTTCATTGCCCACCACCCTGATTCACTTTTGGCTAGGCCCAGTGAATGATACGCCGTCAGTGCAGCCGAAATGAGGACATTTTGGTGCCTCGTGCTGCATATGGGCCTAGTCAAAAACCCAGTGTCAGGCAGTACTGGAGCGGGGACATCATCTTCCAGACCCCGCTTTACAGTATGTTCATGGCATGGAGGCGGTTCGAGGCCATTCAGAAATGCCTGCATAATGCAGCTCACCTGTCCCTGTGCAAGGTACCACAACACCGGTCCTCAAGCCCAATTGTATTCTGGACTACAATCGGTATATGGGGGGAGTTGATCTCTCTGATCAAGTCCTCAAGCCATACATGGCCATGCGGAAAAAACTAATATGGTACAAAAAAGTTGTAGTCTACTTGATACAGGTTGCCATGTACAAATCTTTTGTACTGTACCAGAACGCTGGCAACACAGGGACATTCATCCAGTTCCAAGAAGAAGTCCTAAAGGCCCTGATCTTTGGTGACCGGGAAAGAGCAGGCCGGAGTTCCCAAGGAACTGGAAATATAGGTGCAAGGATCGTCCCAGGCCAACACTTTCCCGGTGAGGTCCCCCACACAGGAAAGAAGGGATGAACCCAGAAAAAATGCAGAGTGTGTTACAAGAGGGGGATATGGAAGGACACCACCACTGACTGTGACACTCGCCCCGATCATCCGTGCCTCTGCATTAAAAACTGCCTCAGGGAGTATCACACTTCCATGGAGTACTACATTTTTCCTCTTCATTTTAATATTCCATAATTTGACCTCAATGTACCAAGTCCAGAGTACATTCCAAGTTTGAACCCCATAAAACCACTAAATTGCCCAAAAAACTCTTCCATCAAAAAAAAAAAAAAGAGCCTGATAAGACCTCTGGGGGTATTTTTCCCAAAAATGGATCATGGGTCACTGAGTCACTATCATCGGGGACTTTTTATGTTGCCTAAAACAGGATAGGGATGGCCACACACATCAGATTCCCAGAATGATGATTCAGAGCATTGGGTTTGGGGTGGGCATATTTTTTTAGTTTTGGCTATGCTCTGGGTCATCATTCTAGGAACATAAAATGTTTTATAATTTTCTGTCCCACTGTACCCCTTGTTAGTAATTTACCCCATGTAACGCTCCTTGAGGGGGGGTCCCGCTGTTCTGGCCCCATAGGCAGCTATGTAGAAGCTCAAGGCCCCTGACTGTGCTCCTGCTCTTCTGAGACCGGTGTGCACCCGCAGAGCTGTTTACGCCCAGATATGAGGTATGTCCTTACTTCAATGAAATGTATTTACAAATTTACAGTGACATTTTCTCCTAGTACCACTTGTGAAAATGAAAAATTTGGGGTAACCCCAGCATTTTAGTTTACAAAATCAAATTTTTCCTTTTCACATCCCTCTTTAATTAACATTCATCAAACACCAGTGGGGTGTTAAGACTCACTGTACCCCTTGTTACGTTCCTTGAAGGGTGTAGTTTCCAAAATAGTATGCCATGTATTTATTTATTTATTTATTTTTTGCTGTTCTGGCACCAAAGGGGCTTCCTAAATGCGACATGCCCCCCATTTCAGAAAAATTTGCAAATGTGACTCCTCTACTGAGTATTGTAGTGCGCCCGCAGTGCACTTGACGTCCACACATGGCGTATTTCCATACTCAGCAGAGATGGGGTTACAAATTTTGGGGGCATTTTCTCCTATTACCCCTTGTAAAAAAAAGTCCAATGGTAACAAAAGTAGAAAAAAACAACATCTGTACATAATTTTACAATAGGACATAGACAGAGCTGTAACACATTGGAGATCCAAGCAAGATGCCTCAGTTTATATATGAGAGGGGCAACACACAAATGCAGCAGACAATGTCATTTAGAATTCAAAAAAATATATAAAATTTTATAATGAAGGTACTGCTTATAGGCATAACGAGGTTGGCAGACAAGGAACTAGCCACACCAATGAATTGCAAGATGATAGGGAATAAGGGGAGATGGATTGTTTAAGGGTATATGATGCAATCTCCAATGGGCTAGGGAGAATCCTGAGGGGTTTGGGAAATATTATTAGCAGGGCCTAATGGACCTACACAGCCCTAATTATTCTTCAATACCCTAGTCATAGGCAGGATCATCAGGCCTAAAAAGGGTGGTCCTTCTCTCGTACCTCCTATTGCCCTCATAGCCCTACACTAATGATGGTGACACTACCTCAGGGGGTCAGCTACAACCTCCACTAAACTACCTAATTGTCACCAGTAAGTGGGGAGACATCACAGAAAACATGCAAAACTAAGCTGCTAATTTAACCCAGAAGGAAATACTGTATCTAGCTGGTAAATCCAGCAACTTTCCTTCTAGAGTTGCACACGATCCACATCCCCTCCACGTACTGAGGGAATAATACTCTCAATATCAACACATTTCAAATTCATATAATTCCCTGCATGTGTCTGGTTAATGTGCCTCACTAATGGAGTGTCTCGATGATGTCTGATATCTCCAAAATGCTCCAAGATCCATTTTTTGAGCTCTCGAGCTGTTTTGCCTATGTATCTAATGCTACACTCACAGGTTGCCATGTAGATAAGGTATATCGTTTTACTATTGATAAAGTGGCAGATCTTGATATGGATACAGTTCACATAGTTGAAGAAATGATCTATTTTAAGAAGGTGAGGGCATGCCTTACATCAACCACAAGGATAGTTGCCACTAGCCCTGAATGTTCTGCCCAGCCAAACCTCTGGTGATCTTTGATTCGGGCCCAAGTGACTCTGCATCAGCATATCTCCCAAGTTGCATCCTCTTCTGTATGTGATCAGTGGTACATCTGGTAACGTTTCCCTTATGTCTTGATCCATTTTAAGGATTTTCCAGTATTCATTAAGGATTTCCCTGACCTGCACAGAGTGTTGAAAAAATGTTGCAAAAAAGGGTTGGAGCCAACTAAGAAGTTGGCAGCAGCATAAGGAGACTATATTGTGGCTGAATGACACAGCATGGAGGTGGCGGCAGCATGAGGAGAACATATAGTGGCTGAATGACACAGCATGAAGGTGGTGGCAGCATGAGGAGAACATATAGTGGCTGAATGACACAGCGTGGAGTTGGCAGCAGCATGAGGAGACCACATTGTGGCTGAATGACACAGCCTGGAGTTTGTGGCCGCAGCATGAGGAGACCATATAGTGGCTGAATGACACAGCCTGGAGTTGGCGGCAGCATGAGGAGAACATATAGTGGCTGAATGACACAGCATGGAGGTGGCAGCAGCATGAGGAGAACATATGGTGGCAGAATGAGACGGCCTGAAGGGGCAGCAGCAGCATCAGGAGTCCTGAAAGTGACCCGGTGACAGAGTGGTTCGTTGGGTGGCAATACCAGTAGCCATGACGAAGGTGAGTGAAAAAAGGAGAACTATTCATCAGATGTGTGGCATCAGGCGATGGCAGGATCAGAATAGTAGCTGAGGCAGGTAGGCAGAAGAAAAAGGTATCTTTTGTAAAAGTGTTAGTGTGCACAAGTAAGTATTGAGGAAATGCATTATGTAAAACTTAACTTTTAATAATATGCTTAGGATAAAATATATGACCCCAAAAATTCTTTTTAAATCAAACCAAAGGAAAGGTGTGCAAAAAACACCATGTGCCACCTACACCACCAAGTATTGATGTGATGCAAAGACCTCTAAAAGGTGGAAGGGAACAACTTTTGGTCCATTGTAACCGGTGGGGGTAAACACTTCCCCTGTAAGGCCCTACTCTCGCATTATTAATTCCTTTCTTGGCAAGTGTTACTCTGCCTAAAAAGGGCAGCCCCACACAGGAACTTCTCCCTATTTCCACCTACAAACATTGCCATTGGGATTGGTTCCTGTGTGGGGTTGCCCTTATTAAGACGAGTAACACTTTCCTCGAAAAGGTGGAAGGGAACAACATATTGTCCATTGTAGCAGGTGGGGGTAAAAACTTCCCCTGTAAGGCCCTACTCTCGCACTATTAATTCCCTTCTTGGCCAGTGTTACTCACCCTAAAAAGGGCGGCCCGCACAAGAAAATCTCTCTATTTCCACCTAAAAACCCTGGGAAATGGCAGTGTTTGTAGGGGGAAATAAGACGAGGTTCTTTTGTGGGGCCGCCCTTCTTAGGGCGAGTAACACTTGCAAAGAAGGGAATTAATAATGCAAGAGTAGGGCCTTACAGGGAAAGTTTTTACCCCCACTGGTAACAATGGACCATACGTTGTTCCCTTCCACCTTTTAGAGATCTTTGCATCACATCAATACTTGGTGGTGTAGGTGGCACATGGTGTTGTTTGCACACCTTTCCTTTTGTTTGATTTAAAAAAAAATTGAGTACATATATTTTATCCTAAGAAAAGTAAAGTTTTTGCTAATGCATATACTTAATACTTACTTGTCGTCTGATGGCGAGGAATGTCTGTAACTGGGGAGCAGCACCTTAAGCATGTTTTGCACCATCCATATTTGTGAAGTGTTGGTGTGGCACCATGGTTAATCTACTCTGAAGCATCAGGCATTGGTGGGTGGAAATCCGGGCTGATCCATGCCTGATTCATCTTGAAAAAGGTCAGTCTCTCCACATTTCCACCGCACTAAACACGAGCTCTGATGGCACACTACTGGCCGGGCAGGACAGCTTTTCCAGGGCAAACTCTGTTAGTTGTGGCCACAAATCAAGTTTGGCTACCCAGAAGTCCAGCGCATCTTCAAGGTGTGTTGGCATGGTCATGTCAAGGTATGCCATCACTTGCTGGTTCAGGTCTTGCTCCAAGTCTACCTGCTGCTGCTGAGTTGCTTCACTATGCGGGTGAAGAAAGCTAATCATCAGCGACTGTAGACTAAGGCTGCTGCTGATGGAGCTGGTACTGCTCCTGCCACCCCACCACTCCCCAGCAGCCATAGCAGTGGAAGGTGAGTGCAGAGGGCCCCCTAAGTCAGACCTGCGAGAGGATGGACGATGGTGCAGATAGGCATTGGTCAACTTACTACGTAGGATGTCTCTGTAGTAGGTCAGTTTGTCCTCCCTCTCAGTGGGTGTAAAAAAGGCCCCCATTTTGTTCCGGTAGCAAGGGTCCAATAAGTTGGAGTACCAGAAGTCATCCCACTGTGAATGGTGACAATTCGGCGGTCACTACACAAGCAAGTGAGCATGAAGGATCCATTTGTGCAAGTGACTCGGAGAGACTCCCTGCCTCCATCTCCACTGCATACTGCCACGGTGTGTCTGGGTCCTCTGTCTTACCTTCCTCATAACCCTCTAGCTCCTCTAGCTGCTCCTGCTCCTCCTCTCCTGTCAGATGACTAGAAAAACTGCCCATCTCGCGAAACCTAAACTGTGCTACACTGTGTCCCTTACCCTCCTCCAGTTCAGCCCCCACAGGGCTCATGTGGCTGTACCAGCCATTGCTTCCAACACGTGTTGTAGTAGATGAAGCAGTGGAATGACTTTGTTCATTCCATAATCCTTGTGACTGACTAATAATGTGGCTTCCACAAAGGGACTCAGCAAACAGCAGGTGTCACATATGAGCTGCTACTGGTTGACATTTAAGTTACACAGGGGAGTCCCCCTATCTGCTTGGATCATCAAGAAATCGGTGATTGCTTTTCTCTGTTCGTATAGTCGGTCCAACATATGGAGGGTGGAATTCCAACGTGTGGAAACATCGCAAATCACACTATGTTGGGGGATGCCGTGCTGACTCTGTAGCTCATGGAGTGTGTGCTTTGCGGTGTACGAGTGGCTGAAGTGCATGCAAAGTTTCCTTCCCATTGTTAGGATGTCTTGCAGATGGGTTGGAACACTTCAGGAACCGCTTCACAACCAGACTGAACACGTGTGTTCTCAGGCTTCCTTGTCGCAGCGCAGACAAGATGTTCTTCCCGTTGTCGGTCACCATGATTCCCATTTTCAGTTTTTGTTGAGTAAGCCATGATTAGACTTCTTGATGAATTACTTTTATCAGTTCCTCCCCTGTGTGACTCCGTTCGCCAAGGCAAATCATGTGAAGAACAGCGTGACACAGCCGTGCCCTGCATACATGCGCTTTGGTACACACCGACAGGCTCAAGGACTGGCCCATCTTCTGTTCCACAAAATTGTGCAGGGCTGATACTGCCTTCTTCACAAAGAAATGACGGTTTGGCAATTTCCACCTCGGCTCAGCACAAGCCATCAGTTCTCTGAAAGGTGGAGAGTCCACCACTTGAAAAGGGAGGGACTGCAACACCAGCAACTTGGACAGTAGCACATTCATCTTCTGCGCTGTTGGATGAGTGGGCGCATACTGTTGTCTCTTGGACATGGCTTCGCCGATGGATTGCTGGCGGAATGCATGACTCAGAGTAGGAGGAGCAGGGGCATCTGGAGCAAAAGAAGATTGGTATGATACACAGCTCCCTTTGGCTGAAGTGGTGGAGCCTTGGCTGTCTGAAACACGGAGCAGCATGCCACTGGGTGATACAGCAGGCTGGACCACCACATCAGAGCCACGGTTCTCCCAGGCCACTTTATGGTGACGCTGCATGTGTTGACGCAGGGCCGTGGTGCTAATATTGGGACCCTGGCCATGCTTCACCTTCTGCCGACACATCTGCATGTGGTCAGGTCAACCTCATCCGGATGATTGATGGAAAAACTGCCACACCGCCGAGTAGCTGATTTTCCCCCCAACAGTCCGCACTGATTGACTGATACTGTCACGACTCCTGGAACCCCTGTTCCACTTCCTTCCAGGAAGGTAGGTTGCCGGAAAGTATTTGGTCTACCCTGGGCATGTTTGGCTTCAGACTTTTTACTTCTGCCAACCATGCTACCACTTTACTGGCTCAGCTGCTGTCTCACGGGCAACCTGCAATCCTCTTTTCCTGATGATGAAGCCCCTTCTGCACTCTGCTCCCAAGTGCGATCGGCTTCATCATCATCATTGAGTTGTGTCTGCACGTCACTGATATCCTTCTCAGCTTCCTCAACAGTTTCTGCTTCAGGAGACTGAATGCTCGCAAAACCACCTCCAACGCCACTCTCCTCATCACTACTTGCCCGCCTAGCATAGTAAGCGACGAATGTCTCCTCCACTTCTTGGATGTGCAGTAGCTACTGACTGTCCTCTGGATTGTCCTCACTAAATAGTGGAACAGAGCCCACAGCATAAGATACTTCTGTGGGGAAGGGAACAGCATAGCACAGAGGCAATAGAAGGACAGGGACTGCTCGCGGGCCATGCCAACTGAGGGTTGTGTCTGAGGAACCCACCAACTGTTAACTGGGGGTGCCAGATGTCACTTGTGATGAATTGTATGACCGTGTTAACCAATCAATGGCAGCAGACATGACCCCTAGCTGATACCGGGAGCTCAGGCCTCTCGCTGTGACTCCTGCTGCCACTCGCCCCATGTCTGCTGCGACATCTGCCTGATGAATTTAAGCCTCTGCCACTCCTCTGGCACTTCTCTGCCTGACATACTTTGTGCGTATATAAGGAGAGTACAATACACTCCACTACACTTAAAAAAGTATTTGTGTACAACACCAGCCAGTGAGTACTTTTGCCTGGCCTTTCACAGTATCTAAGCCCTTGAGACTTTAACAGGAACAAAATAGTCCACCACTTAGATGTACGTATGTGGTATGCACTTATGAGGGGAGAAAAATGTGCTACAGTATGCTTAAAGTAATTTGTGCACAACAACAGCAGTACACATCAGTGCTGCAGCACACAATTGCTGTGTACTACACCCAAAATTGCACTTTCTCTCTCAATCTCACTCCCTTCCCTACCAGTGCTTTGAGGCAGGATTTGTGCTTTGTGCTTTTCTGTGCAAAACACTCTGCTCTCTGTCCCTCTCTCTGCGCTGTCTCTTGACTAGGAGGTGAATCGCTGCTGGAAAAAAGCGTTTCTGTGCAACACACAGCGCTGTCTATCCCTATCTATCTCTTTGCAGTGAAAGGCTGAAGTGACTGGCCGCAATATGGCTGCCGATTAAATAGGGCTGTGACATCACAGGGGTGACTGGCTGCTGATAGGCTGTATGCTGCATGTGATTCAGGGTCATCCCACTTGTTCCCGCCTTCCCAGGATTCTCTGCCCCATGTCCTCACATGTGGATCCGCCATTTTAGATGCCCTGAAGCCTGAACCACACTAAATGGAGTTAAATGAAGTGATTCACGCGATAGAATCGTGGCGATGTTCACATTCGTTGCAAATTCGTTGAAATTCGTAACAAATTCATATTCGTCAGATTCGATTCGCTCATCCCTATATATCACACTTCAATAGAACTAAATGTTGAAGATGACTGCCTTTATCATTATTCAATTCATGGGGAATTCGTTATGATCTGTGTATTATTGTGGATGCAGCTAAACATGTACAGCCAAATTTGTTTAGCACAATTGCCAGTTCATGCACTAAACATCTGTAGACCCCCATATACCTGAAGGAGACCAAATATTTGTCATTTTTAGACTCTGCTGGAAACAAATAGGACAGGATATGCTGAATGGAATAGTGTAGAAGTGGACTCCGTAATATATTTTTTCTTTACCATTGGACCCCTGTGGTTTTGAGTAGTAAACTGATCGATCATTATGGGCGAGTCAGATTCAGACCCCTATTGCTGTGCGCCTGATAGAAACTAGTAAGCAGGTGTGGCTCGGTGTGAATTAACAGAAGCCAGTAAAGGACCTGTGGAGAGTTACAGGACCCTTAGAAAAATAGAAGAGTTTAACACTATTCATTTAATACTATTATTTATACTGTTATTCCCCTGTTGATATTGTACTATCTGTAACATTTAAGCATTTGTGTCTTTATTGGTAACAGCTGCTAAGACTAATGTATGTGAAACAATTCAGCTAATGTATTTGTTTGAATTACTTTTGTCTACACATTTCTTCTTTTTAGTGGCACCATGTCTAATAATAGAGATTACCACATTAATCTTTTTACCTCCAAAAACGAAAATTTAACACTATATCCACCTAATACCATGTACTAGATTTGATGCTTTCTAAGGGCTTTCTTTTTCATAATGTATATATTTGGGAATTGTATGATGGAATTATTTTGGTTATTTATTTGAGCATAATTTGAATAACAAATATTTTGAGCAGTATATTATGGTATTATATTGGAAAATTTTGACATTGGTTTTTGGTTTGGGTCAATGTTTTTTAGTCATTATGTTTATTTAGATACTGTACAAAACTATTATATAGGCAATGTATGGTAGAATTATTTGGGCACTGCTTGGCACTCTTATGTGGTCACTGTATGAAATCAATAAAGAGTACCTCTCATGATCTCTTGTCACATTTAATAATCTTCCAAGTTCACTGCCCCTATCATGATAAACCACCCCCTGCCTTTATTTTTATTTTGTTTATTTTTTTGTTTTCTACCTTGATATTGCTCTGTATTTTCTGCTCAGTCTCCAGCAGGTGTGACATCATCTGAAGCCATACAGGGGAGAACTTCCTCCCCCGCAGTTCAGTGTGTGAGATGAGCTATGATTGGCACCTCCCTCAGCACTCCAGACTGCATTTCCTGATTTTGGACTTCTACCAGGCCAGCAGGAGTCCAAAATCTGTGGAAGAGATGGGGGGAAATGTGCTCTTTACAAGTAGGGAGGCACCTATTGGCAGCTTTTTTAAGTACAAATTAAACATAGAAAACGTTATTTTTTTTTAAACAAAGTATTAAGGAGTGCAATAGCAAAAATTTGTTTTAATGAGAGTGCCCATTTAAGATTATTTTTAGGTTGGTGTTCTCTTCACAGGAGTCCCTTCCTGGTCTGTGTTACTTCACTCAGGACTACACCATTATTATATGCTGGTATTTTGGAATAAATATCCTGGTAATTAGCATTTATGTGTGTATTTGCATATACAGTTTTTGAAATTACAAGCCCAACTGTTTGAAAATGGCAGCCAAGGGCCCTACTTTGCTTTCCTCCCAGGGCCCTTTTTTTAATCCCTGACAACAATGAAATAATTTTAATAAAACTTTGCCGAATCGTTGCAATGTGAGTTGCATTTCACCTTTAATTGACGTTAGAAAAGTGGTGGGCTCTGTTTTCTTCTCCCCTCAGTCTAATTTATTCTCCCATTTGCATGGATTTTGTACACACAGCTGTATCATGAATCGCGCACTCCTTCTGAGGAGGATTATGGGAGCGCGCGGGATAATTGTGCCGCCTCAGTCTGTTGCTGTCATCAATTTATTAAGATGATTAACTTAAAATAACTGAACATTGCAGCATCTGTGCACATATGAAAACACATTCTTTATTTCACTCCAGCTCATTTTCAGCTCTCCGTAGGTGTTCAGAGTCAAATATTAATAGGGAATGATACAGTATACTAATATATCTGTTATGTAACATTACCGGGAACAGAACACACCATTTTAATCTTGCTTTATAACCACCAAATATGAAGAAAAGCAGCAGAAAAAAAGTAGCACAGCAGTTTTTACTTTCTTTTCCTCAGGTAATGGTTCATTATAAAATTTTCCAGCTTTCGGAAGGTAACATTTTCGGTGTTGGATTATTGCATTTTACACTGATTCAATATTATGTGGGGAGATATTCTGCATACGCACATAATCCATCTACCGTCTAGACTTTGGGTGGAAGATTAACCATAGTTTCTCACTCATTTTAATTAATCAAAATTAAAGTCTCCTAGTACATTTTAGCAGGCTACAAAAGAATCCCGCAAACCTGTGTGGCTAGACAGATACATAGATAAAGAATTATAGCAGAACTCCATTCTTATAGAGACAAATTGTGGAACTTCGATGGCTTATATGCAAGGTTTTAATCTTCCATTAAAGTCTTTTTCAAACTGCTTTGGAAAGACTGTAATGGAGGGTTGAAAAATGTATATAGCATATAAAGATCTATAATTTTTCCCTATATGATTACAGGGCTGCTGTAAAATCGTAGGACTTGGAAACTATACCCATAGGTTGAAAATGGCTTCAGTGCTTAAAGGGGTAATCCGATGGAAAACAATTTTTTTCATATGAACTGGCTCCCGAAAGTTATGCAGATTTGTAAATTACTTCAATTAAAAAATCTTAATACTTCCAGTACTTATCAGCTGCTCTATGTTCCAGAGGAAGTTGAGTTGTTCTTTTCTTTCTGACCACAGTGCTCTCTGCTGACACCTCTGTCTGTCTGTGTCAGGAGCAAATCCCCATAGAAAACCTCTCCTGCTCTGGACAGTTCCTGAAATGGACAGAGTTCTCAGCAGACAGCACTGTGCTCAGACTAACTCAACTTCCTCTGTAGTATACACCAGCTGATAAGTACTTGAAGGATAAATATTTTTATATAGAAGTAATTTACAAATCTGCTTAACTTTCTGGCATCATTGATTTGAATTTTTTTTTCCACCGGAGTACTCCTTTAATCTTTTTCCCTGTCAGTGATTTTTCCCATAACTCATTTACTTTTGAACATACAGAGTCACACGAGGGCTTGTTATTTGTGGGAGTAACGGCATATTTTAAATACACCCATCATTTTACATAAAAATATTCTACAAAACATAAAAAAGTTATTTGTGGGTTGACATAAAAAAATATACATTTCTGCAACTTTTAAAGGATTTAGTTTGGTGCCATTCACTTTGCAGTAAAACTAGTATGTTATATTTATTCTGCAGATCAGTATGATGACAGCACTACCAAAGATATATATAATTATTTTCATGTTTTACTACTTTAAAATAACAATAAATACAAATGCTTTGAATCACCATATTGTTTTGGTTCTAATTTTTTTTTCTTGACAAAAATTGAGTACCGTATACAGTATACTCAAGTATAAGCCAAGTTTTTCAGCACGATTTTTCGTGCTGAAAACACCCCCCTCGGCTTATACTCGAGTGAACTCTCCGCCCTCAGTGGTCTTCAACCTGCGGACCTCCAGATGTTTCAAAACTACAACTCCCAACAAGCCCGGGCTGTCCGGGCTTGCTGGGAGTTGTAGTTTTGAAACCTCTGGAGGTCCGCAGGTTGAAGACCACTGCGGCCTTCGACATCATTCCAGCCACCCCCCCCCCCTCTCACCCCCTTTAGTTCTGTACTCACCTCCGCTCGGCGGGACGTTGGGGTGCGCTGGTCCGGTACTGCAGGACTGTCCGGTGTGGAGGTCGTCCGGTGGACGTTCGTCCCTCTGCGTCGTCGTCAAGGCAACGCCTCTATTCCGGGCCTGAAGCGCGGAGAAGAGGCCCCACGGTGAAGATGGCAGCCCAGAACCACTATCCCACCGGACGACCTCCCGACCGGACAGTCCTGCAGCACCGGACCAGCGCACCCTAACGTCCCGCCGAGCGGAGGTGAGTACAGAACTAAAGGGGGTGAGGGGGGGGGCTGGATGATGTCGAAGGCCGCAATGGTCTTCAACCTGCGGACCTCCATAGATTTCAAAACTACAACTCCCAGCAAGCCCGGACAGCCGATGGCTGCCCGGGCTTGCTGGGAGTTGTAGTTTTGCAACATCTGGAGGTCCGCAGGTTGAAGACCACTGTATCAGACATTGACAAGCAGGGATGATGAAGGGGGGGGGGGTGATGACATGTGGTGATGATGACAAGGGGATGATGAAGGGGGGGGGAGGGGATGATGACAAGGGAATGATGAACGGGGGTTTTGGGATGATGACAAGGGGATGATGAAGAGGGGGTGTGGGATGATGACAAGAGGATGATGAAGGGGGGGTGTGGGATGATGACAAGGGGATGATGAAGGGGGGGTGTGGGATGATGAAGGGGGGGTGTGGGATGATGACAAGGGGATGATGAAGGGTGGGTGTGGGATGATCACAAGGGGATGATGAAGGGGGGATGATGACAGGCGGTGATGATGAGGGGGGGTGATGACAGGGTGATGATGATGAGGGTGTTAATAACGGGGGTCTGGATGATGACAGGGGGGATGATGTATTTCCCACCCTAGGCTTATACTCGAGTCAATAACTTTTCCTGGGATTTTGGGGTGAAATTAGGGGCCTCGGCTTATATTCGGGTCGGCTTATACTCGAGTATATACGGTAAGTCTTGCATTTTTTTTTTTTTTGCTTTTTTTTTTTGCTTTTTTGTTAAAGGAGTACTCTGGTGGAAAACATTTTTTTAAATCAACTGGTACCAGAAAGTTAAACAGATTTGTAAATTAGTTTCGGTACTTATTAGCAGCTGTATGCAAGAGATGAAATTCTTTTCTTTTTCATTTCTTTTTTGTCTTGTCCACAGTGCTCTCTGCTGACACCTCTGTCTGTCTCAGGAACTGTCCAGAGCAGCATGCTGCAATTGCTATTGATTGCGGCATGCTGAAGGCTAAACTGCTGGGATCAGACTAAAGTACATTGCTGGCAGTTGCTGGCAGGTGTTAGCTGTAAGACACAGCTGACACCCGCAGCATATAGAGAGGGTTCCGCTTTTGAGTCTGCTCTATATGCAATAGCCACTGAGTGGAACAAAAAGGAAAAAACATATATATAGATGGTCATTATAAGATTGAACGGACACCTTTGACATCGAAAACAATATATTTGTACATAAGTGTGTGACCTTTCCTAACTTACCTCTAAACTCAATATATAGAGTGTTAGTTAGCATGAGGTTGTAAGACTCTGTCCTTAAGTGTATACACATTGTTTGTCCATGTGAGAAAACCCAGTGATTGTTATGTAGATTAAGCCTGACAGCATCTTGTGATATTTTGCTGAATGCGTTTCAAGAGAAATTGGTATGTTTCTTTGACTAAACTAAAAGTAAGGGTGGAATCATCTGTATGTGAATTGGGTATTCCAGGATTTTTTTTTTTTATTTGACTATGCTACAGGGGCTGTAAAGTTAGTGTAGTTCATAATATAGTGTCTGTACCTGTGTGTGACGGTTTTCTCACAATTTTTCTGTGATTTTCACCCCAATATTTATTTTTAACAGCACACAAAATGACTGTTGTCTCAGATTTTTCCCAGGTTGCAATGCGTCCGAGACCTGACTCACTAGTCAGCTGATGACAGGGAGCCTGTCTGCTTCAATGGGTGGAGGGATCGCTTGGTGGGAGAGAGATCAATCTGCAACTAATGCAACAGCTGCATGCACCCTGATTGAAAACCACATGTCTTTTGAATGGATGCAGCTCATTTGTGTTTCAATGGGTGGGGTGGCTGATGTGTGGGAGGGAGGAAAATGGAATTATAAGATTTGTAGGCAAAAGAAGAAAACTCCAACTGGAAATACCAGTTCACAAAAAGCTAGCCACAGTGTTATGATAATTTCACAATATAGCCATTTAGCCCCAAGACAAGTGTAGATCCTTCCTAAACATGTCCATTACTGTCTGCTAGGTACGTACTAAAATCACCTTATGGTGGAGAACCCCTTTAATGTGTACCTTAAGTTAGAACTGTTGCATTAAGTTTTATTCTGAACTCATTCATTTATATTCACACACCCTAATATGCAATTTTGAATCTGCTCCTAGGCTAAGATTCTTCTCACAGGGGGGGGGGGGGGTCTCCCAGTTATCATGGTGGACGTAGGGTTTGTTATCTTTCAACACTTATACCCAGCCCATGTGCTTCCCTCCCTATCTACAGGTGTTTGAGCTGCCCTTCATGTATGCTCACCCAACTCTCCACACTCTTTTTGTGTATGGCCCTTTTCTCCTTTCTGTTGTTATAGCTATAGAGGGTGCAATAGTAAGCACTTGGGGGAGGAGGGATGTGCTGTGGCTTCTACCAATTCAGTGACTTATTCGAGGGAGGGGCATGTTCACCTCATGATCATGGGGTAACACTCTCAGGTCCATGTTCCTAGGCCCAAGTATTACATTCAGGGCTAGGGCATAGGGGTGTACTTATAGGGAGTGTAGAACAAGTACCTACCAGGTCCTGGGGACTGAGGGTGCCAACCAGCACATGACAAGTCTCCAGTATTATAAATGGCACATACAGTAGGGGGTGGGAGTCCTATTACAGAACTTGCACTGGGAGCCTCAGAGATTAAAGAATGTTAATATTTAGTTGGTTTACTACAGAAAACTCTTGTTTTTTTCCACTGGCTTTTCATAGATGTTCCCTTTAGTCCTCCTAATAGATGCACTGATTCTGTTTATTCAATATGTCATGTCATGCAATAACAATTAGAAGAAAGATGATACCCAGCACTCACCAGTGTTGCACAGTAAAGATTTATTATGCCATAGTGTAGTACATGGACGGGTTTCGGCGTGGGAGCCTTCCTCAGCTGTCTACCTTGGTAGACAGCTGAGGAAGGCTCCCACGCTGAAACACGTCCTTATACTACACTATGGCATAATGAATTCTTCTATCTTCTATTCTTCTATCTGTGGCTTTATCCTACCTTGCACACCACCGCAGATCCCACGGAAGTGCTGACATATCCCTATATTGAACATACAATAACAATTAACATTGCAATAAAGAAGTCTATTCATTCTCCTTGTGAATTCTATGCAACTGAATAAAAAAATTTGGTGTCAAATGACTTTCAGGATGGTGATGATGAAGATGAAGATAACGTGGATTGATTGCAATAAAAGCCTTGTCTACATAACCTGCTGTTTTCATACAAGCGTAAAGCAAGTCAAAGAATTGAATAGAAGCAAAGCATGGGCGATTGAGTCTGCATATACACAGGTTACATGCTCCTATGATGGGATCGTGCTGGGGAAAACGTTCTGAAATCAATGTTATTATAACCATTCTGACTCTTCTAGATGTCACATCTGACAGCCTGCCATGTGGGTTACATGTACACATTTCAAAAGTCCTCTGTAATTATACTTCCTGAGAATCCATTCCTCTGACAGGATTTTTATGTATGCTTTCTAAACATTGAATGCATTGGGACAAATGAAAAATTGGTTGCTAGGAGAGATTTTTTTTATTTAACTGGTGACCATAAAGAACTGTAGAGCAGGACCAGGAAATGGGATTTTGATGCCCCCCCCCCCTTCACCCCAGTGTATCTTGCATTAACTACTCTTGCCACACACCCCCCCCCCCCCCTATTCTCCATTAAAAACCTCCAATGTACCTGATATTGCAGCAATAGAACATCACAGGCTGCTGTGGCTGTGTACATTATCTGAATGACAATGGGAAACAAATTTGTGGCCAGTCGGGAACCTCACTGACATGTACTGTGCAATCCAGCTCCCCAAATTTTTTTATTAAAATCTCAAAAATGTACTAGGTCATATTAAAAAAGTGTAGAAAGTAGAAATGCTAAAATGATGCAAAAACACCAAAGCGTTCAAACCTATAGGTCCTAAATCATGCCATGATTGAGGACCTATAGGTTCGAAACGGTTTAGCATTTTTGTATTGCTGTAGCATTTCTATTTTTCTTGCATTTGTATCTACCTATTCACAAGTAGGATTATTTTATTTTTGTTCACAGTAATTTATATGTTACACAGTATTTGTTCTATTAAGTCCTGTATAATGTGCTGATTATATTTTATTAGTATTATATTGTTCTTCCCCTTTGTAGGGGACACAGGGACACATGGGAATGGAGCTCCTGCACTTTTCTTTACAACAGGAACACCCTTCCCATCAGCATGAGTCCTGCAAGAGTTCCTTCACTTTTTCCCAGTATTTGACCCCTGAGGGACCCATACACATAAAGATAATTTTTATATTCCTCATATTCCCTCTTGCTACACAACTGAAGATTCATTATCTGGATTATTTGGGGCATTTTGACTACTCGCTGCCCGCAACAAATACTTCCAAGGTAGATGTCTGACACATGTTACGTCCGATGTTAAAAACAGTCCCACCAAACTTACAAGATACTAGTGAATTGTTGAGAGTTTTACAGGACTTTTCATGACAGCAAATACTTTTCTAAACTAACTCAGGCTATGTTCTCTAACTACTCCAAACACTCCTCCCACCCTTAAAAAAATTCAGTGCTTTAACCCCTTAAGGACCAGGCCATTTTACACCTTAGGACCAGAGCGTTTTTTGAACATCTGACCACTGTCACTTTAAACATTAATAACTCTGGAATGCTTTTACTTATCATTCTGATTCTGAGATTGTTTTTTCGTGACATATTCTACTTAAACATAGTGCTACATGTTTGTGCTAACTGGCATCCTTTCTTGGTGAAAAATCCCAAAATTTGATGAAAAAATTGAAAATTTTGCATTTTTCTAACTTTGAAGCTCTCTGTTTGTAAGGAAAATAGATATTCCAAATATTTTTTTTTTATTCACATTTCCAATATGTCTACTTTATGTTTGCATCATAAAATTGACAAGTTTTTACTTTTCGAAGACACCAGAGGGCTTCAAAGTTCAGCAGCAATTTTCCAATTTTTCACAAAATCTTCAAACTCACTATTTTTCAGGGACCAGTTCAGGTTTGAAGTGGATTTGAAGGGTCTTCATATTAGAAATACCCCATAAAAGACCCCATTATAAAAACTGCACCCCCAAAGTATTCAAAATGACATTCAGTCAGTGTTTTAACCCTTTAGGTTTTTCACAGGAATAGCAGCAAAGTGAAGGAGAAAATTCACAATCTTCATTTTTTACACTTGCATGTTCTTGTAGACCCAATTTTTGAATTTTTACAAGGGGTAAAAGGAGAAAAGTTATACTTGTATTTGTAGCCCAATTTCTCTCGAGTAAGCAAATACCTCATATGTCTATGTAAATTGTTTGGCGGGCGCAGTAGAGGGCTCAGAAGGGAAGGAGCGACAAGGGAATTTGGAGAGTATGTTTTTCTGAAATGGTTTTTGGGGGGCATGTTGCATTTAGGAAGCCCCTATGGTGCCAGAACAGCAAAAAAAAACACATGGCATACCATTTTGGAAACTAGACCCCTTGAGGAACATAACAAGGAATAAAGTGAGCCTTAATACCTCACAGGTGTTCCAGAACAGCAAAAAAAAAACCACATGGCATACCATTTTGGAAAATAGACCCCTTGAGGAACGTAACAAGGAATAAAGTGAGCCTTGATACCCCACAGGGGTTTCACTACTTTTGGATATGTAAAAAAAATGTTTTTTCACTAAAATGTGTGTTTCCCCCCAAATTTCACATTTTTGCATGTCTTAATAGCAGAAAAAAAAGCCCAAAATTTGTAACCCCATCTCTTCTGAGTATGGAGGTACCCCATAAGTTGACCTGAAGTGCACTACGGGCGAACTACAATGCTCAGAAGAGGAGTCATATTTGGCTTTTTGAGAGCAAATTTTGCTCGGAGGGCATGTCGCATTTAGGAAGCCCCTATGGTGCCAGAACAGCAAAACAAACCCACATGGCATACCATTTTGGAAACTAGACTCCTTGAGGAACGTAACAAGGAATAAAGTGAGCCTTCATACCCCACAGGGGTTTCACGACTTTTGCATATGTAAAAAAAAAATTATAATTTGTTCACTAAAATGTGTCTTTCCCCCCAAATTTCACATTTTTGCAAGGGTTAATAGCAGAAAATACCCCCCAAACTTTGTAACCCCATCTCTTCTGAGTATGGAGGTACCCCCATAAGTTGACCTGAAGTGCACTACGGTTGAACTACAATGCTCAGAAGAGAAGGAGTCATATTTGGCTTTTTGAGAGCAAATTTTGCTCGGGGGGCATGTCATATTTAGGAAGCCCCTATGGTGCCAGGAGAGCAAAAAGAACCCACATGGCATATTATTTCGGAAACTACATCCCTCAAGGAACATAACAAGGGGTACAGTGAGTCTTAACACCCCACAGGTGTTTGATAAATATTCATGAAGTGGGATGTGAAAATTAAAAATTGGATTTTCTTACACTAAAATGCTGGGGTTACCCCAAGTTTTTCATTTTCACAAGTGGTAAAAGGAGAAAATGTCACCGTAAGTTTGCAAATACATTTCTTTGGATTAAGGACATACCTCAAGTCTGGGCGTAAACAGCTTGCACACTGGCTTGAGAGGAGCAGGACGCATTCAGGGGCCTTGAGCTTCTGCATTGCAGCCTATGGAGCCAGAACAGTGGGACCCCCCCTCAAGGGGCATTACATGGGGTAAATAACTGGGGTACACTAAATAACTAAAATGGGGTACAGTGGGACATAAAATTATAAAACAGGTTATGTTCCCAGAATGATGACCCAGAGCATAGCCAAAACTAAAAAATATGCCCACCCCAAACCCTATGCTCTGAATCATCATTCTGGGAATGTGACGTGTGTGGCCGTCCCTAACCTGTTGCCTCAAATGTGCACCCCGCTCAGGTGGAGAGAGAGCGTTGCGCATTTGAGGCAACAAGAAAAGTCCCCGATGATAGTGACTCAGTGACCCATGATCCAGAGAAAAAAAATACCCCCAGAGGTATTATCATTTTTTTTTTTTTAGATGTGTTTATTTTGGGCAATTTAGTGGTTTTATGGTGTTAAAATTTGGAATGTACTCTGGATTTGGTACATTGGGGTCAAATTATGGAAAATTTTTATGAAAAGGGAAAATTTAGTACTGCATGGAAGTGTGATACTCCCTGAAGCAGTTTTTAATGCAGAGGCCCGGATGATCGGGGCAAGTGTCACATTGAGTGGTGGTGCCCTTCCGAATTCAGGGCGCTGCATTTGGCCATTTTTTTTTTATTTTTGGCCGCAGCGCTTTCCCCCCCCATACAGTTAGTTACACCAATCACACACAAACTACATACTCACCCCCCCCCCCCCCCCACCCCACACACACACCCGACACCCCTTAAGGACCAGGCCATTTTACACCTTAGGACCAGAGTGTTTTTTGAACATCTGACCACTGTCACTTTAAACATTAATAACTCTGGAATGCTCTTACATATCATTCTGATTTCGAGATTGTTTTTTCGTGACATATTCTACTTTAACATAGTGGTAATTTTTTGTGGTAAATTGCATCCTTTCTTGGTGAAAAATTCCCAAATTTTATGAAAAATTGTTTTATTTAACATTTTTTTTAACTTTGAAGCTCTCTGCTTGTAAGAAAAATGGATATTTCAAATACATTTTATTTTTATTCACAAATACAATATGTCTACTAGAGATGAGCGAACTTACAGTAAATTCGATTCGTCACGAACTTCTCCGCTCGGCAGTTGATGACTTTTCCTGCATAAATTAGTTCAGCTTTCCGGTGCTCCGGTGGGCTGGAAAAGATGGATACAGTCCTAGGAGACTCTTTCCTAGGACTGTATCCACCTTTTCCAGCCCATCGGAGCACCTGAAGGCTGAACTAATTTACGCAGGAAAAGTCATCAACTGCCGAGCGGAGAAGTTCGTGACAAATCGAATTTACTGTAAGTTCGCTCATCTCTAATGTCTACTTCATGTTTGCATCATAAAGTTGACATGTTTTTACTTTTGGAAGACACCAGAGGGCTTCAAAGTTCAGCAGCAATTTTCAAATTTTTTACAAAATTTTCATACTCACTATTTTTCAGTGACCAGTTCAGTTTTGAAGTGTATTTGAAGGGTCTTCATATTAGAAATTCCCCACAAATTACCCCATTATAAAAACTGCACCTTCTAAAGTATTCAAAATTACATTCAGTAAGTGTTTTAACCCTTTAGGTGTTTCACAGGAATAGCAGCAAAGTGAAGGAGAAAATTCAAAATCTTCATTTTTTACACTCACATGTTCTAGTAGACCCAATTTTTTAATTTTTACAAGGGGTAAAAAGGAGAACATTTTTACTGGTATTTGAAACCCAATTTCTCTCGAGTAAGGACATACCTCATATGTCTATGTTAATTTTTCGGCGGGCACAGTAGAGGCCTCAGAAGGGAAGGAGCGACAAATGGTTTTTGGGGGGCATGTCACCTTTAGGAAGCCCCTATGGTGCCAGAACAGCAAAAAAAAAAAAACCCACATGGCATACCATTTTGGAAACTAGACCCCTCGGGGAACATAACAAGTTGTAAAGTGAACCTTAATACCCCACAGGTGATTCACGACTTTTGCATATGTAAAAAAATACAAATAAATTTTTACCTAAAATGCTTGGTTTCCCAAAAATTTTACATTTTTAAAAAGGATAATAGCAGAACATAACTCCCAAAATTTGAAGCCCAATTTCTCCTGATTCATAAAACACCCCATATGGGGGTGAAAAGTGCTCTGCTGGCGCACTACAGGTCTCAGAAGAGAAGGAGTCACATTTGGCTTTTTGAAAGCAAATTTTGCTCTGGGGGCTTGCCGCATTTAGGAAGCCCCTATGGTGCCAGAACAGCAAAAAGAAAAAACAACATGGCATACCATTTTGGAAACTAGACCCCTTGGGGAACGTAACAAGTGGTAAAGTGAACCTTAATACCCCACAGGTGTTTCACGACTTTTGCATATGTAAAAATAAATAAAAAAAATTCCTAAAATGCTTGGTTTCCCAAAAATGTTACATTTTTAAAAAGGGTAATAGAAGAAAATACCCCCCAAAATTTGAAGCCCAATTTCTCCCGATTCAGAAAACACGCCATATGGGGGTGAAAAGTGCTCTGCTGGAGCACTACAGGTCTCAGAAGAGGAGTAGTCACATTTGGCTTTTTTAAAGCAAATTTTGCTCTTGGGGTATGCCGCATTTAGGAAGCCCCTATGGTGCCAGAACAGCAAAAAAAAAAAACACATGGCATACCATTTAGGAAACTAGACACTAGAAACTTGAACATAACAAGGGGTAAAGTGAACCTTAATACCCCACAGGTGTTTCATAACTTTTGCATATGTAAAAAAAAAAAAAATAATTTTTTTTTACCTAAAATGCTTGGTTTCCCAAAAATGTTACATTTTTAAAAACGGTAATAGCAGAAAATACCCCCCAAAATTTGTAACACAATTTCTCCCGAGTACGGCGATACCCCATATGTGACCCTAAACTGTTGCCTTGAAATACAACAGGGCTCCAAAGTGAGAGCGCCATGCGCATTTGAGGCCTGAATTAGGGACTTGCATAGGGGTGGACATAGGGGTATTCTACACCAGTGATTCCCAAACAGGGTGCCTCCAGCTGTTGTAAAACTCCCAGCATGCCTGGACAGTCAGTGGCTTTCTGGCAATACTGGGAGTTGTAGTTTTGCAACAGCTGGAGGCATACTACTTTGGCTGAGAATGCTGGAGATTGTAGTTATGCAACAGCTGGAGACACACTGGTTTGCTACTTAACTCAGTGTTTCACAACCAGTGTGCCTCCAGCTGTTGCAAAACTACAACTCCATGCATGTCCGGTGCATGCTGGGAGTTGTAGTTTGCAACAGCTGGAGGCACACCGGTCGTGAAACACTAAGTTAAGTAAAAAAAAAAAAAACTCTGTGTTTCACAACCAGTGTGCCTTCAGCTGTTGCAAAACTACAACTCTCAGCAGTCACCGACAGCCAACGGGCATGCTGGGAGTTGTAGGTATGCAACCAGCAGATGCACCACTACAACTCCCAGCATGCACTTTTGCTGATTGTGCAAGCTGGGAGTTGTAGTTATACAACAGCTGAAGGTACACTTTTCCATAGAAAAAATGTGCCTCCAGCTGTTGCAAAACTATACGTCCCAGCATGCCCATTGTGGTGGTCTGCCTCCTGCTGCTGCATAACTACAGCTCCCAGCCCTTTTTGCATGCTGGGAACTGTTGCTAAGCAACAGCAGGAGGCTGTCACTCACGTCCAACGATCCACGCTGCAGGTCAGATCCCCGGCATCCCAACAGGGATGCCGGGGATCGGGGTCCCCAGCTGCCGGGGTCCACGTCCCGCTCACGTCCTCCGGAAGAGGGGCGGAGCGGGTTGCGGGAGTGACACCCGCAGCAGGTGCCCTGATTGGTCGGCCGGTAAACCGGCCGACGAATCAGGGCAATCGTGAGGTGGCACCAGTGCCACCTCTCCCCTGCTGGCTATGGCTGATCAGCCAGTAATTCCGGGTCACCGGGTTACTGGAGACCCGATTGACCCAGAATCCGCCGCAGATCGCTGGACTGAATTGTCCAGCGATCTGCGGCCATCGCCGACATGGGGGGTCATCATGACCCCCCTGGGCGATATGCCGCAATGCCTGCTGAACGATTTCAGCAGGCATCGGGCACCGGCTCCACTCCAGATGGCTACAGGAGGCCGGGAAAGCGCATGACGTTCTCATACGTCATGTGTCCTTAAGGACTCGGAAATGGAGACGTATGAGAATGTCATGTGTCCTTAAGGGGTTAAAGAGTACCTGTCACCAAATAAAACTTTTAATATAGTGTTTCTTGTGTAATTAGTAGACACTTTCCCATTCACTTGCTTTTAAAATTATCAACATAAATATGTTTAAAATGTAATAGAAAAAACAGCCACTTGGTGGCTCTGTTCTGTCCCCTGCCACAATTAATAGTGAGTTTGGTCTCCTCCAGGCCTGGCAGGAGACCAAACTCAGGAAGTGCTTCTCTGCATTGAGTTTGATTGGCAGCTGCACAGAGCCTCACTGAAAGCTGCTCAGAACCTCACTGAAAGCTGCACAGGGCCTCACTGAAGGCTGCACAGAGGCTAATTGAAAGCTGCACAGGGCCTCACTGAAAGCTGCACAGAGCCTCATTGAAAGCTGCACAGGGCCCTACTGAAAGCTGCACAGAGTCTTATTGAAAGCTGCACAGGGCCTCACTGAAAGCTGCACAGAGCCTCATTGAAAGCTGCACAGGGCCTCACTGAAAGCTGCACAGAGCCTAACTGAAAGCTGTACAGGGCCTCACTGAAAGCTGCACAGAGCCTCATTGAAAGCTGCAAAGAACCTCACTAAAACATGCATAGAGCTTCACTGAAACATGCATAGAACCTCACTGAAAGCTGCAAAGAGCCTCACTAAAAGCTACACAGAGCCTCATTGAAAGTTGCAAAGAGCCTCACTGAAAGCTGCACAGAGCCTCCCGGAAAGCTGCTCAAAACCTCACCGAAAGCTGCACAGAGCCTCACTGAAAGCTGCACAGAGCCTCATTGAAAGCTGAAAAGAGCCTCACTGAAAGCTACACAGAGCCTCATGGAAAACTGTACAGAACCTCACTGAAAGCTGCACAGAGCCTCATTGAAAGCTGCACAGAGCCTCACTGAAAGATGCACAGAGCCTCACTGAAAGATTATAAGGCCTCACTGAAAGCTGCATAGAGCCTCATTTAAACATGCATAGAGCCTCACTGAAAGCTGCATAGAGCCTCACTGAAAGCTGCACAGAGCCTCACTGAAAGCTGCACAGAGCCTCACTGAAAGCTGCACAGAGCCTCATTGAAAGCTGAAAAGAGCCTCACTGAAAGCTGCACAGAGCCTCATGGAAAGCTGTACAGAACCTCACTGAAAGATGCCCAGAACCTCACTGAAAGCTGCACAGAGCCTCATTGAAAGATGCACAGAGCCTCATTGAAAGCTGCACAGAGCCTCACTGAAAGATGCACAGAGCCTCACTGAAAGATTCATAGATCCTCACTGAAAGCTGCATAGAGCCTCACTTAAACATGCATAGAGCCTCACTGAAAGCTGCATAGAGCCTCAATGAAAGCTGCACAGAGCCTCACTGAAAGCTGCACAGAGCCTCACTGAAAGCTGCAGAGACTCACTGAAAGCTGCAAAGAGCCTCACAAACATGCATAGAGAGAGCCTTACTGAAAGCTGCATAGAGCCTCACTGAAAGCTGCAAAGAACCTCACTGAAAGCTGCACAGAGCCTCACTGAAACATGCATAGAGCCTCACTTAATCATGCATAGAGCCTCACAGAAAGCTGCAAAGAGCTCCTGGCTCCTGGCGCCGGTTCCAGCATTCTGAACAGTTTGTTCCAAATGCTGAGCAGCAGAGTACCCCTTTAATGCATTCAATAGGCTATTATTAATTAGCAGAAAGACAGTATGACACCCTAGTGCAGTTAAGTTCTATACATTAACTTTGGGTCACTGTATGACAAGTACATATCTGTAAACCCATGCCCCTATGTGATTCCCTAGACAATGCCTTTTCTTCATAGCAAATTAGGGTGCATAAGGGGGGCTTAAAATTGTGTCTTAAAATGGAGTCTTTACAGCACCCATCTAGTAACAGTTTATGTCCCAATTCTGAACATAAAGCACTGGAAAATAATAGACAGACTGACATTACAAAGACAATTATTACCCTGACCTTATTAGTAAATGAGGGTCATGAGATAATCCATGATGTTTCAATGCAGATACAAGTTTTTCTCCCATTCCAGCCTGCATGCGGCTCACTGACTATCAAAGAGACACCATAAGCAATTTGTGTTTGCAGAATGGGGCCAAAACACACACAATTATAAATGGCCTTTACAGCTGAGTGCTCCGCAGAATAACTAAATGATAAATAATCCATCGGCTTCATAATGGCTCTGTAACCAGCTAATGTGGCTAAAATAATTGTTGACTAATAGGTTTACAAATGTCTTGTTCTGTCTGCTGTTCTCCCGCACACTGTCCCTATTGATATTAATATGAGGCCGTGTTTAGCCTTTATATGTCACTGTGGCTTCCAGTTACTCAGAGTATCCACTAAAATCATTGCAACATTATGAGTGTCCAGCGTTGTGAATATACACCAAGCTTTCTACTCCCATCCAGATAACTGAAACTTAATTTTGCTTCATTTTCTAAATATATGTATAAATGTTTAAAATTTTATGTCAACCATTTTCTTAGAAAGCATTTCAAAACTGCTGTTACAGTAAATATATCATGAGTTCTTAAAGGGTTTGTCCACTTTGGATAATTTGTGTTAGAGGGCAATATGCTGCAGGTTAGCTGCTACACCCTAATGACCTTTTGTTAAAGGGGTACTCCGGGGAAGTGGAGAAAAATAAAAATGCCCCAAAGCCACCAAAATACCTGTTCTGTGTCCCCTGTAGTTATCCGTGTGGTTTTGCCAGCTCTTGTGGCCCCTGTTGTCTCCTGAATATTATTTTTCATTGCTTGAAGCCCAGACTACAACTCCCATAAGTCAGTGCAGCTCTGTGTAATGGCTGCCAACCAACTGCTTTTGCTATCTGTGTGCATGCTGTGTTGTTGTAAACACACTGGCCCTGATTTACTAAGAGTGGAGTTTAGTTTTCTTTGTGGGTGTTAATTCCCTACAAGTATTTTTTCACGGTATTTACTAATGTTTCTCTACATTTTGCGCTTTTCCCTACATTTTCCTTTTTTTGCTCTGAACTGTAGGGTTTTTCTCAGCTCAAATCCACCGCATTTTCTGTCGAAACCTTAGTAAATATATTGGGATTTTTAGAAAATGTCAGGAACATGCCCCTTTTTGGTGGCCATGTCCCCTTTCCCCGACGGCCATGCACCTTTTTCGGCTCTTCTTAGCAAAATGGAGAATTGGTAAGGTTTTTTTTTTTTTCTTCAATTGTGGTGCAGACAGTTGGGTTTACAATTGTAAATCAGGGCCACTGTACATGTCTTTTCTTTCAAACTATCCTTCCCCCAGCAATAAATCATACTATGCTGTGAATGGCAGCAGTCAGTGATAAGAGCAGCGTTATGTGCTGAGGAGACACTGCTCTGTATAGCTAATGTATGATTTTTAGACAAACACATAGGTTGGTGAGAGGGAAAAGGATGGGCTGTGGGTTTAGTTCCCCGGAGTACCCCTTTAATGGAGTTGTTCCAATAGAGCAAAGTGCAGGAATGGGACGTTTAGACACCATGACACAAATTTTACTGATAACTTCTTGTGCAAATATAATACAACACTTAATCACAGTTTAAGATGCTACAGCTTTTGATCCATATGAATGGATATTTGGTCACTGTCCCTTTAAAAGTTACTTTTACAGCAGATTGCTGAATGGAAGGTCTTTGAGGTGCTCTTTTATCATGTGTTTTATACAGATGTAGACAGATGTTCACAGTTGTTTGCAATCCAATTATCTTATACTTTACTGATGAGGATCTACACAAGTCTGCCTTGCTGTGGTGTAATGTGTAACTAACTAATTTGTATCCACCCCTTCTTCTGGGAGAGGAGGCTGGATTAGGGACTCTTGCCACAGCTATTGGTTTAGGAAGGATCATGTGACTAAGGCATCATTCATCTAATACAATAATGCAAATGTTAACCTTTACACCTCTGAAATACCTCATTATATGTATTATATGTGGTGCAAAACACCTTTGCACATAAACTTAGAGGACCCCTGACACATGTATGTAGTTTGCACAAAGTTTTCTCACAGCCACACAACTTAATGAAGATTGCAGGTGAAGCACTGGTACTGGGACACTACATCCTTAAAATAAAGAAACTGCAGCCAGCACTGCTCCACATGGAATTGACTTTTCCTTTTCACACTTAAGTGTTCTGAATTTACCAATAGTTTATTTAAATGGTGCTTAGCAACTTAGAAATGGTCAGCTGTGCTCAGTATAGGATGACAGTCCACACAAGAGACGGAAGGTTGTAGAACTCACTACTAGAACTTAGCCTTCTGTATTTAATGTAGTGGATCTTATACAGACATTGGGTACATTGTCTACATCCATGATCGATACTTTAAAGAAGTTACCTGTGATCACTATTTATTTTTTTGGATATGCTCAATCACAACCACAACCTTAGTCAGTGCCAGCCGTAGGATGCATGGTGCTCTGTGCAAAAATGCCCCTCCCATTATGTAACGTTGGCATTTGGTGCTTTTGTTCATGTTTTTCTCAGTTTCCCCAGGAGACGTGTGGGCAGGAGGAATTCTTTCATGTCCTAGAACAGAGATTGAAACTGCTGTCCATGTGATTTATTGGTTGCTTTTTATATTTATAACATGTTTTATGGAATATGGGATGACCAAAAAAAACTGCAATTCTAGCAATGTGTATATATATATATATATATATATATATATATTAGTTTAATTATTTTTTTACTGTATTCATTGTGTGGAATTAATAACATGATATTGTTTCGGATATTTCTGAATGTGTTCTGTCATTTTTTTCATGTTTTTCTATTACACCCTTCCTTAGCATGCGTACCAGGAGCTTTTACTGACTGACATACTACATACCCAACTGCCATACAGAGCCCTCATAGTGCCATTTATTGCCCCCTTTGTACCCTTCTGTCTCAAATGGATAGTAAGAGGCAATAAATAGGAAATGGGCATCAAAGAGACTTTGAATGCCCTGGCTGTTCGGCATTTATTGATCATGTATTATTTAGCAAAAGGGAGTACTGAGTCCTGTGCCCATTTGCGTCCCCTGAGTGCCCGGTTAGTCATTTAAAGTCCAGAGTCAATTGCTGACTTGCCTTCTTTGCTCAGCCTAGACTGGTTTAGGGTACACAGAAGATCGCCTGCAGTGCATCCCTGTCCCGTCCTGACCTCTCAAACAGACAAGGTGATCAGTGTCTGACTGGAGTACCTACCACAGGAAATCATTCTGGGGGCCCACATTTTAACACCAATTGTATAATCATTGCTGTATTGTGTAAATATTTGTTTTGTAGCCTCCACCACACAGAAAAAAATGTATAATATAAATATTTGTGGTCAGGGCTAACACATGACTGAAAAGATTTACCTATTACAGTAGACTAACCCTCCTCAGCAGTCCCTGCAAGGAAACCAATTAACACATATGCATAGCATTATAGAATAAAGTGGATGAACTGTGCCCAAAAACCGCGACCGAAGGTTCGCCATCAGAGGACATACCCTATGAAAATGATAAAGAAAAGAGTGGGAGAGGGGGGTTTTGCCAAACGCAATGCACACACTTGTAGGAAGGGGGCGTGTGTTAAATATCCAACGCCCCTCCCACAAATGCAGCCTGATAGTCTTATCACTTGTGGTCAGGGCGAACACGTTAACAGACTTGCCTATTACAGTAAACTAACTCTCTTCAGCAGTCCCTGCAAGGAAACCAATTAACACATATGCATAGCATTATAGAATAAAGCGGTTGAACTGTGCCCAAAAACCCGACCGAGGGGCCACCTTTAGAGGGCAAAAACACAAAGCCGTGCTGGAAAATAATATTTATTGAGAAATTCACAGTACCAAATATCTGAAAACATCGGCCATTTCCCTGTATGGATTTGGAACATAAGTAGAGTAACAGTCTGACTTCCACCTGCCTAACTTCTGAATGATATGCAGAGGGACCTTGTGCCGTGATGCTGCAGAAGCTGCCTCAATCCGAAAAGAGTGTCCTGAGAATTCCCGAGGATTAACTCCCAAAGTGCTGATCAACGAACATATGTGGGAAATGAATTGTGACGTGGTTAGTGCAAATGATCCGAAGGGTAGCAAAGGGTGATCATCAGCTTTGTCACTCAAGACCGACAGTAATTCAGATAACACCGCCAATGGACATCAGGCATTCTGTGAGGGAAAGTATTTTAACCTGCAAGTTTTCATGATGGTGATACCAAGCTCGAAAAACCCATCCCGCTACCTTATCTGAGATATGAGCAAAGGCTTGGACTTAGAGTTAACACAGGAAAATTCCCCCAGCCTGAGGAAGCCATAAAAAGCTAAGAACATGGCCGCTTTGATGACTAAACTAGGGACATAACCAAATGGCGTCTAATAGTGTCTAACGCCTCGGACATGGACCTGAACATGTCCCCTGAAATAGTTTGCTGGGATGGTGCTTTAGGGATACTATGAACCTGAATACCCCTAAGGGCCGATGATTTAACAGCATGAACTGAAAGGATTGATGGTCTGTCCAGGAAAGATAACAAGATGAAGTGTTGTAAACCAGCTAAAAATGTTTTAATTGTGTTATGTGACAAATGTAGTGCTGGGTGTCAAAGAGAAAGGAATATGGAGATGACGCAGATAAGTGGTAAAAGAGTGAAACTCAGTGTCATAGGCTTTCTTAGTGCTCGGTGCTAGGGAGTCTCTGATAAGGTTGCTGGCCACTTGAGCTATAGACGTTCAGTCCATCATTGGATTGTACAGGGTGGGCCATTTATATGGATACACCTTAATAAAATGGGAATGGTTGGTGATATTAACTTCCTGTTTGTGGCACATTAGTATATGTGAGGGGGGAAACTTTTCAAGATGGGTGGTGACCATGGCGGCCATTTTGAATCCAACTTTGTTTTTTTCAATAGGATACATCAAACTTATTGGGTATTTCACAAGAAAAACAATGATGTGCTTAGTTTTAACGTAACTTTATTCTTTCATGAGTTATTTACAAGTTTCTGACCACTTATAAAATGTGTTCAATGTGCTGTCCATTGTGTTGGATTGTCAATGCAACCCTCTTCTCCCACTCTTCACACACACTGATAGCAACACCGCAAGAGAAATGTTAGCACAGGCTTCCAGTATCCGTAGTTTCAGGTGCTGCACATCTCATATGCAAGCCTACTGAGGAAAGGGCCGTGTATAAAGCACATGTGAGCCCTGAAACGCGTCTAGGTATAAGAATATTATACATCACCGCTACCTGACTATTCAACAGTGAACTCAGATCCAGTTCTGCTAAGCAGTACACCATTCCCGGGACCATCTTCCAGGCAGCATTGCCCAGCGCCTGTGACGTCACCCACCATCGAGTTATCTAGAAGTCCGCACTTGCTTCATCGTGTGGTTACCATCTGCAGCGAAACATCAGCAAGCGGCTATCATTACAGCTGGTCTGTGGCAGGCAGACCGCCGCGAGGACGCATGCCAGCGTCTGGTACCACCTAACCGTGCGGACTCCATACTTCCAACTCAAGGTGACTTTTCATCGGGATGTATTGCAGACTGGTAACTATAATTTACCTATTCCATGTTTAAAATTTGGAATCTATATCCTATATGGGACTTGACCTACCTTACGTATAATAATTGGAATCCATACCTTTTAAGGGACATTTGACCTAATTTAAAATATCGGAGGCCGAATTCAAAGCAATATTGCAGTGCCAAAATTCTCAATGCTAGCTATTGGTGTTTGTATAAGTTTTATATTGTAATTTTCCTCGGCACAAGGGCCCTTGTATCTCGAGGAGTTATTGTTTATATTATATTTTATATGCATTTTATATTGTGTAATAAATTTGCACTTTCATATTATAATTGAAGCACGATCCAGTCATCATTTTTACCATTACATCATTGTATAAGGCAACTGATGCTAGCCTAGAGGGGTTGGCTACTTTTCTAGTTTTGTTTCCCTTATCATAACACCAGGTGTAGGTGTACAGCCCTCTTACCTCGGCTAGTTAATTGTGAGCTGCACATCCCCAGTTTTTTTTTTTTACATCTCATATCTTCACAGCATAGACAATTGCCTTCAGATGACCCCAAAGATAAAAGTCTAAGGGGGTCAAATCGGGAGACCTTGGGGGCCATTCAACTGGCCCACAACGACCAATCCACTTTCCAGGAAACTGTTAATCTAGGAATACTTGGACCTGACACCCATAATGTGGTGGTGCACCATCTTGCTGGAAAAAACTCAGGGAACGTGCCAGCTTCAGTGCATAAAGAGGGAAACACATCATCATGCAGCAATTTTGCATATCCAGTGGCCTTGAGGCTTCCATTGATGAAGAATGGCCCCACTATCTTTGTACCCCATATACCACACCATACCATCAATTTTTGTGTTCCAACAGTCTTGGAGGGATCTATCCAATGTGGGTTAGTGTCAGACCAATAGCGGTGGTTTTGTTTTTTAACTTCACCATTCACATAAAAGTTTACCTCATCACTGAACAAAATCTTCGGCATAAACTGAGGGTCCTGTTCCAATTTTAGTTTTGCCCATTCTGCAGCACCTGAAACTACGGATACTGGAAGCCTGTGCTAGCATTTCTCCTGCAGTGTTGCTATCAGTGTGTGAAGAGTGGGAGAAGAGGGTTGCATTGACAATCCAACACAATGGGCAACACATTGAACACATTTTATAAGTGGTCAGAAACTTGTAAATAACTCATGAAAGAATAAAGTTATGTTAAAACCAAGCATATCATTGTTTTTCTTGTGAAATTCCCAATAAGTTTGAAGTGTCACCTGACCCTCTTCCTAATGAAAAAACAAAAGTTGGATTCAAAATGGCCGACTTCAAAATGGCCACCATGGTCACCACCCATCTTGAAAAGTTTCCCCCCTCACATATACTAATGTGCCACAAACAGGATGTTAATATCACCAACCATTCCCATTTTATTAAGGTATATCCATATAAATGGCCCACCCTGTACAATCGCGGGACTGGAGTGCTGACGGGATCCACATGGGGCATGACCTGAGAGAAGAGGTGAAAGTTATCCCTGGACAAGGCATCTGCTACCACATTCAAAACCCAGTACAAAATTTGAATTTGTACTGGAGTGACAAGAACACCCAGTACAACATCTTCTTATGAAACTCATAACCCAAGCATTCTTCGATCTACCTATGTTTACAATCCCCACCATAGCTTCATTATCACAGTAAAATAACACTTTCTGATTACCCCAATTATGCCCCCAAACACATGCAGCTGCTGCAATGGGATAAAATTCAAACAATGCTGAGGTACTTTCAAAACCTACTAATTGTCACGATGCCGGCTGGCAGGTAGTGGACCCTCTGTGCCAGAGAGGGATTGGCGTGGACCGTGCTAGTGGACCGGTTCTAAGCCACTACTGGTTTTCACCAGAGCCCGCCGCAAAGCGGGATGGTCTTGCTGCGGCGGTAGTGACCAGGTCGTATCCACTAGCAACGGCTCACCTCTCTGGCTGCTGAAGATAGGCGCGGTACAAGGGAGTAGGCAGAAGCAAGGTCGGACGTAGCAGAAGGTCGGGGCAGGCAGCAAGGATCGTAGTCAGGGGCAACGGCAGAAGGTCTGGAAACACAGGCAAGGAACACACAAGGAACGCTTTCACTGGCACTAAGGCAACAAGATCCGGCAAGGGAGTGCAAGGGAAGTGAGGTAATATAGGGAAGTGCACAGGTGAAAACCCTAATTGGAACCACTGCGCCAATCAGCGGCGCAGTGGCCCTTTAAATCGCAGAGACCCGGCGCGCGCGCGCCCTAGGGAGCGGGGCCGTGCGCGCCGGGACAGAACAGACGGGGAGCGAGTCAGGTAGGGGAGCCGGGGTGCGCATCGCGAGCGGGCGCTACCCGCATCGCGAATCGCATCCCGGCTGGCAGCGGGATCGCAGCGCCCCGGGTCAGAGGACGTGACCGGAGCGCTGCAGCGGAGGGAGTGAAGCGAGCGCTCCGGGGAGGAGCGGGGACCCGGAGCGCTCGGCGTAACAGTACCCCCCCCCCTTGGGTCTCCCCCTCTTCTTGGAGCCTGAGAACCTGAGGAGCAGACTTTTGTCAAGGATGTTGTCCTCAGGTTCCCAGGATCTCTCTTCAGGACCACAACCCTCCCAGTCTACTAAAAAAAATTTTTTCCCTCTGACCTTTTTGGCAGCCAAAATTTCCTTGACCGAGAAGACGTCCGAGGAGCCGGAAACAGGAGTGGGAGGAACAGACTTGGGAGAAAAACGGTTGAGGATGAGTGGTTTGAGAAGAGAGACGTGAAAGGCATTAGGGATACGAAGAGAAGGAGGAAGAAGAAGTTTATAAGAGACAGGATTAATTTGACACAAAATTTTGAAAGGACCAAGATAGCGTGGTCCCAACTTGTAGCTAGGGACACGGAAGCGGACATATTTAGCGGAGAGCCATACCTTGTCTCCAGGGGAAAAAACGGGGGGAGCTCTTCTTTTCTTATCCGCGAACCTCTTCATGCGTGAAGAAGCCTGTAAGAGAGAATTTTGGGTCTCTCTCCATATAATGGAAAGGTCACGAGAAATTTCATCCACAGCGGGCAGACCAGAGGGCAAGGGGGTAGGGAGGGGGGGAAGAGGGTGACGGCCGTACACCACGAAAAATGGGGATTTGGAGGAAGATTCAGAGACCCTGAAGTTATACGAGAATTCGGCCCATGGAAGGAGATCTGCCCAGTCATCCTGGCGGGAGGAAACAAAATGTCGCAAATAATCACCCAGGATCTGGTTAATTCTTTCTACTTGTCCATTGGACTGGGGATGATATGCAGAGGAAAAATTTAATTTAATCTTGAGTTGTTTACAGAGAGCCCTCCAGAATTTAGACACGAATTGGACCCCTCTATCCGAGACAATCTGCGTAGGCAACCCGTGAAGACGAAAAATGTGTACAAAAAATTGTTTAGCCAACTGAGTCGCAGAAGGAAGACCAGGAAGAGGGATGAAATGTGCCATTTTGGAGAATCGATCAACGACCACCCAAATAACGGTGTTGCCACGGGAAGGGGGTAAATCAGTAATAAAATCCATACCAATCAGAGACCAAGGCTGTTCGGGGACAGGCAGAGGATGAAGAAAACCAGCGGGCTTCTGGCGAGGAGTCTTATCCCGGGCACAGATAGTGCAGGCTCGCACAAAGTCCCCAACATCCGTCTCCAGAGTCGGCCACCAATAGAAGCGGGAGATGAGTTGCACAGATTTCTTGATGCCCGCATGACCTGCGAGATGGGAGGAGTGACCCCATTTGAGGATTCCGAGGCGTTGGCGTGGAGAAACAAAGGTCTTTCCTGGAGGAGTCTGCCTGATGGAGGCAGGAGAAGTGGAGATCAGGCAGTCAGGTGGAATGATGTGTTGCGGAGGGAGATCAACTTCTGAGGCATCCGAGGAACGAGAGAGAGCATCGGCCCTAATGTTCTTATCGGCAGGACGAAAGTGAATCTCAAAATTAAATCGGGCAAAGAACAGAGACCACCGGGCCTGGCGAGGATTCAGCCGTTGGGCAGACTGGAGGTAGGAGAGGTTCTTGTGGTCGGTGTAGATAATAACAGGAAATCTTGATCCCTCCAGCAGATGCCTCCATTCCTCAAGTGCTAATTTAATGGCTAGAAGCTCTCGATCCCCGATGGAGTAGTTCCTCTCCGCTGGAGAGAAGGTCCTAGAGAAAAAACCACAAGTGACAGCATGCCCGGAAGAATTTTTTTTGTAGAAGAACAGCTCCAGCTCCCACTGAGGAGGCATCAACCTCCAATAGGAAGGGTTTGGAAGGGTCAGGTCTGGAGAGCACGGGAGCCGAAGAAAAGGCAGACTTGAGTCGTTTAAAGGAGTCTTCTGCTTGAGGAGGCCAGGACTTGGGATCAGCATTTTTTTTGGTTAAAGCCACGATAGGAGCCACAATGGTAGAAAAATGTGGAATAAATTGCCTGTAATAATTGGCGAACCCCAAAAAGCGTTGGATAGCACGGAGTCCGGAGGGGCGTGGCCAATCTAAGACGGCAGAGAGTTTGTCTGGATCCATCTGTAGTCCCTGGCCAGAGACCAAATATCCTAGAAAAGGAAGAGATTGGCATTCAAACAGACATTTCTCAATTTTGGCATAGAGTTGGTTGTCACGAAGTCTCTGAAGAACCATACGGACATGCTGGCGGTGTTCTTCTAGATTGGCAGAAAAAATTAGGATATCGTCCAGATATACAACAACACAGGAGTATAACAGATCACGAAAAATTTCATTGACAAAGTCTTGGAAGACGGCAGGGGCATTGCACAGTCCAAAGGGCATGACCAGATACTCAAAGTGTCCATCTCTGGTGTTAAATGCCGTTTTCCACTCGTCCCCCTCTCTGATGCGGATGAGGTTATAGGCGCCTCTTAAGTCCAATTTAGTGAAGATGTGGGCACCTTGGAGGCGATCAAAGAGTTCAGAGATGAGGGGTAAGGGGTAGCGGTTCTTAACCGTGATTTTATTAAGACCGCGGTAGTCAATGCAAGGACGTAGGGAGCCATCTTTTTTGGACACAAAGAAAAATCCGGCTCCGGCAGGAGAGGAGGATTTACGGATAAAGCCCTTTTTTAGATTCTCCTGGACGTATTCGGACATGGCAAGAGTCTCTGGGGCAGAGAGAGGATAAATTCTGCCCCGGGGTGGAGTAGTACCCGGGAGGAGGTCGATAGGGCAATCATAAGGCCTGTGAGGAGGTAGAGTCTCAGCTTGTTTTTTGCAGAAAACATCCGCGAAGTCCATATAGGCCTTAGGGAGACCGGTTACTGGAGGAACCACAGAGTTACGGCAAGGGTTACTGGGAACCGGTTTTAGACAGTTCTTGGAACAAGAGGACCCCCAACTCTTGATCTCCCCAGTGGACCAATCCAGGGTTGGAGAATGAAGTTGAAGCCAGGGAAGTCCAAGGAGAATCTCCGAGGTGCAATTGGGGAGGACCAAAAGTTCAATCCTCTCATGATGAGATCCGATGCTCATAAGAAGGGGCTCCGTGCGGAAACGTATGGTACAGTCCAATCTTTCATTATTTACACAATTGATGTAGAGGGGTCTGGCGAGACTGGTCACCGGGATGTTGAACCTGTTGACGAGAGAGGCCAAAATAAAATTTCCTGCAGATCCAGAGTCCAAGAAGGCCACTGTAGAGAAGGAGAAGGCAGAGGCAGACATCCGCACAGGCACAGTAAGACGTGGAGAAGCAGAGTAGACATCAAGGACTGTCTCACCTTTGTGCGGAGTCAGCGTACGTCTTTCCAGGCGGGGAGGACGGATAGGACAATCCCTCAGGAAGTGTTCGGTACTAGCACAGTACAGGCAGAGGTTCTCCATACGGCGTCGTGTCCTCTCTTGAGGTGTCAGGCGAGACCGGTCGACCTGCATAGCCTCCACGGCGGGAGGCACAGGAACAGATTGCAGGGGACCAGAGGAGAGAGGAGCCGAGGAGACGAAACGCCTCGTGCGAACAGAGTCCATATCTTGGCGGAGTTCCTGACGCCTTTCAGAAAAACGCATGTCAATGCGAGTGGCTAGGTGAATAAGTTCATGTAGATTAGCAGGAATTTCTCGTGCGGCCAGAACATCTTTAATGTTGCTGGATAGGCCTTTTTTGAAGGTCGCGCAGAGGGCCTCATTATTCCAGGACAATTCTGAAGCAAGTGTACGGAATTGTACGGCATACTCGCCAACGGAAGAATTACCCTGGACCAGGTTCAACAGGGCAGTCTCAGCAGAAGAGGCTCGGGCAGGTTCCTCAAAGACACTTCGGATTTCCGAGAAGAAGGAGTGTACAGAGGCAGTGACGGGGTCATTGCGGTCCCAGAGCGGTGTGGCCCATGACAGGGCTTTTCCGGACAGAAGACTGACTACGAAAGCCACCTTAGACCTTTCAGTGGGAAACAGGTCCGACATCATCTCCAGATGCAGGGAACATTGGGAAAGAAAGCCACGGCAAAACTTAGAGTCCCCATCAAATTTATCCGGCAAGGATAAGCGTATCCCAGGAGCGGCCACTCGCTGCGGAGGAGGTGCAGGAGCTGGCGGAGGAGATGACTGCTGAAGCTGTGGTAGCAACTGTTGTAGCATAACGGTCAGTTGAGACAGCTGTTGGCCTTGTTGCGCTATCTGTTGTGACTGCTGGGCGACCACCGTGGTGAGGTCAGCGACAACTGGCAGAGGAACTTCAGCGGGATCCATGGCCGGATCTACTGTCACGATGCCGGCTGGCAGGTAGTGGACCCTCTGTGCCAGAGAGGGATTGGCGTGGACCGTGCTAGTGGACCGGTTCTAAGCCACTACTGGTTTTCACCAGAGCCCGCCGCAAAGCGGGATGGTCTTGCTGCGGCGGTAGTGACCAGGTCGTATCCACTAGCAACGGCTCACCTCTCTGGCTGCTGAAGATAGGCGCGGTACAAGGGAGTAGGCAGAAGCAAGGTCGGACGTAGCAGAAGGTCGGGGCAGGCAGCAAGGATCGTAGTCAGGGGCAACGGCAGAAGGTCTGGAAACACAGGCAAGGAACACACAAGGAACGCTTTCACTGGCACTAAGGCAACAAGATCCGGCAAGGGAGTGCAAGGGAAGTGAGGTAATATAGGGAAGTGCACAGGTGAAAACCCTAATTGGAACCACTGCGCCAATCAGCGGCGCAGTGGCCCTTTAAATCGCAGAGACCCGGCGCGCGCGCGCCCTAGGGAGCGGGGCCGCGCGCGCCGGGACAGAACAGACGGGGAGCGAGTCAGGTAGGGGAGCCGGGGTGCGCATCGCGAGCGGGCGCTACCCGCATCGCGAATCGCATCCCGGCTGGCAGCGGGATCGCAGCGCCCCGGGTCAGAGGACGTGACCGGAGCGCTGCAGCGGAGGGAGTGAAGCGAGCGCTCCGGGGAGGAGCGGGGACCCGGAGCGCTCGGCGTAACACTAATCTCTATACCTCAGTTGACCAATAACCTGCTAACCAATGAGACCCACAGACGGCCCCAAAACCGCCGAGGAGGAGGCATCTGTGAATACAGTAGGTGAATGCTCCGTGACTTCTGGTACGAACATTGAAACCCCATTCCACTCAGCAATATATTTATCCCACATGACAAGGTCAGCCATGGCATCTGCATCCAAAGCAATTCAACTATCTTGGTGAGGGAGCGAATGTAGTAAGACCAATAAACGTGAGACAAATGACCTGCCCTGTGGTATTATTCGCTTCGCAAAGACTAACATACCAAGCTTTGTAGCTCAACCTTCGTAGTGACCTGCGTAATCGTAAATTTGTGTAATGTCTCTTTAATTCTGATTAACTTCTCTACTGGCAAACTAGCTTGCAAACTGACCATGTCCAAAACTATACAGAGAAAAGTCATCTGTCTGGCGGGACCTTCCATTTTATTGGGAGACACTGGCATTCCAACTTCCGTAAACAGTCCTAACAACTCTCCCAGCTTGTCAGGCTCCTCACCAGACGGACCAGAAAGTCATCTAAATAGTGGATAACATGTGGGCAACCGACGACATTGATAAAGTGCCCAATGCAGAGCCTGAGCAAGCTGGCTGAAAAGCAAAGGATTGCTCTTGGAACAAAACATTAGTTTGGTTGCAAAGTAATATAAACCGTTCCATTTAACTCCATACCACCTCCAAAGATCCTGCCATATAGGTAATAACTTAAAAGCATCCATGATGTCAGCCTTTGTCAACCAAGTACCAGGACCTAGTTGGATCACGATCTGAATAGCCTCATCGATAGAAGCATAGTGCATCGAGAGGGATGATCGAATTGATACTGGGTATTACAGACGAGTACAGTGCCGACAAATAATAAATCATACGCTTTTTATTGTTAAATTTGCCCCATACTACCCCCACGGGGCTGACTCTCCATGCTTCGAATGGAGGAACCGTGAAAGGGCCAATCATAAACCCCTTCTCTAATTTGTTCTGCAATAGCTCAGATATGACAGCAAGTTATTGCATTCATAGGTGCACTGTGGTAATGCAATCAAGCCTGTATGAAATCCATTAGTGAACCCGTCTACTAACCACTGCACCCAACCAGAGGGTGCGCTGACAAAATTCTGACTAGAGCACGGACCTGCACCCCGCCTAGTCACGCCTGGCCTTTCTGTGAGCAGACCGTACTAGGGTGCACAGAAAGCAAACATGGAGAAGCCTACAGTTACTATAGTTACAGGCAGACAGATTGTAATTGTTTCATATTGGACTCCCTCCTTAAAACTTATATATATATATATATTTTTTTTTTTGTTTGATATATTTTTTTCTCTTTTTTGTTTTTTAATATATACCTGACGAAAAGATAATATTTATATATATGCAACTGACGAATCCATACATAATTTAATATATATATATATATATATATATATATATATATATCTCAATGGCCCTCATTTACTAAGAGTGTTGTGTAGGTTTCTTTGTGGGGTTTAATTCCCTACAACTTATTTTCCATGGTATTTACTAAGGTTTCCCTACAGTTTCCACTTTCCCTACATTTTGTTATTTTTACACATGCTCTGATCTGTCGGGTTTTCCTCAGCTCAAGTCCACCACATTGTATGTGGAAACCTTAGTAAATATGTTGGGATTTTGTGAAAATTTCGGGAACACGCCCCTTTTCGGAGACCACGCCTCCTTTCCCCCACGACCACGCCCCTTTTTCAGGTTTCCATGGCAAAATGGAGAGTTAGTCAGGGTTTTTTCAATTCTGGCGCACAATCTGGTGCAGACAGAATTTCTGGCACAATGTGACAGGATCTGGCGCACAACCCGACAAAACATGTCGGGTTTGCAATAGTAAATAAGGGTCAATGTGTGTGTGTGTGTGTGTGTGTGTGTGTATGTATGTGTGTATGTTCCACAAAAACGTCCAAACCGCTAAAGATATTAACATGAAACTTGGCAAACATGTTGCTTATATGTCAGAAACAAACATGGGATAGGTTATTTAACCATTACCCACCCCCATTTGCTAGGGGCAGGGTTTATGTTTAAAGTCCCATACAAGTCAATATGTTACTGCATAACTTCCAGACGGCCGGAGATATTTCGATAATACTTGGTCACATGTTACTTATATGTCCACTTAAAATATAGGATACTTTATTTAACCCTTAACTACCCCCATTTGTGAGTGTCAGTGTTTTTGATTGCAGTCCCATGCAAATCAATGGGAAATGTATGTTCCCACATAACTTCTGTACGGCTGGAGATATTTCAATACCTGGTACACATATTACAGGTCAGGATATGAGGACGGGATAGGAGATCAGCATAGGAGGTCGGGATAGGAGGTCAGGATAGGAGGTCGGGATAGGAGGTCGGGACACAAGGTAGGGACAGGAGGACGGGATAGGAGGTCGGGATAGGAGGTCGGGACATGAGGTTGGGACAGGAGGTCAGGATATGAGGACAGGATAGGAGATCAGCATAGGAGGTCGGGATAGGAGGTCAGGATAGGAGGTCGGGATAGGAGATCAGCATAGGAGGTCGGGATAGGAGGTCAGGATAGGAGGTCGGGATAGGAGGTCGGGACACGAGGTAGGGACAGGAGGACGGGATAGGAGGTCGGGACATGAGGTTGGGAAAGGAGGTCGGGATAGGAGGATGGGATAGGAGGTCAGGATAGGAGGACAGGATAGGAGGACGGGATAGGAGTTCAGGATATAAGGACTGGATATGGGATTGGGATATGACAACAATATATGAGGACGGGATATGAAGTCAAAAGCTTCCTCTGTTGATTTTTCTCCACAACAAGGATTAGGAAGGAAAAACCGGGCAACGCCAGGTACTCAGCTAGTATAATATATATATATATATATATATATATATATATATATATATCATTCTTTATATATATATATATATATATATAAATATATATATATTTATATATATATATATATATATATATACAGATTAGTTAGGAGCAGTTAGGAGTAGTAAAGGAGTAGTAAAGTATATATATATATATATATATATATATATATATATATATATATATATATACAGATTAGTTAGGAGTAGTTAGGAGTAGTAAAGGGAGGAATCCCGAAAGCTTGTCTCTACAAAATCTTGTTAGTCCAATAAAAAAGGTATTGCAAGATACTGCAACTACCAATGATTTTGCTTTTTATATATATATATATATATATATATACACATATACATGATACTGGACCCTGAACAGTATAAGTGTAATGAACAGAGGGCCGTAACCAAGACTACATAATCCTCATCTCCACCTATACTTAAAGGGGTATTCCGGCCATAGACATCTTATCCCCTATCCGTCACGCCCCCGTCCCATAGACTTGGAGTGGGCGTGGCATCATGTCTCCAGTCTAGGAAACACAGAAGTTTCCGAAACTGAAGCAGCAGCCCCACATAGAATGCGGGTGCTGCACGGAGATCGCGGGGTGTCCCAGCAGTGGGTCTTCCGCGATCAGACATCTTATCCACTTATCCTTTGAATAGGGGATAAGATGTCTATGGCTGGAATACCCCTTTAAGAAGTAAATAAAGACATGTTAACATAGGGGATACATTTTACATAACCGGACTACCCCTTAAAGGGGTATTCCAGGAAAAAACTTTTTTTTTTATATCAACTGGCTCCAGAAAGTTAACAGTTTTATAAATTACTTCTATTTAAAAACCTTAAAGGGGTATTCCAGGCCAAAACTTTTTTTTTAAATATCAACTGGCTCCAGAAAGTTAACAGTTTTATAAATTACTTCTATTTAAAAACCTTAAAGGGGTATTCCAGGCCAAAACTTTTTTTTTAAATATCAACTGGCTCTGGAAAGTTAAACAGATTTGTAAATTACTTCTATTAAAAAAATCTTAATCCTTCCAATAGTTATTAGCTTCTGAAGTTGAGTTGCTGTTTTCTGTCTAACTGCTTTCTGATGACTCACGTCCCGGGAGCTGTCCAGCTCCTATGGGGATACTCTCCCATCATGCACAGCTCCCGGGACGTGACATCATCATTGAGCAGTTAGACAGAAAACTTCAGAAGCTAATAACTATTGGAAGGATTGAGATTTTTTAATAGAAGTAATTTACAAATCTGTTTAACTTTCCGGAGCCAGTTGATATATAAAAAAAAAGTTTTTGGAGCCTGGAATACCCCTTTAATCCTTTCAATAATTATCAGCTGCTGAAGTTGAGTTGTTGTTTTCTGTCTGGCAACAGTGCTCTCTGCTGACATCTCTGCTTTTCTCAAGAACTGCACAGAGTAGAAGAGGTTTGCTATGGGGATTTGCTTCTAAAGTGGGCGGTTCCCAAGACACATGTCATTAGAGAGCTCTTAGACAGAAAAAAACAACTAAACTTCAGAAGCTCATAAGTACTGAAAGGATTAAGATTTTTTAATAGAAGTAATTTACAAATCTGTTTAACTTTCTGGAGCCAGTATATAAAAAACATTTTTTTCCTGGATAACCCTTTTAACTTATAACTACTAAAGTTATCAACTGCCGGTGCCTGGTTTGAATGCAGCTGTACCAGCACCACGGACTGCACGGTCGGCAGCGCTGCAGCCCCTCCATATATGCCCCTGCCGTACCAACAAGGGTGGAGGAAGTACCTCAACTTACAATGAATGAAGTAATTGCATCGCCGATCACTTGCACTTACCGCCCACAGACCAGGAATACTTCATACCACGCCGGCAACCACCGCAACCGCTACTCCACTTCACGTCTCACAGGGGACTTACAAGCTCACAGCAGTGCACAGGAACTGAAACACCACCAAACATAACGCACGCACCTGTGGGAAGGGGGGGGGCGTGCATTAAATATCCAATGCCCCTCCCACAAATGCAGCCTGATAGGCTTATCACATATATCTCACATTGGGGTAAGAATATTTTTTTTTATTTATAATAATACTGTAAGCCTCTATATAATAGTCACATAGCTACCAAATAATACCAGTACACAAGTATTATGCAAATATTATCCCCATATATATTTATACCATACTGTTATTATTATATATTACCAATAATACCAGTATGCAAGGATAAATATTATCACCATACATATCAACATCATACTGTTACTGACAAAATCCTGAACTCCAATGTTACCAATGCTATGCACCGACCCATTTCAGTAAAGCCATGCACCCTGTGACCATGTGACTTGTGACATTTTGTCTCTTGCCGGGAAAGGTCAGAGACAACAGTAAAATACAAAAACTTGCACTAAAGCACTTCTGGGTGTGGGTCCCGTGCATGAAAACAGAACAAAGCAATGCACATAGGTAATAAAGGCATTAATTTTTCATGTAAATTTGTTTTCCCTTAGTCCTAACAGCAGCACAAGTGGGGTGTTTCTGCCCCTGTGAAGCTGGCAGAATGGTGGAATTTATTGAAGTAATTAAAGTAATTAAAAATAATTAGGGCCCCTATAAAAAGCGCCCTCTCCTAGGCCATATTGCTTTATAACAAGAAAATTAAATAAAATAAGGGCGGGAAATTTGTTTGCTGCATTTAGGACTAAGGGAAAACAAATTTACGTTAAAAATTAACGCTTCCCTGTCGTCTTAACCAGCAGCACAAGTGGGGATTTAGCAAGGAACAAACAAAAAATAGGGAGGGACTAAGGAAGAACGGCATTTAGGATGGACTGCCCAGAGGCCAACTCTTCCGAACATCTGGCATTAACCCTGTAATAATTTATAAACATATTATGCGTGCTCCAGGAGGCAACAGCGCAAAATTGTTCCAAGAGAACAGGTTTCCTTTCGCAAATGAGGTAGCAACTGCCTGAGTAGAAAGGGCAGTGACAAAGGAAGGAGGAGTTAAATCCTGGGCTACAAAAGTTTTCCAGATTGCCTCCTTGACCCATCTACTCAGAGAGGGTTTAGAGGCTTTAAGTCCTTTGTTTTTCCCCAAAAAAGTCACTAGAAGTTTCTCAGATCTTCTGAATTCCACGGTTCTTGCAATGTAAATTCTGAGGACTCTTGAAATCTCCAAGGTACGATCTGCTACTTCCTTGGGAGAGGATGGATTAGGACACAAGACTGGTAAGGAGATGACTTGATTTATGTTTGAGAAAGTTGAAACTTTGGGAACAAAGGTAGGTAAGTATCTCAATAGGACTCTGTCCTGGAGTAAGAGAGTGTATGGCTCAAAAGCCGAAAGGGCCTGAAGTTTGCCAATCCTTTTGGCTGAGGTGATGGCCAATAAAAAAAAAGTGACTTTAAGGGATAAATTCCTAAAGTAAACCTCCTACAAAGGTTCAAAGGGGGGAGAGCATAACCCCTTAAGAACAATAGACAAATCCCACTGGGGAATAGGTTTGAGGACACTAGGCTTAAGTCTTTCAACTCCCTTGAAGAACATTCTGATTAGGGCATCTTGAGACAAAGATCTGCCTAGACAGGCAGAAAGTGCTTCAACTTGCATCTTTAACCCCTTAACGACCATGGACGTGTATACACGTCCAATGACCATTACCGAGGTATGACGCGGGCTCCCGACTCAAGCCCGCGTCATACCGGCCGTCCCAAAGCTGATTCTTGCAGCGGGGGGCCGGCGTTAATAGCCGACATGCAGCGATCGCCGGGCCAGCTATTAACCATTTAGATCGCCGCTGTCAAAGCTGACAGTGGCGTCTAAAGGTGCCTGTATCCAGTCCCTGGTGGTCCAGTGGGGTGGATCGCTCCCCCGCAGCGCGATCGCGGGGGAGCAATCCACAACTGAGGTAGCCTGAGGGCTTACCTCTCCTCCTGTGTCGGCTCCGGCTCTCTGAATGATACAGCCTGGAAGGGCAAGGCTTTATCAATCGAGCGCAGAGCACACAGATGAATGGGATTGTATGTAATCCCATTCATATGTATGAGGAATCAAATGATACCTCCTAAAAGTCCCCTAAGGGGACTAAAAGTGTAAAAGAAAAAAAGGTTAAAAAAAAGTTTAACACACACACACATTAACCCCTTCCTTATTAAAAGTTTAAATCACCCCCCTTTTCCAAATTCCATAGAAATAATATATAAACATAATAAAAATAAACATATGTGGTATTGCCGCGTGTGTAAATGTCCGAACTATAAAAATATATCATTATTTAAACCGCACGGTCAATGGCGTATGCGCAAAAAAATTCCAAAGTCCAAAATAGCGTTTTTTTGGTCACTTTTTATATAATGAAAAAGTGAATAAAAAGCGATCAAAAAGTCCCATCAATACAAAAATGGTACCAATAACAACTTCAGATCACGTAGCAAAAAATTTGCCCTCATACCGCCCCATATGCAGAAAAATAAAAAAGTTATAGGGGTCAGAAAATGACAATTTTAAACGTATACATTTTCCTGCATGTAGTTATGATTTTTCCCAGAAGTACAACAAAATCAAACCTATATAAGTAGGGTATCATTTTAATTGTATGGACCTACAGAATAAAGAGAAGGTGTAATTTTTACCGAAAAATGTACTGCGTAGAAACGGAAGCCCCCAAAATTTACAAAATGGCATTTTTTCTTCAATTTTGTCGCACAATTATTTTTTTTTTCTGTTTTGCCGTAGATTTTTGGGTAAAATGACTGATCTCACTGCAAAGTAGAATTGGTGGTGCAAAAAATAAGCCCTCACATGGATTTTTAGGTGCAAAATTGAAAGGGTTATGATTTTTAAAAGGTGAGGAGGAAAAAATGAAAGTGCAAAAACGGAAAAACCCGTGGTCCTTAAGGGGTTAAAGTGGATGGGCTAAGACCTTTGTCAAGGCCATCCTGAAAAAATTGAAGTAAAGCAGAAAGAGGAGGATCTGAAGCAACTACCTCTTTTGCAGTGCACCATTGAAGGAAAATCTGATTTAGTCTAGAGTAAGCCTTGTTGGTTGACTCTGCCCTAGAGTGTGCAATAGTTCACAAGACCTCCAAGGAAAGCCCACAACCTAGTAGGGTCCTGTCAATCTCCAGGCTGTCAAATTGAGTCTCCTCAGATCTAGGCAGGAGCCTGTGTTGTGACACACAAGGTTATGCACGGGGGAGAAGCCTCCAATAACACCCTCGACTCATCCGCATGAGCTGGGTGAACCAGGACCTCTTCAGCCAGAATGGCATGATGGCAATCATTGATGCCTAGTCTTCCATGACTTTAACTAATACCCTTGGTAGCATGGAAATTGGAGGGAATACATAGGCCAGCCTGAACCTCCATGGAATGAACAGTGCATCTATCGCCACACGATTGTCCTCTTTGTATAAAGAGCAAAACCTTCTCACTTTGGCGTTCAGATGAGTTGCCATGAGATCGATCTCTGGCACACCCCACCGTAGAGTTGTCTTCTTGAAGGCTATGACTTAGATGATCCGCAACGATGTTGAGGTCTACCTTGATATAGACTGCTGATAGGTGGGTTAGATTGGTTTCTGCCCAAGAAATAATTAGTCTGGTCTCCTTAACCCCTTAAGGACTCAGGGCTTTTCCGTTTTTGCACTTTCGTTTTTTCCTCCTTACCTTTTAAAAATCATAACCCTTTCAATTTTCCACCTAAAAATCCATATTATGGCTTATTTTTTGCGTCGCCAATTCTACTTTGCAGTGACATTAGTCATTTTACCCAAAAATGCACGGCGAAACGGAAAAAAAAAATCATTGTGCGACAAAATCGGAAAAAAAACGCCATTTTGTAACTTTTGGGGGCTTTCGTTTCTACGCAGTGCATATTTCGGTAAAAATTACACCTTATCATTATTCTGTAGGTCCATACGGTTAAAATGATACCCTACTTATATAGGTTTGATTTTGTCGCACTTCTGGAAAAAATCATAACTACATGCAGGAAAATTTATACGTTTAAAAATGTCATCTTCTGACCCCTATAACTTTTTTATTTTTCCATGTATGGGGTGGTATGAGGACTCATTTTTTGCGCCGTGATCTGAAGTTTTTATCGGTATGATTTTTGTTTTGATCGGACTTTTTGATCACTTTTTATTCATTTTTTAATGATATAAAAAGTGACCAAAATACGCTTTTTTGGACTTTGGAATTTTTTTGCGCGTACGCCATTGACCGTACGGCTTAATTAATGATATATTTTTATAGTTCGGACATTTACGCACGCGGCGATACCACATATGTTTATTTTTTATTTTTTTTACACTGTTTTATTTTTTTTATGGGAAAAGGGGGGTGATTCAAACTTTTATTAGGGAAGGGGTTAAATGACCTTTATTAACACTTTTTTTTTACATTTTTTTTGCAGTGTTATAGGTCCCATAGGGACCTATAACACTGCACACACTGATCTCTAATGCTGATCACTGGCGTGCATTAACACGCCTGTGATCAGCATTATCGGCGCTTGACTGCTCCTGCTTGGATCTCAGGCACGGAGCAGTCATTCGTCAATCGGACACCGGGGAGGCAGGTAAGAGCCCTCCCGGTGTCCGATCAGCTGTTCGGGATGCCGCAATTTCACCGCGGCGGTCCCGAACAGCCCGACTGAGCAGCCGGGTCACTTTCACTTTCACTTTAGAAGCGGCGGTCAGCTTTGACCGCCGCTTCTAAAGGGTTAATACCGCACATCGCCGCGATCGGCGATGTGTGGTATTAGCCGCGGGTCCCGGCCGTTGATTAGCGCCGGGACCCACGCGATATGATGCGGGATCGCGGCGCGATCCCGCTTCATATCGCGGGAGCCCGCGCAGGACGTAAATATATACGTCCTGCGTCGTTAAGGGGTTAAGGAGAACTTGAGACTTCGTGCCTCCCTGTCTGTTGATATAAAGCGATTTAGGAAACGAAGATCTATGATCAAATAATGAGGCCATATATGGTAACAATAATGATAATCTTTATTAAACACGTTAAAAAACATGCAACAAAATACTGAACAGGTATTGGTAAAACAGGGTACACATACTGAAGAAAAAGAGGTGAGTGTATCATGACCCTTGACAAAGCTATCTGCGAAAACGCGTTCGGGGTGAGGTATCATGAGTGAGGGTGCATGGCTTGGCATTCATATTGCATTTATGTTGCTTTATAATCCCTTTTTCCTTTAGCCAGCGTTGTTTAATATCCCAGCTTGATAGCCTTGCTCTTGTGCAGTGTCTCACTTATAAGTGATCTCACGTATATACTTACCTGTTCATTTATCATCATTTACGTTATTTTTGCATTTATTTCCAACGCGCTCAGTTTAACTACTTATGTGATACACTCACCTCTTTTTCTTCAGTATGTGTACCCTGTTTTACCAATACTTGTTCAGTATCTTGTTGTATGTTTTTTAACATGTGTTTAATAAACATTATCATTATTGTTACCATATATGGCCTTATTGTTTGGTGAGAGTATTTTCAGTGGCCTATGGTTATTTACTATTGTTACGCCTAGCGCTCCGGGTCCCCGCTCCTCCCCGGAGCGCTCACGGCGTCTCTCTCCCCGCAGCGCCCCGGTCAGTCCCGCTGACCGGGAGCGCTGCACTGTCATGGCCGTCGGGGATGCGATTCGCACAGCGGGACGCGCCCGCTCGCGAATCGCATCCCAGGTCACTTACCCGTCCCGGTCCCCTGCTGTCATCTGCTGGCGCGCGCGGCTCCGCTCTCTAGGGCGCGCGCGCGCCAGCTCTCTGCGACTTAAAGGGCCAGCGCACCAATGATTGGTGCCTGGCCCAATTAGCTTAATTGGCTCCCATCTGCTCCCTGCCTTTATCTGACCTCCTCCCATGCACTCCCTTGCCGGATCTTGTTGCCTTGTGCCAGTGAAAGCGTTTAGTGTGTCCAAAGCCTGTGTACCTGAACTTCTGCTACCCATCCTGACTACGAACCTTGCCGCCTGCCCCCGACCTTCTGCTACGTCTGACCTTGCCTCTGCCTAGTCCTTCTGTCCCACGCCTTCTCAGCAGTCAGCGAGGTAGAGCCGTTGCTAGTGGATACGACCTGGTTGCTACTGCCGCAGCAAGACCATCCCGCTTTGCGGCGGGCTCTGGTGAAAACCAGTAGCCTCTTAGAACCGGTCCACTAGCACGGTCCACGCCAATCCCTCGCTGACACAGAGGATCCACTACCTGGAAGCCGAATCGTGACAGTAGATCCGGCCATGGATCCCGCTGAGGTGCCGCTGCCAAGTCTCGCTGATCTTCCCACGGTGGTCGCTCAGCAATCGCAGCAGATTGCCCAACAAGGACAGCAGCTGTCGCAGTTGACCGCCATGTTACAGCAAATTCTGCCTCTGCTACAGCAGCAACCATCTCCTCCGCCAGCTCCTGCACCTCCTCCGCAGCGAGTGGCCGCTCCTAACCTCCGCTTGTCCCTGCCGGACAAATTTGATGGGGACTCCAGACTCTGCCGTGGATTTTTGTCTCAGTGTTCCCTGCATATGGAGATGTTGTCAGACTTGTTTCCTACAGAACGGTCTAAGGTGGCGTTCGTAGTGAGCCTTCTTTCAGGAAAGGCCTTGTCTTGGGCCACACCGCTCTGGGACCGCAATGATCCTGCCACAGCCACAGTCCAGTCCTTCTTTGCTGAAGTCCGAAGTGTCTTTGAGGAACCTGCCCGAGCCTCTTCTGCTGAGACTGCCTTGCTGAACCTGGTCCAGGGTAATTCTTCCGTTGGCGAGTACGCCATACAATTCCGTACTTTTGCTTCTGAACTATCCTGGAATAATGAGGCTCTCTGCGCGACCTTTAAAAAAGGCCTATCCAGTCGCATCAAGGATGTGCTGGCCGCACGAGAGATTCCTGCCAACCTCCAAGAACTCATCCATCTAGCTACCCGCATTGACATGCGTTTTTCTGAGCGACACCAAGAGCTCCGCCAGGAAAAAGACTTAGATCTCTGGGCACCTCTCCCACAGCATCCTTTGCAGTCTATGCCTGGGCCTCCCGCCGAGGAGGCCATGCAAGTGGATCGGTCTCGCCTGACCCAGGAAGAGAGGAATCGCCGTAGAGAAGAAAATCTCTGTCTGTACTGTGCCAGTACCGAGCATTTCTTGGTGGATTGCCCTATCCGTCCTCCACGCCTGGGAAACGCACGCACGCACCCAGCTCACGTGGGTGTGGCATCTCTTGGTTCTAAGTCTTCTTCTCCACGTCTCACGGTGCCCGTGCGGATTTCTCCTACAGCCAACTCCTCCCTCTCAGCCGTGGCCTGCTTGGACTCTGGTGCCTCCGGGAATTTTATTGTGGAGTCCTTTGTTAATAAATTCAGCATCCCGGTGACCCGTCTCGCCAAACCGCTCTACATTTCCGCGGTCAACGGAGCCAGATTGGACTGCACCGTGCGTTACCGCACAGAACCCCTCCTGATGTCTATCGGACCCCACCACGAAAGGATTGAGTTCTTCATTCTCCCCAGTTGTACCTCTGAGGTCCTCCTCGGTCTGCCATGGCTCCGGCTTCATTTCCCCACCCTTGATTGGACCACCGGGGAGATAAAGAACTGGGACTCTGCCTGCCATAGGAAGTGCCTCTCCCCCCCTCCCAGTCCCGTCAGGCAAACCTCTGTGCCTCCTCATGGCCCCCGTCCTGGTGTCACACTGCCCCGTGCCAGGCTTCGCCCTCTGCCCTCCCTCCCCATTCCCACTCCTGCTGTACTGCCTGCCGTTGAGGAAACCCTCCATTTTTTCCCGGTGTCCTCATCCCAGGGGAGGCAGTTGCCGGTCAAAGAAAAGGGGAGACCTAAGGGGGGGGGTACTGTTACGCCTAGCGCTCCGGGTCCCCGCTCCTCCCCGGAGCGCTCACGGCGTCTCTCTCCCCGCAGCGCCCCGGTCAGTCCCGCTGACCGGGAGCGCTGCACTGTCATGGCCGTCGGGGATGCGATTCGCACAGCGGGACGCGCCCGCTCGCGAATCGCATCCCAGGTCACTTACCCGTCCCGGTCCCCTGCTGTCATCTGCTGGCGCGCGCGGCTCCGCTCTCTAGGGCGCGCGCGCGCCAGCTCTCTGCGACTTAAAGGGCCAGCGCACCAATGATTGGTGCCTGGCCCAATTAGCTTAATTGGCTCCCATCTGCTCCCTGCCTTTATCTGACCTCCTCCCATGCACTCCCTTGCCGGATCTTGTTGCCTTGTGCCAGTGAAAGCGTTTAGTGTGTCCAAAGCCTGTGTACCTGAACTTCTGCTACCCATCCTGACTACGAACCTTGCCGCCTGCCCCCGACCTTCTGCTACGTCTGACCTTGCCTCTGCCTAGTCCTTCTGTCCCACGCCTTCTCAGCAGTCAGCGAGGTAGAGCCGTTGCTAGTGGATACGACCTGGTTGCTACTGCCGCAGCAAGACCATCCCGCTTTGCGGCGGGCTCTGGTGAAAACCAGTAGCCTCTTAGAACCGGTCCACTAGCACGGTCCACGCCAATCCCTCGCTGACACAGAGGATCCACTACCTGGAAGCCGAATCGTGACAACTATATAGTGCCCGATTTCTTATTGACAGAAGATCTATGATCATGCGCCAGTTCCCCGATGGTTTTGGCACTAGAAAGATTGGAGAGTAGACTCCCAATCCCCTCTGATCAGGGGGAACATCTTTTAGCGCATGTTTTTCTATATACTGAGAACAGAGTCCTCCAGAACTGACAGTAACATGGTCAAAACAAATTTCCTTGGCAGATGGGAAATTAAATCTATCTTGTACCCTGACTTGACAATTTCTAGAACCCAAGGATCCTGGATTTCTTGCATCCAGGTATTTAGAAACAAACTTAAGCTGCCTCCAAGGGGGATTGGTAGACAATCTTTCTACCTGAAAACTTAGAAGGGAAGGGAGAGGGAAAACGTTGGTGGGAGTCGGATTTGCGGTGGGAGTCGGATTTGCGGTCTTTACCACGGTCGCGTCCACCACCACACTTTTGGTTTGAATGGCGCTTCTGAGACCTGGGAGAGCCCTGGTACTTTCCTCCTCTACCTCTGCCATGAAAGGCTTGAACAGGAAAGCATTTGCCTTTTTTCTCAGCAAAGCCTTCCATTATACGATGTAATTCTGATCCGAAGAGCCAACCAGGTTCCTAAGGGAGCCCACAAAGATAAAATTTAGAGGCGTTATCAGCCATCCAGGGATGTAGCCATAATGGGTGTCTACTTTCAGACAAAAGGCCCATAGATTTTGCAGCAAGTCTAAGGTGTTGTTGCGCTGCCTCACATAGGAAGCCCATACCAAGAAGGAGAGTTTTGAACAACATCAGGGATGTCCTCCCTGGCGACATTTCCCTCAATGGCAGACTGGATACGGAGAATACGCTCCTTGACAAAGTTTACAACTTCAGAAGAAGCTAGGACAACAGTAGCGGAGGCCAAAGACGCCGAATATTAAACGTCTCAGTAAGGATTCCCCTTTCCTATCCAGGAGATCCTGGAGACTACTGCCGTCATCAGCAGGGACTAAAACTCTCTTGGATAACTTAATGACTGCCATATCAATGTTAAGAGGTAGAACCCAGGACTCCGACACATTTTCAGGAAGAGGATACATCAGCTTGAATCTTTTAGTAAGAATGGGAGGATTGTCAGGATGTTTCCATTCAGAAACCATCAATTTTCTGAGTGAGTCATCCACTTTGAAAGCCCAAGGCCCTCTAGAGGTGGATGTTAAGGCTTCCCCTTGATCAACATCCTGATGGCATGATCGGATGGATCGAAGTAATCTCTGTGTTTTTTCCACAGGAAAGAGAGACGGAGCAATTACTTCCTCAATGGACTCTTCAGAACGATCTCCTACTGACATAAGAGAATCTTAAACCATAGAGTCAGGACTAGAAGAAATTCTAGGTCTTTTAGTGGAAAGAGAGCTTTTGATTTCATTTATGTAGTTCCCCATGAATTCTTTCATCCAGACAAACATATCCTGGACCGTAGGCTCAGCTGGATTAGGGGGTGGACGGCATCCAGGACACCTATTAAATTCATAGGAATCTGGAAGCGGGGTTCCGCAATCAGCACAGGAGAGAGGTCGTCTTTTGGAGGAAGAGTTGTGTCTCCCAGAATAGGGATCACCAGAAGGTGGAGTAAAAATACAGTGCATAGTGAAAGTATTCGGCCCCCTTGAACTTTTCGACCTTTTGCCACATTTCAGGCTTCAAACATAAAGATATAAAACTGTAATTTTTGTGAAGAATCAACAACAAGTGGGACACAATCATGAAGTGGAACGAAATTTATTGGATATTTCGAATTTTTTTAACAAATAAAAAACTGAAAAATTGAGCGTGCAAAATTATTCAGCCCCCTTAAATTAATACTTTGTAGCGCCACCTTTTGCTGCGATTACAGCTGTAAGTCGCTTGGGGTATGTCTCTATCAGTTTTCCACATCGAGAGACTGACATTTTTGCCCATTCCTCCTTGCAAAACAGCTCGAGCTCAGTGAGGTTGGATGGAGAGCATTTGTAAACAGCAGTTTTCCATTCTTTCCACAGATTCTCGATTGGATTCAGGTCTGGACTTTAACTTGGCTATTCTAACACCTAGAAATGTTGCTTTGTGAACCATTCCTTTGTAGATTTTGCTTTATGTTTTGGATCATTGTCTTGTTGGAAGACAAATCTCCGTCCCAGTCTCAGGTCTTTTGCAGACTCCATCAGGTTTTCTTCCAGAATGGTCCTGTATTTGGCTCCATCCATCTTCCCAACAATTTTAACCATCTTCCCTGACCCTGCTGAAGAAAAGTAGGCCCAAACCATGATGCTGCCTCCACCATGTTTGACAGTGGGGATGGTATGTTCAGGGTTATGAGCTGTGTTGTGTTTTGCATTGTTGCCAAAAAGTTCGATTTTGGTTTCATCTGACCAGAGCACCTTCTTCCACATGTTGGGTGTTTCTCCCAGTTGGCTTGTGGCAAACTTTAAACAACACTTTTTATGGATATCTTTAAGAAATGCTTTCTTCTTGCCACTCTTCCATAAAGGCCAGATTTGTGCAGTCTACGACTGATTGTTGTTGTTACGCCGAGCGCTCCGGGTCCCCGCTCCTCCCCGGAGCGCTCGCTACACTCTCCTCACTGCAGCGCTCCGGTCACATCCACTGACCCGGGGCGCTGCGATACCGCCTCCAGCCGGGATGCGATTCGCGATGCGGGTAGCGCCCGCTCGCGATGCGCACCCCGGCTCCCGTACCTGACTCGCTCTCCATCAGTCCTGTCCCGGCGCGCGCGGCCCCGCTCCCTAGGGCGCGCGCGCGCCGGGTCTTTGCGATTTAAAGGGCCACTGCGCCGCTGATTGGCGCAGTGGTTCCAATTAGTGTTATCACCTGTGCACTTCCCTATATCACCTCACTTCCCCTGCACTCCCTCGCCGGATCTTGTTGCCATCGTGCCAGTGAAAGCGTTTCCTTGTGTGTTCCTAGCCTGTGTTCCAGACCTCCTGCCGTTGCCCCTGACTACGATCCTTGCTGCCTGCCCCGACCTTCTGCTACGTCCGACCTTGCTTCTGTCTACTCCCTTGTACCGCGCCTATCTTCAGCAGCTAGAGAGGTTGAGCCGTTGCTAGTGGATACGACCTGGTCACTACCGCCGCAGCAAGACCATCCCGCTTTGCGGCGGGCTCTGGTGAAAACCAGTAGTGACTTAGAACCGATCCACTAGCACGGTCCACGCCAATCCCTCTCTGGCACAGAGGATCCACTACCTGCCAGCCGGCATCGTGACAGTAGATCCGGCCATGGATCCCGCTGAAGTTCCTCTGCCAGTTGTCGCTGACCTCACCACGGTGGTCGCCCAGCAGTCACAACAGATAGCGCAACAAGGCCAACAGCTGTCTCAACTGACCGTTATGCTACAGCAGTTACTACCACAGCTTCAGCAATCATCTCCTCCGCCAGCTCCTGCACCTCCTCCGCAGCGAGTGGCCGCTTCTGGACTACGACTATCCTTGCCGGATAAGTTTGATGGGGACTCTAAGTTTTGCCGTGGCTTTCTTTCCCAATGTTCATTGCACTTGGAGATGATGTCGGACCAGTTTCCCACTGAAAGGTCTAAGGTGGCTTTCGTAGTCAGCCTTCTGTCTGGAAAAGCTCTGTCATGGGCCACACCGCTCTGGGACCGCAATGACCCCGTCACTGCCTCTGTACACTCCTTCTTCTCGGAAATTCGAAGTGTCTTTGAGGAACCTGCCCGAGCCTCTTCTGCTGAGACTGCCCTGTTGAACCTGGTCCAGGGTAATTCTTCCGTTGGCGAGTATGCCGTACAATTCCGTACTCTTGCTTCAGAATTATCCTGGAATAATGAGGCCCTCTGCGCGACCTTTAAAAAAGGCCTATCCAGCAACATTAAAGATGTTCTGGCCGCACGAGAAATCCCTGCTAATCTACATGAACTCATTCACCTAGCCACTCGCATTGACATGCGTTTTTCCGAAAGGCGTCAGGAGCTCCGCCAGGATATGGACTCTGTTCGCACGAGGCGTTTCTTCTCCCCGGCTCCTCTCTCCTCTGGTCCCCTGCAATCTGTTCCTGTGCCTCCCGCCGTGGAGGCTATGCAGGTCGACCGGTCTCGCCTGACACCTCAAGAGAGGACACGACGCCGCATGGAGAATCTCTGCCTGTACTGTGCTAGTACCGAACACTTCCTGAAGGATTGTCCTATCCGTCCTCCCCGCCTGGAAAGACGTACGCTGACTCCGCACAAAGGTGAGACAGTCCTTGATGTCTACTCTGCTTCTCCACGTCTTACTGTGCCTGTGCGGATATCTGCCTCTGCCTTCTCCTTCTCTACTGTGGCCTTCTTGGACTCCGGATCTGCAGGAAATTTTATTTTGGCCTCTCTCGTCAACAGGTTCAACATCCCGGTGACCAGTCTCGCCAGACCCCTCTACATCAATTGTGTAAACAATGAAAGATTGGACTGTACCATACGTTTCCGCACGGAGCCCCTTCTAATGTGCATCGGATCTCATCACGAGAGGATTGAACTTTTGGTCCTCCCCAATTGCACTTCTGAAATTTTCCTTGGACTTCCCTGGCTTCAACTTCATTCCCCAACCCTGGATTGGTCCACTGGGGAGATCAAGAGTTGGGGGCCCTCTTGTTCCAAGGACTGCCTAAAACCGGTTCCCAGTAACCCTTGCCGTGACTCTGTGGTTCCTCCTGTAACCGGTCTCCCTAAGGCCTATATTGACTTTGCGGATGTTTTTTGCAAAAAACAAGCTGAGACTCTACCTCCTCACAGGCCTTATGATTGTCCTATCGACCTCCTCCCGGGCACTACTCCACCCCGGGGCAGAATCTATCCTCTGTCCGTCCCAGAGACTCTTGCCATGTCTGAATACGTCCAGGAAAATTTAAAAAAGGGCTTTATCCGTAAATCCTCCTCTCCTGCCGGAGCCGGATTTTTCTTTGTGTCCAAAAAAGATGGCTCTCTACGTCCTTGCATTGACTACCGCGGTCTTAATAAAATCACGGTTAAGAACCGCTACCCCCTACCCCTCATCTCTGAACTCTTTGATCGCCTCCAAGGTGCACACATTTTTACCAAACTGGACTTAAGAGGTGCTTATAATCTCATCCGCATCAGAGAGGGGGATGAATGGAAAACGGCATTTAACACCAGAGATGGACACTTTGAGTATCTGGTCATGCCCTTTGGCCTGTGCAACGCCCCTGCCGTCTTCCAAGACTTTGTTAATGAAATTTTTCGTGATCTCCTATACTCCTGTGTTGTTGTATATCTGGACGATATCCTGATTTTTTCTGCCAATCTAGAAGAACACCGCCAGCATGTCCGTATGGTTCTTCAGAGACTTCGTGACAATCAACTCTATGCCAAAATAGAGAAATGTCTGTTTGAATGCCAATCTCTTCCTTTCCTAGGATACTTGGTCTCTGGCCAGGGACTACAAATGGATCCAGACAAACTCTCTGCCGTCTTAGATTGGCCACGCCCCTCCGGACTCCGTGCCATCCAACGTTTTTTGGGGTTCGCCAATTATTACAGGCAATTTATTCCACATTTTTCTACCGTTGTGGCTCCTATTGTGGCTTTAACCAAAAAAAATGCCGATCCCAAGTCTTGGCCTCCTCAAGCGGAAGACGCCTTTAAACGGCTCAAGTCTGCCTTTTCTTCGGCTCCCGTGCTCTCTAGACCTGACCCATCTAAACCCTTCCTATTGGAGGTTGATGCCTCCTCAGTGGGAGCTGGAGCTGTCCTTCTACAAAAAAAATTCTTCCGGGCATGCTGTTACTTGTGGGTTTTTTTCTAGGACCTTCTCTCCGGCGGAGAGGAACTACTTCATCGGGGATCGTGAGCTTCTAGCCATTAAATTAGCACTTGAGGAATGGAGGCATCTGCTGGAGGGATCAAGATTTCCAGTTATTATTTACACCGATCACAAGAACCTCTCCTACCTCCAGTCTGCCCAACGGCTGAATCCTCGCCAGGCCAGGTGGTCTCTGTTCTTTGCCCGATTTAATTTTGAAATTCACTTTCGGCCTGCCGATAAGAACATTAGGGCCGATGCTCTCTCTCGTTCCTCAGATGCCTCTGAAGTTGAACTCTCTCCTCAACACATCATTCCTCCTGACTGCCTGATTTCCACTTCTCCAGCCTCCATCAGGCAAACTCCTCCAGGAAAGACCTTTGTTTCTCCACGCCAACGCCTCGGAATCCTCAAATGGGGTCACTCCTCCCATCTCGCAGGTCATGCGGGCATCAAGAAATCTGTGCAACTCATCTCTCGCTTCTATTGGTGGCCGACTCTAGAGACAGATGTGGTGGACTTTGTGCGAGCCTGCACTATCTGTGCCCGGGATAAGACTCCTCGCCAGAAGCCCGCTGGTTTTCTTCATCCTCTGCCTGTCCCCGAACAGCCTTGGTCTCTGATTGGTATGGATTTTATTACTGACTTACCCCCATCCCACGGCAACACTGTTATTTGGGTGGTCGTTGATCGATTCTCCAAAATGGCACATTTCATCCCTCTTCCTGGTCTTCCTTCAGCGCCTCAGTTGGCTAAACAATTTTTTGTACACATTTTTCGTCTTCACGGGTTGCCTACGCAGATCGTCTCGGATAGAGGCGTCCAATTCGTGTCTAAATTCTGGAGGGCTCTCTGTAAACAACTCAAGATTAAATTAAATTTTTCTTCTGCATATCATCCTCAATCCAATGGACAAGTAGAAAGAATTAACCAGGTCTTGGGTGATTATTTACGTCATTTTGTTTCCTCCCGCCAGGATGACTGGGCAGATCTTCTACCTTGGGCCGAATTCTCGTATAATTTCAGAGTCTCTGAATCTTCCTCCAAATCCCCATTTTTCGTGGTGTACGGCCGTCACCCTCTTCCCCCCCTCCCTACCCCCTTGCCCTCTGGTCTGCCCGCTGTGGATGAAATTTCTCGTGATCTTTCCATCATATGGAGAGAGACCCAAAATTCTCTCTTACAGGCTTCATCACGTATGAAGAAATTCGCGGATAAGAAAAGAAGAGCTCCTCCCATTTTTTCCCCTGGAGACAAGGTATGGCTCTCCGCTAAATATGTCCGCTTCCGTGTCCCTAGCTATAAGTTGGGACCACGCTATCTTGGTCCTTTCAAAATTTTGTGCCAGATTAATCCTGTCTCTTACAAACTTCTTCTTCCTCCTTCTCTTCGTATTCCTAATGCCTTTCACGTTTCTCTTCTTAAACCACTTATCATTAACCGTTTCTCTCCCAAATCTGTTCCCCCCACTCCTGTTTCCGGCTCCTCGGATATCTTCTCCGTCAAAGAGATTTTGGCATCTAAAAAGGTCAGAGGGAAAACCTTTTTTTTAGTGGATTGGGAGGGTTGTGGTCCAGAAGAGAGGTCCTGGGAACCTGAGGACAATATCCTAGACAAAAGTCTGCTCCTCAGGTTCTCAGGCCCTAAGAAGAGGGGGAGACCCAAGGGGGGGGGTACTGTTACGCCGAGCGCTCCGGGTCCCCGCTCCTCCCCGGAGCGCTCGCTACACTCTCCTCACTGCAGCGCTCCGGTCACATCCACTGACCCGGGGCGCTGCGATACCGCCTCCAGCCGGGATGCGATTCGCGATGCGGGTAGCGCCCGCTCGCGATGCGCACCCCGGCTCCCGTACCTGACTCGCTCTCCATCAGTCCTGTCCCGGCGCGCGCGGCCCCGCTCCCTAGGGCGCGCGCGCGCCGGGTCTTTGCGATTTAAAGGGCCACTGCGCCGCTGATTGGCGCAGTGGTTCCAATTAGTGTTATCACCTGTGCACTTCCCTATATCACCTCACTTCCCCTGCACTCCCTCGCCGGATCTTGTTGCCATCGTGCCAGTGAAAGCGTTTCCTTGTGTGTTCCTAGCCTGTGTTCCAGACCTCCTGCCGTTGCCCCTGACTACGATCCTTGCTGCCTGCCCCGACCTTCTGCTACGTCCGACCTTGCTTCTGTCTACTCCCTTGTACCGCGCCTATCTTCAGCAGCTAGAGAGGTTGAGCCGTTGCTAGTGGATACGACCTGGTCACTACCGCCGCAGCAAGACCATCCCGCTTTGCGGCGGGCTCTGGTGAAAACCAGTAGTGACTTAGAACCGATCCACTAGCACGGTCCACGCCAATCCCTCTCTGGCACAGAGGATCCACTACCTGCCAGCCGGCATCGTGACAGTTGTCCTATAGACAGAGTCTCCCACCTCAGCTGTAGATCTCTGCAGTTCATCCAGAGTGATCATGGGCCTCTTGGCTGCATCTCTGATCAGTCTTCTCCTTGTATGAGCTGAAAGTTTAGAGGGACGGCCAGGTCTTCGTAGGTTTGCAGTGGTCCGATACTCCTTCCATTTCAATATTATCGCTTGCACAGTGCTCCTTGGGATGTTTAAAGCTTGGGAAATCTTTTTGTATCCAAATACGGCTTTAAACTTCTCCACAGCAGTATCTCGGACCTGCCTGGTGTGTTCCTTGTTCTTCATGATGCTCTCTGCGCTTTAAACGGACCTCTGAGACTATCACAGTGCAGGTGCATTTATATGGAGACTTGATTACACACAAGTGGATTCTATTTATCATCATTAGTCATTAAGGTCAACATTGGATCATTCAGAGATCCTCACTGAACTTCTGGAGAGAGTTTGCTGCACTGAAAGTAAAGGGGCAGAATAATTTTGCACGCCCAATTTTACAGTTTTATATTTGTTAACAAAGTTTGAAATATCCAATAAATTTCATTCCACTTCATGATGGTGTCCCACTTGTTGTTGATTCTTCACAAAAAATTACAGTTTCATATCTTTATGTTTGAAGCCTGAAATGTGGCAAAAGGTCGAAAAGTTCAAGGGTGCCGAATACTTTCACTATGCACTGTATTTCTAAGAAAAAAGAGAAATATAATTAGAAAGAATAACAAACATTTTTTGTTGCAGCGCAACAAATAGCAACTACCTAGGAGAAAAATACACCACAGCAAGCAGAACACTAGAACAGAATAAGATCTCTAGTACACCAGGCAGCAAAAGGTCTGATAAAGACTGAGCCTGCCTTAAATAAGGCAGAGGGCACCAACATTTGAATAAGCCCCGGCCTTGGAAATGACCTGCTAATGGAGAAACAATGGACTAGGTAGGCAACTTGAAAAACTGAAGTTTTGGTTAAAAAATATAAAATATAAGAGTCCCCCCAGCAGGGGAGGACAAAAACAAACATATGTTTAAGAAATAGCGGCACTCCAGGACGCTAGACCCTCTGCGCTGAACCAGAAGTCATCAGATGACGTACTTCCGGTCTTGCGGAACGATTGGCAGAGGGACCGAGGATGGCAGAGAGAGATAGCGCTGCAGAACAGTGCAGAAGGGCTGCAATAAAAGTGAATTAAATCCTTCATCGAAGTGAAGAAAAAACATGCAGGCTCTAGGGAAAAAAGTAGAGCCTGCCCTATCCTGCTGTCCAGCACAGGACAGAAAAAAGGCAATAGGGCCTAGGGGAGGGGGCTTTTTATAGGGGCCCTAATTATTTTTAACCCCTTTACCCCCATAAGGACTCAGGGCGTACCTGTACGTCCTGAGTCCGCTCCCGTTCTATAGCCGGTTGGACCAGTGGCTAATAGCTAGCAGAACTGATGGCGATGCTGCGTGCTATTAACCCTTTAGAAGAGGCATTCAAAGTTGAACGCCGCGTCTAAAGCGAAAGTAAAATGTTGCCGGTTAGCTCAGGGGGCTGTTCAGGATTGCCGCAGCGAAATCATGGCATCCCAAACAGCTGTAGGACAGCAGGTCCCCTTACCTGCCTGCTGGTGTCCGATCACCGAATGAGTGCTCAGTGCCTGAGATATAGGCATGAGTAGTCAAGCGGCAGAATCATTGATCAATGGTTTCCTATGAGAAACCATTGATCAATGTAAAAGATCGAAAGTGGAAAAATGCTCAGTTCTTAAGGGGTTAAGGACCAGGGTTTTTTCTGTTTTTGTACTTTCATTAGATTACATTTTTTGCTAATAAAGTACACCTTTTCTTTATTCTGTAGGTCCATATCCATACGATTAAAATAATACCCTACTTATATAGGTTTGATTTTGTCGTACTTCTGGAAAAAATCATAACTACATGCAGAAAAATTTACATGTTTAAAATTGTCATGTTCTGACCACTATAACTTTTTAATTTTTCCGTGTATGGGGCGGTATGGGAGTGCGCAGTGATCTGAAGTTTTTAGTGGTACAATTTTTGTATTGATCAGACTTTTTGTTCGCTTTTTATAAATTTTTTCATGATATAAAAAGTGACCAAAAATACACTATTTTGGACTTTGGAATTTTTTAGCGCATACGCCATTGACCGTGCGGTTTAATTAACAATATATTTTTATAGTTTGCGCATTTCCGCACGCAGTGATACTACATATGTTTATTTTTATTTACACAGTTTTTTTTTTAAATGGGAAAAGAGGGGTGATTCAAACTTTTATTAGGGAAGGGGTTAAATTATATTTATTAACCTTTTTTTCCACTTTTGTTTGCAATGTTATAGCTCCCATAGGGGACTATAACACTGCACAAACTGGTCTTTTACATTGATCAATGGTTTTTCATAGGAAATCATTCATCAATGATTCTGCCGCTTGACTGCTCATGCCTGGATCTCAGGCACTGAGAAGTCATTCGGCGATCGGACAACAGGAGGCAGGTAAGGGGGCCCCCGCGTTAAAGAACGGGAGCGGACTCAGAGCATAAAGGTATGCCCTTGGTCCTTAACAGGTTAATTACTTGGGCAGAATTTAATAAATTCCACCATCCTGCCAGCTGCACAGGAGCAGAAACACCCCATTTGTGCAACTGCAGACTTTAAAACACTTTAAAACACGTTCATTTTTAAAAACAACTAGCAGAGTTTCCGGCATTGCCCGATCTTCCTACTTAAACCATGTGGAAGAGGAAAAGCAACAATGATACTTCATCCTCTTATTCTGTCCTCATATCCTGACCTTATATCTCATCCTCATATCCCGTACTCATATCCCAGCCTTCTATCCAAACCTCATATCCTGTCCTCATATCCCATCTCCCAGACTAACTTTTCTTTGCCCTTGCATGGGACTTCAGAGACAAACCTCCTTTCTCCCATAAGGGGGTAGGTTAGGGTTAATTTAACTCTACTATATTTTTAGTTGGCATATAAGTAACATAAGTACCAAGTTTCATCAAAATTACTCCATCTATTTGGAACATACTGGAACATACAAATCTGGAACATACAATTCCCTTAGACTTGCATGGAACTTTAGACAAAAAAAAACCATGCTCACAAATGGATGTAGATTAGCGTTTTATAACTCTACTATTTTGTTAGATAGAATTTAATATCTGCAGTGGAAAATCCATGGAAAAACTGCACCAAATCAGCACCATTTGCTTTTTGTTGCTGCAGAAGTAGATATTACACATATAAACCTTACACACACATCCACATATATGCACAAATTACAGACATACACGTCTCACGCACATTTGTATATTACACACATACAGTACATTACACACACACACACACACACATATATATATATATATATATATATATATATAAGCATAGCCGTCTATGTTGGCACCCCTGAAATGTTTCTAGAAAATGAAGTATTTCTCAAAGAAAAGGATTGCAGTAACACATGTTTTGCTATATACATATTTATTCCCTTTGTGTGTATTGGAACTAAACCAAAAAACTGAGGAAAAAAGTAAATTGGACATAATGTCACACCAAACTCCAAAAATGGGCTGGACAAAATAATTGGCATCCTTTCAAAATTTTGGAAAAATAAGATTGTTTCAAGCATGTGATGCTCCTTTAAACTCACCTGGGGCAAGTAACAGGTATGTGCAATTAAAAAATCACACCTGAAAGCAGATAAAAAGGAGAAAAGTTCACTTAGTCTTTGCATTGTGTGTCTGTGTGTGCCACACTAAGCAGGGACAACAGAAAGAGGAAAAGAGAACTGTCTGAGGACTTGAGAACTAAAATTGTGGAAAGATATCAACAATCTCAAGGTTACAAGTCCATCTCCAGAGATCTAGATTTGCCTTTGTCCACAGTGCGCAACATTATCAAGAAGTTTGCCACCCATGGCACTGTAGCTAATCTCCATGGGCGTGGACGGAAGAGAAAAATTGATGAATGGTGTCAACGCAGGATAGTCCGGATGGTCGATAAGCAGCCCCAAACAAGTTCCAAAGATATTCAAGCTGCCTGCAGGCTCAGGGAGCATCAGTGTCAGCACAAACTATCTGTCAACATTTAAATGAAATGAGACGCTATGACAGGAGACCCAGGAGGACCCCACTGCTGACAGAGACATAATAAAGCTACATTTTGCCAAAATGAACTTGAGTAAGCCAAAATCCTTCTGGGAAAACATCTTTTGGACAGATGAGACCAAGATCTGTTTACCGAAAATGGAATGAAGCCTATAAAGAAAAGAACACAGTACCTACAGTGAAATATGGTGGAGGTTCAATGATGTTTTTTTTTTTATTGCGGCCTCTGGCACTGGGTGCCTTGGATGTGTGCAAGGCATCATGAAATCTGAGGATTAGCAATGGATTTTGGGTTGCACTGTACAGCCCAGTGTCAGAAAGCTGGGTTTGCGTCTGAGATCTTGGGTCTTCCAGCAGGACAATGACCCCAAACATACGTAAAAAAGCACCCAGAAATGGATGGCAACAAAGCGCTGGAGAGTTCTGAAGTGGTTAGCAATGAGTCCAGATCTAAATCCCATTGAACACCTGTGGAGAGATCTTAAAATTGTTGTTGGGAAAAGGCGCCTTCCAATAAGAGAGACCTGGAGCAGTTTGCAAAGGAAGAGTGGTCCAACATTCCGGCTGAGAGGTGTAAGAAGCTTATTGATTGTTATAGGAAGCAACTGATTTCAGTTATTTTTTCCAAAGGGTGTGCAACCAAATATTTAGTTAAGGGTGCCAATAATTTTGTCCAGCCCATTTTTGGAGTTTTGTGTGAAATTATGTTGAATTTGCTTTGTTTTCCTCCCTTCTTTGGTTTAGTTCCAATACACACAAAGGGATTAAACATCTGTATAGCAAAACACGTGTTACTGCAATCCTTTTCTGTGAGAAATAGTTCACTTTCTAGAAAAAATTCAGAGCTGCCAACATTTATGGCCATGACTGTATATACACACACATTACAGGAACATATACTTATGTTTACGCTAATAACTATTCTTTCATTTGAATAAACTAATTAAATCCATTCTCATTTTGCATACCTCTTGTGAATTTGCATTTCCAAGAAACATTTGTCACATGTGCATGTAAGTAACACAATTATGCCTGTAATACAGGACTACCTTACTAGGTTGCTCCAAAAAAGTGGAATGCTTCATCTGGAACCAATATTACAAAATGTGGACTTTGCAATTATGGTTGCAGCACTCTATGTTTAAAAAAACAACAAGATATTTTTTTCAAGAGGTTTCACTAGAGTTGTCCATCAAATGTGTTTCAGAATGGACAGGCAGTTCAGTTTCGGCCCTACACTTACTGGGCCAGGTCTAGAGGTAAGTGTCAATACATAGCATTGACATTTACCTTTACGGGTAACACAGTAAACAGTGGTAGCATAGCAAACTGCTGCTATAAGGAGTACTCCACTCCGCTTGAGGAAAAAAGGAACCTCTCTTTTGCCTTCTTCGCTCTAATGCACTGGCCAAAATCCCTGAACTCTGGTTCCCAGTGTCCAGCGCTTCTGGTTTGGTGATGTGACGTCACATGGCCACTCATCCAATCAGCGACCACAGCAATGTGCCACCTCAGCTGCTGATTGGATAAGCAATCGTGTGACCCCACATCACCAAACCGGAAGTGCTGGACACCAGGGGTTCAGTGATTCCAGCAGCGGCGCTGAAGCGAGGAAGGTAAGAGAGGTTCCTTTTTCCCTTACCCCCCTCCTCAAGCATATTTTAAATAAAAGATGATCACCAGAAGACCATTTCTATGTATGCAGATGAAGCCAATTTTATAGTTTGTGTGTTACATCTATACATCTTTAACAGGCGCTTGTGCTCCGTTGAGTAATTTCCATGGTGCCCTATGCAATTAGGGTAGGGCACCATGGAAATAGGAGGAAAAAAATTGGTATTCCCTTCTCTACTTACTACACAGTAGGCCAGAGATGAGTTATACATTTCTAGGATTCTCTGGGCTCTATTCCTGACCCACAGAACATGTACCGTGTACTTCAGTTAGCAAGCACAGGGTTATACCATTCTATACAATTACTGTATTGTCATTACAGTATTTTTCATTCTTAAAATGGTCAAGAAGGGGTGTGGGAGTGTTTTTATTTTAATAAAATTTTCAGCGTACAGGCTAAGTAGTGTAGCTGTCTGTCCCAAGTAAAGGTATATAGCAAGGCTACTTGCAAATATACTGGTGCCAGAAAGTTAAACAGATTTCTAAATAACTTCTCTTTAAAAATCTTAATCATTCCAGTACTTATAAGCTGCTGTTTGCTCCACAGGAAGTTGTTTTCTTTTTGAATTTATTTTCTATCTGACCACAGTGCTCTCTGCTGACACCTTTGTCCATTTCAGGAACTGTCTAGAGCAGGATAGGTTTGCTATGGGGTTTTGCTCCAGCTCTGGACAGTTCCTAAAATGGACAGAGACGTCAACAGAGGTGTTAGACAGAAAAGACATTCAAAAAGAAAAGAACTTATTGTGGAGCAAATAACAGCTGATAAGTACTGGAATGATTAAGATTTTTAAATAGAAGTCATTTACAAATTTGTTTAACTTTCTGCCACCAGTTGATTAAATTTTTTTTTCCAATGGAGTACCCTTTAAGTCCAGAGATAGGGGACTTATTTGATATTAGACTGATGAGAACAAATACTACATTTGGTCTTAGTCAGAAGGCTGAGAAATGATTTGCTGGGCTATGTTTACACATATAGCAGAAGCCATGACACTGTTTTGCAATGCTTGTATGAAAGACCCCATTGACTATTGATGGGGTCTGTCAATAATTTGTTGAGGTGTCTGCCATTTTGACACAGCAAGGGTACGTTCATACTACGTAATTACCACGTAATTCCACGGGCGGAATTCCGCGGTGTTAACTTAACATTAGTGCGAATGGGTCTCCGCGAGACCCGTTCCCCCTAGGGAAACTGTTCTGTGCAAAGAAAGAACATATTCATTCTTTGCGCGGAGCACTGCATAGCTGTCAATGGTGACGGCTCAGTGCCTCGCAACCCTAGCGCCGAAGTATATTCGGTGGCAGCCGCTAGACAGAATCTCCGCTCGCTAAATTCAGAGAACAGAGATTCCGCAGTGTGAACGCACCCTAAGAATAGCACATCCTTCAAAGATGCTCTCGCCAACAATGACATTTTTGAGTCTTACAGAGGCTGTGAATGGGTAATGTGAATAGAGCCTTAGACCCGGAGAAATGCTGTTCACCTTTCCTGAAGCAAGAATTTCATAAAAAAAAAAAAAAAAAAAAGAATCCTCATCCCTCGCCATCACATCCAAGAGATAGGGCAAGAATAATAACATTTTACAAATCCAACAGAGTCATTTCCCCACAGCACTTCGACATGGAATAAATCAAAACATAATGCCGCAGGCTGAAATGTATTGATTTCTGAGAAGAGAATGATGTTCTGCGCCGAGCAAAAATAGTGTCACGCTTATTAAGCTGCACGGGACAATAAAACGCGTTCTTTGTTGCATGCAAAACTCCAATATATTACTCAGAAGATATAACAACAAGAGGTGTCTAAATGAGGAGCGTCAGACACTCGACTGTGGCGTCTAAAAATAGGAGTATATTAGAAGAGGCAGACAGAGAGACGACTTATAACGGTACATGTGGCATAGTGTTTAATAATGTAATAAGAGACAAGCCTTGGAGATAATTCACAAGGATTTATAAGAACAAGACATAAGGGGCCACAATAGTGTGCTTCCGATGAAAGAATGTTAGATCTGTGTACATTTTCTCTGCTACTAAATGTAGTACTCAAAAAACTACAAAATGTTTTTAAAGGGGTATTCCGGCCTTATACATCTTATCCCCATCAAAGGATAACGGATAAGATGTATGGTCGCTGGGGTCCCGCTGCTAATCCCGCTGTCACGGCCATGCCCCCACGTGATGTCCCACCACATCCCCTCCATTCATGTCTATGGGAGGGGGTGTGACGCCTCCTCCCATAGACATAAATGGAGGGGGCATGTCCATGATGTCACTACTCAGTCTCGGAGGCAACGCCCGTCACAGAATGCCCAGTGGCGGGACCCCTGCGATCTTTGGATAGGGGATAAGATGTATAAGGCCGGAATACACCTTTAAATATATTTTGTAATTTTTCTTTTATTGAGAGATAAGTGCTACATTTAGTAGCAGAAAAAATCTACACAGATCTAACATTCTTTCATCGAAAGCACACACACATTATTTTATCAGAAGCATACCCCCTTTAACATCCATTTACTGATATCCATTAATAGTTAAATAATTTTTCACAATCAGAATACTTTATAGTGTACCCGTCGGACTAAAAAAAACTTTTGACATGTCACTTTTGATCAGTTGGGGTTTTAGTGTTAAGACCCTTGCCAACCATAAAAAGGAGAGGGGAAAAGCGCATGCTAGCACACTTCACTCCCCTGCTCTCAGCAATCTCTGTCTAGCTTCTCTGGATGGTCCCATTATAAGTCTGGGGGGCCAACCAGAAAAGCTGGATGGAGTGAAGTCTCTTCCTGCTCGGTTTCCTGATCGGTAGGGGTCTAAGCACTGAAACTCCGACCGACCAAAATGTTTGACATGTTTGTTTGACACATGAAAGGTTTTTTTTAAATGACAGGTACATTTTAAGTCAATACTTTAAGGGTTGGCTTTTACTTGTTTTATCTGGCATCATTTTGGCCTAAAAATGCCAGAAAAAATACTACAAAAACCATAACTGCTTTTTCCTGGGTTTTGGCATTTTTTTGTGGCATTTCTTCTGGTGTTTTTCTACCTGTGTGGAAATGCAATTTTTTTACCCTGAGGAGTTTTTACTGTCGTCAGGGTACCACTCTGTGGCTTGGATGCTGGGCACCCACAAAATGTAAGGAGGTAAGCAGTAGTGTAGCATCACTACTTATCTCCATTGGCCATATAGTATACAGTGGTGCATAGCACATCACTATAATGAGGAGAGTCCCTGCTCCTAACAGGGGTGAGCTGTGTCTGCAGCTATACAGCAGTGGGTACAGCTCATGCTGGTCACACAACTGTCCAGGGAACAGCCGTAGATCCCCTTCACTGGCAAAGACTGTGATAAGGCCTCAGTGCTGAATTTATGCTGTGGCATTTTCTTACTCAAGATTAGCGGGGTCCCAAAAGATAGACCCTTACTAAGTATACATAAGGAATGAGCTTCATTGGTGTAGATTAGAGATGAGCGAATTTACAGTAAATTCGATTCGTCACAAACTTCTCGGCTCGGCAGTTGATGACTTATCCTGCATGAATTAGTTCAGCTTTCAGGTGCTCCGGTGGGCTGGAAAAGGTGGATACAGTCCTAGGAAAGAGTCTCCTAGGACTGTATCTACCTTTTCCAGCCAACGGGAGCGCCTGAAAGCTGAACTAATTTATGCAAGATAAGCCATCAACTGCCGAGCCGAGAAGTTTGTGACGAATCAAATTTACTGTAAATTCGCTTATCTCTAGTGTAGATATAGAAGATTCAAATGTAGCAATTACATTCCTATTGGTATATGTAACATGTAAGGCATTATATAAATCTGCTACACATTTTTGGTAGTAAATGGTGCCCATTAATAACCATCATTACCATGCATTATATTGTACTTTATGAAATATTTCAATTTGAATTCTGCAGCCTAACTTCTGAAACAACATATACTATGTGTAAACAAAGCCCTTCATATACTTACCTATGACATTTAAAAGTCTAAAATATGTAATAATCTGACAACTATCTGGTGTCATTATAGGAAAAAAAATTTTTTTATATATATCAACTGGCTCCAGAATGTCAAAAAGATTTGTAAATTACTTCTATTAAAAAATCTTAATCCTTTCAATAATTATCAACTGCTGAAGTTGTGTTGTTTTCTGTCTGGCAACAGTGCTCTCTGCTGACATCTCTGCTTGTCTTGGGAACTGCACAGAGTAGAAGAGGTTTGCTATGGGGATTTGCTTCTAAACTGGGCGGTTCCCGAGACACGTGTCATCAGAGAGCACTTAGACAGAAAATAACAACTCAACTTCAGCAGCTCATTAGTACTGAAAGGATTAAGATTTTTTAATAGAAGTAATTTACAAATCTGTTTAACTTTCTGGAGCCAGTTGATATAGATATAAAAAAAGTTTTTTTTCCTGGATAACCCCTTTAATCCTGGATAAAAGGTGTTTTACTGTACTGTACTGTACTATAGCTATTTTTGGTGCAGTTTCTTGTGTATCACTTAAATAATTATTCACTAAAAACACTTAAAGGGGCATTCTGGTGTTTCACAGACTTAGTTATACTTACCTACCCCTGGTCCCCTGCAGATCCTGTTTGGATCCTTTTGATTCCTTGATGCTTCTGTCTGTTTCCTGCTTCTGAGCCGAATGCTTGAAGAAGAACCTGCCCATTCACTAGTTTCAGCAGTGTCCTGTCTTGGACAGTGATTGGCTGAGCCAGCATGTCCTGCTTTGAGCAATCATCCCGGTAGCAGAAAGAAGGCAGTCGCACTAGGGAACCAGAAGGAGCCACACAGGAGCTGCGAGGATCAGGGATAGGTAAGTATAGGTTTTTCTAAGGCCCAAATAGTATATTCCATTTTTGTTAAACACAAGAATACCTCCATAAAGTAGAAGTATCATGGAAGAATTTTTCATAACTTCCTATGATGGGCTAAGTCAGACATCATTTTTTTACACTCAGGTCAGCACATTGTTATGGTAGAAAATTCAACCTTACCAGGGGTTAAGGGCAGATACCTATTAGAAGTCTCTACCCATGTAAGAAATTGTTTATATCAAGTACATGAAATCCCCCTATCCTTGCAAAAGGCAAAATAATGAATAGGTGAAGGTCTGACATTTCCATTACACAAAGAAATCTCTGAGCATCTTAATGATCCTGTCTGGTCCACATGTAGTGAGATTCTTCTTCACCATGACTGTCTGGGTAATCTTCAGTAGTATGCGCAGGCACTTTGTCAGTGGACAGATAATTCTCTGAGCTGCGCAGTCTGTTGCTGCCTGTCACTGCTATGCCACTGTATCTTGCAAGAACATCAGCATAAGCAAAGGGAAGTGTGTACAGCTTGCAGAATAGGCTTATAACATGACAGCTTCTCAAAAATGGAGTTTTCATGCCTGCACAATGTGTGACGTATTCTGATAACAATGCGACAGATGAAATACGCAAGGAGTATCTGATGGCAGTAAAATATGTTTAGTTCATCATAGCAAAAGAGATTGCACATTTGCTATATGCGTTAGGGAAGCCAGTTTTTTCAAAATGCCATGAGTAAATTAAGTAGTGTACATACAGTATATTCCTCATTCCATTTTCACAGTACAAGCAACCTTGTGCTTTTATGTTTAATGTTGGCACCATCACAGTTTGGCTTTTATGCTTTATTTCTATTAAAGTGACAAAAACACAGCAACCAGAATGATAGCAGAACAGAAAATATATGAGGTACATGATGGCTTTTATTAGGCTGGGTTCACACAACTGTAACATAGTTCCATTTTTTTTTGTCTGTATACAGCTGCAACACCAAGAACCAAACCTAGTTTACTTGAAGCTCAGGTGAACCATCTGTACCCTGGTGTCTGTCTCGGCTGGCCTCCAAGCATCTGGCACTCCCTAGTCTAAGTTTAGCTAGGTTGCAGTTCAGTAAGCCAATCACTACAGACTATCCAAAAGGACATCAGACAAGTGGACCTCACTCTGAAAGTCCCCATGACCAATACACGCGCAAAATTTGTTCTCTGTTCGATCGACACAAGACGGTCCCATAGACTTACATTAGAAGTATGTCTAGGTCATGTACACAGACCTGGGAAGAGAATGTGCTTAGCTTGTATTTTACACGGTTTTATCTAGCGATCGGTGGGGGTCTGAACTCCCCGACCCCTTCTAATCATAACTTTTGCCATGTCTCTACGAAGTGTCAAAAGTTTTTTCAAACGGACAGTTTTCATTTAAAGTGTACCTGTCAGATCCCACAAAAAAAAAACATTTGTTACTCAGTACCTCATCCTGATCATGTACATGTAATTTTTTTGTATCTATCACCGATATTTCACAAAAAAATTGCATATTACAGCTGCTCAATGTCTTTGCCATCTTCCCAAAGGGAGGGGGTGTTTCCCTCTCTTGCCTGCACTGTGATGACTCCCCCTTCCACACTCTGTTGACTCATTGCTCTCTGAGCGAGCCTGGCAGCCCTGCTCTGTAATCCTTTCCTCTCTTGTTTTATGCTATATACACACACACACACACAATGATTATTGGAGATTGCCTGCACTCTACCAAAGACAATACGGTGACTCATCAGTGCCCTAGGAGGTATGGGGATCCCTAGTGGTTTGCCAAGATGTACAACATATAAAAAGTTTTCATATCTGACAGTACCCATTTAAGTATCAGAAGTATCGATTCCCCTTTTATTAGCTATTTATTATGAAAGATTCAACCACAGACTTTTAGACCAAATTGCAACTACTTTAATTTGTGTTAGCATTTTGTCTGCTTGTACATCTCCTCTCTATCTACCCCAGTCCTCGTATGTGTCCCCAATGATTTTGTCACCCCAGAGGCACTGCTGTACTTTCAGATTTCAAACTATCAATAGACAGGTAAGTGGTTTAATTTGGGCACCTGGGAGCCAATTACATATCTGCAGCTTGACCCCTCAGCAAAGGGACATTGTTGAGTCCCCTGAAGTTCTAGGGATGGGTGTAGCTCCCTTCAGTTAGCATAAAACATATTCTCATTCACCTCTTACAATCTAATTCTCAGTGCCCTGCAAAAGGCGAATTTTGCAGATGTGGAAAATGAAATATGTGACCATGTGGATTCCATAAAATCCAAAACATATTGGGGGAGGTAGTATAGACTTTACCTGTGTTTGCTTGGTGTACTTTTAACACGGTTTCTCAAAATTTACCAACATGGTGCACAGACTTGACCAATTCTGCACAATTATAGAAACCAGTGAGCTGCAGAGCGAGATTTAAAGAGGGACTCCGCCCCTAGACATTGTGTCCCTTATCCAAAGGCTGCAGCACCCCAGACATCTGGTGCATGGAGCGAACTTCACTCTGTGCTGGATGACTGGCAATGCGGGGTGGACGCTCGTGATATCACAGTCATGCCCAACTTGTGACATAATGGCCACGCCCCCTCGATGCAAGTTTATGGGAGGGGGCGTGGCGGCAGTCACACCCCCTGACATAGACTTTCATTGGGGGGGTGGCCGTGACATCATGAGCGGGGCGTGACCGTGATGTCACGAGTCTCCAGTGCTACACCCAACGCTCTAAACAAAAGCCGGGTGCAGCAGCGGGCCCCCCGTGATCAGACATTTTATCCCCTATTCTTTGGAGGGGATAAGATTTCTATGAGCGGAGTACCCCTTTAAGCTTTGTACTTTGGCATCTGAAACCTTTGTACATGTCTTATTAGGTGGTGTAGGTTTGTGCAAAAAAAAGTAGGCTTTGCACAAAAAAAAAAACCTTTCAAATTTATTTTTGCTCAAATAATAAATACAGCTCCACTGCAAAAAGTAGTGCATGGTGCACCAAACAGTAGACAACTTTAAAAGATGTTCTACTGAATATTACGCTCAAAAATTGCAGGACATTGAGAACATTAATGCCCCCCCATTATCCCACAACAGTTAAAAACCCCATAAGTACAACATTGCATAGAAAAAAAATCTCATGCACAAACACAGCAAATTAATACATGACAGATACATCAGCAAGCAAACCTACTGGAGTACAGCCAAATCTTCTATAAAGCATGTATCATTTTGCCTCTGCTCATCTGCTGTAATGGGAATGCCGCCTCTGGGAGATAATAACAGCCTTTTAATGGTGTCCAGCGTAAATGTAAGAAAACAATCCCCAATTTCACCTCAATATTTATTTGCAGTAGAGATCACTTTCCCTCGGCTATTGTGTTACAGCGGGGGGGGGGGGGGGGGCATTATCTCCTTGTAATGGCTGTAATGAGCCATTTCTCTGGCTAAAACTATCAATTATACTGTTGTAGCACACTAGCGAGTGATTGTATTGATCCTATTGGGAAATCTTGTGACTCCGAGTGAAAATGAGGCCAAGTTCATGTACTGCGCGATGGGGAAAAAAAAATAGGCATAAAAAAAAAAAAATATTTAAAATTTAAAAATAGACATTTTTGCATTTGCTACATTGTTATTTTACCCAATCAGAAAATTTCACTGTGACTCTTTCTGTACTTCACTAAATATTAAGCCAAGGTGTTCAATAACCCGCGCAGTAAGACGGCAGACTGTAATGAACCCATCTTTCGTAAGTGAGTTTTACATACTGAGCATATCCCCAGGTTGATAAGATATTTTCCTACAGGTTTCATTTTTTATGCTAAATGCCAACTCCTTGGCATTTGCAGAGCTGGGCATCATATGGGCCTATCTTCGGCGATGGCGTAGTCTCAATGCTTCTATGTTCAGTGCAGCATTCCTTTAATTTCACAACTCAGCAGTCGAGCTATTACCTGAATACTTAAAAAGAATTGAATAATTGATCCACAATTACTAATGGATGCGCATGGCAAGGTAAGACTGAGAGTAGGAGAAGGAATAGAAGGAAACAGGATCCGTCCAGGTTCACTATCTTAATGTGGGAAAAATTCATTGCTTCTCATTAACTACACATGTATTGTTCTATTACAACTAGCTCAACGCTGAATCATGGAAACTTTAGTGTTGCTACAAGTTTATTTCAGGGTGCGCAACTTTCTGCGGGTATATTTCAATGTAAATTCTACCTAGTCATGTCATGTAGATATTTGCAGATGGAATATGAACTCCGACCATCATTAATTTCCTCAATAGATATCTCCGGATTCTATCAAGTTCCCAAACCCCACTGGTTTATGTCTCTGGAAAAATCCAACACAACAGACTATGACCTGAAGAGCAGAAATTGCCATGGGTGGATTCAAATTCATGATCATCAAAATAATGTTAATCACATTTATACCACTGGCAAAAAAGGTCTACAATATAAAGTATTTGGTGCCGTTAACAAATAAGGAAATGGACAGAAACTGTTGTAACCAAAGCAAAAACATTTGGATACTATCTGCATATCTACAATACTATATCTGCATAATTGAGAGATGCGTGTTTGGTCTGAACTGGAGGTCTAAGATGGGTTTCAATATTTGCAATAATTTGCTGCTATGGACATAATATATAGTGGGTGAAATAAATATTGAACAGGTCCCCATTTTTCTCACTAAATATATTCCCAAAGGTGCTATTGACATTAAAATGTTATCAATATTGGTAATAACCCAATGTAATCCATACATACAAAGAAACAAAAGCAAATAAGCTCAGAAATTAAGTTATGTGAATAATGTGAAATGAGTGGAAGGTGCAAAAAGACACGGAAAGCCAAGCCAACAGCTAAAATGCATCACTGATTAAAAGGCAATCCAGCCTCTTGTTTATAGTTCACCCTGTCTTTATCACCTATGGCAGTGGGCTATGGGGTTTCAGGATATAAAAGCCTGATCACAACTGAACATGGCTCAGATATGCCAGAAAACTGTCAATATGACAAGCTGACATATTCATGTTCAGAAAGGCAGGGCCCGCATTCATTTCAATGGCTGCAGCATTTCATTTTTTAAACATTTTTTTTGTTAAAAATGTTCAACAAACAATACAACAGTACAGTGACAATCTGAAGACGAAAGAAAGACCAGAAAGTCCCAGCTGGGAAATCCCAACAATTTAGAACAGCCAAGAAACAAATGGCAAACATATTAAAAAGGAAGAAAATGAGAGGAATTAACTCTTGGTTTCTATTAAATCCACCAGTTTGATAAAACAGTTACATAAAGCTTTGTACAACAAAGCAATAGATGCTTTGTGAAGTCCCAACCCCACTATGTCATTGAGATTGAGACAAATTCCTGGAGGTACAGAAGGCGAACGCCTGGTTAGCCCATATCCTTTTAAATAATGATAGTCAAATAAGTCCTTGAAAATACATTTTCCAGTAATTATCTATTGCTTCATCTTCAATTTCCCACAGGAAGGCTCCAGACTTTTATGTTTTATCCATATTACTACTTAGGGGAAACTTCCAGGGTCTTCCACAGTTCTGCCCATTAAGAATTACATCTGTTCTTCCTGTAGTGAATGAGAGAGACTACAAAATGACTCATCACAAAGTGAGACACAAAGAGAACTTATAGAGATAATGCAATAGTACAATATGTTACAGGGACAATAAACACAATGATCTCACAATACAGAGAAGATAACACAATAATGGTACCTTATCACCCCTCCAATCCACTCTCAGCTCTTCTAATTCCGTTTCCCACCCATCAACAAAATGTATTCTGTGCACCCCCTGTATTCTGAAGCTTACTGCTCCAACATTAGACTCTCACCCACCTGTAAAACCTTCAAAAACAACATAAATACTCATCTCTCCAGAAAAACCTACAACCTACAATATTTGCACTGCAGTCACACTAACTGTTTTCACATATGAAGTGCAGCTTCCCGCACTAGCTGTCTCCCCCCCGCCCCCATGTATATTGTCAGCTCTCATGGGCAGAGTCCCTTCTAATGTTTTTTGCACATGTCTGGAGTTAAGTGCACTCTATAATAAACTAGCCGAGTACTCGGCTTTGCCCATTTTTCCTACTTAATCCTTATGGGGGAGCAAAAGAAAAACAAGGAGGAAGCTTTTGTCCTCATATTCTGTCCTCATATCCTGACCCCATATCCAGTCCTCATATCTTGACCCCATATCTCCTCCTCATATCCCAACCTCATGTCCTGTCCTCATATCCCGTCCTCATATCCCAACCTCATATCCTGACCTCATATCCCAACCTCATATGTCGTCCTCATATGCCGTCCTCATATCCTGTCCTCATATCCTGTCCTCATATCCTGTCCTCACACCCCGAACTTTTACCCCAAGCTCATATCCCATCTCAATATCCTGACCTTATATCCAGTCCTCATATCTCGACCTCGTGTCTCATCCTCATATCCCAAACTCATATTCATTCCACATATCTTGTCCTCATAACCCCTCCTCATATTTTGTCCTCATATCCCGTCCTCAGGTGGGGCTGAGTTGAGCAACTATCTACCAATTCTTTATAAGTCCCTCCTGTTGCATGGTAAACACACTCGTCTGGCACATAAAAAACCATATAAACCTATCCAAAATGATCCCAATTTCTGACAAGGAAATGAGGGAAATTGTGAGTATCCAGGCTACACAACCAACATATGTCACCAATAAAACATGTTATACACAATGAATACAATCAGCATTTTGCTCAGATCGGTAATTGGGTTAAACAACCCAAGGGAGAGGATTTGAGACAATAAAACAGACGTTGGAAGAAGGACACAGCGAGCTTGTTTAAATATATTGTCTAAGCCGCTTGTAAATATAGTGACAGATCTGAGCACTAACAACTTACATTATACAAACTTTGCTCTATTTCTGGGAGGCAGATTAGCAATTTATATTTCCCTTTCAACTACAGAGTGTGAATATTTAACACCTTAGCTGTGGATTTAAAGGGGTATTACAGGTATGACATAGGATAAAAAAAAAAAATAAAGTCCTTATCCTTTTTGTTGGAGGTGAACTTTTCAGAAAACTTTGAAGGGTGTTCCAGCCTCTAAAAATATATCCCCTATACACAAGATAGGAGAAAAGTGATTACGGGGACCTGTGAATAGGGCATAGGTTTTTAGGGGCTGGAATACCCCTTGGAGGTACTTGACCAAAGCATATTTAGTAAATGAAAGATTTAAATAATTTTGTAAAGCTTTAAGGTAGAACTTCTTCCAAAATTCTAACCTCTCACTCTCATATCTAAGACTTTACCTGTGCTGCACCAGAATTGCTTTACTTGGATAGTCAGACTAATTCCTTACATCCACAGGTTTAACTCCTTAACAACCTATGATGTTTACTGATGTCATGGTAAAGGGTGTATGGTGCATGCTCAGGAACAGAGAGATTCCGGCTATTAACCATTTAGATGCCCCTTCAAAGCTGACAACAGCATTAAAAGTGACAAAGATCCAATGCCAGGGAGCCAATTATTGTCACTACGGCAGTCTGAGGCCTCTGCCTGGCCTCCATGCAGACTGGGACTCTGCTATTGATAGAGCCTGCCTATGGATTGTTGTCTCTATATGTTCCCTCAAAATTGTAAAGTGCTGTGGAATAGGTTGGCGATATATATAATCGCAATTCTTCTGTGATTTTTGCCCCTACTTTTTTTTTAACAGCATACAAAATGACCTTCATCTTTGGTTTTCCAGGTTGCAGTGCAGCTGTGACATTACATCACTAGTAAGTGGTTCAGAGGGAGCCTGTCTTTGCTTCAATGGAGGAAGCGACCGCTAGGTGTGAGATCATTCTGCAAGAATTTGCAACAGCTGAAGGCACCCTGGTCAGAAAACAATGGTCTATTGCATTGAAGGCAGCACAAGTGTGTTTCAATGTGTAGGAAGGCTGAGATGTATGGGAGGAAGAAAAATTACCTCACACTTACAATCAAGGAACTATGGGATTTGTAGTTTGAGAGAACGAACTCCAACAGGAAATAGCCAGTTCACAAAAAGATAGCTACAGCGTTATGGTAATTTCACAACATAGCCATTTAGCCCCAAGACAAGCACAGATCCTTCCTAAGCATGTCCATTACTGTCTGGTAGGTACATACAAAAATCGCTTTATGGTAGTCTATGAAATACATGAGGTGGCGCACTCTCCGTTCACCAGTTGCTGACTGACAACTTTCTGTTTCTTCTGTGTATAGGCAGGTAGCTGTCAATCATATAAACCTGGGAGGAGGAGGCAGGGCAGCACTGCACTCAGTCTCCTAGATATTAGCTGCAAGGATGTAAGTTATATTTCATTCTGATCAGCTTATCTGTTACTAGTTTATACTGCCCTTAGATAGGACAGCATAAACCTAGTGACAGATTGCCTTTATATAGGCATAACTCCAGTGTAAGTTATAAGGATTGAGGCAAATAGCAGTCTGAGTCTGTGAATAAAGAAGTAAACATCAATTTAAATATCATTAGAGATGAGCAAATTTAAGAAAAATTTGATTCGGGCGATTCGCTGAAATTTCCGAAAAAATTTGGTCCGGACTGAATTTATTTGCGGCAAATCGCTATTAAAAACAGCTATTTCTTGGCTATTGAGAGAGTAACACTGATAGGGAGTGTGCTGTGTTAGTGAAATAATACTGTTATTCTATATTACAAGCAGATTAGAGGCGTCACAGAGTGGCGCAATGACAGAGCCTGGAGGTGGCAACAGTATAAGGAGATCATATAAAGGCTGAATGACACAGCATGGAGGTGGTGGCAGCATGAGGAGACCATATGGTGCCTGAATGACCCAGCCTGGAGGTGGCAACAGTCTGATGAGATCATAGAGCCTCACAATTAAAAAGATTAAAGATATTTTTTAACATTTAAATTGAAGATTTAAAATAGATTAACCTAAAAAGTTTTATTTAATGTGCCAGCAGCATGAGGAGACCACATGGCAGCACAGTGACACAGCCTGGAGGTGCCAGCAGCATGAGGAGACCATAATCTGGCAGAATGACACAGCCTGTGTTACACACTGTGCTCCGGCCGCAAGCAGCGGCCATGGGCGCAGTGTCTTCGTGTCCCCGACCGCCGTCGGGGCCGGGATTCGCATAGCGGGACGCGCCCACATGCGAGTCCCGGCCCATTATTCCCTTTGTCCCTCTCCTGCAACGCTCTCACTCTCTCAGCTTCGACGTGTGTGTCCCCGTTCGTTAGGGTGCGCACCGGAGCTTTGAAATTTAAAGGGCCAGTATGCCCATACTTAGTAAAAGCACCTGACAGCACATTATAAGTTGTTGCACCTCCCACACACCCCTGCTGGATCTTCAGTGCCTATTGCCTGAGAGAAAGCGTTCCCTATTGCCTGTTCTGCCATATCCGTGTATCCAGACCTTCCTCCTACGTTTTTTGACTATGAACCTTTGCCGCCTGCCTTGACCTTCTGCTACATTGACTACACTACAGCCTCCTCCTTCGGTACCTCGCCTTTCCCAGTTACCTGTGTGGTCGAGCCGTGTCGGGGGTAGCGACCTGGGTGTCGCCTGCCGCAGCAAGCCCATCCTGCCTTGCGGCAGGCCCCAGAAGAAGACCAGCGGAAACCTTAGACTCCGCTCTCCGGTATGGTCCGAGTCATCACCCCACAGGTAGAGGATCCACATCCAGCTCCGTTACAGTAAGATCCGGCCATGGATCCCAAGGGGGTTCCTCTGCTTGACAGCACGGATCTTGCTTATATTGTCGCGCTTCAGTCACAGCAGTTGGCCCAGCAAGCACAGCAGTTTAACCAGCTATCCGCCACGATGCAGCAGTTGCTATCTGCCCAGCAGCACCCGCCACAGCCACAGCCTCCTCCAGCTCCAGTACAGCCTCCTGCTGCGGCAGTCCCCTCCGGAACCAAACTCCGTTTGTCGCTCCCAGAGAAGTTTGAGGGGGATCCCAAGTCCTGTCGTGGTTTCATGACGCAGTGCTCCAAGCACATTGAACTCATGGCGGACCAGTTCTCCACGGAATGAGCAAAGGTAGCCTTCGTCATCAGTCTCCTTTCTGGTAGGGCCTTGGCCTGGGCAATTCTGCTGTGGGAACGCAGTGATGCTATCACTACCAATTTCCAGGATTGCTGAAGGAATTTCACACTGTCTTTAAGGAACCTGCCCGAGCTTCCTCCGCTGAGACGGCTTTGCTGAGTCTTTCCCAGGGCAACTCCACTGTGGGCGAGTATGCCATCTGGTTCCGGACCCTGGTGTTGGAGTTGTCTTGAAATAATGAAGCTCTCTGCGTTACTATCAAGAGAGGATTATCAAGTCAAATTAAGGATATCCTCGCTGCCCGGTAATTGCCATCTAACCTGAATGAACTTATACAATTGGCATCTCGGATTGATATCCGTTTCTCTGAGCGACGAGAGGAACTACTACAAGAAAGGGAATCTGCATGACCTCGTCTGGCACCAGTTTTCCAGCAACCACCGCAACCATCTATGTTGCCTCCCGCAGTGGAGGCTATGCAAGTGGATCGGTCTCTCCTGACCCAGCAGGAAAGAACTCACAGACGAAACCGAAAATCTATGCCTATACTGCTCCAGTGCAGACCACTTACTTAAGGATTGTCCTCTGCATCCACAGCCACAGGGAAACGCTCAAACCTAGGGTTCGTGGGAGAGGCCTCCCTAGGAGTTCCACCTCTCCACGCTTAAATATGACAGTCCTGCACCTTCTGCCTTCTAAAGAGATCATCTCCGTTCTGACTTTCTTTGACTCTGGCTCAGCGGGAAACTTTATTGATACCTCCCTAGTCCGTAGGCATCATCTGCCGATCTCCCACCTCTTAAAACCACTGTATATCTCTATGGTCAATGGAGAAAGACTGGACTGTACCGTGCTATATTGCACAGAACCATTATCTATGCGTCTGAGTTTCCCATAGGGAAAACTTGTCTTTCTACATTCTCCCACATTGTACTTCTCCTCTATTGCTTGGCCTACTGTGGTTGCAACTCCATGCTCCGCAGCTTGATTGGAAAACTGGAGAAGTTCTTCACTGGGGCCCGTACTGCAAACACCACTGTATATACATCTATGTGTGACCAAGTTGAAATCTTAGTCTAGTCCTCTGCCAGGTTTACCTTTGTTCCTCCAGGACTTTGCTGATGTCTTCAGTGCAAAGCAATGTGAAGTCTTGCCTCCACATCATTCTTACAATTGACCCATTGATTTACTGCCTGGCACCACACCTCCCAGGGACCGAATCTACCCCTTGTCAGTTCCTGAAACCCATGCCATGTCAACTTAAATCCAGGGGAATCTTCAGAAGGGATTCCTCTTCTCCTGCCGGAGCCGGGTTCTTCTTCGTGGAAAAAAAAAGATGGGTCATTGCATCCTTGCATCGACTACCGAGGACTGAATAAAATTATGGTACAAAATTGTTATCCCCTTCTTTTAATCTCAGAGTTGTTTGATCGGCTGTGAGGTGCCAGGATTTTCTCCAAACTGGATCTACGTGGTGCCTATAATTTGATTCGTATAAGAGAAGGGGACGAGTGGAAGACTGTGTTTAATACTCGAGATGGACATTTTGAGTACCTTGTAATGCCATTCGGACTATGTAATGCTCCAGCAGTCTTCCAGGAGTTTGTCAATGACCTTTTTTCAGGTCATTCTCTACTCCTGTGTCGTTGTCTATTTGGATGACATTCTCATCTATTCGCCCAATCTCCACACTCATCGTCTCCATCTCCATCAAGTTTTACAGCATCACCGAGACAACCAACTCTATGCAAAAATTGAAAAGTGTACTTTTGAAAAGACCAGTCTACTGTTTCTGGGGTATATTGTTACCAGTCAAGGACTTCAAATGGATCTTAACAAATTATCCGCTGTACTGGAGTGGCTTCAACCTTCTGGTCTTAAAGCGATTCAGCGCCTCCTTGGCTTTGCCATTTATTACCGGCAGTTTATTCCCCACTATTCCACCTTGGTTGTCCCTATTGTGTCTCTTATTAAGAAAACTGCTAATCCGAAGGTCTGGACTCCAGAAGCCAAGGAAGCCTTCAAGCACTTAGTCTGCCTTCACTTCTGCTCCGGTGTTGTCAAGACTGGATCCGGACAAGCCATTCACTTTGGAAGTGGATGCATCTTCAGTTGGTGCAGGAACAGTCTTGACACAAAGCTCTTCCAAGGGCAGGACTGTGACTTGCGGATTTTTCTCTAAGACTTTCTCTCCAGCGGAGAGAAATTATACTACAGGAGATAGTGAGCTTCTGGCTATTAAGTTGGCCTTGGAAGAATGGCGACATCTCTTAGAGGGCTCGGTGCATCCAATAACCATCTACATGTATCACAAGAATTTTCTCTATCTTCAGTCTGCTCATCGTCTCAACTCTCAACAGGCTCCCTGGTCCCTAATCTTCTCCAGGTTTAACTTTTTTATTAATTTTCGTCCAGCAGAGAAGAATCTTTGGGCTGACGCTCTATCAAGATCTTCTGAAGTACAAGATGTGAAAGATTTATGTATCTCCTCGTTTGAGACTCCGAATCTTGAAATGGGGTCATTCCTCTCTGTTGGCTGGTCATGCTGGTATCCGTAAATCTTTACAACTAATATCCCAACAATATTGGTGGCCCACTGTTCGTTCCTACCCAGTCTGTACCCGGGACAAAACACCACGTGCCAAGCCAGCCGATCTTCTACATCCTTTACCTGTTCCTGACCTGCCCTGGACTAACATTGCAATGGACTTTATTACAGACCTTCCTTCTTCTAGCGGCAATACAGTCATCTAGGTAGTTGTGGACCAATTTTCTAAGATGGGTCACTTTGTGCCCTTTCCTGGTTTACCGTCTGCACCTCAACTCTCTAAACAGTTCCTCTTCCATATCTTCCGCCTCCATGGATTACCGGCACATATTGTTTCTGACCGGGGAGTCCAGTTCGTTTCTAAATTCTGGAGGGCACTCTGCTCACATCTTCAAGTTAAACTGGATTTCTCCTCTGAATATCATCCTCAATCTAATGGTCAAGTTGAGAAGGTGAATAAGGTCTTGGGAGATTACCTTCGCCACTTTGTTTGTGCCTGCCAAGATGACGGGGCTGATCTACTACCCTGGGCAGAGTTTTCGTACATACATAAGGATACCGAATCCACAGGATATTCACCTTTCTTTGTAGTCTATGGACTTCATCCTCGTCCACCTTTGCCCTTGTCTTCTCCCTCCGGTGTCCCTATGGCTGATGAACTTGTACGGAACTTCTCCTCCATCTGGAAGAACACTCGTCTTTCCCTTCTTCGTGCCATGACCCGTATGAAGTTTAAAGCAGACAAGAAAAGGTGTCCTCCTCCCGAATACTCACCCGGGGATAAAGTGTGGTTATCATCTAAATACATCCGCTTCAAAGTACCTTGTTACAAACTGGGTCCACGCTATTTGGGTCCTTACAAAGTCAAGAAACGCCTAAATCCAGTGGCTTATTCTATTCATCTCCCTTCCTCCCTTCGGATTCCAAATTCTTTTCACTTCTCCTTTTTGAAACCCGTCATCTATAACCGCTTCTCTAAAAAGGACGTTTCTCCTACTCCCATCTTGGGTACCTCGGATGTATATACAGTCAAAGAAATTCTGGACTCCAAACTCATCAGAGGAAAATGTTTCTTTCTTGTAGATTGGGAGGGGTTCGGACCAGGGGAGAAGTCTTGGGAACCACAGGATAACATCCTAGATCAGGATCTTACAGTTTCTTGAGCTGTAAAAAGAGGGGGAGACCAAAGGGGGGGGGGGTACTGTTACACACTGCCATCGGGGCCGGATTCGCATCGCGGGACGTGCCCGCATGCGAGTCCCGGCCCATCATTCATCTCGTCCCTCTCCTGCAGCGCTCTCACTCTCACAGCTCCGGCGCGCACGTCCCCATTCCTTAGGGCATGTGCATCCGGGAGCTTTGAAACTTAAAGGGCCAGTACAACCATAATTAGTAAAAGCACCTGACAGCACACTATAAGTTGTTGCACCTCCCACAGTGCCTTAATGCCTGAGAGAAAGCATTCCCTATTGTCTGTTTTGCCATACCCGTGTATCCAGATATTCCTGCTATGTTTTTTTACTAAGAACTTTTGCCACCTGCCTTGACCTTCTGCTACGTTGACTACGCTAGAGCCTCCTCCTTAGAGGATCCACATACAGCTCTGTTACAGCCTGGAGTTAGTGGCATCAAGAGGAAACCATATAGTGGCTGAATGACAAAGCCTTGAGTTGGCAGCATCAAGAGGAGACCATATAGTGACTGAATGACACAGCCTGGAGTTGGTGGCAGCATAAGGAGACCATATAGTGGCTAAATGACAGCCTTGAGTTGACAGCATCAAGAGGAGACCATATAGTGGCTGAATGACTCAGCCTGGAGTTGGTGGCAGCATAAGGAGACCATATAGTGGCTGAATAACAAAGCCTGGAGGTGGCATTAGCATGAGGAGAACACATGGTGGCAGTATGAGACAGCCTGGAGCTGGCATCAGCATGAGGAGAACATATGGTGGCAGTATGAGACAGCCTGAAGCAAATGTTACTCGCCCTAAAAAGGGCGGCCCCACACAGGAACCAACTCTATATCCACCTAAAAACCCTAGGAAATGGCAGTGTTTGTAGGTGAAAATAGGGAGAGGTTGCTGTGTGGGGCCAACATTTTTAGGGCGAGTAACACTTGCCAAGAAGGGAATTAATGTGAGAGGGTATACAAGGTAAGTTTTTACCCCCATCTGTTACAATGGATCATACCGTGTTCCCTTCCATCTTTTAGAGGTCATTGCATCACATGAATGCTTGATGGTGTAGGTGGCACATGGTGTTTTTGCACACCTTTCCTTCTCCGAGATATAAAAAAAATTGGGGTCCATATATTTTATCCTATGAAAGGTTAAGTTTTAACTAAGGCATATCCTCAATACTTATTTGTGGTCTGATGAGGAGGAATTTCTGTAACTGGGGAGCAGCACCTTAAATATGTTTTGCACTATCCATATTTGTGAAGTGTTTGTGTGGCACCATGGTCAATCTACTCTGATGCATCAGGCATTGGTGGTTGGAAATCCTGGCTGATCTATGCCTGATTCTTCTTCACAAAGGTCAGTCTCTCCACATTTTCCATGGACAGATGAGTTGTCCTTGGGGTTACTATGGCTCCACTAAACACCCTCTCTGATGGCACACTTCTGGCCGGGCAGGACAGCTTTTCCAGGGCAAACAATACAACAGGTATAGAAACAGCGTTCGGCACTGCACTGCACTGATGTGGCTATTGTAACAAATCTGTGTCCACCTGTGTCAGGAACAGCAACTTCAGTTTTTACGGACTGTGGTGCTCAATTCTCAGAAACAAGTCTTCAGAAATGCAGTGTTAAGAGGAATGAATGGCACTCACCAGTTCCGATGTGTAGAAAAGCTTTATTCCAGGGCAAACTCTGTTAGTTGTGGCCACAAATCAAGTTTGGCTGCCTATAAGTCCAGCGGATATTCAAGGTGTGTTGGCAGGGTCATGTTCTGGAATGCCAGCACCTGCTGCTTCAGTTTCTGCTCCAGGTCTACCTGCTGCTGATGAATTGCTTCACTATGCGGGTGAAGAAAGCAACTCATCAGCGACTGTAGACTCAGGCTGCTGCTGATGGAGCTGGTTCTGCTCCTGCCACCTCACCCCTCCCTAGCAGTCAAGGCAGTGCAAGGTGAACACAGAGGGCCCCCCCGAGTCAGACCTGCGAGAAGATGGACGATGGAGCAGTTAGGCATCGGCCAACTGACTACGTAGGATGTATCTGTAGTAGGTGAGTATGTCCTCTCTCTCAGTGGGTGTAAAAAAGGCCCCCATTCTTTGCCGTTAGTGAGGGTCCAATAAGGTGGAGAGCCAGAAGTCATCCCACTACCGAATGGTGACAAATCGGCAGTCACTACACAAACAAGCGACCATGTATCGTGACATATGTGCAAGGGACTTGTAGGTACTCCCTGCCTTCATCTCCACTGCATACTGCCACAATGTGTCTGGGTCCTCTGTCTGGTCTTTCTCATAACCCTCTGGCTCCTGTGGCTGCTCCTGCTCCTCCTCTCCTGTCAGATGACTATAAAAACTGTCCATTTTGCAAAACCTGAACGGTGTCCCCCTCCTCTTCCAGTTGTGAGATGTAGGCTCCATGTTTCCAGTGCCCTGACCACCCCTCGTTTCCAACATGTGTTGTAGGAAATGAAGCAGTAGAATGACATTGTTTATAGCATAATCCTGGTGACTTATTAATAATGTGGCTTCCTCAAAGGGCCTGAGCAAATGGCAGGTGTCATGTATGAGCTGCCACTGGTTGACATTACAGTTACACAGGGGAGTCCCCCTATCTGCTTGGATCACCAAGAAATCGGTGATGGTTTTTCTCTGTTCGTATAGTCGGCCCAACAAATGGAGGGTGGAATTTCAATGTGTGGAAATGTCGCAAATCAGACTGTTGGGGGATGCTGTTCTGACGCTGTGCAGGAACCACATTCACCCAGTGGTCCGTAAAGGACATGTATTGTACCTGATCATAGTTACAGCTCCAGACATCGGCTTTGCCTTGCACTTTGGTACACACAGACAGGCTCAATGACTGGCTTACCTTCTCTTCCGCAAAATTGTACAGGGCTGGTACTGCCTTTTTCGCAAAGAAATGACGGCTTGGGACTCTCCATCTTGGCTCGGCACAAGCCATCAGATCTCTGAAAGGTGCAGAGTCCAGCACCAGCAACTTGGACAGGAGCACATTCAGCTTCTGCGCCGTTGAATGAGCGGACGCATACTGTTGTCTCTTGGACATGGCTGATGGAATGCTGGTGAAATGACTGATTCGAAGTAGGAGGAGCAGGAGCATCTGAAGCAACAGGAGATGGGTATGACAGACAGCTCCCTTCGGCTTAGGTGGTGGATCATTGGCTGGCTGAAACAGGGAGCGGCGTGGCCCTGTGTGATACAGCAGGCTGGACCACAACAATGGAGCCACGGTTCCCCCAGGCCACTTTATGTTGACGCTGCATATGTTGACGCAGGGCCGTGGTGCCAACATTGGTACCCTGGTTACGCTTCACCTTCTGCCAACACATCTTACATCCTCCGGATGCTTGATGAAAAACTGCCACACCGCCAAGTAGATGATTTCCCCCCAACAGTCTGCACTGATTAACAGCTACTGCCGCCGACTCCAGGAACCCCTGTTCCACTACCTCCTGGGAAGGTAAGCTGGTGGTTTACCCCGGGCACGTTTGGCTCCAGACTTCACACTTCTACCACCATGCTGACTGCCAACCATGCTACCACCTTGCTGGCTCAGCTGCTGATTCACGGGCAACCTACAACCCTCTTCTCCTGATCATGATGAAGCCCCTTCTGCACCTTGCTCCCAACTGCGATCGGCTTCATCATCATTGAGTTGTATCTGCACGTCACTGATGTCCTCCTTAGGTTCCTCAACAGTGTCTGCTTCGGGAGCCTGAAAGCTCGCAACACCACCTCCCACTCTACTCTCCTCATCACTACTTCCCTGCCTAGTGGAGGAAGCAATGGATGTCTCCTCCACTTCTTGGCTTAGCAGTAGCTGCTGACTGTCCTCTAGCAGATTGTCCTCACTAAATAGTAGAGCTGCACCCACAGCATATGATACTTCTGTGGGGAAGGGAACAGCGTAGAACAGAAGCAATGGGAGGACAGGGACTGCTCCGGGGCCATGCCAACTGATGGTTGTGTCTGAGGAACCCACCGACTGTTGAATGGGGGTTTCAGGTGTCACTTGTGATGAAGTAGATGACTGAGTTAACCAATCGATGATGGCAGATGGGTTGCTGGTGGAGACACGACCACTTGCTGATGCCGGGAGCTCAGGCCTCTCGCTGCGACTCCTGCTGCCACTCACCCCTAGTCTGCTGCGGCCTCCGCCTGATGAATTTAGGCCTCTGCCACTCCTCTGTGCACGTCCCGTTACTTCTCTGCCTCACATAATTAGTGGGTATATGAGGGGAGGAAAATGCGCTCCACTACGCTTAAAATAGTATTTGTAAATGACTTCTATTTAAAAATCTTAATTCTTCCAGTACTTTTTAGGGGCTATATACTACAGAGGAAATGCTTATCTTTTTAGATTTCTCTGATGTCATGACCACAGTTCTCTCTACTGACCTCTGCTGTCCATTTTAAGAACTGTCCAGAACAGGAGAAAATCCTCATAGCAAACATATGCTGCTCTGGACAGTACCTAAAATAGACAGCAGAGGTCAGCAGAGAGCACTGTGGTCATGATATCAGAGAAATCTAAAAAGATAAGCATTTCCTCTGTAGTATATAGCCCCTAAAAAGTACTGGAAGGATTAAGATTTTTTAAATAGAAGTAATTTACAAATCTGCTTAACTTTCTGGCACCAGTTGATTTAAAAATAAAGTTTTCCACGGTAGTACCCCTTTAATAGAGGACAATACGCTCTGCCACACAACCTGTATTAGGCACTAATAGCAGGTGATTATGGCTTTTAGTGCTCTGCTCACCCTAATTGGCTGGCTACTGTTAGCTTTTTTCAGTTGTTGTACACACCGGTACTGCAGCACACAGTCTCTGTGTCGTACACCGAAAATTGCTCTCTCAATCTCTCTCCCTTCCCTATCAGTGCTTCTAGGCAGGATTTGGCCTTGAGTTGAATTGCTGCTGTAAAAATGTTTTTCTGTGCAACACACACTGCTGTCTCTCTCTCACTCTCTCTGGAATAGAATGCTCATGTGACTGGCGGCAATATAGCTGCCGATTATATAGGGCTGTGACATCACAGGAGTGGCTGGCTGCTGATATGCTGCATGTGATTTCATGTCATCCCACCTACCCTTGTTCCCGCCTTCCCAGAGTTCCTTTCCCCATGTCCTGGCATGTGGAGCCGCCATCTTAGTTGCCCTGGAGTCTGGACCGCACTGAATGGAGTTTAATGAGGTGACTTGTGCGATCGAATCGCGGCGATATTCTGATTTGTTGTGAAGCTAATTTTTCCTGAAATTCGTAACGAATTAAGATTCGTCAGATTCGATTTTCTCATCCCTAAATATCATCTTTTACTTGTGCCACTTGAAGAACATTCAACAACAAATGGCTTTGATTTCTACCCTTTGGGAATGCAAGATTGCACAATGTTTACTGGAACTTATCAAATGTGGCTTCTTCTGCTATGGGGAGGAGATCACAGGTATTGTTTGAATTCTAAGAAATCCCAGGCAATAATCCACATTCCCGGATGAATGCTTTGTACGGTGATCTCGCTGGGCTAGAATGTTTGATTCTCATTGACAAGGACCATTTAATACTGAATTTGTGCTGTGTTTCCTTCATCTGAAAATTTTGATTTTCTTTTATTTAACAGATATGGAGAAGCTTTCAGCCATGACATCAGTTGAGTTTTACAGAACACAGACAACAATGTTGCATGAAAATAATGAATGTCAGTGGGGCATAACTCAGCACAATGAGGGCAGTCAGCTGTTTTTGCAGCCATTAAGTGAACCCCTGTGATGCTGTCTGCCTGATGGGATTTGCTCTGCGGCCGTGAAGTGCAAACATAATAATGCCAAGTGCAATCAAACTATCTGCCTCATTGTACTCCCAAGGTCAAGAATTTTTACAAAAGAAAACAGTGTCCCTAAGAAGGTGAGAAGGACCTCAAACTGGGAAGATGCTTTGTGTGCTTGAACAGGCCAGTTAACCCCTTGTAGGTCACTACTGGTTTACAGCAGAACCACTTTACAACTGCAGATGCACAACTGCAAGGTCATCACAAAAGGCCACCTTCCAGCCAACACAAAACATCCAACAAAGTCAGGTTATTTGCAAGGGTTGCAAGCCAGATTCACAGCAGTCCAAAGTCAACATGTAGCCATAGCACCAGCTACAGGGAAAATGTAGCATTACATAGTAACTATATATATCTTTAGATTACTCTCATACAGAGAAGCTCTCTGTTTTGGCACAAAGTGGGTGGTTCAGAGTCCACTTTGTTTGAAATCCATATGCCCCAATAAGACATGTGAACAGGGGTTGTCATCTTAAAACACTCCCTTTGAAGGGGTATTTCTGAAAGGGAAAAAAAAGATGTGGCACGAGCTGATGTAAAACTAAGAAAAAATCATACTTACCTATCCTGGCCCCTTGCAGCTCTGGTTACAGCTTCTTCCAAGACAAGATGCCAGAGAGGCCTAATAACTTCAGCAGTGTCCAGTCTCATCTGAAGCAGATGCATGGAGAAGACATGAGCAGCTATGGACTAGAAAGAACTGCAACTGGAAATGCAGGGGACAGAGGTAGGTATAGGTGGCCATACATTTTCAATGCAGGGGGCATTCACACGTACAGTAACCTGCGCACCTTTGATGCGCAGGATTTGAAATTGCAGATTTCAATGTAACCTGAATAACAGAACACAGCATCAGATCTGCAGCTTCAAATCCTGTGCATCAAATTTGCACAGCATAATGTACATGTGAATACACCATTAAAAGATTAAATAAGAAAACAATAATAAACATTAACATATATGGTATCGCTGTGTGCGAAAATGTCCAAACTATTAAAATAAAACATTAATGTTAATAGTCGGCGTGTGGCGATCATGCGACCGGCTATTAACCCTTTAGATGCTGCTGTTAAGGATTACAGCGGCGTCTAAATGAAAAAAGAAATCCAAAAAGAAAGGAACTTTCTCTGTAATATACAGTCCCTAATAAGTACTAGAAGGATACAGATTTTTTAATAGAAGTAATTTACAAATCTGTTTAACTTTCTGGCACCAGTTGATTTAAAAAAATGTTTTCCACGGGAGTACCCCTTTAAAGATTTTGTTGCAAAGTGCAATCAAGCCCTCATATGGGTCTGTAGATAAAAAAAATAATTTATGGTTAATAAAAGGCGAGGAGGAAAAAAAGAAAATGCATAAATGAAGATTGACCTGTTCCTCAAGCAGTTAAGTCATCAGTATTGAAATTAATAGGGATGAGATGTAATACCTGGCAGCCAGTGGGCATAGGTGGCCTTGTTTTTTGGGAATTTTTTTTTTTTTTTTTTCAAAATTTCAATCAACCCTTTTAAATTGTATGTGTGAAAGGGAACTATTGTAAATACAATTAAACCTCCCCATACTTGGCTTTGATTGTATATTATTGAATTTTAAATATTTTGACAATAATTTCCTCCTACGTTTTATGTAATTAAGTATAGAATAACCACTGAACAATGCTGAAGTGAGGTTTTTATAAGAGGCTATGAAAATCGTATTCACTTATGAGAATTCAGTGCGGTATGAATAATTATGTCGCACCAAAGATTTCTCCCTAGAATACGGAATTAACAAACAATAACATGATGTGTAATTTGTGTTTTTATGCACATTCAAAATTAAAACATGGATTTCACATAACCTAATTACTACACAGAGACTTTCCACTACAAACATAAATATAATATGTAAATCAAAGTCATTTACATGCCTGGTACATGCTATTAAGCTCAAGATGAAAACCCTTTGGGTCACTGGATGTGGTAATAGATAACAGGAGCACCTCATAGCTATTAAGTACTTGTGTTTGTATATGGGATGGAAAATCATTTTATTAGGTTTATATTATGAATAAAGCCATGTATAAAGTGATCTGTATTCAGAGAGGAATGATGGCTGCTACAGAAATAATAAAGCAGTATATACTGCAGTACAATACATAGATACTTAGATTAACTAAATAAATAGATAAATAAATAAATACCGTATTTTTCGGCATATAAGACGCTCACAATTTTAAAGCAGGAAAATCTAGAATAAAAAGATTCTTAACCAAATACAATGTAAAGTATAGGACAGTGATCTTCACCCTGCGGACCCCCAGATGTTGCAAAACTACAACTCCCGGCATATATATATATATATATTAGTATTAGTCTGCCACCAATTGTGCAAGTTCTCCCACTTGAAAAGATGAGAGAGGCCTGTAATTTTCATCATAGGTATACCTCAACTGTGAGAAACATAATGAGAAAAAAAAATGCATAAAGTCACAATGTCTGACTAATTTTTAAAGAATTTAATAGAATTTATTATGGTGGAAAATAAGTATTTGGTCACCTACAAACAAGCTCTGTTCTCCACTCGTTACCCTTATTAATGGCACCTGTTTGAACTTGTTATAAAAGACACCTGTCCACAACCTCAAACAGTCACACTCCAAACTCCATTATGGCCAAGACCAAAGAGCTGTCGAAGGACAGCAGAAACAAAATTGTAGACCTGCACCAGGCTGGGAAGACTGAATCTGAAATAGACAAGCAGCTTTGTGTGAAGAAATCGACTGTGGGAGCAATAATTAAAAAATGGAAGTACACTGATAATCTCCCTCGATCTGGGGCTCCACGCAAGATCTCACCCCGTGGTGTCAAAATTATCACAAGAATGGTGAGCAAAAATCCACACAGGGGGACCTAGTGAATGACCTACAGAGAGCTGGGACCAAAGTAACAAAGGCTATCATTGTTCCGTTATGCACTCCGGTCACACATGCTGGCCTTGAGCGCATGGTCCCCTTACATTCTGCTATCGACGGGGCTGGGACTCGCGGGATGTGCCTGCATGCGAGCCCCAGTCCGTCACTCTCCGGGTGTTTCTCCTGCTTAGGCCTCTCTGCTCCGGCGCGCATGTCCCTGTCCCCTAGGGTGCACGCGCGCGGGAGCTTTAAGACTTAAAGTACGCTCATTAGTGTAATCCACCTGTGGCTCATTTATAAATTCCTCCACCCTCCTCAGGTCCCTGACGGATCTTTGTTGCCTTGTGCCTTTGAGAAAGCATTCCTCAGTATTTCCTTGCCGTGTATCAGATCTCTTGCTCTTGTGACTTGACCTTGCTCCTTGCCGCCTGCCTACTGAACTCCTGCTTCACTTTGACTATGCTACTGTGCCGCCTTCCTTCACCTTCTGCTATCCAGACTATGAGTTGCCTTATCCCTCCTGTGCCCCGCATCTCCTCAGCCGCCTGTTTGGTTGAGCCTTGCCAGAGGTAGCGACCTGAGTGCTGCCTGCCGCAGCAAGTACATCCCGCTTTGTGGTGGGCTCTGGTGAAAACCAGCGGCAACTTAGACTCCGCTCTGTGGTATGGTCTGAGTCATCTGCCACACAGGTCCAGTGGATCCACATCCACCAGGGTTCCTGTCTTCAGAAATGTGAGTGTTATAACCATCAGTAACACAATACACCACCAGTGAATCAAATCATGCAGTGCCAGATATGTCCCCCTGCTTAAGCCAGTACATGTCTGGGTCCATCTGAAGTTTGCTACAGAGCATTTGGATGATCCAGAAGAGTATTGGGAGAATGTCATACGGTCATATGAAACCATTGTAGAACTTTTTGGTAAAAATTCAACCTGTCGTGATTGGAGGAGAAAGAATGCTCAATTGCATCCAAAGAACACCATACCTACTGTGAAGCATGGGGGTGGAAACATCATGCTTTTGGGCTGTTTTTCTGCTAATGGACCAGGATGATTGATCCGTGGAAAGGAAAGAATTAATGGGGCCATGTGTCGTGAGATTTTGAGTGAAAACCTCCTTCCATCAGAAGGGGCATTGATGATGAAATGTGGCTGGGTCTTTCAGCATGACGATGATCCCAAACACACCACCCGGGGAACAAAGGAGTGGCTTTGTAAGAAGAATTTCAAGGACCTGGAGTGGCCTGGTCAGTCACCAGATCTAAACCCCATAGAAAACCTTTGGAGGGAGTTGAAAGTTCGTGTTTCTCAGCAACAGCCCCAAAACATCACTGCTCTAGAGGAGATCTGCATGGAGGAATGGGCCAAAATATCAGCAACAGTGTGTGAAAACCTTGTGTAGACTTACAGAAAATGTTTGACCTCTGTCATTGCCAACAAAGGGTATATAACAAAGTATTGAGGTTAACTTTTGTTATTGACCAAATACTTATTTTCCACCATAATTTGCAAACAAATTCTTAAAAAATCAGATACTGTGATTGCATGGATTTTTCTTCTCATTATGTCTCTCATGGTCGAGGTATACCTATGATGAAAATTACAGGCCTCTCTCGTCTTTTTAAGTGAGAGAACGTGCACAATTGGTGGCTGACTAAATACTTTTTTTGCACCACTCTATATATTTATAAACCATAAACCATATTAAAAACCATAAAGTATATGTTGCTTCATCTCACCTGGGCTTTGCAGTGCACAGCATTTCTATGATAAATACACTCAAAAAGATGGCTAAGCCAGCACATACAAATAAAAAACATTATCTTCTTTATTAGAACATGTGAATATTCCTCAACAATGGAACAGCAACATCCAAATACATACAAATAGTAGAAAATGGTGATGTAAAAAAGCACCTAAAGTGAAGTGACTTGTTAAGAACCTTAGCAGTTCTTACTCCTAGCCAGATAAGAGAGAACCGCTAAGGTTTTAAACACACCAGTTCTCTTTAGGTGTATTTTTCCAGCACCCTTTTTCTATGTCTTTGGATTGGACGTTGCCTTTTCATTCTTAAGGACTTTCAATTTGTTCTAATAAAGAAGAAAACATTTTTCGTATGCCTGTATGTGCTGGCCCAGTCTTCTTTTTGCAAGCACCAAAATAGTAAATCCATGCACCAATGTATACAATTTTAGCAAATTATGCACAATGCTTTGCTTTACAACTAAATACGCCAAATTAACGTAAAGTCACATGTCGGGCTATAAATTTGGAACAATTTGAGAAAAGCCTGTCATCTGTGTGAATTTACCCATCTGTCAGGTAATAGTTCCAGGAAGCTGTTTCAGAGGGGATTCCTTCCTTCGATTCGTCACGAACTTCTCAGCTCGGCAGTTGATGACTTTTTCTGCATAAATTAGTTCAGCTTTCCGGTGCTCCCGTGGGCTGGAAAAGGTGGATACAGTCCTAGGAAAGAGTCTCCTAGAACTGTATCCACCTTTTCCAGCCCACGGGAGCACCTGAAAGCTGAACTAATTTATGCAGGAAAAGGCAGCAACCGCCGAGCCGAGAAGTTCGTGACGAATCAAATTTACTGTAAGTTTGCTCATCTCTAGTGGTATGCATTAAGGAGGGATTCAAAAGATGCCTTGTAATGTGTGTTTGGTAAGCTATTTTTTATTAGGTGGGGATTTGCAACCTTTTTGATGGGTTGCGCCAAAGTATGCAACTTTTTTTAAAAGTCGCAGTTTGGTAAATCCCTGACCATTGCAAAAGTACAACTCATAACACGTTAACACAGCAAAAAAACAAGAACACACGTAAATAAAAAGTCACACAAAAAGTCACAAAAAACACACTGCGCCATATATACCCAACAAAAAAGGGTAAAATGCTTCATAAGTACCTTCCAATGTATTTATCTCCAGAAGGTGGTCAAAACAGAGCAGGAATAGATAGAGAGAAATGTGAATGAAGCGAAGCACCCCCCCCCCCCCCCCCTCCCCTCCTAGTTTGGGCAGAACAAAGTTGTAAGCATAGCTCCCTGGGCTTATATTTATGGGCACCGGCCTCCTGGTATCAATGACAGGGCAGGCTGGACACTATATTTTGTGTAGTCGACATGAAAACCTCAAACCCAACAGACAGAATTCACGACAGCAATATAACATATATTACCTTGTATCCAGAGAAAATGCAGTATAATGCATGACATGTGTCCGTACTTGACAGCAGTGAGCCCCATCATTTTGCAAAAAGCTTTCTAAACACTCACCTTTCCCCTCCCAGGCAGGAGAAGAATGCTGGAAATTGCTGAATTCTTGAAAGAATTTGTGTTTATAGTTACAGGTTGATGACCCAATCATTTTGATTTGACTCCCTGCCGCTCATGGTAAAAGGAACCCTTGGCACCCAGCTATTTTGCTGATTAATGGCGCTATTTTCAGTGCTGAAAGTTTAATACCTTTTTATGTTAAAAGTAAACTTTTTTCAAATCAATCTATGAGAATTTCATATTAAAAGGGAAATAATAACTAGCGATTTTGTATGCTTTTAGGCCATTCCAGATCAAACTGTGTGATAAATGCAGCAATATCAGTTTTATCTACAGAATAGTGTAAAATTATTACTCTCAATGGACACTGCGGAATAAAACAAGAATGCCTTTATTACCGCTGGCGATGATGTGACAAGTCTGATAGATGCCACTTTGAGTCTCTATTGGGCATCTGTGTCCCTCCACACTTATTTTGCTGCTTCTAATAGATCCTACGGTTTTGGCTGGCCATCACTTAAAAAGTGTCATTTACTCAGAAGCGACAGGTGAGTAAAATGTCCTTAAACATTTCATTTGTCTCTCGTCCGCAGAGCGAGTGACTAATGACTAGAAATAATGTACTTTATACGTGTCGTCTGGAAGGAGTGCTGCCCATCGGCCACTGAATAGGAAAAACTCATTTTTATTTATTTTCATATGAAAGAGATAATATGTATGTTTGGAAGTCGTTTTCTGTGTTAATAATCTCCCAATTACCGGGGCCGTATTTACAGTTCATGCTGCAACGAAAATGCAATTCTACCAGTTTTCTCTTACAAAGAAAGAAATGTTGTTTGTTTATTACAAACAAAATTATGAATTTCAAAACCTTTGGATGATCTGTAATTAATAGGGTTTACCTATAATGTACCACAAAATAAAAAATGAATAAACCCACATAAAAAAAAAATTTAAAAAATAAAAGCCCAACTTACAGCTTCTTCTGGCCCCATCTCCTTTATGCTATATAGAAATGACCTTTGCATGAAGGGGAAACAAATTAGTGTTTTAGTATTAGTAATTTGGTAATTTTATTATTAGTACTCCGTGCTAATAATAATAAAAAATATATATATATTTAAAGAAAAATACACTTCTTTCTGTTTATTTTATATTAAAGGGGTATTCCAGGAAAAAAACTTTTTTTATATATATCAACTGGCTCCAGATAGTTAAACAGATTTGTAAATTCATTTTTCCTCACTTTTTTCCTATTTTTGGATGACATTTTGGTGCCTTTAGAACCAATTACCAGGTTTCCATAGAGTTATGGTCTCAACATACAATGGACTCAACATACAATGGTCTTCCTGGAACCAATTAATATTGTAACTTGAGGGACCACTGTATATAGGACACCTGTCTCGGGAAACGCCCAGTTTAGAAGCAAATCCCCATAGCAAACCTCTTCTAAACTGGGCGGTTCCCGAGACAGGTGTCATCAGAGAGGATTTAGACAGAAAAGAACAACCTTAACTTCAGAAGCTCATAAGTACTGAAAGGATTAAGATTTTTTAATAGAAGTAATTTACAAATCTGTTTAACTTTCTGGAGCCAGTTGATATATACAGTGGTCCCTCAAGTTACAATATTAATTGGCTCCAGTATGACCATTGTATGTTGAGTCCATTGTATGTTGAGACCATAACTCTATGGAAACCTGGTAATTGGTTCTAAAGGCCCAAAATGTCATCCAAAAATAGGAAAATGTGAGGATTAAAGAAAAATAAGTAGATAACTAATACAGATAAAGCAAGTCCTTACATATAAAAGTAATAAAGATCTGCTGGGAGCCATAAATCACTATCTATGTCAGTGTTTTCCAAGCAGGGAGCCTCCAGCTGTTGCAAAACTACAACTCCAAGCATGCCCGGACAGCCAAAGGCTGTCCGGGCATGCTGGGAGTTGTAGTTTTGCCACAGCTGGGGGTACCCTGCTTGGGAAAACACTGGTCTATGTAGAGGACAGGAGCTTCTTCAGGGTCCTGTACAGTACACAAAGTGTCCCAAAAAAGTAACATGGAGCCGCCCTCACCTGGTGTTCAAAGGAGCAGCTAACCCTGGCACAGGTAAAGAGTACAGAACATGTAACACCACCCTGTACTGTAGGGGGCGCTACCAGACACCCAGTCAGTGCATACAATTCAGTAATACAGGGGTTTTACCAGTGAAATCCCCATTCTGATTGGTCGGTTCTTCCAGCCATTTACACGTTTCACAGATCTGGACTGTCTGTAGCATTGTATGTTGAGTCTGGTTTCAACTTACAATGGTCCAGAATAGACCATTGTATGTTGAAACTATTGTATGTTGAGGCAATAGTGAGTAGAGGGATCACTGTGTAAAAAAGTTTTTCCTGGTATACCCCTTTAACCCTAATGCCACCAAAAAATAAAATGACATAAAAAATAATCAGAAAAAGAATAAAATTAGAAACTATAGTAAGGCAAAAAACTGCACCTGAAAGCCAGTAAGTGGATCCTTTAACCCCTTAAGGACTCAGCCCATTTTGGCCTTAAGGACTCAGACAATTTAATTTTTACGTTTTAATTTTTTCCTCCTCGCCTTCTAAAAATCATAACTCTTTTATATTTCCATCCACAGACTAGTATGAGGGCTTGTTTTTTGCGCGACCAGTTGTCCATTGTAATGACATCACTCATTATATCATAAAATGTATGGCGCAACCAAAAAAACACTATTTTTATGGGGAAATTAAAACGAAAAACGCAATTTTGCTAATTTTGGAAGGTTTTGTTTTCACGACGTACAATTTCTGGTAAAAATGACATGTGTTCTTTATTCTGAGGGTCAATACGATTAAAATGATACCCATTATTATATACTTTTATATTATTGTTGCGCTTAAAAAAAATCACAAACTTTTTAACCAAATTAGTACGTTTATAATCCCTTTATTTTGATGACCTATAACTTTTTATTTTTCCGTATAAGCGGCGGTATGGGGGCTCATTTTTTGTGCCATGATCTGTACTTTTTTTTGATACCACATTTGTATATAAAAAACTTTTAATACATTTTTTATAATTTTTTTTTAAATAAAATGTATTAAAAAAGTAGGAATTTTGGACTTTTTAAATTTTTTTTCGTTCACGCCGTTCACCGTACGGGATCATTAACATTTTATTTTAATAGTTCGAACATTTATGCACGCGGCGATACCAAATATGTCTATAAAAAATGTTTTTTACGCTTTTTGGGGGTAAAATAGGAAAAAACGGACGTTTTACTTTTTTATTGGGGGAGGGGATTTTTCACTTTTTTTTTACTTTTACTTTTACATTTTTTTACATTTTTTTTACACTTGAATAGTCCCCATAGGGGACTATTCATAGCAATACCATGATTGCTAATACTGATCTGTTCTATGTATAGGACATAGAACAGATCAGTGTTTTCGGTGATCTTCTGCTCTGGTCTGCTCGATCACAGACCAGAGCAGGAGACGCCGGGAGCCGCACGGAGGAAGGAGAGGGGACCTCCGTGCGGCGTTATGAATGATCGGATCCCCGCAGCAGCGCTGCGGGCGATCCGATCGTTCATTTTAATCGCGAACTGCCGCAGATGCCGGGATCTGTATTGATCCCGGCACCTGAGGGGTTAATGGCGGACGCCCGCGAGATCGCGGGCGTCGGCCACTGCCGGCGGGTCCCTGGCTGCGATCAGCAGCCGGGATCAGCCGCGCATGACACGGGCATCGCTCCGATGCCCGCGGTTATGCTTAGGACGTAAATGTACGTCCTGGTGCGTTAAGTACCACCTCACCAGGACGTACATTTACGTCCTGCGTCCTTAAGGGGTTAAAAGGGTACTCCGGTGAAAAACATTTTTTTTTTCATATCAACTGGCTCCAGAAAGTTAAAAAGATTTGTAAATTACTACTTTGAAAAAATCTTCATCCTTCCAGTACTTATCAGCTGCTGTATGCTACAGAGAAAGTTGAGTTGTTCTTTTCAGTCTGACCACAGTGCTCTCTGCTGCCACCTCTGTTCTTGTCAGGAACTGTCCAGAGTAGGAGCAAATCCCCATAGCGAACCTCCCCTGCTCTGGAGAGTTCCTGACACGGGCAGAAGTGTCAGCAGAGAGCACAGTGGTCAATCAGAAAAGAACTCAATTTCCTGTGGAGCATACAGCAGCTGATAAGTACTGGAAACATTTTTACTAGAAGTAATTTACATCTGTTCAACTTTCTGGCACCAATTGATTAGAAAATGTTTTTTCCAGTGGAGTAGCCCTTTAAGGGAAACTGACAGCAGCATCACCCACACTTAACTGAATACACAAGTTAATAGTCTCGGAGATTCTGTTTAAAAATCACTTTACCTGAAAAAATCTGTTGCGCCATTCCTGAGCAATCTGTATTTTTCCTGTGCATACAGATTCCTTGTTTTGTAACTGCTAATGTATTGATTCATATGATATCGTTGAGCTGAACTGACAGAGGCCAGGTGTGATATTGAAGCAGATTAAAGGAGTACTCCAGCGCTAAGACATCTTATAATCATTCCCCGGAGCATGTTCGCTCCGGGTCTGATTACTGGCGATCACGGAGGCCGGAGCATTGTGATGTCACAGCCTCGCCCTAATGTGATGTCATGCTCCGCCCCCACAATGCAAGCCTATGGGAGGGGGCGTGATAGCTGTCACGCCCCCTCCCATAGGCTTGCATTGAGGCGGTGAAGCGTGACGTCACATGGGGGGCGGGACCGTGACGTCACAATGCTTCGGCCCCTGTGATCGCCAGTAATCAGACCCGGAGCGAACATGCTCCGGGGACTGATTATAACGGGGTGCTCCATGCAAGATCAAGGGGGTCCCCAGCGGCGGGACCGCCGCAATCAGGCATCTCATCCCCTATCCTTTGGATAGGAGATAGGATGTCTTAGCCCCGGAGTACCCCTTTAATGGACAGAAACAAAGTTGTGATGTCACAGGAGCTTATATGACTAAAACTACCTATGATGTCAATGTGTGGTGACCGAGGAGGACAGTGCAGAAGTCTGGGAAAGCTGGGCTATACTTCTCAACGTCCACAATTTTGTAGGCAGATAGGAAGATAGTTTTCCTCACAGCACAGGATAGTAAAGTTACAATATTTCGGGATGGATGCTTAGAAATTGGTCACTCTTCCCTTTGAGTTGCTGTTAGCAGTAATACGGAAAAGAAAGTCTCTGAATGTGGTGATGGATACAGTAGAAAATTCTCTACCCCGATGGGCCTACACATTGGCTGACTGTGGTGAAGATATGCTTGAGAAGACTGGTACTAACAGTTGGGGGTACATCGCATTCCACATTGGGACATATAAGACACACAGCACTATCTTTGGCTGGAGGAAGAACAGTCCCTCTCCAGGATAGACAATTATTCCTCTAGCAGAATAGGTGAATTTGCCCAGTGGGGACTGGAGACAGTCGTGGGTTAAACCTCCTCATCACCACACACTGCCATGATCAGACCAATCCAGAGCGGACTCAGTTCAACTTTAGCAACAGGAATTGAATGTAGAGACACTGGCAGAGCCTCAGCTTGGTTACTTGTTTCACAACTGGCTTAAACTGGAAACAGAAGCTGAACTAGACTACAATGAACTGGTTTGGTTCCAGCCCTCTGGGTTTAGAGGGTTGGACTTGGGAGACTCAGAACCTTCCAGTTGTTTTTACATTGAAACCAGTCTATACGTAAGTTATGTGACCAAAGTTCTGTGCATCCTTACACATGTAATCCACCACTGGTGGCAGGAAATAGCAGAATGTTAACCTTTGCACTTCCTTAAGTTGAAAACATATTTTTTTTTTAAATCAACTGGTGCTGGAAAGTTAAACAGATTTGTAAATTACTTATCAGCTGCTGTATACTACAGAGGAAGTTGTATTCCTTTCTGGAATTCTTTTCTGTCTGAGCACAGTGCTCTCTGCTGACACCTCTGTCCATGTCAGGAACTGTCCAGAGTACAAGCAAATCCCCATAGCAAACCTCTGCTGCTCTGGACAGTTCCTGATACAGACAGAGGTGTCAGCAGAGAGCACTGTAGTCAGACAGAAAAGAACTCCAGAAAGAAATACAACTTCATGTGGCGCATACAGCAGCTGAAAAGTACTGGAAGGTTTAAGATTTATAAATAGAAGTAATTTACAAATCTGTTTAACTTTGTGGCACCAGTTGATTTAAAAAAAAATGTTTTCTACAGGCGTACCCCTTTAAGACTACAGTGTATGAAGAGGCAGCAGTGTGATATGAAAAAATGACAAGAGAAGTTTATACACTTGGAAAGAGAACTCCTCAGCCACACAACTTTATACCACAGCAGCTGGGAGATGGTATTGGGACACTTCAACAGCAGGTACCTGACTGAAAGCAGTTCATCTGACTTAGTTATAACTAGTTGTTGTGTCACAGAAATTACATGGTGTCACAAACGTTCTCCTGGCTGTACCCCACTTGTAATGTCACAGCAGCTTAGCTGACAGAAACATGCTAGTGATGTCACAGCAATTCACCTAACAGAAACAGAACAGAAACCCCCTTGTGATGTCACACCTGCTTACCTGAAAGACACTTGTTATGTCACAGTAGCTTATCTGACTGAAAACCACTAGAGATGTCACTGCAGCTTACCTTATTTAAACCCACTTGTATTGTTAACCCTTCACTACCCCCATTTGTGAGGGTCGGGGTTTTGCTTAAAGTCCCATGCAAATCAATGGGAAATGTATGTTCCCACTTAAAGGACAACTGCAGCGGTATGACACTTATCCGCTATCCACAGGATAGGGGATAAGTGTTTGATTGCGGGGGGCCCGACTGCTGGGACCCCCCTCGATCTCCCTAATGGGGCGCCGCCATTAGCACTCATGGTGACGTAGCGTCGACCTAGAGGTCAACGCTGCCTCCCCGCCTCTCCCATAGAGATGTATGGAGGAGGCGTTTCGGCTTCAACGTCATGCTGCGGCTGGCACACCCCTGCACGGGACAGCCGCGGCCCCGTACAGGAGATCACAGCGGGTCCCAGTGGTCGGACCCCCCACGATCAAACACTTATCTCCTATCCTATGGATAGGGGATAAGTGTTAATCACGCTGCAGATGTCCTTTAACCTCCGTACGGCTGGGGATATTTCAATAATACCTGGTACACATATTACTTATATGTCAAATAAAAGGATATGATAGTTAAATTAACCCTTACCTACACCCTTATATAAACGATGGGTTTTTGTTTCAAGTCCCATGCGAGTATATGGGAATTCCAGTACCTTACTCCACAAGCTCCGCTCTGCATCCCCTGGTAAATGTGTCAGTCCGGCTTGCAAGCCACACCCCATCTCACAAAGAAAGGAGGTCGGTAAAGGAGGTTGGGATATGAGGTCGTGATATGAGGATGGGATATGAGGTTGGGATATGAGGACGGGATATGAGGTCAAGATAGGAGGACGGGATAGGAGGTCAGGATATGAGGACGGGATATGAGGTCAGGAAAGGAGGACGGGATATGAGGATGGGATATGAGGTTGGGATATGAGGACGGGATATGAGGTCAAGATAGGAGGACTGGATAGGAGGTCAGGAAATGAGGATGGGATATGAGGTCAGGATAGGAGGACAGGATATGAGGATGGGATATGAGGTCGGGATATGAGGACAAGATATGAGGATGGGATATGAGGTCAGGATATGAGGTCGGGATATGAGATTGAGGTATGAGAACGGGATATGAGGACAGGATATGAGGTTGGAATATGACAACAATATATGGGGATGGGATATGAAGTCAAAAGCTTCCTCCTTTGTTGATTTTCCTCCCCAACAAGGATGAGGAAGGAAAAAGTGGGCAACGACGGGTACTCAGCTAGTACTCTTTCTCTCTCTCTCTCTCTCTCTCTCTCTCTCTCATATATATATATATATATATACAGTACAGACCAAAAGTTTGGACACGCCTTCTTATTCAGAGTTTTCTTTCTGACTATGAAAATTATAGATTCACATTGAAGGCATTAAAACTATGCATTAATACATATGGAATTATACACATAACAAAAAAGTGTGAAACAACAGAAAATATGTCATATTCTAGGTTCTTCAAAGTAGCCACCTTTTGCTTTGATTACTGCTTTGCACACTATTGGCATTCTCTTGTTGAGCTTCAAGGAGTAGTCACCTGAAATGGTTTTCACTTCACAGGTGTGCTGGTGTGGAGGAGGAGGTGTGATGGTGTGGGGGTGCTTTGCTGGTGACACTGTTGGGGATTTATTCAAAATTGAAGGCATACTGAACCAGCATGGCTACCACAGCATCTTGCACCGGCATGCTATTCCATCCGGTTTGTGTTTAGTTGCACCATCATTTATTTTTCAACAGGACAATGACCCCAAACACACCTCCAGGCTGTGTAAGGGCTATTTGACCAAGAAGGAGAGTGATGGGGTGCAGCTCCAGATGACCTGGCCTCCACAGTCACCGGACCTGAACTTGATCGAAATGGTTTGGGGTGAGCTGGACCGCAGAGTGAAGGAAAAAGGGCCAACAAGTGCTAAGCATCTCTGGGAACTCCTTCAAGACTGTTGGAAGACCATTTCAGGTGACTACCTCTTGAAGCTCATCAAGAGAATGCCAAGAGTGTACAAATCAGTAATCAAAGCAAAAGGTGGCTAGAACCTAGAATATGACATATTTTCACACTTTTTTGTTATGTATATAATTCCACATGTGTTAATTCATAGTTTTGATGCCTTCAGTGAGAATCTACAATTTTCATAGTCATGAAAATAAAGAAAACTCTGAATGAGAAGGTGTGTCCAAACTTTTGGTCTGTACTGTATATATATTTTTTTATTTTACGACATTTCATGTTTACACACATCACAACATACAAAACGCAATTAGATCAATGTATGTTTGTCTCATTAGTTAATTGACCCCTCCAGCACAAAAATATTAGAGCTTTAAAAATATATGCAGATTAGGCTTTGGAGCCCACTAGGTGTTCCCCTTGACCACTATACCGCAAGAACAGTTCAGACCCTTCACAAGTTAGTCACTTCCCTCTTTGCGCTATCTGCTCCGCTACCCCTTCATTGACAGCTACCAGGCACTACTTTAATTCCCACCTTTGCCCTGTAATCTAGCTGCTTAGGGGAACGCCCAGTAGGCTCCAAATTGCATATTTTTTTTAAATATAACTTGGAGCTGGAGGGATGAATTACCTAATGAGAGATATGTATGGATTCAGGGTCAAAAGCCCTATAAATCTATGTCATAACTTAATACCCTAAAAGCCCCCTGATGGGTCCATTTTAATTGTCATGTCACTGCAGATCAATTAACAGGAACTCACATGACACCACCTGAAACCCACTTCTAATGTCACAGCAGCATACCTAATGCAAAGACAATTGTTATGACTGGAAAGCTTCTGTGACGTTACAGTAGCTTACCCAGGGGCAGATACCAAATACTGTGAATGAACAGAATATGGGCTCCTTGATTTCCAAATGCTATTTTAATTTTAGAGGATGTTATATATACTGCGTCATTCAAGCAGAACTAAACTCAATCCCAAAAACAAATTATAATAATTTTTTTGTATGTAAAACTACCTTTACAATATAAAGTATAACTTAAAGCTGCATTGTTTGTAACATAGGGGAATATTTATCTTGATAGGTGTCTCACACGTTGGTCAAAATGAATCCTTAGCCAGTACACAGGATTACTGGATTTATGTAGAGGTTTATGCTTGCTAGCATGCGACCATGCCACCTTTGTGCAAAACCACACCCATATCCCACGAGAGCAGTGCAAAACGGGGGAAATTATGTCAATGTTTTCTGTCTGGAGCACTATTAAAAATTGTCCCCCATAATGTTGGCAAACTTTTTAATTGTACCAAATAAGTGCAATGGGGAACATAATGTGGTAATTGAAAAGTGTTGTAACTTTGTGGAAAGGCCAAAGAAATAGAAAGAGGGGCCTGAAAGAAAAATTGAACTGGGCCCCTTGCTAGTGCACAACTCCAGGATTATGCCATGTCCCTAAGTGCACATGTGGTGTCCCAGCACCAGTGGCTGTCCCATTGTTTTGGATTGTTTCGGGACGCCTGGCAGCATAAGGTGTTGGGCCAACTGAGGTTCTGTTAATGGAATAATTATGTATTGCTTGTAATATAAGAATAATATATTTTCCTAAATTGATTTTGTTATTGTTCCATGTATATATGTTTAACATATAATTGTGCCTTTAAGGGTGTTACCCATGAGACCCTGCAGTGAACCCCATGTGACCTGCCTGCCAATGAGAGCCCAAAAGTCTCCCCTGTATAATGAGGTACAGGGGAGAAGTTAGTCAGTCTAGTTCCACCCAGGCTCCTGAGCAACAGCTTGGCTCAGGTGTGCTGTGTGTTGTGTGCTCTGAAGGGAGGCCTATTATTGTAATCTCTATCCTGGTCATCCTGCAAGAAAATACTCATATGTAGGAAATTCATGACCCTGCGAAGAAAGCTACAGTATATTGGTAGGGCCCTAGCTACCAGAATTCATTCATTCAACTACTACAAGTCTCAGAACGGCAAGAGGGCTTCCAAGGGGTTACGCTGCACTCTCGCACTAAAGGCCAGTTGTCTATGCGATTCCACCTGCATTTACTAAGTAAAGACAGTTATGCATAATCTGACGTTGGTGTGTTTAATTGCTCATCATGTCTGGCCCAGGAGAAGCAGCCTCCAACCTCAGGCCGTGTATGGGATAACAGTGCTCTGGTGTCACAAAGTTATCTGGTACTCTTACTAACACCCAGTGGCCACCACACACACTTGGCCCCCCACCTTTCCATCTCTATATTAAGATGTAATCTAGAGTGTGTGGTACTGAAACTGCCCGCTCACACATCTGCTAATTTCTTTATTAAGCATTTACAATTCAGCACTTAGCACACCTCCCTGTGAAACCTTTAGGTCAATGTTTATTTCAACAGATTCAAAGTATAAGAACATGAGGCGTTGGAAAACCTGCCATCTTGTTTGTCTTGGGCACTCTTAGAGAACATGCATTCTGGCCATTGCCTACTTTAAGAGCCAAGGCATGGTGTTGATTTCCTGACACAGACAGAGGTGGCAGCAGAGAGCACTGTGACTGGAAAAATTACACAACTTCCTCTGTAGTAGACAGCAGCTGATCAATACTGGAAGGGTTAAGATTTTTATATAGAAGTCATTTAAAAATCTGGTTAACTTTCTGGCCCCAGTTGATTTGAAAGCATTTGCTTTCCACCAGAGTACTCCTTTAAAAGGTAAAACCAAGAGCTTCTTAGACTACTTAACTTCTTAAAGCAGCTCTACATCAAACCTGAAGGAAGACAGCAGATTCACTACTCTTCCAAGTAGGCATCATGCACTTCCTTGCTGGTTTTGCCTTGAGTTGGCATTTGGAAGGCACAAGATAAAGTAATAGACCATGCAGAATACATAATTCCATCATATCTTTTTTACGAACAGCGTTAAACCCAATGTAAACAGAATTCATCATTTCTACCAATTAAGTCTCCCGTGATTATTTTCCTGCAGCTGCCAATTTGTTTGTGTGTCTCCTTAAACTGCTATAATTGAGCGGTAAGCAATATTGTTATGGGTCATCCTACACAGACTGTTAAGTAAGAAGCCACTTTCATGTTCCAAAAATGTAACATATGTTCAGAGATGAGATCTGCTGCCTTTGAATGAAACCACGGGGGATATTCAAAGTAGCTGAGAACTGTAAGTAACATTACTGGTGGTGATCTTTCCTGGGCATGAATAATAGAAATTCCTCTGTATGTGGCCATCAATCACTCTCTGCTGTCTGGACTTCTCGCTCGGCCACCAACAGTACATGGGTGCACCACTACACTGTCAGTTAAGGGACTACTACTGCTCAACAACAAGGGGGACCCTGCAAACTCAACAAACCGGAGACAGTAAAAGATCCCCACACAGGCAGAACATACAGGCGCCTTGCTTTTGATTAGCTCAGTACGAAGTCTGCCTTCTTACATTTCTCTGAAAATACATCAGTAATTACTAGCTATGAAATTCATAATAGCTGCACATATTACACATATTACACACAGGATTTACCTTTGTACCACCATGAATCCTAAGGCCTTTTCACGCTTTTTTCTTTTTTTTGTGCTGTGTTAACCCCTTCAGGACGGAGCCCATTTTGGCCTTAAGGACCGGAGCGTTTTTTGCACATCTGACCACTGTCACTTTAAACATTAATAACTCTGGAATGCTTTTAGTTATCATTCTGATTCCAAGATTGTTTTTTCGTGACATATTCTAATTTAACATAGTGGTAAATTTTTGTCGATACTTGCATCCTTTCTTGGTGAAAAATCCGTAAATTTGATGAAAAATTTGAAAATTATGCATTTTTCTAACTTTGAAGCTCTCTGTTTGTAAGGAAAATGGATATTACGAATATATTTTTTTTTGGTTCACATATACAATATGTCTACTTTATGTTTGCATCATAAAATTGATGTGTTTTTACTTTTGGAAGACACCAGAGGGCTTCAAAGGTCAGCAGCAATTTTCCGATTTTTCACCAAATTTTCAAACTCAGTATTTTTCAGGGACCAGTTCAGGTTTGAAGTGGATTTGAAGGGTCTTCATATTAGAAATACCCCATAAATGACCCCATTATAAAAACTGCACCCCCCAAAGTATTCAAAATGACATTCAGTCAGCGTTTTAACCCTTTAGGTGTTTCACACGAATAGCAGCAAAGTGAAGGAGAAAACTCACAATCTTCATTTTTTACACTTACATGTTCTTGTAGACCCAATTTTTGAATTTTTACAAGGGGTAAAAGGACAACATTTTTACTTGTATTTGTAGCCCAATTTCTCTCGAGTAAGCACATACCTCATATGTCTATGTAAAGTGTTCGGCGGGCGCAGTAGAGGGCTCAGAAGGGAAGGAGCGACAAGGGGATTTTGGAGAGTACGTTTTTCTGAAATGGTTTTTGGGGGGCATGTTACCTTTAGGAAGCTCTTATGGTGCCAGAACAGCAAAAAAAACACATGGCATACCATTTTGGAAACTAGACCCCTCGGGGAATGTAACATGGGATAAAGTGAACCTTAATACCCCACAGGTGTTTCACGACTTTTGCAAATGTAAAAAAAAAAAAAAAAAAAAAATTTTACCTAAAATGCTTGTTTTCCCCAAAATTTTTTATTTTTAAAAAGGGTAATAGCAGAAAATACCCCTAAAAATTTGAAGCCCAATTTCTCCCGATTCAGAAAACACCCCATATGGGGGTGAAAAGTGCTCTTCTGGCGCACTACAGGTCTCGGAAGAGAAGGAGTCACATTTGGCTTTTTGAAAGCAAATTTTGCTCTGGGGGCATGCCGCATTTAGGAAGCCCCTATGGTGCCAGGACAGCAAAAAACCCCCCACATGGCATACTATTTTGGAAACTAGACCCCTCGGGGAACGTAACAAGGGGTTAAGTGAACCTTTATACCCTACAGGTGTTTCACGACTTTTGCATATGTAAAAAAAAAAATTTTTTTTTTACCTAAAATGCTTGTTTTCCCAAAAATTTTACATTTTTAAAAAGGGTAAAAGCAGAAAATACCCCCCAAAATTTGTAACACAATTTCTCCCAAGTACGGCGATACCCCATATGTGGCCCTAAACTGTTGCCTTGAAATACGACAGGGCTCCAAAGTGAGAGCGCCATGCGCATTTGAGGCCTAAATTAGGGACTTGCATAGGGGTGGACATAGGGGAATTCTACGCCAGTGATTCCCAAACAGGGTGCCTCCAGCTGTTGCAAAACTCCCAGCATGCCTGGACAGTCAACGGCTGTCCGACAATTCTGGGAGTTGTTTTGCAACAGCTGGAGGCTCCGTTCTGGAAACAGTGGCGTACCAGACGTTTTTCATTTTTATTGGGGAGGGGGGTTGTATAGGGGTATGTGTATATGTAGTGTTTTTTACTTTTTATTTTATTTTGTGGTAGTGTAGTGTAGTGTTTTTAGGGTACAGTCGCACGGGCGGGGGTTCACAGTAGTTTCTCGCTGGCAATTTGAGCTGCAGCAGAAAGTTTGCGGCAGCTCAAATTTGCAGCCAGATACTTACTGTAATCCTCCGCCCATGTGAGTGTACCCTGTACGTTCACATTGGGGGGGGACATCCAGCTGTTGCATAACTACAACTCCCAGCATGCCCTTTGGCTGTCGGTGACTGCTGAGAGTTGCAGTTTTGCAACAACTGTAGGCACACTGGTTATGTATCACTGAGTTTGTGACCTAACTCAGTGTTTCACAACCAGTGTGCCTCCAGCTGTTGCAAAACTACAACTCCCAGCATGTACGGTGCATGGTGTACGGTGACTGCTGAGAGTTGTAGTTTGCAACAGCTGGAGGCACACCGGTCGTGAAACACTGAGTTAGGTAAAAAAAAACTCTGAGTTTCACATCCAGTGTGCCTTCAGCTGTTGCAAAACTACAACTCTCAGCAGTCACCGACAGCCAACGGGCATGCTGGGAGTTGTAGTTATGCAACCAGCAGATGCACCACTACAACTCCCAGCATGCACTTTAGCTGTTTGTGCAAGCTGAGAGTTGTAGTTATACAACAGCTGAAGGTACACTTTTCCATAGAAAGAATGTGCCTCCAGCTGTTGCAAAACCATAAGTCCCAGCATGCCCATAAGGGAATGCTGGGAGTTGTGGTGGTCTGCCTCCTGCTGTTGCATAACTACAGCTCCCAGCATGCCCTTTTTGCATGCTGGGAGCTGTTGCTAAGCAACAGCAGGAGGCTGTCACTCACCTCCAACGATCCAGACGCTGCAGGTCAGTCCCGCCGCCGCCGCTGCTCCTGGGGCCCCGATCCCAACATTAACGCCGGGGATCGGGGTCCCCAGCACCCGGGGTGCACGTCCCGCACCCGCTCACGTCCTCCGGAAGAGGGGCGGAGCCGGTGCGGGAGTGACACCCGCAGCAGGCGCCCTGATTGGTCGGCCGGTAATCCGGCCGACGAATCAGGGCGATCGTGAACCAGTGCCACCTCACCCCTGCAGGCTCTGGCTGTTCGAGGCCGTCAGAGACGGCCCCGAACAGCCAGTAATTCCGGGTCATCGGGTCACTGGAGACCCGATTGACCCGGAATCGCCGCAGATCGCTGGACTGAATTGTCCAGCGATCTGTGGCGATCGCCGACATGGGGGGGCATAATGACCCCCCTGGGCGATATGCCGGGATGCCTGCTGAACGATTTCAGCAGGCATCCGGCTCCGGTCCCTAACCGGCTAGCGGTGGGGGCCGGAATTCCCACGGGCATATGGATACGCCCTCGGTCCTTAAGGACTCGGGATGCAGGGCGTATCCATACGCCCTATGTCCTGAAGAGGTTAAAGAAAGTCTTATTTGTTTTGTTTTTGCAGTGTTTTTCCAAAAATGTTTATTTCTGTTGCAATTTCTATTTTGCGGCATTTCTACATTACATGTGATTTTTTGAACATTTGATGCAAGAGTTTCTGTGAAATTAAAAAAGGTGCCACAAAAAGGTACAAAAAAAAAAAACAAACTAAAAAGCACAGCATACTGTAAATACCCCTTAACCCCTTAAGGACTGGTTTTTTTTCCGTTTTTGCATTTTCGTTTTTTGCTCCTTGCCTTTAAAAAATCATAACTCTTTCAATTTTGCACCTAAAAATCCATATTATGGCTTCGTTTTTGCGCCACCAATTCTACTTTGTAATGACGTCAGTGATTGTGCCCAAAAATCTACAGTGAAACGGAAAAAAAATCATTGTGAGACAAAATTGAAAAAAACGCCATTTTGTAACTTTTGGGGGCTTCCGTTTCTACGTAGTAAATTTTTCCTAAAAAATGACACCTGATATTTATTCTGTAGGTCCATACGGTTAAAATGATACCCTACTTATATAGGTTTGATTTTGTCGTACTTCTGGAAAAAATCATGACTTCATGCAGGAAAATGTATACGTTTAAAATTGTCATCTTCTGACCCCTATAACTTTTTTATTATTCCGTGTATGGGGCGATATGAGGGCTCATTTTTTGCGCCGTGATCTGAAGTTTTTAACGGCACCATTTTTGCATTGATAGGACTTATTGATCGGACTTTTCATTTTTTCATGATATAAAAAGTGACCAAAAATGCACTATTTTGGACTTTGGAATTTTTTTGCGCGCACGCCATTGACCGTGCGGTTTAATTAACAATATATTTTTATAATTCGGACATTTCCACACGCGGCAATACCATATATGTTTATTTTTATTTTTATTTACACTGTGTTTTTTTTTTTAATGGGAAAAGGGGGGTGATTCAAACTTTTAATAGGGAAGGGGTTAAATGATGTTTATTCACTTTTTTTTCACTTTTTTTTGCAGTGTTATAGCTCCCATAGGGACCTATAACACTGCACACACTGATCTTTATCATTGATCACTGGTTTCTCATAAGAAACCAGTGATCGATGATTCTGCCGCATGACTGCTCGTGCCTGGATCTCAGGCACTGAGCAGTCATTCGGCGATCGGACAGCGAGGAGGCAGGTAGGGGCCCTCCCGCTGTCCTGTAAGTTGTTCGGGATGCCGTGATTTCGCCGCGGCTATCCCGAACAGCCCACTGAGCTAGCCGGCATGCTTTCGGTTTCACTTTAGACGCGGCGTTCAACTTTGAACGCCGCGTCTAAAGGGTTAATAGCGCGCGGCACAGCGATTAATGCTACGCGCTATTAGCCACGGGTCCCGGCCGTTGTTAGAGGCCCCGCGTTATAGATCGGGAGTGGACACATGACGTTCCAGTACGTCATGTGTCCTTAAGGGGTTAAGGACCGTCCATTTTTCATTTGTGCACTTTTGTTTTTTCCTCCTCACCTTCTAAAAATCATAATGCTTTCAATTTTCCACCTACAGACCCATATGAGGGCTGTTTTTGCGCCACCAATTTGACTTTGTAGTGACTAGAGATAAGCGGATTTAAAAAAAATGTGATTCCGCCGATTCGCCGAATTTTCCAAAAGAATTCAGTTTGATCCGAATATATTTGCGGCAAATCGCTATTAAAAATGGCTATTTCAGGTCTACAGAGAGCCTCAATAGGGGTGTTGCCTTGCCTTTACACACATAGGGAGTGTGCTGGGGTAGTGAAATAATACTGTTATTCAGTATAACATGCAGATTACAGGCGTCGCTATTGGAATCACTGCAGCAGAGCGGCACACTGACTGGGTGTGGCAGCAGGTTTGGGAGACCATATGGCGTCACAATGGTTGCTTGCAGTCCTTGAATGGGGAGTGCTTCCTGTGATGATCTCAATTGGCAGACTATGAAATTACTTCTAAATTCTTCCTACCTGCCTGCAGTGATGTGGGCTTGAGGTCAATGGATTCCCCTGCTGATTAGTGACCACACAGTGTCTGCTCTCTCTCTAGCCAGAACGAAAACAGGCTTTGGGTGAATGGATTCGCCACTGTAAAGATCTGTATTGTCAGTAATGGTGATTAGTGCACACACACAGTCTCTGCTCTCCCAGCAAAATGGAAAATGCCCATGTTCGGCAATGTCTGACGAATATATAGGGCTGTGAAATCACAGGGCTGGCTGGCTGCTGATAGGGTGATCCCGCCTACCCGCCTTTACACACTTCTTTGCCCCATGTCCTCAAACATGTAGCTGCCATTGTAGCCCCCCGGCCCACACAAAATGTAGTGAATGAAGCAATTCGTTACCACGAAGCGCAAGGAAATTTGGATTAGTTCATAATCAAATTTTTCATGAACAAATTTGACTTCGTCAGCTTCGACTCGCCCATCTCTATTAATCATTTCACCACAAAATCTATGGCGAAACCAGAAAAAAAATACTTGTGGGGCAAAAGTGAAAAAAAAAAAACATAATTTTGTAAATTTTGGGGGCTTCTGATTCTACACATTGCCATTTTCGGTAAAAATGACACCTTATCTTTATTCTGTAGGTCCATACGGTCGCAGAGATACCTAATTTATATAGGTCTTATTTTATTTTACTACATAAAAAAAATTATGACTACATGTACCAAAATTAGTATGTTAAAAATTGTAACCCTATAACTTTTTTATTATTCCGCATATGGGTGGTATGAGGGCTCATTTTTTGCGCCGTGATCTGAAGTTCTTATCAGTCCCATTTTTGTTTTGATGGGACACTTTTTTTAGGGTATACAAAGTGGCCAAAAATACGCAATTTTGGACTTTGGAATTTTATTACGTGTACGCCATTGACCGTGCAGTTTAATTAACGTTATATTTTTATAGTTCGGATATTTACGCACATGCTGATACCACATATGTTTATTTTTGTTTAATTTTTTTTTAAATGGTAAAAGGGGGGTGATTCAAACTTTTATTAGGGAAAGGGTTAAATCACATTTATTAACTTTTTTTTGTTAAGCAAGAAAAAAAAAACATGGAAAAATTGCCACTGATTTGGTGAAAAATTTTTGAAGAATCTTTAATCCCTCTCTTTTTTTTTAGACAGGAGTCTGATAGGACAGGAGTAACCACAGAGGAATGCTAGTTCCACCCTCACTTCCTGGTCTTTGTCCCAGCCTGTACTTCAGCTGGGACAAAGATGACTGTTCCCTACCTCCTTCAGTGCAGAAAGCCATGGCAGCCTTCACTAATGGAGCGCTGTTAACACTGTCCAATGCTGTGCTATGGCACAGCACTGTTCATTGTATTCAATCTAAAGATTGCATGTAATAGTCCCCTATGGTGGCTAAAAATTTTTTAAAATAAGTTAATAAATAAAGCCCCTTTCCTAATAAGTTTTCCCATTTTTTAAATTAAATAATGTCAACAAATAAGCATAAACATATTGGGTAACGCCATGTGCGTAAATGTCAGAACTATTAAAATATAATGTTAATTATACCGCTCGGTCAATGGTGTGAATGTGAAAAAAATTCAAAAGTCCAGATTTAATGATTTTTGGTCACTTTATAGAGCATAAAAAAAATCATAAAAAGTTATTGGAAATTCCCATTAAAACAAAAATGGTACTGATAAAAACTACAGAATATGCTGCAAAAATTATCCTTAAACAGCCCGTATATAGAAAAATGAAACAGTTTTAGGGGTCAAAAGAGGGTTTTAAAGAGCATGTACATATAATTTTTATGTGTCTAGCATCAATATTTATCTCACAAATACCTTCTCTCTGTTGCTCACTATGTTTGTCATTCTGTGCTTTAGAGGGGGCCTGTCCTCCCTCTACATGGAAGTAATGGAAGTAAAGTGAACCAGTCCTCAAAGGTACATTGGGAGAAGGAAAAGATGAGAGGAAGTAAGATCCAGATAAAGACAATTTATTATATGATGCATAAAATAAAATTAAAATTAAGTGAACCTCCTGTGACGGAAAGATTACAATGATAAATACACAATAGTATGTAATAATTCAAAATATATGTAAAAACAGTCTGGAATGGGTATACCAACTGAGAAGAAAACGTCTGGATGGTATAAAATAGAAAAAAATGGGTTGCACTAGATGTTATGATAGTTTGCTGGTGACATAGTGCAAAGTTCAAATAATATAGAAATATTCAGCATTGGTATTTCGTTGGTGTTATAGTGCACGGTAGCAAAATAAAAGATTAATTGGTAGCGCAGTGCAACAGCTTAACAATTAGGATGCTGAGGTAGAGGTATCAGGCACAAATTCTGTTCTTATCATGTACGTTAGTGGTATAGGAGGATTCAGGGTTGGTGCATGGCACCACTCACCGACCGTTGGGGTGTAGGGGAATCCGAAGTCCGGGCTGGCACGGAGGTGTCCGTCACTTATAGTTGATACCCGTCTGCGTGGTGCTGCAGGGTCTCGGTCTCCTAGTGTGTTGAGCGGTGCACGGCTGGCATGGGACAGCGTCCGGCCTTAGGGTAGGTGTTCGCCTTGGTGAATGGTGTGGAGATAAGGATGAGTCCTGAGCTGGTACGGGAGTGGATACCAGCGTCCTCGTATCGGTGATGCGCTAGGAACACGCGTGCAGTGGTGGTCCCGAAATAAGGGGCATAAGCATGTTGCAAGTGTGCAAAAGGGGTTCTCCAGTTGGTAGAAAGGTAAGGGTGAATAGGTAATGATGCTAGATGTGTTTCAAGGCCATGGGCCTTTTATTCAGTAGCAGGATAATAATGGTGGATGAATGGGGATAGGGTGCTTTATATAGTCCCAAAGTGATGATGCGTTCTATGCTGATTTGAAAAAAATTGAGTAACTTGAGCTTCTAAACAATGGATTCCCTCTACAAGGCTCATCTTCCACCCTGAGGCTGCTGTGCTTGGTCTCTTAATCCAATCACTGGATGTACCAGTAGGCAGGGCCGGACTGGCCTAGCGGGGGTACCGGGAATATTCCCGGTAGGCCGACCGCACAGTGGGCCGGCAGGGGCCAGTTTTCTGCACTACACCGGCCCGTGTGCGGCCACACACTGGCTGCTCACTTACACGAGGTGCTGACACTAAGTCAGGACCTTGTGTGAAGCGGCCACAGAGAGGCGGCGCTATGAGCAGGGGCGGACAAATCACATGTGCAGCATGTTCAGCTGCACAGGGGCCGCCACTATACATGGGCCCTCAGGCACTGGCCAAGGGCCCCCTTGAGAGAGAGGTGCAGCTGGTGAGAATCCAGGACAGTTGTCCCGATCCCCACTTAGACAAGCGCTATTTTTTTTTACAATCCCTGCGCTGCTCCTGCTCCAGTATCATTAGGGAGACAGGCAGTAGCGCAGGGATGAAGGTATCTGATTCATGGCTCCGCCCCCAGCGCAGGAAGAGGAGCTGACAGGCCTCCCAGGAGCACAGCGGCTGTGAGGGTATGTTATGTCCCCTGTCCTGCCTCTCTTCTCACTAGCAGTATACCTGGGGCTGGGGGGTAGCAGCCCAGTGGGGTCACTTTCCCTGCTCCGGTGTCCACAGGTTACCTACAGGTCACATTACAAGAACAATTTTGGGTGGAAATCGCGGCAAAAATGGCGCGGTTTTACCGCGATTTTTCGAAATCGCGGTAAAACTGCGCAATTTTTACTGCGATTTTTCAAAAAATTGTTCTTGTAATGTGACCTGTAGGTGACCTGTGGACCACGGAGGAGGGAAAGTGACCCCACTGGGGCAACAACATGTGGACACACTGCTTGTTTATTTATCATTAATCCATTAAGGCAGTGTTTCCCAACCAGGGAGCCTCCAGCTGTTGCAAAACCACAACTTCCGGACAGCTAAAGACTGTCCGGGCATGCTGGGAGTTGCAGTTTTGCAACAGCTGGAGGCACACTGGTTGGTAAACACTGAGATAGATAGATTGACTGGGTATAGATCAGTGTTTTCCTACCATGGTGCCTCCAGCTGTTGCAAAACTACAGTCCAGGCATGCTGGGAGTTGTAGTTTTGCAACAGCTGGTGACACCCTGTTTGGAAAACACTATCTATCTACCTATCAATCTATCCATCCCACAGGGTGCCTCCAGCTGTTGCAAAACTACAACTCCCAGCATACTTCAACAGCCAAAGGCCCAGGAGTTATAGTTTTTTTAAGTTTGCAACATCTGGAGGCACCCTGGTTGGTAAAAAGATATTCATGTCATCTATCTATCTATCTATCTATCTACTGTATCTATCTCATATCTGTCTATCTAAGGAATCAGTGTGCTGCTGTATTCTCCGGTTGCTGTATATTTAGCCCAGCAGCCTGCACCTGTAGGCCAGGTCTATATAATAGTTTGGAATTAATAGTGCTGGCCAACTTATTCTTTGGTTGTATTACACACATACGGGGGAGTGGCTACCTCCATGTTGGCTCTTGCACCCCACCCACCTCTATCAGGTGTATATAAGGAGCCTTCGATGTTTCAGATCCTGCAATGCCTGCTGTACTGTTCACACCAGAGGCATATTCATAGTGTAGGGTCCGTCCCAGAATGAGGTCACCTTACCATGGTGGGACAGTCCACGCTATTTGGCCGCCAAATTCGCAAGCTAAGTACCTCATAATTTCATAGTTTCATATTTTCTTTTGTTGCACTACAGCTGTATAGCTTTTCATGTTCTATCTATATACTCATGTTTTATCTATATACTCATGTTTTATCTATATCTTTGTGCTAGCAGTGTGCTGCTGTATTCTCTGGTTGCTATATATCTATCTCACATCTATCTATTGTTACGCCGAGCGCTCCGGGTCCCCCTCCTCCTCCGGAGCACTCGCGGCGTCTTCTGCCCTGCAGCGCTCCGGTCAGCAGCGCTGACCGGAGACGCTGCTCTATTGTGCCCGGCGGGGATGCGATCCGCCTGGCGGGACGTGCCCTTCCGCGGATCGCATCCTGTCCCACTCACCTGTCCCGATCTCCTTGCTGGGTCCCGGTGCGCGCGGCCCCGCTCTTCTAGGGCGCACGCGCGCCAGGGCTCTCAGATTTAAAGGGCCAGCGCACCGCTAATTGGTGCCTGGTCCAATCAGTCTATTAGTTCCATCTGTTCCATGTGCTTAAAAGTCTGCTTCCCCTTCCGTTCCCTGCCGGATCTTGTTGTTTATGCACTTGAGAAAGCTTTCCCGTGTTTCTCAGTCTTGTGTACCTGACCTTGCTTTTACCATTGACAACGAACCTCTGCCGCCTGCCCTGACCTTCTGCTACGTCCGACCTCGCCTCTGTCTCATCCCTATGTACCATGCCTGCCTCAGCTGTCAGGGAGGTTGAGTCATTACCAGGGGAGACGACCTGGGGGTTACCTGCCACTGCAAATCCATCCTGCTTTGCGGCGGGCTCTGGTGAAGACCAGTAACCCCTTAGACTCCGTTCACTTGGTACGGCCCACGTCATCACCTCCCTGACACAGGGGATCCACTACCCCTGCATACCCTGCACTGCGGTCCGGATCCTGACATCTATCTCATATCTATCTATCTATCTCATATCTATCTATCTATCTATCTATCTCATATCTAGACAAAGAATAAGTCAGCCAGCACTTTAGTTGATACCAAACTATTACATGGACCTGGCCTGCGGGTGCACGCTACTAGGCTAAATATACAGCAACAAAAGAATGCAGCAGCACACTGCCAGCCTATCTATCTATCTCATATCTACTCCAAAAAACGAGAAGCCGCAGCACTCCAGTAAGGTGAATAAGATTTATTGACCCAACATCAGGAACAACGTTTCAACTGCCCAATTGCAGTCTTTCTCAAGCTCAACAACCAGTGCAAATGTCAAGATATTTATACAAAAGGGGTGTATACAATGTTAATTGATTAACATAGTGGATAAAGTGCTTACAGTATCAAACATATATTAATAAAAGCCATCATGGCGTGCATCAAGTGCATAGTGCATTACAAGATATACATGCTTCGCACTCATAATGGTGTTCCGCATATAGTATCATAGCCTGACAAAAGTGTGTGACATTAAAATATTGTAAGAGAGGCAATTCATACTTGATACAATGATTAGATGAGTAATAATAGTGTAAATTACCATGTAAGATGACTGTATCATGTTGGCGTGGAACGCCGCCCGTGCTTCCGGTACGCTGCGCCATGACAGATCGCAGGGCGCATGCGTGTGGAAGACGTCACTGGACCAAAGGCCAATAACGGACCGGCGTCACTGTAGCCATAGAAACATAACTCTGCATGACGGTGCGCAGGCGCAGTGTCTGCCGCTGAGTCCTATACTGCCATGGGGAGGTCTGGCAAACCTCCCTACAATGAATGCATACAATGCAGTTTGGATAAGCGCAGAGAAGGTACGCGCTAGGGACTCGCTGCCCCGGTGTGAACAAGGGCAGGGAGACCCCTGCGGACACATGGGGACCCCCGGGTTAGCGGTTGGTCCCCAAGGTACAATAGCGCGAACCTCACTACTGTGCATCCGAGTGAATTAAATAAAATTGGCAAAAGGACAAAAAGATGTATATTCAAGCATCCGTCATGGTATCTTTCTTGTTGCGTATGTTGCCTTCTCTTGTACATAATCTAAAATGATAAAAAGACATAGCATGAGATTCAAAATTCAATATGATATAAACGTTTTAGAATCACATTATATTCAAAAAATGGCAAAATGGTTGCTAACGGTAACAGACACTTTAATAGCGTTATTCTCTCATGTTATGTTTAGAATACCTGGGGTTACCACAAATTCCACATTGAGACCATGGGGTCGTAGGGAGTTGAGTGTGTGGATCCACCGCAACTCACGTTTTTTTAGAAGGCTTGTACGATCTCCACCATATTTTAGAGGAGGGATGTGGTCAAGGAGTGTGAATTTAAGATCCTTTTCTGTGTGTCCAGCCTCCAAGAAATGTTTGGAGACTGGAAGGTCAATCCGTTGTTTTCTAATTGAATATCGGTGTTGATTTATACGTTTTTTAAAGGACAAAGTTGTTTCTCCCACATAAATGTAGGGACACGGACAGCTAAGGACATATATCACGTGGTCCATGGTACACGTGAGATATGCCTTGATGGGAAACGATTGACCTGTGACCTGATGCATAAAGTTGGGACCCTTTATCATGAATTTACAATTAATGCACTGCCTACACGGGTAAGAACCTTTATTTTGTACAGTAATAAAAGATTGATGACTACCCTGGTTGGTGGAAATGTCAGTTTTGACTAGTTTGTTGTGAAGGCTAGGAGGTCTACGGTAAGACATTATGGGTAATGTTTGGAATTCCTGTATATCAGGGAAACTCTTTTGAATTATGTGCCAATACCTGCGTATCGTATTTGCTATATTATTTGCACTAGGGCTGTAGGTAGTGACAAAAGGAATGCGTGTTAAAGAGCTGGTGGGGTTTGTGGTGGTAAGTAAATTCTTCCTATCCATATTTCTCACTTCCTGTTTGCTTTGTTCTATGAGTGCACGGGGATAACCCCTATTTCTAAAGTTATGAGCCATGCGATCCAAGGTTGGTGAAATATGATCCTCTCTGCTGACTATACATCGTGCTCTCATCATTTGGCTCTTAGGTAAAGAACGGGCCACATGTTTGGGATGAAAACTATTGTATTTCAAGATGGAGTTACAATCAGTGTTCTTAGTGAAGAGATCCGTATGTAATTGGTGGTTTGAAAGAGAAACTGTAGTATCCAGAAAATCGACAGAGGTGTAAGACCAAGTGAGTGTGAATTGGATGTGTGGATTTATCTGGTTGAGGAAGGAGTGAAATGAGTGTAATTCCTCCTCACTTCCCTTCCAGATCAAGAAAATATCATCGATGTATCGCCACCACCTTAGCACATGGCCAAAGTGGGGCGATACATAGATATAGGACTCTTCCATGGCGCCCACGTATATGTTGGCATACGTGGGCGCCACGTTAGTGCCCATAGCGGTCCCCGCTATCTGGGCATACAGCTGATCATTAAATGAAAAGTAGTTGTTTTTCAAAATGAGTGTAAGTAAAGTCATAAGAAATTCTGTTTTGGCTGAAGTGAAATCAGACCTGATGGTGTCATGAACTGCAGATATGCCCTGTTCATGGGGTATGGAGGTATACAAGCTGCAAATGTCTAAGGTAGCCAGAATGACATTGTCAGTGATGTTAAGTTGCTGCAATTATGAAAGAAAATCAGATGTATCGCGGATATATGATTTGGCCGCAGTAGCATACTGTCTAAGGACTTGGTCTAAGAAAATGGACAAATGACTAGTCACTGAATCCCTCCCGGAGACAATAGGTCTACCGGGAGGATCTACCAGGGCTTTATGAATCTTAGGCAAGATGTATAAAAGTGGGGTCTTAGGATGAGATACCAGTAAATATTGGTGAAGTGACTCATCAATGATTCCTTCTGAAAAAGCGTTTTGTAGTACTGTTTTTATCTGCTTTTCAATTTTCATTCTGGGATCAGATTGTAATGGTTGGTAAGTGGTGCTGTCATTCAATTGTCTAATAACCTCCATGATATATTTGGACCGATCCATGACCACAATTGCCCCTCCCTTGTCTGCGGGCTTGATGACAAGATTGTGGTCATGGATCAGTCCTTGAAGTGCCAGATGTTGTTTGTACGAGAAGTTATGTTTTTTATGTACAGTTAACTCTCTCATTTTTTCAAGATCCCTCTTGACCAGTGCTTGGAAGGTGTCCACTGCACTGGAGGATAAGGGAGGTTGAAAATTGCTAGGGTTCTTCAATGCATAATCAGAAGCTTTAAAAGGTGAATTATCAGTGCAAACAGATGTAATAGGTTTACTAGGATTGGAATGAAACCAAATCTTGAGCTTGACACGCCTGAGAAATTGTGTCAAGTCAAGTTCGGTTTGGAACCAATCAGATGTATTCACAGGACAAAAATTTAAACCATTGGACAACAGAGTTATTTGATCTTGTGACAATGTAAAGGAGGAAAGATTTACCACTTCTTTTTGGTGAACTTCAGTTGAGTCTGTGTGTGTTGTTGGGGAACACGCCCCGCTCGTTGTCCTCTTGTCTTTATTTGTTCTTCTGTGTTTTCGTCCTCCTCGTCTGGTGGATTTCTTGGTGTGCGTTGGCTTTGTCCTAAAAAAGCGGCATTATTAGAGGTGGAACTAGGAACGGGATTAGATGCAGAATTAATGGGTATTGCATTGGTATTGGTGTTAGAGTCTTTGGCAGTATTATAATTCATTCTCTTAGCCCTCCTATTATTGGGTATAGCATCGTTCCAGGTGTATACTCGGCCAGAGACATAATCTTGTATACCATTTTTGTCTCTTAATGTTCTCTTGCTCAGTCCTGAGTTTTTTATCTCATATCTATCTATCTATCTCATATCTATCTATCTATCTCATATCTATCTATCCCATATCTATCTATCTCATATCTATCTATCATCTATCTATCCATCTAATATCTTTCTTTCTATCTATCTCACATCTATCTATCTATCTATCTCACATCTATCTATCTATCTATCTCACATCTATCTATCCATCCATCTCTATCTATCTATCTCCTATGAATCTCATATCTATCTGTCTATCTACATCATATATATCTATCTATCTAATATCTATTTATTTCATATCTTTCTATCTCATATCTATCTATCTATCTATCTATCTCATATCCATCTCATATCTATCTATCTATCTATTTATCTATCTAATATCTATCTATCTCATATCTATCTAATATCTATCTATCTAATATCTATGTCATATCTATCTATCTCATATCTATCTATCTATCTATCTATGTCCTATCCATCTATCTCATATCTATCTATCTATCTATCTATCTATCTATCTATCTATCGCATATCTATATATCTATCTATCTCATATCTATCTATCTCATATCTATCTATCTCATATCTCATATTTATCTCCTACCTGAACAATTGATGTATGGGGGGGGGAGCCTCCCTTAGCCTCCCTTAGCTTCCCCCGTCCCCTTGTGGCCCAGAGAGGGGAAATATGGGGAAGCTGCGCCGGGCCGGGCCGGTGTAGTGACCCGTGACCCGTGCCCCAGCGTCCCCCTCCCTCCTACGGCCCACTGAGTATCCTGCCAGAGAGGGGAAGTGTGCGGAAGCTGCACCGGGCCGGTGTAATGACCCGTGCCCCAGGGTCCCCCTCCCCCTACGGCGCAGTGAATGAATGCCTTGCCGGTACCCTGCCGGAGAGGGGAAGAAAAATGGCTTGCTTAAGGTACTGTACCATATCCATCCCCCCCTCACCCATGTCCATCCTCCCCCCCCCTCCCTCACCCATGTCCATCCTCCCCCCCCTCCCTCACCCATGTCCATGCTCCCCCCCCTCCCTCACCCATGTCCATCCCCCCCTTCCCTCACCCATGTCCATTCCCCCCGTCACCCAAGTCCATCCCCTCCTCCCTCACCCATGTCCATCCCCTCCTCCCTCACCCATGTCCATCCCCCCTCCCCCACCCATGTCCATCCCCCCCTCCCTCACCCATGTCCATCCCCCCTTCCTCACCCATGTCCATCCCCCCTCCCTCACCCATGTCCATCCTACCCCCTCCCTCACCCATGTCCATCCTACCCCCTCCCTCACCCATGTCCATCCCCCCCTCCCTCACCCATGTCCACCCCCCCCTCCCTCACCCATGTCTATCCCCCTCCCTCACCCATGTCCATCCCCCCTCCCTCATCCATGTTCATCCCCCCCTCCCTCACCCATGTCCATCCCCCCTCCCTCACCCATGTCCATCCCCCCTCCCTCACCCATGTCCATCTCCGCCTCCCTCACCCATGTCCATACCCCCCTCCCTCACCCATGTCCTCCCCCCCTCTCACCCATGTCCATCCCCCCCTCCCTCACCCATGTCCACCCCCCTCCCTCACCCATTTCCATCCCCCCTCCCTCAGCCATGTCCATCCCCCCCTCCCTCACCCATGTCCATCCCCCCTCCCTCACCCATGTCCATCCCCCCTCCCCTCAACCATATCCATCCCCCGTCCCCTCAACCATGCTCATACCCCCCTCCCTCACCCATGTCAATCCCCCCTCCCTCACCCATGTCCATTCCCCCCCTCACCCATGTCCATCCCCCCCTCTCTCACCCATATCTATCCTTCTGTCATTCATGTCCACCTTGTCCACCCCTGTCCATCCCTGTCACCCATGTTCACCCCCAGTCTACCCCCTGTCACTCATGTCCACCGCCCTATTCACCCCTCTGTCCCCCCTCTTTTACCCCCCCTGTCATCCTTGTCCACCCTCCTGTCATCCCTGTTTACCCCCATATCTCCAGTGTCCACCCCCCTGTCATCCATGTCCACTTTGGCCATCCCGCTGTCACCCCTGTCCATCCCCGTGTCACCCATGTTCACCCCCCCCTGTCCATCCCTCTGACCATCCCCCAGTCTACACCTGTCACCTATGTCCGCCCCCCCATTCACCCCTCTGTCACCCCAGTCCACCCTTCTTTGTCACTCCTGTCCACCCCTCTTTTAACTGCTTGTCACCCTTGTCCACCCTTCTGTCATCCCTGTCGATCCTTGTGTTACCCATGCCCCCCCCATTGTCCACCCCTCTGACCACATACTTGTCACCCATGTACACCCCTCTGTTCCTTTGTCACCCGTTACCACCTTGTCACTCCTGTCCACCCCTGTCACCCCCTGTCACCCATGTACACTCCTCTACACCCCTCTGTCACCCATGTACACTCCTCTACATCCCTCTGTCACCCATGTACACTCCTCTACATCCCTGTCACCCATGTACACTCCGCTGTCACCCATGTACACCTCTTTACACCCCTCTGCCACCCATGTACACCCCTCTGTAACCCCTGTTATCCCCTTGTCACTCCTGTCCACCCCTGTCACCCCTGACGCCCCCCTGTCACCCATGTACACCCCTCTGCCACCCCTCTACACCCCTCTGCCACCCATGTACACTCCTATACACCCCTCTGTCACCCATGTACACTCCTCTGCACCTCTCTTACACCTATGTACACCCCTCTGCCACCCATGTACACCCCTTTACACCTCTCTGCCACTCATGTACATCCCTCTGCCACCCATGTACACTGCTCTACACCCCTCTGCCACCCATGTACACTCCTCTACACCCCTCTGTAACCCATGTACACTCCTCTACACCCCTCTGTCACCCATGTACACCCCTTTACACCCCTCTGTCACCCATGTACACCCCTTTACACTCCTCTACACCCATGTAATCTCCTCTAAACCCCTCTGCCACTCCTCTACACCCCTCTGTCACCCATGTAATCTCCTCTAAACCCCTCTGCCACTCCTCTACACCCCTCTGTCACCCATGTACACCCCTCTGTCACCCATGTACACTCCTCTACACCCCTCTGTCACCAATGTACACCCCTTTACACCCCTCTGCAACCCATGTACACCCCTTTATACCCCTCTGCCACCCATGTTCACCCCTTTACACCCCTCTGCCACCCATGTACACTCCTCTACACCCATGTAATCTCCTCTAAACCCCTCTGCCACTCCTCTACACCCCTCTGTCACCCATGTAATCTCCTCTAAACTCCTCTGCCACTCCTCTACACCCCTCTGTCACCAATGTACACCCCTCTGTCACCCATGTACACTCCTCTACACCCCTCTGCGCCACCCATGTACACTCCTCTACACCCCTCTGCCACCACTGTAAACCCCTCTATCACCCCCTACACCCCTCTGTCACCACCATATACTCCTCTACACACCTGTCTCCCATGTCACCCATGTACAGCCCTCTGTCTCCCCCGTACACTCCTCTACACATCTGTTACCCCTTTACACCTATACGCCCCTGTATTCCTCTTCACTTGTAAAGTGCGGAACCTAATAGATTTGTTTTGCAGGTTTAACGGTGAAGAGTTCTGGCAGGAAGAAATTATCAGGACGGTCCAGACCAGACGAACGACACTGATCAGAGAAGACGTCACATGTGAGTTGCTGTATAAAGCAGCACTTTAAACTACATACCCACTGATAAATAGATATTGGAATTTGTGTGCATTGCGGCTTTTTTTCTAAATTCTTAAAATTTTTTTGCTCGTCAACTTCGGTCAGGGTGCCCCGCGAAAAAAAATTTTTCGGAGGGGTGCCCCGAGCCGAAAAAGGTTGGGAAACACTAGTATACAGGATTTGGTCAGTAACAGTATGATGGTAATATGTAGGGTGATAATATTCCTCCTTTTATAGTGCCATTATTTTTAATATCAGTCTAAGTATAGAGGACTTGGTCAGTTACAGTGTGATGGTAATATTTCCTTTCCTCCCATGCTATTGTTACTTGGTAAATGTATGGCTTATATAGACATATTCAGTATTATAATGCATGGAAAATTGACACATATATAAATTGCGCCAGCATAGTGAAATACAGTAGCAATTTATTTCTTTGAAATATATATTGTGGAAATAAAAAAAATATATATATTAGTGTACTGTAAAGGGATAAATCTAGGCGTGGCTACCGATGGCTAACGCGATGCTGTGGGGCTGGTCTGCAACTATTTCCAGGGCTGGTTTTCATCCCCAGTCCGGTAGGTTGCCAGTAGGTTGCACATAGGTTATGTTTGGCCTTAGATATTACAACAGACCACCCCAATCTCGGTTGAGGCCATCAGTCTGCACATCAGTATTTCTTTACAAGGTAGCTCCCACCATCACTTTTTTCTTTTCTGTCCCTACCTATTACCCATCTATTCCTAACCCCCTCCCTGCCTTTATTTTTTTTTTTTACATATTAAAAAGGCCTTTTTGTCTGCCTGGTAGTGTGCTCACTACCAGGCAGACTTCCCCCAGCAGGCACCACGTCACTGATGCCGTGCCTCCAGCTGTTTCCCCACTACAACTCCCAGCTTGCTCTGACATCTATTGGCATGCTGGGAGTTGTAGTTGGGAAACAACTGGAGGCACCCTGTATAGGTGAACATCGGATCTGTGATCGCTGCACATACCCCCCCCCCCCCCCTTCCCCGGCAAAAGAACAGTGACAGCAGCCCGCAACCCCCCCCCCCCCGCAAAAGAACAGTGACAGCAGCCCGCAACCTCCCTCCCCGGCAAAAGAACAGTGACAGCAGCCCGCAACCACCCCTCCCCCCCCCCCGGCAAAAGAACAGTGACAGCTGCCCGCAACCCCCCAGACCCCCCCCCCCCCCCCCCGTTCCGTCGTGCCGCTCAACTCACTCCCCCTCCCCCTTAGTTCAGAGTACCCCCGCCGCGCAGCCCGCAACCCCCCCAGCCCCGCGCTCCGCTCAACCCACTCCCCCTCCCCACCCCCCTTGGTTCACCTATTCAGTGTCCCTCCAGCTGTTTCCCCACTGCAACTCCCAGCTTGCCCTGACATCTATTGGTTGTCAGGGCATGCTGGGAGTTGTAGTGGGGAAACTGGAGGCATACTGTATAGGTGAACACACAACCCCCCCCACCCCCCTCGACATAATACTTTACCTTGTCCCCGGGAGCTTGCGCGCATCCAATTCCTTCAAAGCGCTCGCTCCCGCCTGTCTGACTGACAGGCGGGAGCGAGCACCGCAGTGACTGAATTTCGACTCATTGCCAGGCTTAAATGAGTCGAAATTATGTAGTGACGTCACTGCCGAATGCATTCAGCCACTAGGAGGGCGACCCCTAGTGGCCGAATTTAAAAGTGATTTTAAACTGGTTTAAAATCACTTTTTTTAATTAAAGTATTTTAGAGATATTTTGAAGTACTTAAGTACCACAACATATCAATTTTTTTATTTCATGACAGTGCCCATTTAAGTTTGATGATAGATGATGTCTTACAACCTCAGGAATAAAGGGTATTTTTTCTTAACCACCAGTAGGCTCTTTCTTTTATATACGAAGGACAATCGTCTGCTGATGGATGTAATTTCTGTTCCATGTAGCACCAGATATTCTGTGGTCCTGCTTTGGGACATTGGCAAGCACTCTCTAAGAAAGCAAATGAGCTTCATCTGCACCCTGACAAGATAATTCTCAGTGGAGTTCTCTAGGATCAGGTGCAATACATGTACCCCACCTTTTTAGCTTGGAAAAAAATGAATACATTTATACCAAAGATCAGTATAGCTCTGTAGGCCTAAAGCCTTGATATTGGGAGTTGATGGGCGCTCTCTGTGTCAGTGGAGATAGTGTGTGGCGTTCATTCATTCAATCAGGATTAGACTTTGCGAAAGCTCTACAGTCAGGTCCATAAATATTGGGAAATTTACAGAATTTTTACATTTTTAGCTCTATATACCACCACAATGGATTTGAAATAAAACGAACAAGATGTGCTTTAACTGCAGATTGTCAGCTTTAATTTGAGGGTATTTTCATCCAAGTCAGTTGAACGGTGGAGGAACAGTTTGCATATGTGCATCCCACTTGCTAAGAAACCAAAAGTAATGGGACAGAATAATAATCATAAATCAAACTTTCACTTTTTAACACTTGGTTGCAAATCCTTTGCAGTCAATTACAGCCTGAAGGCTGGAACGCATAGACATCACCATGCACCAATGACACCAAATTTTCCAGGCTGATCTGTAAGCTGTTTTTGTGCCTAGAGCCCATGCCCAAAATGGACCAGGCTACTAGAGATAGATTCCCTGACAAAACTAAGGGATGAGGATTGCCCCGAGGGTCGGTCAGGATGGTTGGAGAAATTGGGATTACCCGTGGATAATCTGTCTTCGTTTCTAAAATTTGTGGAAACCACGATTGAGTCAGCCACCAGGGAGTTATCAGGACTAAAGTTGATCTCTGGATTTTGGCATGGAGCAGGACTCTCGGAATTAGTGTAAATGGAGGGAAAGCATATGGACCGATTGAGTGCCAAGTCTGTAATAGGGTGTCTGTCCCCAAAGCTTCTGGATCTGGATGCCAGCTGAAAAATTGTGGAACCTTGCAGTTCAACTGGGATGCAAAAAGGCCTAGGTTAAAGGGACCCCATAAATTGTTGAGATAATGGAAAATAATTGGATTCAGTCTCCAATCGCTGAAGTCGAGAAGACTTCGGGAATTCCAATTCACTATGGAATTGGATAGACCTGGGATATATTCTGATTTGAGTACAGTTTGTCTGTCCAGACAAAAATGCCAGAAGTCCTTTGCAATATTGGCAAGAAGTTGTGATTTGGTGCCTCCCAAGTGATTGACATATTGCACTGCAGAAACATTGTCCATTCGCAGTAGAATACAGCAATTCGATCTGTCTTTGGTGAAGCTTTTCAAAGCAAAGGACCCTGCTAATAATTCTAGACAATTTATATCAAGGGTTGTCTCTTTTGTAGACCATTTCCTGCCTGAGTCGCATTGAACTTCCCAACCCAGACGACTGGCATCTGACTCTATAATTACATAAGGACAACTGTAGTGCAAAACTTTTATATATTCCTGTGCCCGGGCCTCAAAAATAAACAAAATAAGCTTTAACATACTTTCCTACGTGCCCCCGTTGGTCCGGCACAGGCCTCACAGTCCAGCGGTGATAACCTCATTCTTCTGGGGACGGGGATGCCGCAGAGCCGTCGACGTATCACCGACCGCATCGATGTCCCACCCATGACAGTGGGCTTAGCCTATCACCGGCCGGGGCGGGACATTGCTGCGGCCGGTGATACGCCAACGGCTCTGCGGCGTCCCCGTCCCCAGGAAGTTGAATGAGGTTAGAACCACTGGACCGTGAGGCCTGTGCCAGACCAACGGGGGCATGTAGGAAGGTATGTTAAAGTTTATTTTGTTTATTTTTGAGGGCCGGGCACAGGAATATATAAAAGTCTTGCTCTACAGTTGTCCTTTAAGTCTGGGATTGGATTGAAAATGGCTTTCCCATTCCATTCTAGAATGTGTTGTAACCACCTTGTAACTCTTCTTTGGTGTCTGAGCTAAGGGTTATTTCGTCTGAATAAAAGTTCATAGATGAAAAAACACACACTTAAAAACAATGTGTGCACTCAGCCAGCATGAATTATAAGAAGGAAGGCTTTGCTAGCTCCATTGATAATGAATTGGATGTGGAGGGCATTTCTGCAGGTAATGTCTCCTTTCCACTATTGTTGGCTGATGCACACAGATAATTAAAACCAAAACACTGCCCCCCTCAACGTTTCACCACCTAAGTGACTTTGTCAAGAGGCATGTGGGAAATCAATAAAGTCCTGTAAATAATAGATTTTGATAGCTGGGAACTCAATTTTTTTTTTCTTTTTTATTTCGACCATCTAGGTGGTCTATAAGTTGTATATTTAATCTTTGAAGCATCCTGTAGTGTAGAGGGGCTGGGAATATCGCTTGGATGGAAGCTGATAGAAGGCCTACTATACGAGCAATAGTGCGAAGAAATATGAATTGTTTGTTTAATACCGAATGGATTTCTTTCCGAATTGTTTTTAGTTTTCTTGAAGGGAGACATAGAAGAGCATTCTGTGTATTGATCAGAAAACCTAGGAATTCTAATTCTTTTGAAGGAATTAAAGGGGTTGTACGCTGGCCTGCAGTTCAGAGCTCCGCTCACAGCGTCCGAAAGTTCATTACTCCGAACGTTGTGTGCGGGCTTCCCTGTTCGCAGCCGCCGGGCGTGATGTCACGCCCGGCCCCTTTGTGACGTCCCGCCCGCCCCCTTGTGACGTCACGCCTGCCCCCTCAACGAAAGTCTACGGGAAGGGGGCGCGACCGCTGTCACGCCCCCTTCCCATCGACTTTGGTAGAGGGGGTGGACGTGACGTCACGAGGGGGCGGGCGAGAAGTCACGAAGGGGCCGGGCGTGACGTCACGCCCAGCAGCTGCAAACACGGAAGCCCGCACACAGCGTTCGGAGTAATGAACTTCCGGACACTGTGAGCGGAGCTCTGAACTGCAGGGCAGCGCACAACCCCTTTAATACAGATTTCTCTAGATTGATCAGAAAGCCTAGATTCGACAATAAAGTTAGGGTCCAGTGAATATGTGTTTGAATGAGATGCAGTGATTGGGTAATTATAAGGATATTGTCCAAATGAATTGTCAGTTGGACACTCCGAGATCTTAACGCAGCCACTACTGTTTTGAGGAGTTTCGTAAAACACCATGGGGCTGAGGATAGTCCAAACGGCAAGCTGGTAAATTGCCATTTATGATCCTCCCAAATGAATTGGAGGTAAGGTTGAAATAATTGGTGCATAGGCACCGTGAGGTTGGCATCTTTTAAATCGATTTTTACTAACCAATTGTTCTGGATTAGTTGGTCTCTCAGCCAGTGGATACCCTCCATTTTAAAATGTTGATACAGTAAAAAATTGTTGAGTGTTTTTAAGTTGATGACAGGTCAGAATCAACCATCCCTCATTTTTACTAGGAACAGCTCATGTCCGGTGTTGAAAATTGTATGGGATGTGGCGTTTGTATCTGAATTGGAGTGGTAATGAATTCTATCTGATAACCTAAAATTGTATTTAATATCCAAGAATTCTTACGTGATCATGGACCAAGTCTGGAAAAAATTTTGCTATGCTTCCTCCCAGAGGAATTTGAGAAAAATACGGAAGGACTTGACTTACCTGCAGCGGATCTGGAACGTGAGTATCCTCGATGTGTTCCAGGTCTCCATGATCTTCCTCTCGTTGGAAAGAAAGGGTTGGAGGTAAGGGGTTTGCTGGGAATGTAGGTGCTGGGTAGGAAGGTCTGGTGTCAGAATGCATGGGGGCACTATGAAAGTTTCCTCCATATGATTGACAGCCCTCTACATTTCCCAGCCTTGTCAAAAGCCTTCCCTTGAAATACCTTTTTTAGATTAGACTGAGTTTTGTCTAGGGAAGAAGGTAAGGATACATATTTGTTTATCTTTTTCACAAATGAGTCCCCAAACAGGAGACCTTCTGTGGGAGATTCAGACTCAGTATTGGCTAAGTGAACCAACTGTGGGTCTAGTTTAATGAGAATGGATCGTTTTCTCTCTGAACATAAAGTGGCATTTGCACTTCCAAAAAAGCAGATTACCCTTTGGGCCCAATCACGTAGGACTGGAATATCTATTGGTTTATCGGACATGATGGCTTCCTCAGAAAAGTCGAGGATTTTGGTGAGAGGACACAACCAGTCCATAAAGCTATCTTGGACGATCCGAAATGACAGATCCACACTTTTTTTTTTCCATTTTTGTTTAAAAATTTAACTAAAATGGGATCAAGATCAGGAGTGCATGACAGCTTATGGGGGAGCGTAGGTCTGGGGCATTCTGCCTTTAATTTGCTTCCAATAGTCCTATCTACAGGTTTCCTTACCCAGGTGCTGATATATTTAGACACCTGTGGGGTGGAAATCCATTCCAATTACCTGGGATGTTTTTTGAGGTTAGGGTCAAAGAATGAAGTTCCGGATGAATCTAGAATTATCTGAAGTCAAAAAAATCATCATCTCCTTCTTCCTGTATATTCTCTTACATAGACAATTCTGAGTAAGAGGAGACCGTGTCCTCATTAGAGGATTGGTTAGGGGAAGAATTGAAGGTGTCGGGTTTCATTCTTTTGAATGCCTTGATTGCCCGTTTTTTATTTGCCTCCTCTCTGGCTGAGGGTCTGGGATGTTGTAATAAAACATCAGTAAAGTCGCTTTCTGGGAAAGCAGTAGTAATATCCTGGTCCTTTCTTATTTTAATTGGTTTTCTAGGGTCAGTGGCAGAAGGACCAGTAGATAAATAATGTCTCTTTTTATTAGACTTTTCCCACTTCTTTGAGACCTGTGGCCATGTTTGTGGTAGAGTCATCCGCGGACCAGAAATTGGTGTATTGGGATCAATGTGTGGAGATTCCTGAGGGACCGACTGTGTCAATGCAAGTGCTACAGATTTTGCAATGGGGTCTTGCATGGATGACATAGCGGATTTAACTGTGGTCTGCACTGACCTGGACACTGACTGGTCCACCATATTTTGAATTACCCGACATCAACAATTTCATAAGTTTTAGGGTCAGAAATATCTGGTGAAAAAGATTTCCTTGACTCCCCATTTGCCATGTTAATGGACTATAATAGAAAAGATAATAAGTTATTAAGTATGAGAATACAGAATATTAAATGTATGTGAAGGAAAAATATATAATATTTGTTTATTATTTGTGGTATACAATGGAGTGGGGAGTATATATGAATTAATGTATACTGACAAAAGGAATGAATACCAGAACACGGGTATGTGAGGAAATGAGTGAGGTGACGGGTGACAGGAGCTGCTTCTCTGACAGGAATGAGATGCACTTCCGCCCGCCAAAGGTTATGCTAATGTCACAGCTGGGGACCAGCTGCCTTGTTGATCCCGCAAGAAGATGCCAGTAAGCGTCTCCCGCTGCAGGACTGGAGTCTGAGCGGCGGAGAAATGCCGCTGTATACAGAGGTATAACGGGTAAGTGGAGAGAGGGCATATACAGATAATGACAGCATAGAATAAGAGGGAAACCGAGTAAGGCTGCATTCACATCTCGTTTTTCACATACGGGCGCCGGCGGTGGAGGGGCAAACCGGGCGCTCCCGTACCCCAGCCGGATCAGCACGTGACTCCATTTACTTTACAAAACCGCATACGGGTCAAAAATGAGCCGACCGGAGTCACCGTTTGACTCCGGTCGGCTCATTTTTGACCCGTATGCGGTTTTGGACCGGACCTAAAACCGTAGTATACTACGGTTTTAGGTCCGGTCAGGAAACTGCATACGGGTCAAAACTGAGCTGACCGGAGTCACCGTTTGACTCCGGTCGGCTCATTAAAGTAAATGGAGTCACGGACTAATCCGGCTGAGGTACGGGAGCGCCCGGTTTGCCCCTCCCCCAGCCGGATCCGGCGCCCGTATGTGAAAAACGAGATGTGAATGCAGCCTAATAGGAGATAAACGGAGGTTAAGAAATGGGGAGAGATATATAAAATGAACAGAATAGCGGGTAATAGGAAGTATAATGAATACACACAATAATATATGAATGACAACGCAGAAAAGACGATATATATACTCATATAAATCTATGAGGTAGCAGAGCCAACTCGATTCTTATCTTCAGTGAAGCAGTAAAGAAAGAGGACTTTGTATACCTGTTCTCACCTTTTATTTACTGTGCTGCATACTGATTGGTTGTATTGGACACCTCATTTGCATATACAACTTTTTTTTTTCTGTAGCTGTTTCTTGTTTCACCCTTACTGCTATTTGAAGTAGTAAAGAAGAAATGTAGCATAATGTGAAGTCTCCTGCACTTGTAATAAAATTGTAATTGTTAACAAATTTGTCATCCTGGGATTAGTTTATGGGGGTACAAATTAGTGACAGTTAGGATTTAAAGGGGTATTCTAGCCCTAAAAATGGAAAATAGGAACATGAATTCAATAGGTATACCTGTAGTTCCATGTAAAACCACAGAAAACTAATAAATACTGCCAAATGAGAAACAGAGCTCTGCTACAACACACAAATGCAGCACTGCTACATCTATGGAACAGCTCAATATAATGACTAATAAATAAAAGCTTATTAAAATTTTAGAGGCTAAAATTTCTAATCTCTTACTACAAGCGCTTCATGTGAACAGATCCACGTCAGGGGGATGTGATTGAACTATTTCTAGAATATTTTTCTGTTTTCTTTTTTTTTTTTTTTTCAGAATATTTTAAATTGCAATTTAATTAAAGTTAAAATCATAGAACCCGATATAATTAGCTTCTCCCTTCAAAAGAAATTGAAAGTGAACTTACTTTATTAAATTTTCAATTTGTTTCCTGCAGTGTTACATGGTCTTTTCTAATTAATTGTAGGAGAGCATATAAATATTTTATCAACATATGAAAGAGATTAAAAGACAGCATTTTTTTTAAATCTTTCTAAAGTGTATATATATATGGTGTGTCCTTCATATAAGGATACACTGGCGAATGTCTCAATTTTAACATCAGTGTTAAGGGATAGCCAATGTATTGTTTACATCTACCACAGTAGTGCACCCATATTCCTGTATTGTATTCTAATTGTTACACATCCACACCGTTTATCTGGTGTAGGATTCTATTGTGGCACTTGTAGTCCGCTGCAGGCATCCTCCATTGAATGCATTTTTATGCTGGGGATCGCCCTTAGCAATGGACTACAAGGGCAGGATCTGCTCCCCCAGTATAAATGCACAACCGCATTTGGGGTTGAGCACCTCCAGCCATTTGAGACCACGTTTTTTGTTGTTTGTTTAAATTTTATATTTGGAGGTGTGTAAACTCCAAAATTAATGCGCCTTGAATATCTACAAGGCAGCATTAAGGTAGCACCTGTGAGGCCAGGCACCCATATTAGCCAACTCAGGTGGGGCTTGCAGCTTGCCTCCCTCCTCCCATTGCATGTGTGCTCAGTCACGCTGGAGGGTATCTGGGAGGAAGTTGTGAGTCAACCGAATGCTGCCGTAATTGCCCACTGGCCCCTGTTTTGCTTATCAAGCACAGGTAGGATTAGCGTTAGGTCTCGCACCAATTTGAGAAACCTTGGCGTTGGTGTGAGGGCTCAGGCATGTCCTTCATATAAGGATACACTGGCGAATGTCTCAATTTTAACATCAGTGTTGAGGGATAGCCAATGTATTGTTTACATCTACCACAGTAGTGCACCCATATTCCTGTATTATATATATATATTTATATATAAATGTATTCTGTACCCATGTTCTATAGCAGTGGTCTTCAACCTGCGGACCTCCAGATGTTGCACTGGTTGGAGACCACTGTTCTATAGTATACCAAGTAGCAAGCCAGTAAGCAATGACATGGTAACTGGAACTTCTAAGGTTGTGCTCACATGTTGGCATATGACAGTACATGACAGGCATTCTTAAACAGAGAACTCCAAAAGACTCCTATTCACACAATCAGACAATGTCAGATTGAGGAATTGATCCTTGGAGGCCCTCCAGGTTCGAATTAGTGAGAAACATAATGCTGAATTGGCTCTGGCTGGGTTCACATCACGTTTTTACCAATACGGGACTGCATATGGCTGGGGGGAGCTAAAACCTTGCGCTCCCGTCTCCCTGCTGTATGTCGCCCGTATGTTATTCATTTCAATTTTGCTGACTCCGGTCGGCTCATTTCTGTCCCGTATGCGGTTTTCGACTAATGTTTTAGGTGCGGTGGGAAAACCGCATACGGTGCAAAAATGAGCTGACCGAAGTCAGTGTTTTACTCCGGTCGGCTCATTGAAATGAATTACATACGGGCGGCATATGGCAGGGATACTGGAGCACAAGGTTTTAGCTTCCCCCAGCCGTATGCGGTCCCGTATTGGTAAAAACGTAATGTAAACCCATCCTCAGTCCTGGTTCCTTCTGAATAACATTGTCTTTCATGCAACAGCTTAAAAAACTCCTATCTCAGAGTATGCTGGGAGATGTGGTGAAAAAAGCTCCAAAGCCATCACACCACCCGGATATGTTCCCTGTAAACCATCCTGATATGCATGGCTCATCTGGCCCCTGTTGTCTTCTCTGGCTGCTTGTCTTTGCCATTCTTCTGTCCCCTTGCCAACATCTACCAGCAATCAGTGCAGCTCTGCTCTGCCAGCCCCCACCCTTCTGTTCTGAGCAGCCCTAAAGGGAGCATGACACATCTGTGCAAGGCAGAAACCACATAGTCTGTGTCTCTCAGGAGAGTGGGGGCTGCTTTCAGAGAGGGATTTGGACAGAGACAGAGTGGATGGCTGGATGATGTCATTCCCTCACTTCATGAATTTAAGTAATAAATGGAAACTGCTTTATATAGCTAATGAATGATATTTAGACAATTAAATATGTTGATTAGTGGGAAATGATGAGTTTAGTTCACCGAAGGACACCTTTAATTAATGGTGGTGACATACAATGGTGTACTGAAGTTGTCATGATGCATGTAATCTGTGATTAACTTTTAGAAAAACTACAACTATGGGCACGTCCTAAAAAATTGTCATACATACAATTGCAACTCAGTCTTAAAGAAATAGGCACATACGCTCATATGAATGAAAAAATTCTCTCTTTATATATGATTCATCAAAAAATACAAGAATCAAACAAATAATATTCACCCAACGTGTGTCATACCGTCCGCAAGATGTTTAAGAGGAGACATAGCAGGCTTCTTAGGCTTTCTTGTGCAGCTGCACCAGTAATCTCTTATGCGGCCGTCTCCGTTCACTGCAGGTCTGGTAGGTAACTCCCCTTAAGGACCAAGCCCATTTTGACCTTAAAGGGGTACTCCGGCGCTAAACATCTTATCCTCTATCAAAAGGATAGGGGATAAGATGTTAGATCGCGGGGATCCTCGCTCTGTGCAGCGGAAAAACAGGGATGCTGCAAGAGAGATTGCCGGTGTCCCCAGCGGTGGGATCCCTGCGATCTAACATCTTATCCCCTATCCTTTTGATAGGGGATAAGATGTTTAGCACAAGAGTACCCCTTTAACCCCTTAAGGACCAGGCCAATTTTTGCCTTAAGGACCAGACCAATTTTATTTTTGCATTTTCGTTTTTTCCTCCTCGCCTTCTAAAAATCATAACTCTCTTATATTTCCATCCACAGACCCATATGAGGGCTTGTTTTTTGTGTCAGCAATTTTACTTTGTAAGGACATCACTTACTTTACCATAAAATGTACGGCGCAACCATACAAATATTATTTATGTGGGAAAATTGAAAAGAAAACCACAATTTAGCACATTTTGGAAGGTTTTGTTTTCACGCTGTACACTTTTTGGTAAAAATGATATGTTTTCTTTATTCTGTGGGTCAATATGATTAAAATGATACCCATGTTATATGCTTTTCTATAATTGTACCGCTTAAAAAAAATCTCAAATCATTTTAACAAAATTAGTATGTTTGAAATTGCCCTATTTTGACCACCTATAACTTTCTAATTTTTCCGTATATGGGGCGATATTAGGGCACATTTTTTGCGCCATGATCTTCAATTTTTATCAGTACCACTTTTGCTTAGGTTTTACTTTTTATAAATGTTTTTATAAATTTTTTTTGGAATAAAATGTGACAAAAAAGAAGCAATTTTCGATCATTTTAATTTGTTTACGTTTACGCCACTCATCGTACGGGATAATTAACAATATATTTTAATAGTTCAGACTTTTACGTAGGCGGCGTTATCAAATATGTGTATTAATTATAATTATTTTTTTACGCTTTTTTGGGGGTAAAATGGGAAAAACTGACGTTTTACTTTTTTATTGGGGGAGGGGATTTTTCAAAATTTTTAATGCTTCTATTTTACATGTTTTTTTTTACACTTTTTATGTCCCCAAAGGGGACTTTTCATAGCAATCATTTGATTGATAATACTGTTCAGTGCTATGGATAGGACATAGCACTGATCAGTATTATCAGTGATCTTCTGCTCTGGTCTGCCGGAGATAGGTGAGCCGCCACCATGCTGGATGATCGGATCGCCACGGCAGCGCTGCAGGCGATCCGATCATCCATTCAAAGTACTGCACTGCCGCAAACACTTAGCAGCAGAATACCCCTTTTAGTACCAGTGTCCGGACTGAGAAGGGAAGGAGTGCACAATATTCTTGCCCTCTCTCCCTATCCCTGCTTACTTGCATAACTGTTCTAAATAACAGGTCCACAACCACGGAGACAGTCCCTTCCTAAATAAATGAGGGACAGTCAAATAGTTAAAACAATAAACTACAATAATACAGACTCAGGTCAAGGAACAGTAGGAAACAGACAGACTAACAAAGCAAAACTAACACACTCACACAACAAGTCAAAGTCCACTATCCGCATCAAGCCAGGAGTTGTCAGAGTACAAAATCACTAATACAAGAGAGAATAGTCAGAGAGCAGAGCCAAAGGGTCGAAATGCCAGCTACAACAGATTCAGTAGATGGCTAGCTAGAGTACAAACTGAGCTCTTTAGCAGGCACTGACTGCTAAAAAAGACTGCCAGCCTATATGTAGCCAGAGCAGGTGCTCCAATCAAGGTCAGCTGACCAGTCCAGACAGGCATAACCAAAGCAACAAGACCAAAAAAAAGCTCTCAGTGCAAGTTAACCCTTCGGTTCTTTAAAACCAGGGCTCAAGGGCATACCTCTATGCCCTTGGTCCTGGACAGGTTAACCAGCCTAGCGGTATTCCCGAGCGTGACTCGGGGTTAATTTTCGCTGCTAGAAGCGGTAACCCCGAGTCACGCTCGGGGTAGAATTGCAGAGTTGCTGTGCGGGCTGCACAGTATATCGCAAAAGCAATCAAATTGCGATTTTTGCTTTTTGCGATGTAGTGATGCAGCCCCCGGGAAAATATGTGATTATCTGCTCGGGTCGGCTCCCGTGGCGGGGGCCGGCCAGAGCAGGTAAAGACATATACTAAAAGTCAGTGTTTCTCAACCAGGGGGCCTCCAGATGTTGCAAAACTACAACTCTCAGCATGCTGGGAGCAGTAGTTTAACAACAGCTGGAGGCCCCCTGGTAGAAAAACCCTGAACTAAGTGTAAAAGTAAAAAGGAAGAAAATAAAAAAACCTTTTGCTCACCTAATCCCGGTCCCTGCAGATGTCGTTCCCCTCCGTGCGCTCTGGTCACTGCTCTATTCATCTTACAGGACCTTTCCCTTTTCAGCCAATCACAGGCCGCAGTGGTGCAAAGCCTGTGATTGGCTGAAGGGGAAAGGGCTTGTTCTGCAGCAAATACACTAGGTTTGAAATCTGCCGGCAAACCTAGTGTATGCTGCTGCAGGACAAGAAAAGGTGACAGAGGGGGGAATGTAACAAGGGGGGGGGGATGTGACAAGGGGGGGGAATGTGACATAGGGGGGAATGTGACAGAGGGGGGAATGTGACAGAGGGGGGAATGTGACAGAGGGGAGAATGTGACAAGGGGGGGGGATGTGACAGGGGGGAGGAATGTGACAAAGGGGGGATGTGACAGGGGGGGGGGTGGAATGTAACATGGAGGGGGGAGAATGTAACAAGGGGGGGGAGAATGTAACAAGGGGGGGAATGTGACAGGGGGGATGAATGTGATGGGGGGAGAGTGTAACAAGGGGGGGGGGAATGTGATATGGGGGGGGGATGTGACAGGGGGGAGGAATGTGACAAAGGGAGGATGTGACAGGGGGGGGGAGTGGAATGTAACATGGAGGGGGGAGAATGTAACAAGGGGGGGAGAATGTAACAAGGGGGGGAATGTGACAGGAGGGATGAATGTGACAGGGGGGGGAGAATGCAACAAGGGGGGGGAATGTGACAGGGGGGGGAATGTGATATGGGGGGGGGAAATGTGACAAGGGAGGGGAAATGTGACGGGGGGAGATGTGGAATTTCAATGCAAAAAATTGTACCGCTTTTGGTACAAATTTCCAGACGGAATCGTACCGCTAGGGAGGTTAATGAATAAAGCTGCAGTGTATGGAAACATATGACTTTAAAGGGAATTTTTTTTTATTTGACTATGATGCAGGGGGCTGTAAAATTAGTGTAGTTCATAATATAGTGTTTGCACCTGTGTTTGATGGTCTCACAATTCTTCTATGATTTTTGTCCCAAAGTTAATTTTTAAAAGCATACAAAATGAGTGCTGTCTCAGGTTTCCCAGGTTGCAGTGCAGCCAAGACATTACATCACTAGTCAGATGATGAAAGGGAGCCTGTCCTGCTTCAATGGGTGGAGCGACCGCTGGGTGGGAGATAGATCATTCTGCAACTAATTGTATTTTTGCAACAGCTTAGGCACCCTGATTAGAAAACACTACTCTTTTGCATGGGATGCAGCTCATTTGTGTTTCAATGAGTGGGGTGGCTGATATATGGGAGGAAAGTGATCTAACACTTTCAAACAAGGAATTATGGGACTTTAAGTTGGAGAAGGAGACTCCAACAGGAAATAGCTAGTTCACAAAAAGATAGCAACAGTGTTATTGTAACACTCACGTTTCAGAAGACAGGAACTCCGGTGGATGTGAATCCGCTGGACCCGTGTGGCAGATGACTCAGACCAGGGAGCGGAGTCTAAGGTGCTGCTGGTTTTCACCAGAGCCCGCCGCAATGCGGGATGGACTTGCTGCAGCAGGCGGCACCCAGGTCGCTACCCCTGGCACGGCTCGACCACACAAGCGGCTGAGGAGATGCGAGGCACAGGAGGCATAAGGCAGCTCATAGTCTGGATAGTAGAAGGTCAGGGCAGGCGGCACAGTAGCGTAGTCAAGACATAGCAGGAGTTCAGTAGGCAGGCAGCAGAGGAGCAAGGTCAAAGTCACAAAGCAAGGGATCAGATATACGGTAAGGCAATACTGAGGAACGCTTTCTCTTAGGCATAAGGCAACAAAGATCCGGCACAGGAGTGAGGAGGGCGGGGAAATTTATAAATTAGCCACAGGTGAATAACACTAATGAGCGTACTGGCCCTTTAAATCTTAAAGCTCCGGTGCACGCGCCCTAGGTGACGGGGACGCGTGCACCGGAGCAGAGAAGCAGAGGCAGGAGAAACACCCGGAGAGTGAGCGACTGGGGCCTGCATGCGTGCGCGTCCCACGATGCGAGTCCCAGCCCCGTTGGCAGCAGCAGCTAAAAGGATAATTCGCTCACGCCCAGCGTGTGCGGCCGGAGCGCATAACCTAACAATTATGGTAATCTCACAACATAGCCATTTAGTCCCAAGACAAGCACAAATCCTTCCTAAGCATGTCGATTACTGTCTGGCAGGTAAGTGCTAAAATCACCTTATGGTGGATAACCCCTTTAACCCCTTAAGGACACATGACATACTGGAACGTCATGTGTCCACTCCCGATCTATAACGCGGGGCCACGGTGTGGCCCCGCGTCATAGCGGGTCGGGTCTAACAACGGCCGGGACCCGTGGCTAATAGCGCGGCATTGATCGCTGTGCTGCGCGCTATTAACCCTTTAGACGCGGCGTTCAAAGTTGAACCCCGTGTCTAAAGTGAAACTGAAAGCATGCCGGTTAGCTCAGTGGGATGTTCGGGATAGCCGCGGCGAAATCGCGGCATCCAGAACAGCTTACAGGACAGCGGGAGGGCCCCTACCTGCCTCCTCGCTGTCCGATCGCTGAATGACTGCTCAGTGCCTGAGATCCAGGCATGAGCAGTCAAGCAGCAGAATCATCGATCACTGGTTTCTTATGAGAAACCAGTGATCAATGATAAAGATCAGTGTGTGCAGTGTTATAGGTCCCTATGGGTGCTATAACACTGCAAAAAAAAAAAGTGAAAAAAAAAGTGAATAAATATCATTTAACCCCTTCCCTATTAAAAGTTTGAATCACCCCCCTTTTCCAATAAAAAAAAACTGTGTAAATAAAAATAAACATATATGGCATGGCCGCGTGCGGAAATGTCCGAATTATAAAAATATATCGTTAATTAAACCACATGGTCAATGACGTGCGCGCAAAAAAATTCCAAAGTCCAAAATAGTGCATTTTTGGTCACTTTTTATAAATCAATGCAAAAATGGTACTGTTAAAAACTTCAGATCACGGCGCAAAAAATGAGCCCCCATACCGCCCCATACACAGAAAAATTAAAAAGTTATAGGGGTCAGAAATGACAATTTTAAACGTATTAATTTTCCTGCATGAAGTTATGATTTTTTTCCAGAAGTACAACAAAATCAAACCTATATAGGTAGGGTATCATTTTAACCGTATGGACCTACAGAATAAAGATAAGGTGTCATGTTTATCTGCCACCCAAAAAATATATTTTGTGTGTCTGTGGGTCTCTTCCTATGTCATATATTCACTGTGCTTCCTGTTGCCCAGTACTACAATTCCCAGGATGCAACAGTTTCCATCAGGTCTTCATATCAGCCCTCCCACCTTGCCAGCTCCCCATACCACAGCACTCATGCCAGCTTACCTTCCAGAGCTGCTGCAGAAAATTGCCCTACAAGGCACATTATCTCTGTACACAGCAAGTCTGCAAAAACTCCTGTATGCAATGTCTGTCTGCTTCTCTGCCTGTCACATTGCTTAGCACAAGGCATCATACAGTAAACACACATCACTCTTTCCTAAATGTCCTAATAAAGATAGATAGATAGATAGATAGATAGATAGATAGATAGATAGACTTGCATCCTGAGACAGCAGAAGATGATTCATTGCCTCAGAAGAGATGGAGAAATCAGAGAGATGGAGACAACACCACACTGACAATTAAAGGACTACACAACTTACTCTCAGGGGTAAATCAAGCATAAACATGCTAAAGCCAGTACAATTTTACTTAGTTGGTAGTTCTATAGAGTTATACTTTTATGTAAATATAATGCTATTACACCAGAATACCCCTTTAACTTTAGTTTAACTGTGTGTTTTTTTACAATATTTTAGCATTTGGGGCTCTACGTATTGTGATAAAGACCACCCATTTCCACAGGTGCACTTTTACTGCCAGTCACCATAACCCACCATCTCTATCCACAGAACACACAGTCTTTGCATTGATCTTCCTTCTTCTTTGTTGGGTCTAGATTGAAGTCCTTTTAATATGAGTCCTAACTTTGCCCGGACATTTTCTCTTAGTAACCTCCCCTCCACAGTCTAACCCTATCCTTCCTACCCCAAGACTCACAAACCTCTTCTCTCCCTGTTCTCTCACTGACCCTCTCATTACTATCACTAACTCCTATAGCCTTAGGGACAGAAAGCTGTTGTGGATTGAGCGCCTGTGTGAGTGTATTGGTGTGTAATTAGGTGGGTGGGTAAGATATTGTATTGGGTTAAATTGTAATGTGACTAGTATAATGTTAATGTATTGAAGTTGCCATTGTTGTATACACTGAGATACATTGATATTATACGGATATGTATATATGTTAGCTAAAGTTATATAGTGTGTTAGTGAATAAACCTTTGTATTATTAACCCTGTGTTGGGAATTACTTAAACCGTACATCTACAAAGGGAAACAATAGTAAGTTGTTAACACTTGGAAAAGGAAGGAAGGAAGGAGGAATAGTATAATATATTTATACATTCCCTTTATCATTGGCGATATCCTTTATCATTAGGATACCCTTTGGTATATAACCATTTTATATCATTTACTTATATCCTTCATCATTGGCGAGTCCGGCCCGACTGTTTTTTATTTATTTCTTTGTGTTGTTGTTTTAGTAGGATTGTGTTATATTGTGAACGAAGATAGGCGGAGAGGCGTGGACAGGTAACATACGTACACGGGGAAGTGTTATGTTATACTGTGCGTCTAGGCCTTGAAGTTTGGACAGATAGCATAGTTTTATTTAAAACAGGACACAGGAATATATTTAGGAACAGCGAACCTATTTGTTTAATTTTTTTTTCTAAGGTGTTAATTTTTTTTTCCTTTGCGGGTAAAACGGCGAACGATTCACTAAGTAAAAGAATTCCATACACATACTTTCAACCATAGACGGTAGTGTTCCTAAGGTGACGTCCAGCTGGTCGGGAAAAGGCGTTCCGGAAGAAAAGGACCTTTTTCAAGCAGCACGAAAGGGACGAGAAGGACAACACTAACCAAGATGGCAAAGGAAAACGTGAGTATGGACTTTTCCACACTAAAAGATTTAGCACAACATAGTAGTTTTGACCCTATACCCCCCACCGCATACAAATCAGCAGAAATGTTATGGTCCGCTTTATTAGATCAAGCATATAAATATGATAAAATGCATATTAGCAAAAGATGTGTTCTGAACAAAACTTCTAAACGGCTTAAGATGTTGGCAAAGCTAGTGTATTGCTTTGAGGACACCATTTGGAAGCCTGAACACAGTGAAACAATTGCTGCTAACAGGAAGGCAGACACGGTAGCTGATATACATAATTATCACTGCCATAGCTGCTTAGATAAGGTTAAACAAGTGTGTACACTGGAATACCAGTTAGAAGAAGAAGCCCAGTGTACAATTGAAAGAGGCAAGGAAATTTGTATGTTGAAATCAAAACTCTCTGACCAGGAGAGGTATTGCTCTGACATGGACAAAGAGCTTCTTCAATTGTACACTGAGATCAATCAGTATAAAAATAGAATGACATCTACTGATACAATGATAGCAACACTTAAGGAAGATCTGGCTGCAAAGTCGCAGATGATTGCTAACCTGCAGCAGATCATCACTAATCTGTCTCGGCCTAGTGCACATAGCAAGTTGCCCTTGCCAAGGAAACACGTCTGTGTTACGGAGTTGGCAGAGGGGGAGACAGGAGAAATGGCTCCAGTGCCTGATGGGGGTCGACTACCTCAATCTCCAAGTCTGGATGATAGGCGACAGGTGGAGCGTGGGTTATCATATCCTCCAACACCTATGGAGAATATGGATAACAGTCCCTGTAATAGGGAGGGAACAAGTGTGCTATTTGGTAGCGGATGGGAAACTGTAAACTCAGCTTCCAGCCTACCAAGGCAAACAAGAAGGGTGCCGGAATTTTATCCTAACCACAACGGTATGGAAAGGATAAATTTCCTGTTAAAGATCTGCAAAGAGATCCCTAGTTATGATCCCAATGTAGATCCATTTACCTCATGCGATATTTTTGAGGGGCATTGCAACAAGTTTTCAGTGGCCCCACAAAATCGCATGGAGTTGTTTAAATTGTGGTTGCCTACACACCTTATCCAGAGGTATGAGGCAACAGGGAAAATGGACCCCAAAAATGGCAAATTTCATAATGAGGAAGAACGCCTTTCAATACTTATGAAATTAGCAACTGGCCATTGGGATGTTACCCCGGATATCCTGACTAAATTCAAACCCACCATACATGATGAGCCCTTGTCTCTGTGTGGAAGGTTTGAAGCAATGTACAGGAAGGTAACAAAAGATCAAGGTAGAGGAGTTCCACAAGGCATGGTGCGTATGTTTGTGGAAAGATTCCCTTACCTGGAAACTGCGATCCGGTTAAGTGCAGCGAAAAAATCTTCACTCACGGATGCAGCTATGATTATTGACCAGTACAGACGAGATCTGCTGCAAAATAGAAAGTCTGTAAAAATTAGGGAGCGTGGGAATGTCCCTTTTAGATCTCAGGAAGCACGTAGACACCATGCTAAGCCATACAGACCTGTCTACCCCACAGCTCCACCATTGGAAAACAAGCAGTCAGGACACATTCGTTGTTTCCTGTGTCTGCAATATGGGCACATGAAAAGGAACTGTCCACAAAGTTCCTTCAAAACAATTGCCCACGATAAAACTGGCAATAATAACGGTTTCAAAGTGAAACCCAATTATGTCAAACAACATGGGGTACAGACAGAAAAAAATTTGGAGAATTTACAATGGCAAACTAGACATGTTGCACTTGTAAATGTCCCAAGCAAACCAGCTGAAAACTCGTTAAGGTTAGAAGCTATGGAGAATGTTCCAGCTGAACATTCTCAAGTGGCAGTATGTACCACAAAAGTACCTACTGGGAGTTTGGTGCACCTTGACTGACAGTCAGGGATCCCTAAACATCTGGCTCCAATATGTGACATCATATTGGATTCTTCAGGGAGACCCCACATTGAAGCCAGAATAAAAAATCAGGACACTAAGATCATGCTTGACACTGGTGCGGAAATTTCCATTACTAATGTGAAACATGATCTACACCCCAACAGCCCTCAGTGTGTGGTGATCGGATTTGATCACCAACAAGGGGGGGTGAGAGCCCACAGAATAGAGGAAGTTGTCATCCAGATTGCCAGACATATGACACTGAAGATCCCAATGTGGTATTACCCAGGTTCTGATAACATCATTGGTACCGATGTAATGACACAGAACGGATGGATCATTGATTTGGCAAACTGCATTGTGTGGAGGGGCCCCAGACAAGCAAAGGTGTGTGTCATACAACGCCAGTGTCTGGGACCACCCCTGCCTGCAATTGAAAATTCTACCAACATGCTGGAACACAAATGGCCAGAGGTCTCACATAACATAGACCTTGAACCCATTGTGTATGAGCATCCAGGTTTGTGGGCCCAAAGTAAAAATGACTGTGGGAAAATGGTAGGTGTTCAGGTGGACATCCAAGGGCCAGACCCACCGCCTCAACGACAATACCGTTTTCCACCAGAGGCAATGGAGTCAATACTGGACACAGTCCAGGATTTGAAAGAAAGGGGCATGGTCATAGAGGGCAATTCTAAATGCAACAATGCCCTCTGGCCGGTGAAAAAGAAGGACACTAATTCTTTCAGGTTGACTGTAGACCTAAGAGTCCTTAACAAATACACCCCCATGTCTGCCCCAGTAGTTGCACAGACTCCCGACATAATGGCAAGAATAAGCGGCAAAAGTCGCGTATTCTCGACCATTGATGTTGCCAACGGGTTCTTTTCCATTGAACTGACAGAGAGCTGTAGGTACAAGTTTGCTTTCACTGTGGGGGACAAACAGTACATGTTTTGTGTACTCCCTCAGGGGTTTCACAGCAGCCCTACATATTTTCACCAGGCATTGGCGGCCGTACTAAGTGTGTTTTCACGGCCAGAATGTCTGCTGCAATATGTAGATGATTTGCTCCTTCACACAGAGACCATGGAAGAGCACTTGGCTCTGTTGAGGGAACTGCTGGGACTCCTGGTCCAAGCAGGGCTCAAACTGAACCCTCACAAGGCAAACTTGGCTAGGTCAGAAGTAACCTTCCTTGGCGTCCAAATTTCCCATGGAGCCAAAGGCATCATGGCTGCCCGCGTGGAAGCCATGGTGAAACTACCCAGACCAGGCACTCTTCAGGACCTGCGCAAGTTCCTGGGAGTAGCCAACTTTATGAGAGAGTTCATAGAGGATTTTGCTGCAAAAGCGAAGCCCCTTTATGAACTTCTCAGAGGGGAAGAACCTTCCTTGAAAGACTGGTCAGAACCACAGGAAGAGGCATTTTCAACTCTGAAAAGAGACCTCTCCTCGGCCCCAGTCTTAGCAACCCCTCACCCTGAAGGAGAAATGGCAATTCAGGCCCATGCTGGTGCAGAGTCTATCTCGGCGGTCCTGCTTCAACAAATAGGATCAGAGTATAGACCACTGGGATACTTCTCCAGGCTTCTTTCACCAGTTGAAAGAGGGTTTGATGAGTGTGCCAAGCAACTTGCAGCCGTGCATTATGCAGTTAAAGCAACTGAGCATATTGTAGGCTTCAAGCCCCTCACTGTTCAGACTCCACATTCACCTTTAGCCCTCTTGCTTCGTGATACCCTCCCTGGAGTCTCACAACAGAGATTCGGGAAGTGGATCATGGACTTGAGTGGAAGGAATCTGACCGTGACACAAAAGGCAAGGTATGTTTTGTCCCAGTTGTTGAATATGACAGGGACTGAACATGACTGTGGACAACCAATGCACGTCACTGCTCCCCAACTGTTCAGGACAACATCACATCCGGATGACAGAATCATCTTTGTTGATGGCTCTCGCTTTTGTTTGGATGGCACCTATGTGACAGGGTTTGCTGTGCTGGATGAGACCACAGGTAACCAGAGCCTTGTCAGGTTGCCAGGCCACTTGTCAGCGCAGCGGGCTGAGCTGGAGGCTATCAAAGAAGCCCTCCTCCTTCAGCCCCAAGGGAATCGTACTATATATAGTGACAGCTCATATGCAGTTCGATCCCTCACCCTGCACCTGGACACATGGAAAAGACGAGGGTTTGTCGACAGCCAGAACAAACCCTTGGCTCATGTGACTGTCCTGAAAGAATTGTGGGAATGGGGAATGGCACATCCTGGAGAGGCTGCACTCATTAAAATCCCAGCACACCAGAGAGGGGATGGACCCTTGGTCCTGGGTAACAATCAGGCTGATGAATTGGCCAAACTGGCTGCAGTGCAAGGAGTCCTGAGGGAACCAGATGCCCAGGACAATCCTTCATACCAGGTTGCTGTGAGAAAGAAAGGTCTCAAGGAGGGCCCAGTGTCATTTGAAGAGGAACAGTCAAAGTATCCTCTTCTGGCAGCACATTTTACCAACCCACAGGATCCCTGGAGGATCTGTCAGGGAATCTTGTGTTATGACACTGGCACCCATCAACTCCCTCTGCCTGTGGTCCCACAGCATCTGCAAGCAGAGCTGACAAGACTTAACCACCAATTGTTGGGACACCTTGGCCGGGATAAGCTTCTGTCCCTTCTAAAGGACAAATTATACTGGTCAGGAATGTCCAAAACGGTGGAGGAAGTCACCCAACAATGCCTGGTGTGTGCCCAGATAAATCCAAGAGCTCCAGCCCTTAAGCCAGTGTTGCAACGTGTTCCTCCAGCTGATGGACCGTGGTCGTCAATACAAATTGATTTCATAGGACCACTGCCAGCTGGCAGTCGTAAGTGCCGCTATGCACTAGTGGTTGTGGATGTCTTCTCCAAATGGGTAGAAGTGATCCCAACCACGAATGACACAGCCACCACTACTGCCCGAGTCCTTTGGGAGCAGGTTCTGTCACGATGGGGGATGCCCAGAGTGATTGAATCTGACCGGGGGACCCATTTCACAGGCAAGGTAATGAAATCTCTTTGTGGACTTTTGGACATAAAGCAGAGGTTTCATGTACCTTACCATCCCCAGTCTGCAGGCATAGTGGAACGGATGAACCGTACCATCAAAATGTGACTATCCAAGGCATTGATGGAAAGGGGTTCCTCTTGGGTAGCCTCTCTCCCAGCTGTGCTTATGGGAATCAGAGCCTCGGAATCATCCACCACCGGTGTAACACCCTTCGAGCTCATGACAGGGCACAAGATGCCGCTCTGCTTTCCTAATGAGCCACAAATATCGGAACCGATGAAAAACGCCATTGCCAGAGATGTGTTTCTCCAACAGGTTCAACAGAACCTGAAGGAGTTACTGCCACATGCAGCAATAAGAATGCACAAACCGTATCTACAGGGGGAGACTCCCATGCCCTCTGTAGGTGATATGGTTATGGTCAAGGTGTTCCGTAAGGCTGGACCCTGGGATGCAAACTGGGAGGGACCATATCAGGTCCTGGAGGCAATGGGCGACACAATGCTAAAAGTGCAAAGACCGATGACGGCGAAAAAGAAATCACATAGAAGGCAGGCAACCTTTTGGATCCACATCGACCAGGCAAAAGCCACCCAAGCCTCCCCAACTTAATACCACACAATATAAGTTGGGGAAGGGGGGGAGTAGGTGATGAGTCGAGGTGGTTCCAGCTTTTCAATTTTACATACACACATATAGACTCAGGTGGTAAGGATAGGCATGTTAAATAACTTATCCCTTACCAGATGACAGGATCCAGATGGAAACAGACATTAAAGGTTTTCCTAATTATGGTATTAGTGATCAGGACCCTAGCAGACCAAACCACCCACAGTGAGAGACACGATGACAGAGGTAAGAACACTGATACATCAATATCTAGCCCCTTACTAATGGTGCAATGTCTAGAGGGTAAAATATTAGAGCCATACACTAATTTTGTATTTACACCAGGACATTGGTATGTATATGGTTTCCAGAGAGATGGGTTTGCTGATGGTGTAGTCCAGCATTACTCCCCTGCAGAGAACACCTCAGCATTACAATATGATTTGCATGACCTGTGCTTAAGAGAGTACAAGTACTACATAGACTCCGATCCAACTCCCATTAGATCTACTAGGTGGGTCTCTAAGAGCCCATATTTGCACCCCTATGGGGATGCGGTCAGGAATACAACTGAGGTACTATGCACCAGGGAAGGTATCCTGAGTCCAGAGGATGCCACGGGGGCAGAGTACAATGGTTGGTATATCCTAAAGGTTGTCTTTTCACATTCGGAAAGACGGGAGGATCTAAGGGAAAGGACATATTTTGATAGACCAGTGCCGGTCATGGGTACTCTGAAAGCATATTGTATGTTGAGAGACTCTCAGATGTTGATAACTAGGGAATCAAGTTATCCACAAGGCCATGTCCCCACTGACTTTCTGCAAACCAGTGTGTTGATGTTGAAGTTAAATTGTAGTAAGACCGGACAGGTGCTTTGGAACGATAAAGGTGGCTCCTTACAGCTCAAAGGCCTGTACCGTGCAAAGGTCCTAAAAGTCAGGACCGATGCAAAAAGCCCCAGGTATACTCAGGTGAAGGGATCACCATCCATACGATCTTTTATGATAACCATTATGAGAGATAATTGTGTACCAGAGGTGACAGGATATTATTTCATCACCTATGCCCATTGGGGGCCTGATACACAAATGGTAATTTCAGATGCCAACCCTTGGAGGTGGGACATCGTATGTAATGGTGTAGATTCTCCTATAATCGATGTATGGATGGATGGCACCCCTATGACTGAGGAATACCGGAACATATATGTATCCTCAGATTGGAGGGATCCACACGGTAAAGATATTAACCTCAATATCAACATAGATGGGATGTTTGAATGGCCATATTGTGAGGCGGCAGATGAAGGGTGCTGGACTTTCACTCAGTGGGTCTACCTCTCTGGAACCACACCTGTTCGTGATGTGGCTCTACAGGCAGGTGACAATGATCAGTGGTATCGGTTTAAAGGAAAGGGGCAGATATGTGTAACGGTAGTCAGAGTCCCTTCAGACACAGAGGATCTCCAACCGGTAGAATTACATACATACCCTTGCAATGCCCCTACCCATAGATTGGCAGATCCTATAACTCCTCAGTTATCGTCACCATGGACGATACTTACAGAAGCCAAGTTTACATTGTATACCTGGAGGATTTCTGTAAATGATTTTAGGGTGGATCAGTGGGATCACCGTTGTGAGGAGTTTCTTAGAAATCAAATTGACATGTTAAAAGGTTGGGTAGAGGCAGGGCAAGTACGCAGATACAGGACATACCGGGGGAAAAGAGATTTGATTGCTATGGGTCTAGGAGGAGGAGCTATGGGAATAGGGGCCTTAAACACAATAGACTTGGAAGTCCTGCGGAGCAAACTTGGGGATCTGGCGGGACATGCCAGTGAAGGATTTAAGACCCAGCTTGATGTAAACCACATTTTGGAGGGTTTACAACATTCGCACATAGATGCTACAACCTCTCTGTCTTCTGCTCTACGAGAGAAGTTTAGAAGGTTAGTTGTGGGTCTTCTAGAGGAGCAAGACAAAGCTCAGCTCGGCCTGGCATGTACGCAGGTCCAAAGTGAACTCTCAGGCAACCTGAAACATATTGTATCTTCTTTGTACCACGGCCACTATCCATTTAACCTCCTTCGAAAAGTGAGCACACTCATCCCCTCTTTTGCTGTAAACCATACTAAATGGTGGGTAACTCAGTGGCACGGTTGTTATAATTTTACTTGTACCGCATCATCCCTGGTGCCGACCTCTGGTAGTATCAGGATGGGGTTTAATACTATCAATCTGGGGGTGGTAGTGAGCAACCAAACTGTACTTCATCCACAACTCTCCTCAGATATTCTAACTTATGAGGGCGGCCATCCTTATCTGTTTGATACAGAAGGATGTTGGAAGAGAGAGGATGCTATCCTCTGTCAAGATAGGTATGACCGGGTGCTTAGACACCAATGTTGGAATTCTGAGGGGTCTTGTGTGATGAAGGCAAACTTAATCCCTTCTTCCAACCTTAAATATCTGGGTCAGGGATATTGGTGTTGGTACCAAACAGGGAATGCATCTTATGCTGTTTATGCCACTAACTGCACCGAAAGAGGAGAACTCCTCCCAGGAGCATATTGTACCCTTAATCCCGTTCTAGGAATTGATGTAGCTGATCAAAAAGGGAGAACTCCAATCACTCCAGAGAAGAGACTCGACATCCGCCCTGACACCCCAGTGCGGCTTCAGAAGATTCCTCTCGGCTTCGGCACAGAATTAAAGCGTCTTCTTTTAGATTTTAGCAGCGAAGAGAAGATTGTGCAGAAGCTGAGAGAGACGGAGAGTCAAGCCACTATCCAGTTAGAACATGACACAACCAAGATTACAGGGGTTGTGCATGCTTTAGAAAGAGACTCTTCTGTGTCCTGGTGGGAGAGCCTTTTTGGATACAGCCCAAAAGCCACATCTTTCTTTAACTTGTTTATTCATCCAATCATCATTCTCCTAATCCTGGTTGCCCTCATGTATATAGGACTCTTCTTAATTTACAGAAGAACAAAGAGGCTGGCTGACCAATTACAGCACGGTCAGACACAGCATCATGAACTTTTGCGTAGACAGGGGTCAAGGACATTATACTGATACAGTCCTGCGGCCCCAAAATATTAAGATATCTATTAATCTATTGTAAATGTTAATTATATTATTTTTATCTATGTTGCATTCTTACTTTAAAGAGTACATATAGACACTCTAGGTGTAAATGGGTGACCACCTACATGGGTGTGCATACATTTACAGCCCAATTACACAAGGGTTTGTGACCCACGTGTTTTTGGATGTGTAGACCAGAAATGCTATTTGGCATGAGTCTCTATGTGTACCGGAGTAAATAACCATTGTTTGACTTGGGTTGGGTGTATTGTTTTTAAATATTCTTTAAAGATATATGGGTGTGTGTGTGGGTAGTCCCCATTATGTCCGAGTGTACTGTAGGTGTGTTTGGACCCATAGGGACAGGTAAGGTAGCCACACTATACAAGGTAATTGCCACTTAAACCCTCAGAATGGTATGGTTCATAAGGGATGGATTGAGTGTCAGCAACAGGGGAATGGAAGGTGGTATTCCTCCCCAAAATTAGGCCTTAGGTACTGAGACATTCCCCACTACTTAGGAGCTCTGATCTGCCTTGGTAAAGACCTGCTTATCTGTCCATGGAGACTACCAAACCGGTGATAATCCCTACTTCAATCAAAGTGACAAGGAGAAGCTTTAAAAAAAGAGTCATGCCTGCAACAAGTCGTAAAGATGCCACTCTGCGCTAATGACACCTGAGGACCAAGGTGGTGCCGCATGTGTCAGCACTATGGACTGTCATGTTGACTGGGTAACAAGCCAAGGTTAAAGCTGCCCAGATTGACTCAAAGACTCTGCTGTTGAATTAATGAGGCCATTCCTGAGTCTGACCAGATAAACTTAAATGGAGACAACATCAGGATAGGCTGTTGACAGACACAGAAAATGTCCGGGCAAAGTTAGGACTCATATTAAAAGGACTTCAATCTAGACCCAACAAAGAAGAAGGAAGATCAATGCAAAGACTGTGTGTTCTGTGGATAGAGATGGTGGGTTATGGTGACTGGCAGTAAAAGTGCACCTGTGGAAATGGGTGGTGTCTAAGTACCTTAATGTAAAATTATACTTCATTCCATCCTGGACCATTACCAACAACATACAGGGTTGACAAGGTAAATACATCCCAATATGACACTTCCCAAATTGCATTGTCGAGTTCCCGACAACAGGGGGATTGTGAAGGGAAGCGTCATATCATCATATTTATATCAATCTATCGCACATCAGCCTATGCCCTATAAATGACCTTTCTTACATGACTTGGGGCATGTCATAAAATGCAATATAATGGTCATTAGACCAGGGGCATATTTTGGGATGTGTTGTAAAACATTCTGGCCTAACCTGTCTCCTATATGTATCATGGTAGCCTTGGGATATCTGGCCAGTTCATAGAGAGGCCAAAGCACAGGTGGCATTGTTTCTGGTATGGGCCCACCAAACCTGTGTTGGTGCCTGGGGATATCTGGCCAGATAGGAGGGTCTTAGGATATTGTATAACGCTAGATATATATACCAAGCTGAATGGGAGGGAAGGAGTCATCCTGAGAGGCAGCCACCAACACGGGAACAACTCCATGAGGCAGTGAGGATCCAGGCCCAAGAAATATAGACTGCTGTCCTGCCTCATCTCCCAACACTCCGATAATCTGCTAAGTATAATCCTGGGCACCCTCTTTCCTCCTCTACCTTTGTCCCAACTTCCCTCTCTTAGTAATCTCATCCTCTTTCCTCCTCTACCTTTGCCCCAACTTCCCTCTCTTAGTAACCTCCCCTCCACAGTCTAACCCTATCCTTCCTATCCCAAGACTCACAAACCTCTTCTCTCCCTGTTCTCTCACTGACCCTCTCATTACTATCACTAACTCCTATAGCCTTAGGGACAGAAAGCTGTTGTGGATTGAGCGCCTGTGTGAGTGTATTGGTGTGTAATTAGGTGGGTGGGTAAGATATTGTATTGGGTTAAATTGTAATGTGACTAGTATAATGTTAATGTATTGAAGTTGCCATTGTTGTATACACTGAGATACATTGATATTATACGGATATGTATATATGTTAGCTAAAGTTATATAGTGTGTTAGTGAATAAACCTTTGTATTATTAACCCTGTGTTGGGAATTACTTAAACCGTACATCTACAAAGGGAAACAATAGTAAGTTGTTAACACTTGGAAAAGGAAGGAAGGAAGGAGGAATAGTATAATATATTTATACATTCCCTTTATCATTGGCGATATCCTTTATCATTAGGATACCCTTTGGTATATAACCATTTTATATCATTTACTTATATCCTTTATCATATTGTTGCCAGGGCCACCCGTAATCTAAAACTGTGCATGTATTTATCTATGTCCTATTTATCTCGCCCATGTATTAGTTCATAGAAATATTTCCATAAACAATATTTTTCATTGCTAATTTTTTCATTTTCAGCATTTTTCCATTTTATTTTAAATAGCACGGAGAGAGAATTCATTATACAATTCCCATTCAGATGAAATAAAAGCATTTTATTCATTACTTCAGAATTTTCTTGCGTTAATATAATATAATTTAACCAAAGTGGATTGCTTGTAGACTTATGGCTGTATGTCTATATATCTTATTAACAGAGCGGGTCCTCTCAATATCAATCTATGCATTACCTTAGATACATTTTCCCATGATTTGCACATCCTTTTCTTTTTTAACTTCAGTTATTATAGCTAAGTGGCAATTTGTCACAGGTAATTTATAAAGTGAACAGGATGGATTATTCTACTACAACATCACCAAATACTAATGAATGGAGATGGACTGGCACTTGTGAAAGAAGGAGGTGACACTTATGTTAACATCTTGAGAATTCCGGCGGATCAGATTAATCAGCTGTGCAAATGATTAATGTTGTGAGAAGGGCAGATCAGCTGTCTAGACATGGCTAGAGATCAGAAGTCTATGGTCTACATTTACTATACAGTTATTTCAGATTTCAGAGTAAACTATGCCAGAAAGGCACAAGCCATGACCTGTGATAATTTTATGTCAATTTGGACTTGGGGTAGGCTGTTCTTTGCTCTTCCTGTTCTCGCTTGTTTGAAAACCATTATTGTACTCTTGGCATGATCTATATTCAGAAAGTGTTTGTTACGCCGAGCGCTCCGGGTCCCCGCTCCTCCCCGGAGCGCTCGCTTCACTCCCTCCGCTGCAGCGCTCCGGTCACGTCCTCTGACCCGGGGCGCTGCGATCCTGCTGCCAGCCGGGATGCGATTCGCGATGCGGGTAGCGCCCGCTCGCGATGCGCACCCCGGCTCCCCTACCTGACTCGCTCCCCGTCTGTTCTGTCCCGGCGCGCGCGGCCCCGCTCCCTAGGGCGCGCGCGCGCCGGGTCTCTGCGATTTAAAGGGCCACTGCGCCGCTGATTGGCGCAGTGGTTCCAATTAGGGTTTTCACCTGTGCACTTCCCTATATTACCTCACTTCCCTTGCACTCCCTTGCCGGATCATGTTGCCTTAGTGCCAGTGAAAGCGTTCCTTGTGTGTTCCTTGCCTGTGTTTCCAGACCTGCTGCCGTTGCCCCTGACTACGATCCTTGCTGCCTGCCCCGACCTTCTGCTACGTCCGACCTTGCTTCTGCCTACTCCCTTGTACCGCGCCTATCTTCAGCAGCCAGAGAGGTGAGCCGTTGCTAGTGGATACGACCTGGTCACTACCGCCGCAGCAAGACCATCCCGCTTTGCGGCGGGCTCTGGTGAAAACCAGTAGTGGCTTAGAACCGGTCCACTAGCACGGTCCACGCCAATCCCTCTCTGGCACAGAGGGTCCACTACCTGCCAGCCGGCATCGTGACAGTAGATCCGGCCATGGATCCCGCTGAAGTTCCTCTGCCAGTTGTCGCTGACCTCACCACGGTGGTCGCCCAGCAGTCACAACAGATAGCGCAACAAGGCCAACAGCTGTCTCAACTGACCGTTATGCTACAACAGTTGCTACCACAGCTTCAGCAGTCATCTCCTCCGCCAGCTCCTGCACCTCCTCCGCAGCGAGTGGCCGCTCCTGGGATACGCTTATCCTTGCCGGATAAATTTGATGGGGACTCTAAGTTTTGCCGTGGCTTTCTTTCCCAATGTTCCCTGCATCTGGAGATGATGTCGGACCTGTTTCCCACTGAAAGGTCTAAGGTGGCTTTCGTAGTCAGCCTTCTGTCCGGAAAAGCCCTGTCATGGGCCACACCGCTCTGGGACCGCAATGACCCCGTCACTGCCTCTGTACACTCCTTCTTCTCGGAAATCCGAAGTGTCTTTGAGGAACCTGCCCGAGCCTCTTCTGCTGAGACTGCCCTGTTGAACCTGGTCCAGGGTAATTCTTCCGTTGGCGAGTATGCCGTACAATTCCGTACACTTGCTTCAGAATTGTCCTGGAATAATGAGGCCCTCTGCGCGACCTTCAAAAAAGGCCTATCCAGCAACATTAAAGATGTTCTGGCCGCACGAGAAATTCCTGCTAATCTACATGAACTTATTCACCTAGCCACTCGCATTGACATGCGTTTTTCTGAAAGGCGTCAGGAACTCCGCCAAGATATGGACTCTGTTCGCACGAGGCGTTTCGTCTCCTCGGCTCCTCTCTCCTCTGGTCCCCTGCAATCTGTTCCTGTGCCTCCCGCCGTGGAGGCTATGCAGGTCGACCGGTCTCGCCTGACACCTCAAGAGAGGACACGACGCCGTATGGAGAACCTCTGCCTGTACTGTGCTAGTACCGAACACTTCCTGAAGGATTGTCCTATCCGTCCTCCCCGCCTGGAAAGACGTACGCTGACTCCGCACAAAAGTGAGACAGTCCTTGATGTCTACTCTGCTTCTCCACGTCTTACTGTGCCTGTGCGGATATCTGCCTCTGCCTTCTCCTTCTCTACTATGGCCTTCTTGGACTCTGGATCTGCAGGAAATTTTATTTTGGCCTCTCTCGTCAACAGGTTCAACATCCCAGTGACCAGTCTCGCCAGACCCCTCTACATCAATTGTGTAAATAATGAAAGATTGGACTGTACCATACGTTTCCGCACGGAGCCCCTTCTTATGAGCATCGGATCTCATCATGAGAGGATTGAACTTTTGGTCCTCCCCAATTGCACCTCGGAGATTCTCCTTGGACTTCCCTGGCTTCAACTTCATTCCCCAACCCTGGATTGGTCCACTGGGGAGATCAAGAGTTGGGGGTCCTCTTGTTCCAAGAACTGTCTAAAACCGGTTCCCAGTAACCCTTGCCGTAACTCTGTGGTTCCTCCAGTAACCGGTCTCCCTAAGGCCTATATGGACTTCGCGGATGTTTTCTGCAAAAAACAAGCTGAGACTCTACCTCCTCACAGGCCTTATGATTGCCCTATCGACCTCCTCCCGGGTACTACTCCACCCCGGGGCAGAATTTATCCTCTCTCTGCCCCAGAGACTCTTGCCATGTCCGAATACGTCCAGGAGAATCTAAAAAAGGGCTTTATCCGTAAATCCTCCTCTCCTGCCGGAGCCGGATTTTTCTTTGTGTCCAAAAAAGATGGCTCCCTACGTCCTTGCATTGACTACCGCGGTCTTAATAAAATCACGGTTAAGAACCGCTACCCCTTACCCCTCATCTCTGAACTCTTTGATCGCCTCCAAGGTGCCCACATCTTCACTAAATTGGACTTAAGAGGCGCCTATAACCTCATCCGCATCAGAGAGGGGGACGAGTGGAAAACGGCATTTAACACCAGAGATGGACACTTTGAGTATCTGGTCATGCCCTTTGGACTGTGCAATGCCCCTGCCGTCTTCCAAGACTTTGTCAATGAAATTTTTCGTGATCTGTTATACTCCTGTGTTGTGGTATATCTGGACGATATCCTAATTTTTTCTGCCAATCTAGAAGAACACCGCCAGCATGTCCGTATGGTTCTTCAGAGACTTCGTGACAACCAACTCTATGCCAAAATTGAGAAATGTCTGTTTGAATGCCAATCTCTTCCTTTTCTAGGATATTTGGTCTCTGGCCAGGGACTACAGATGGATCCAGACAAACTCTCTGCCGTCTTAAATTGGCCACGCCCCTCCGGACTCCGTGCTATCCAACGCTTTTTGGGGTTCGCCAATTATTACAGGCAATTTATTCCACATTTTTCTACCATTGTGGCTCCTATCGTGGCTTTAACCAAGAAAAATGCTGATCCCAAGTCCTGGCCTCCTCAAGCAGAAGACTCCTTTAAACGACTCAAGTCTGCCTTTTCTTCGGCTCCCGTGCTCTCCAGACCTGACCCTTCCAAACCCTTCCTATTGGAGGTTGATGCCTCCTCAGTAGGAGCTGGAGCTGTTCTTCTACAAAAAAATCCTTCCGGGCATGCTGTCACTTGTGGTTTTTTCTCTAGGACCTTCTCTCCAGCGGAGAGGAACTACTCCATCGGGGATCGAGAGCTTCTAGCCATTAAATTAGCACTTGAGGAATGGAGGCATCTGCTGGAGGGATCAAGATTTCCTGTTATTATCTACACCGACCACAAGAACCTCTCCTACCTCCAGTCGGCCCAACGGCTGAATCCTCGCCAGGCCCGGTGGTCTCTGTTCTTTGCCCGATTTAATTTTGAGATTCACTTTCGTCCTGCCGATAAGAACATTAGGGCCGATGCTCTCTCTCGTTCCTCGGATGCCTCAGAAGTTGATCTCCCTCCGCAACACATCATTCCACCTGACTGCCTGATCTCCACTTCTCCTGCCTCCATCAGGCAGACTCCTCCAGGAAAGACCTTTGTTTCTCCACGCCAACGCCTCGGAATCCTCAAATGGGGTCACTCCTCCCATCTCGCAGGTCATGCGGGCATCAAGAAATCTGTGCAACTCATCTCCCGCTTCTATTGGTGGCCGACTCTGGAGACGGATGTTGGGGACTTTGTGCGAGCCTGCACTATCTGTGCCCGGGATAAGACTCCTCGCCAGAAGCCCGCTGGTTTTCTTCATCCTCTGCCTGTCCCCGAACAGCCTTGGTCTCTGATTGGTATGGATTTTATTACTGATTTACCCCCTTCCCGTGGCAACACCGTTATTTGGGTGGTCGTTGATCGATTCTCCAAAATGGCACATTTCATCCCTCTTCCTGGTCTTCCTTCTGCGCCTCAGTTGGCTAAACAATTTTTTGTACACATTTTTCGTCTTCACGGGTTGCCTACGCAGATTGTCTCGGATAGAGGGGTCCAATTCGTGTCTAAATTCTGGAGGGCTCTCTGTAAACAACTCAAGATTAAATTAAATTTTTCCTCTGCATATCATCCCCAGTCCAATGGACAAGTAGAAAGAATTAACCAGATCCTGGGTGATTATTTGCGACATTTTGTTTCCTCCCGCCAGGATGACTGGGCAGATCTCCTTCCATGGGCCGAATTTTCGTATAACTTCAGGGTCTCTGAATCTTCCTCCAAATCCCCATTTTTCGTGGTGTACGGCCGTCACCCTCTTCCCCCCCTCCCTACCCCCTTGCCCTCTGGTCTGCCCGCTGTGGATGAAATTTCTCGTGACCTTTCCATTATATGGAGAGAGACCCAAAATTCTCTCTTACAGGCTTCTTCACGCATGAAGAGGTTCGCGGATAAGAAAAGAAGAGCTCCCCCCGTTTTTTCCCCTGGAGACAAGGTATGGCTCTCCGCTAAATATGTCCGCTTCCGTGTCCCTAGCTACAAGTTGGGACCACGCTATCTTGGTCCTTTCAAAATTTTGTGTCAAATTAATCCTGTCTCTTATAAACTTCTTCTTCCTCCTTCTCTTCGTATCCCTAATGCCTTTCACGTCTCTCTTCTCAAACCACTCATCCTCAACCGTTTTTCTCCCAAATCTGTTCCTCCCACTCCTGTTTCCGGCTCCTCGGACGTCTTCTCGGTCAAGGAAATTTTGGCTGCCAAAAAGGTCAGAGGGAAAAATTTTTTTTTAGTAGACTGGGAGGGTTGTGGTCCTGAAGAGAGATCCTGGGAACCTGAGGACAACATCCTTGACAAAAGTCTGCTCCTCAGGTTCTCAGGCTCCAAGAAGAGGGGGAGACCCAAGGGGGGGGGTACTGTTACGCCGAGCGCTCCGGGTCCCCGCTCCTCCCCGGAGCGCTCGCTTCACTCCCTCCGCTGCAGCGCTCCGGTCACGTCCTCTGACCCGGGGCGCTGCGATCCTGCTGCCAGCCGGGATGCGATTCGCGATGCGGGTAGCGCCCGCTCGCGATGCGCACCCCGGCTCCCCTACCTGACTCGCTCCCCGTCTGTTCTGTCCCGGCGCGCGCGGCCCCGCTCCCTAGGGCGCGCGCGCGCCGGGTCTCTGCGATTTAAAGGGCCACTGCGCCGCTGATTGGCGCAGTGGTTCCAATTAGGGTTTTCACCTGTGCACTTCCCTATATTACCTCACTTCCCTTGCACTCCCTTGCCGGATCATGTTGCCTTAGTGCCAGTGAAAGCGTTCCTTGTGTGTTCCTTGCCTGTGTTTCCAGACCTGCTGCCGTTGCCCCTGACTACGATCCTTGCTGCCTGCCCCGACCTTCTGCTACGTCCGACCTTGCTTCTGCCTACTCCCTTGTACCGCGCCTATCTTCAGCAGCCAGAGAGGTGAGCCGTTGCTAGTGGATACGACCTGGTCACTACCGCCGCAGCAAGACCATCCCGCTTTGCGGCGGGCTCTGGTGAAAACCAGTAGTGGCTTAGAACCGGTCCACTAGCACGGTCCACGCCAATCCCTCTCTGGCACAGAGGGTCCACTACCTGCCAGCCGGCATCGTGACAGTGTTTTGCTTTCGGTGTACTGAAGTTTGGAAATCGATAAAAAGAGAATTAAAAAAAAAATATTGTAACTTTCCTCTTCACTCAGAAAATTTTAAAAGTTTCAAGAAAATGTATTTATAGTTTCCATAGCTGGGCATGGCCTCCAATTGTAAGACAGATAGAAAGGGGACTCTTGAGGAAAACAGTTTTCAATCTGGGCACACAGCAGCTGATAAGTACTGGAAGGCTTAAGATTTTATCTTTATAGCTTTCTGTCACCAGTGAATTTAGAAAAATAATTATCCACAATATCCCTAAGGAAAAGTAGAAAATTGTGCAAATTTTTGCACATACCTATGTCTACTGTAGAGTTTATTTTTTGAGACTAAGGATTGCTATATTCCTATAATAGGAAAGGGCAATTCCTCTAGGCCCATGTTGGTAGCCTCCCTGTCCCAAGTATTCCAGTTTGGTTATGGGGTCTGTCCAAGCATTCTGGTAATAACATGCTACATCACTTGACGCTGATCTCCATTTTGTTATTGGTTCAGATCCAAGCATATTGATTATTGGGATAAGGGTTTCATTTGTCTTTGCTGTTAAGAATCTCTAGGAGGCCACTCTCTACCACACCCTTCCCTACCTAGGCATGTACCATTAGGTAGCACTAGTCACTTATCTACTTAGATTTATCAAAACCTGTCCAGAGAAAAAGTTGTTGTGTTGCCCAAAGCAACCAATCAAATTGCTTCTTAAATTTTTAAAAAGGCCTGTGAAAAATGGAAGAAGCGATCTGATTGGTTGGGCACTTGTGTAATAGCGGGAGAGGTGAAGAAAAGTTTATTGTCTGCCATTGGGAAAAGTATTGAAGTTGTGCCCGCTAGATATAGAGAGTAAGCCACATGTATATAATAGTCAATAGTAAAAACTTACTATTATGTCAGTATTGTTTAGCCATAAAAAAAACATATATATATATATATATATATATATATATATATATATATATATATATATACTGCTTAATTTTGTGTACAGAAAGTAGTGTACAGTATTAAGTCAGGACTGTAATAGTATAGTCAGTATACATAGATATACTCAGTCCATAAAATTGTACTCTGTCTAATGCATATTTATATACTGTAACTGTATGTTATATACTGTAAAATGTATAAAGTCAGTGTAATTGTTAATCTATTGTTACGGGGAGAAGTAGCGAAACATGCCGATGGGCTCAGTTAACATATGCATCTGGGTAGAAAGCCTCAGGCAGCCCACTCGTCCCCAATGCAGTTAAAAGGACAATTACCCTACACAAACCATTTGTTGACTACCCCTGGTTCAAATAACCCGTTTACATGAGTATGTCAGAACATTCATTTATAATGCCACATGAACTCTGTCTATGTTACCAGCCATATGAAGGACATTGGCACAATGCCCCAGGAACTGTTTTTGTTTATTACCACTATTGGGTGGCCTCCAGTGGTCACTTCATGTCATCCTCCCTCCAGGACTACATGGAGAGGATGGCTTATCTTAAGAGGGGGAGTTTGTGGTGGCCCAGTACAGGAGTTGCCATCCTGTACACCTGTCCGTTCTGTGTGGTGGCTTCCCTTTCAGTGTTCCCCTGGGTCCACATCCCTCCTCAAGTGTTAAAAGTACTTATGTTATATGCTGGTTAATCTTTTGAGGCATTTGTCTCTTTAAATCTATGTTGTCAAGGCCTATGTAAACAAGGAAGGTGCAAGTGAACAGTTGACTTGTTGGTGACCTATGGGATTCCTCCAAATTGCTCCCATATATATCTGGGAGGAGCTAGCCTAGTCAGTTCTGAGCAGTCTTAGCTGAGGTACAGTCAAGTGAAAACCTGAGAGTTGTCTGGTGTGCCTAAAGGGAAACCAAGGCCTAGTCACGCAGCCATGCAGCTACCACCAGTAACCCCTGCAGGTGAAAGTCAAAGCCTGTCAGTAAGCACAAATACAGGGGACCAGTCTAGTTAAGATAGTCAAGTCTGTCAAGTCACTAAAGTCAGCGTAGGTTGCACAAGTCAGTCCAAGTCCACTACAAGTCCCAGCGAGCCAACAAGCTCCTTAAAGTTCACTGAGCATCTCCTTGGGCCTGAACTGAGATGTAAAGACTTTAACATCTGTCTGCCATTGTTCCGTAACCTTGCATCGGAGTGATTATTTGCCCCGCGCCTGGCTATACCTCGGGTGGTGTAGAGGTTAACCAAGCCCTGGTGTCAGGAACACTAAGGGTTAATACCATCTGCCCTAAGGGTTAACAACATGTGCCCTTCCAACACCCTCACCACACTTCCATGCACCACACAAACTGGCACAGCAACAGTCCATCTGCATCTCTTAACTTGCACTTGGCACAGAACATTGTAATCTATTCTCTACAATATGAGACCCTGTAATTTGGGAATGCTTGGAAAAACTTGGAGGGAGATTTATCAAAACCTGGCCAGAGGAAAAGTTGCTGAGTTGCCCAGAGCAACCAGATTGCTTCTTTCATTTTTCAGAGGCCTTTTTAACCTCTTGGGAACTCAGGGCGTACCTGTACGTCCTGAGTCCCGCTCCCGCGATATATGCAGTGTATCATATCGGGTCGGTTCCGGCATCTAACGGTCGCCAGGACCCGTGACTAATAGCGAGCATCACTGATATCGGTGATTCGCGCTATTAACCCTTTAGACGCTGCATTTAAAGTTGATTGCCGCGTCTAAACTGTAAAAAAAAAAGCATTCCGGGCAGCTCAGTCAGGCTGAAACTGCGATGTCACGATCAGCTAGGACGTGAGCAGAGGGTCCATTACCTGCCTCCGGCACGTCCGATCGGCGATTGATTGCTCCAGGCCTGAGATCCAGGCTTGAGCAATTGACCGCTGATAAGACTAATCAATGCAAATGTGATTTAACCCCTTCACTAATAAAAGTTCAAATCACCGCCCTTTTCCTATAAAAAAAAAAAACATGTAAAGAAAAATAAATATAAACATATGTGGTATTTCCGCGTGCATAAATGTCCTAACTATAAAAATATATTGTTAATTAAACTGCACGGCCAATGGAGTACGAGCAAAAGAAAATTCCAAAGTAGAAAATTAGCATATTTTTGGTCACTTTTTATAACATAAAAAAATGAATAAAAAGCGATCAAAAAGTCAGATCAAAACAAAATTGATAACAATAAAAGCTTCAGACCATGGCCATACACACTGTTTCTGAACTGTAGCTTATATAGGTTTCGCAGCCCAACTTTCAACTTTGGCTTCCACACAAAACAACCTCTCTAGCAGACTCACAACCTTTTGGCTTCTTTCAGTGATTAAGTGGCAGGGCCGTCACCAGGGGGGTGCAACCCATACACTTGTACGGGGCCCGGAGCTTCAGGAGCCGTCCCTGGCCTTTTTTTTTTTGTTGTTGTCAGTAACAGTTTGTGCTGCCACCAGCAGCCATTGCTGCTTTTTTTTTTTTGACCTGTCAAGTTGTCAGTCAGTGAGTGGGCCTGGCACCGCCATTCATTGACTGAGACTTATGGTTTGTGCTGCCGCCGCCGCTGCCAAAGTCATTGCTGCTTTTTTTTTTTTTTTGCCTGCTGTGCTGCTGTGTCAAGTTGTCAGTCAGTGAGTGAGCCCACCGCCACTCATGACTGATTACTTACAGTTTGTGCAGTGCTGCCGCTGGTGCCCCAGTCATTGCTGCTTCTGTGATGCAGGAGGGATGCTCCGGGGCAGCCTGTCTCTTTAAATGCGCAGTGGCCGGCCGCCGACGGGAGGAACTACTTACTGCGCATTGATACAGCCGCTGCCGCAAGTAGCGCTGTGGCGGAGCAGAGAGTCTCTCTGCTGCCTGCTGCTGACTGAAGGAGTCGTGTGCACCTCAGCTCTGCTCCGCTGGCTGGCTCGCTAGGCTTAGGTAAAGGTGAGTTAGATAAGAGCAGTCTGCAGAGCTATAAATGTGAAGAAAAATATATATAATGTGAGGTGGTGAAGGTGATTTGGGCTGGGGGCCCGGGCAGAGGAGAACACTATATAGGGGAAGAGGGGGAGGGTAACTGCCTATACCTATGGGAAAGAGAAGGGGGGTAACTGCCTATGCCTATGGGGAAGAAAAAGGGGGGGATTAACTGCCTATACCTATGGGGAAGAAAAGGGGGGGGTAACTGCCTCTACACTATAAAGGGGAAGAGGGGGAGGGTAACTGCCTATACCTATGGGGAAGAAAAGGGGGGGGGTAACTGCCTCTACACTTTATAGGGGAAGAGGGGGAGGGTAACTGCCTATACCTATGGAGAAGAGGGGGGGGGGGTAACTGCCTATACCTATGGGGAAGAGGGGGGGTAACTGCCTATACCTATGGGGAAGAGGGGGTGTAACTGCCTATACCTATGGGGAAGAGGGGGGGGTAACTGCCTATACCTATGGGGAAGAGGGTGGGGGGTAACTGCCTATACCTATGGGGAAGAGAGGGGGGGTAACTGCCTATACCAATCAGGAAGAGAGGGGGGGTAACTGCCTACACCTACCTACCTGGCTTGTCACCTACCTACATATCCGGCTTCCTGATCTACCTACCTAGTTACCTATTTACCTGGCTACCTACCTACCTGCCCTTTTACTGTGCAGGACACCAAGGAGGGCATTATTACAGTTTGTGGGTCTATAGATGGAAAGATTGTACAGGAGGGCACTGGACAAATGCACTGGGCACTGGAGTCTGACATCTTTGTCCTGCAGATGTTAAGAGATCCACATGGCGGTCTGATCCGGACAGAGAAGAAAAGGAAAGAGGACGCCGCTGATCGGAAAAGACGTGATTGTGAGTCCCAAAATGTAACTGTAATCACTTATATGGTATACACATCCTGTGTACAGCTGTTATCTACCACCATATGGTCCTGTATATAATCACTTAAATTGTATACAGATCCTTTATAGTATACTGGTCTGTATATAGTGGTTTTATTCAGTACAGTATGGCGGTATTATTCAGTTATTGTGTGGTGGTATATATTTACTCCTTGTATACTGTCACGATTCGGCTGGCAGGAGGTGGATCCTCTGTGCCAGAGAGGGATTGGCGTGGACCGTGCTAGTGGACCGGTTCTAAGTTACTACTGGTATTCACCAGAGCCCGCCGCAAAGCGGGATGGTCTTGCAGCGGCGGTAGTAACCAGGTCGTATCCACTAGCAACGGCTCAACCTCTCTGACTGCTGAAGATAGGCGCGGTACAAGGGAGTAGACAAGAGCAAGGTCGGACGTAGCAGAAGGTCGGGGCAGGCAGCAAGGATCGTAGTCAGGGGCAACGGCAGGAGGTCTGGAACACAGGCTAGGAACACACAAGGAAACGCTTTCACTGGCACAATGGCAACAAGATCCGGCAAGGGAGTGCAGGGGAAGTGAGGTATAAATAGAGAGTGCACAGGTGAACACACTAATTGAACCAACTGCGCCAATCAGCGGCGCAGTGGCCCTTTAAATCGCAGAGACCCGGCGCGCGCGCGCCCTATGGAGCGGGGCCGCGCGCGCCGGGACAGGACCGACGGAGAGCGAGTCAGGTACGGGAGCCGGGGTGCGCATCGCGAGCGGGCGCCACCCGCATCGCGAATCGCATCCCGGCTGGGAGAGGAATCGCAGCGCACCCGGTCAGCAGATCTGACCGGGGCGCTGCAGTTGCGAGGATGTTGCGAGCGCTCCGGGGAGGAGCGGGGACCCGGAGCGCTCGGCGTAACAGTACCCCCCCCCCCCCCTTGGGTCTCCCCCTCTTCTTGGAGCCTGAGAACCTGAGGACCAGACTTTTGTCTAGGATGTTGTCCTCAGGTTCCCAGGATCTCTCTTCTGGACCACAGCCCTCCCAATCAACCAAAAAAATTTTTTTCCCTCTGACCGTCTTGGAGGCCAGTATCTCCTTCACGGAGAAGATGTCAGAAGAGCCGGAAACAGGAGTGGGAGAAACAAGTTTGGGAGAGAAACGGTTGATGATGAGAGGTTTAAGGAGAGAGACATGGAAGGCATTGGGAATACGAAGAGAAGGAGGAAGAAGGAGTTTGTAAGAGACAGGATTAATCTGGCACAAGACTTTGAAAGGACCAAGATAGCGTGGTCCCAGTTTGTAACTGGGGACACGAAAGCGGACATATTTAGCGGAGAGCCATACCTTGTCTCCGGGAGCAAAAATGGGGGGAGTTCTTCTTTTCTTATCGGCAAACCTTTTCATGCGAGATGAAGCCTGTAGAAGAGAATTTTGGGTCTCTTACCATATGGTGGAAAGATCACGAGTCACTTCATCCACAGCGGGCAAACCAGAGGGCAAGGGAGTAGGGAGGGGGGGAAGAGGGTGACGGCCGTACACCACGAAAAATGGGGATTTAGCAGAAGATTCAGAGACTCTGAAGTTGTATGAGAATTCGGCCCATGGTAGAAGATCTGCCCAGTCATCCTGGCGGGAGGAAACAAAATGCCGTAAATAGTCACCCAGAACCTGATTAATTCTTTCAACTTGCCCATTGGATTGAGGATGATAAGCAGAAGAGAAGTTTAATTTAATCTTGAGTTGTTTACAGAGGGCCCTCCAGAATTTTGACACGAATTGGACGCCTCTATCCGAGACGATCTGCGTGGGCAAACCGTGAAGACGAAAAATGTGTACAAAAAATTGTTTTGCCAACTGAGGCGCTGAAGGAAGACCAGGAAGAGGAATAAAATGTGCCATCTTGGAAAATCGATCAACGACCACCCAAACAACAGTGTTGCCACGGGATGGGGGTAGGTCTGTAATAAAGTCCATACCAATCAGAGACCAAGGCTGTTCGGGGACAGGCAGAGGATGAAGGAGACCAGCAGGCTTCTGGCGAGGAGTCTTATCCCGGGCACAGACAGTACAGGCCCGCACAAAATCAACAACATCCGTCTCCAGAGTCGGCCACCAATAGAAACGAGAGATGAGTTGCAAGGACTTTTTGATGCCCGCATGGCCTGCGAGGTGGGAGGAGTGACGCCATTTGAGAATCCCGAGACGTTGGCGTGGAGAAACGAAGGTCTTCCCTGGAGGAGTTTGCCTGATGGAGGCTGGAGAAGTGGAAATCAGACAGTCAGGAGGAATGATGTGTTGCGGAGAGACCTCTACTTCCGAAGCATCCGAAGAACGAGAGAGAGCATCGGCCCTAATGTTCTTGTCGGCAGGGCGAAAATGAATTTCGAAGTTAAAACGGGCAAAGAACAACGACCACCTGGCCTGGCGAGGATTCAGCCGTTGGGCAGACTGGAGATAGGAGAGATTCTTGTGATCGGTGTAAATGATAACTGGAAATTTTGATCCCTCCAGAAGATGCCTCCATTCCTCAAGTGCCAATTTAATGGCCAGTAGTTCTCGATCCCCGATGGAGTAGTTCCTCTCCGCCGCAGAGAAGGTCCTAGAAAAAAAACCACAAGTAACAGCATGCCCGGAAGAATTTTTTTGTAGAAGGACCGCTCCAGCTCCCACTGAGGAGGCATCAACCTCCAATAGGAAGGGTTTAGATGGGTCAGGTCTGGAGAGCACGGGAGCAGAAGAAAAGGCAGACTTGAGCCGTTTAAATGCGTCTTCCGCTTGGGGAGACCAGGACTTAGGATTGGCATTCTTCTTGGTTAAAGCCACGATAGGAGCCACAATAGTGGAAAAATGTGGAATGAATTGTCTGTAATAATTGGCGAACCCCAAAAAACGTTGGATAGCACGGAGTCCGGAGGGGCGTGGCCAATCTAAGACGGCAGAGAGTTTATCTGGGTCCATTTGTAGTCCCTGGCCAGAGACCAAGTATCCTAGGAAAGGAAGAGATTGACATTCAAACAGACATTTCTCCATTTTGGCATAAAGTTGATTGTCTCGAAGTCTCTGAAGAACCATGCGGACATGCTGGCGGTGTTCTTCTAAGTTGGCAGAAAAAATCAGAATATCGTCCAGATACACAACAACACAGGAATATAAAAGATCACGGAAAATTTCATTAACAAAGTCTTGGAAGACAGCAGGGGCGTTGCACAGGCCAAAGGGCATGACCAGATACTCAAAGTGTCCATCTCTGGTGTTAAATGCGGTTTTCCATTCGTCCCCCTCCCTGATGCGGATGAGATTATAAGCACCTCTTAAGTCCAGTTTGGTAAAGATGTGGGCACCTTGAAGGCGATCAAAGAGTTCTGAGATAAGAGGTAGGGGGTAGCGGTTCTTTACCGTGATTTTATTAAGTCCGCGGTAGTCAATGCAAGGACGTAGGGAGCCATCTTTTTTGGACACAAAGAAAAATCCAGCTCCGGCAGGAGAGGAGGATTTGCGGATAAACCCCTTTTTTAAATTTTCCTGGATGTATTCAGACATAGCAAGAGTCTCTGGGGCGGACAGAGGATAAATTCTGCCCCGGGGTGGAGTAGTGCCCGGGAGGAGGTCAATAGGACAGTCATAAGGCCTGTGAGGAGGTAAAGTCTCAGCTTGCTTTTTGCAAAATACGTCAGCATAGTCCATATAAGCCTTAGGGAGACCGGTTACAGGAGGAACCACAGGGTCACGGCAGGGAGTACTGGGAACCGGTTTAAGACAGTCCTTGAGACAAGAAGTACCCCAGCTCTTGATCTCTCCTGTGGACCAATCAAGGGTTGGGGAATGGCGTTGAAGCCACGGTAGTCCAAGGAGAATTTCGGAAGTGCAATTGGAGAGGACCAAAAACTCAATTTTTTCGTGATGAGATCCGATGCACATTAGGAGGGGTTCCGTGCGGTAACGCACGGTACAGTCCAATCTTTATTGTTAACACAATTGATGTAGAGGGGTCTGGCGAGACTGGTCACCGGGATGTTGAACTTGTTGATGAGAGAGGCCAAAATAAAATTTCCTGCAGATCCGGAATCCAAGAAGGCCATAGTGGAGAAGGAGAAGGTAGAGGCATATATCCGCACAGGCACACTTCAGGAAGTGTTCGGTACCGGCACAGTACAGGCAAAGATTCTCCATGCGGCGTCGTGTCCTCTCTTGAGGTGTCAAGCGAGACCGGTCAACTTGCATAGCCTCCACGGCGGGAGGCACAGGAACGGATTGCAGAGGACCAGAGGAGAGAGGAGTCGGGAAGAAAAAACGCCTCGTGCGAACAAAGTCCATATCCTGGCGGAGCTCCTGACGCCTTTCGGAAAAACGCATGTCAATGCGAGTGGCTAGATGAATGAGTTCATGCAGGTTAGCAGGAATTTCTCGTGCGGCCAGAACATCTTTAATGTTGCTGGATAGGCCTTTTTTAAAGGTCGCGCAGAGGGCCTCATTATTCCAGGATAATTCGGAAGCAAGAGTACGGAATTGGATGGCGTACTCGCCAACGGAAGAATTACCCTGGACCAGGTTCAGCAGGGCAGTCTCAGCAGAAGAGGCTCGGGCAGGTTCCTCAAAGACACTTCGAATTTCCGAGAAGAAGGAGTGTACAGAGGCAGTGACGGGGTCATTGCGGTCCCAGAGCGGTGTGGCCCATGACAGAGCTTTCCCAGACAGAAGGCTGACTACGAAAGCCCCCTTAGACCTTTCAGTAGGAAACTGGTCCGACATCATCTCCAAGTGCAGGGAACATTGTGAAAGAAAGCCATGGCAAAACTTAGAGTCCCCATCAAATTTATCCGGCAAGGATAGTCGTAGGCCGGAAGCGGCCACTCGCTGCGGAGGAGGTGCAGGAGCTGGCGGAGGAGATGATTGCTGAAGCTGTGGTAGTAGTTGCTGTAGCATCACGGTAGTTGAGACAGCTGGCGGCCTTGTTGCGCTATCTGTTGCGACTGCTGGGCACCCACCGTGGTGAGGTCGGCGACATCTGGCAGTGGAACTTCAGCGGGATCCATGGCCGGATCTACTGTCACGATTCGGCTGGCAGGAGGTGGATCCTCTGTGCCAGAGAGGGATTGGCGTGGACCGTGCTAGTGGACCGGTTCTAAGTTACTACTGGTATTCACCAGAGCCCGCCGCAAAGCGGGATGGTCTTGCAGCGGCGGTAGTAACCAGGTCGTATCCAATAGCAACGGCTCAACCTCTCTGACTGCTGAAGATAGGCGCGGTACAAGGGAGTAGACAAGAGCAAGGTCGGACGTAGCAGAAGGTCGGGGCAGGCAGCAAGGATCGTAGTCAGGGGCAACGGCAGGAGGTCTGGAACACAGGCTAGGAACACACAAGGAAACGCTTTCACTGGCACAATGGCAACAAGATCCGGCGAGGGAGTGCAGGGGAAGTGAGGTATAAATAGGGAGCGCACAGGTGAACACACTAATTGAACCAACTGCGCCAATCAGCGGCGCAGTGGCCCTTTAAATCGCAGAGACCCGGCGCGCGCGCGCCCTAGGGAGCGGGGCCGCGCGCGCCGGGACAGGACCGACGGAGAGCGAGTCAGGTACGGGAGCCGGGGTGCGCATCGCGAGCGGGCGCCACCCGCATCGCGAATCGCATCCCGGCTGGGAGAGGAATCGCAGCGCACCCGGTCAGCAGATCTGACCGGGGCGCTGCAGTTGCGAGGATGTTGCGAGCGCTCCGGGGAGGAGCGGGGACCCGGAGCGCTCGGCGTAACATATACCAGTATTATTGGTCATGGAAATGTACCTATGTTTAAGTGTTTCTTACATATATATATAAATTTTAGTATATTGTGTGTGGGATTTGGGTGGAATAGGGACGTGGCAGAAGATTGACGGGCTGCGGAGCCTCACAGGGGGCCCTTGCCTTTTTTTTGGTCCGGGGGCCCCAAGGGTTGTCAGTCCGCCCCTGGCTATAACCCATAGGCCATAGCAGTGGATCCTGACCCCAGACTAGAGAAGGAGTAATTGTACCACGGAAACTGGCCGGTACACAGACCTACTGCCTGCAGCTGCATCCTATATATGGCTGGAGACAGTATGTCTGTGCAGGGCCTACAGCAGTATATGGGGGCACAGAGGAGAGGGGCTGTTATGGGGGCACAAGGGGGGGGGTCAATAAATATATAGGGGGCACAGAGGGGTTTACATATATATATATACAGGGGCACAGAGAGGCATAAAGTGGGCACTATTAATGTGTGCATCCATACAAATGAGGAGTCTGAGTGGGCATTGTGCTGAAGAAAGGCGCCTAAAATGTTTGTCTGGCAGGTTCTTTGGAAATTAGTCTTCATGATGGCCTCTGATCAAAGTAGACGTAGCTTGTGAGTCAGTAAATGTAACTGTAATCACTTATAATTGCTGCAGAGCCCTTGCTAGTATCGACCTCTGTATGATCAGTATGTGGCAATATTGTTGAATTTTTAGGGAACTTTCACAGTAACTAGATTAGGGTGTATTAGAATATAGCAGTGTGCTGTGCAGCACAATGTCTTACTGCACTGCACTCTGCTTTAATCTAATTAGAAATACATAATTAGAAGTCTTGCGTCGTTGCGCTGAGTTTACGTCAGGAAGGAAGAAAATGCAGTACCAACAGCCACATAAACAATAGTGAAGCCACAAAAAAAAATACGGCTCGATACGTTGCCCACCCCAAAATAAGCATAAAGCTGTATTACTATGGATGTTTCCTTTTTTTAAGGAAAAATTTTAGTGGCACATATGGGTTATTTACGTAGTCTGTAAAAATTCTTACTCAATTATTTTGTGCCTTATTCTATTTTAACACAACATTAATTAGAAAATGTAGTGGGTATGCCAGCATGTACGTGTCCTAAAATTAACAAGGTGTGCAGTGTGTATTTTCAACCTTTAAAATGAATAGAGTTATTAGTTATATAATAAATGTTTTCTATAATTAACATTAACATTAATGTAGTAGCTTTGTTTCATGATGCAGAACAAGAACAGTTGTTAAAGTGGGTGTTAAAGGGAACCAATCATCAGATTTTACTCCAAATATAACGCTTGGCAAAGCGTTATATAGGGTAAAATCTTTATTTTCCCCATTCCCGGGGGATGCTCCTGCCCCCAGGGATGGTGAAGATATGAAGTTATAAACTAGTCACCGCCGCCGCCGTAAGTAGTCACCTGGGCGGGGAGCTCTTCTCACCAACTCCCGTTCTTCGGCCAGGAGCGACGCCTCCTCCGCTTGATTGACGGGCAGCATTATCACTCTGCTTCGTCTGTTCAGTGAGCGGAACAATGACACGGCCCATCAATCAAGCGGAGGGGGCGTCGCTCCCGGCCGAAGAACGGGAGTAGGTGAGAAGAGCTCCCCACCCAGGTGACTACTTACGGCGGCGGCGGTGACTAGTTTATAACTTCATATCTTCACCATCCCTGGGGGCAGGAGCATCCCCCGGGAATGGTGAAAATAAAGATTTTATCCTATATAACGCTTTGCCAAACGTTATGTAGAGTACAATCTGATGATTGGTTCCCTTTAATGTCCTTTTCTGCAGACGTATGCACTTTCTGTAAGCCAGGTTGGACCTGGAATACATATGCGACTTTAAATGGAGATGCAACTTTCTTTCTTCATAAATAGCGACTATCGCATTTGATAAATACATGACCACTGCAAAGTAAAAAATATATATATATACTACATGAGCAGATTTCAGAAATGTGCTTTGGAATAAGCAAAAATCAAAAAGTCGCAGCACGTATAGAAAAGTGCGACTACAGAGCTTGATAAATCTTATCAAAGCAGGAAAGGCAAAATGTGGGTTGCCTGTTGTTAAACCTCCTGACACATTTCCTCTTTTGATGACAATAACAGCTTAACATCAAGGTTAAAGATGTATGTCAGGGGGCAACCCATTTTAGGCTTACATCAGGATTTGTTTAATCCCTTAAGGACGCAGGGTTTTTCAGTTTTTGCACTTTCGTTTTTTCCTCATCACCCTCTAAAAATTATAACGCTTTCAATTTTGCACATACAGACCCATATGAGGGCCACCAATTGTAGTTTATAATAGCATCAATCATTTCACCACCAAATTTACGGCAAAACCAGAAAAAAAATATTTGTGGGGCAAAATTGGAAAAGAAATTCTATGCAGTGCACTTTTCAGTAAAAATGAAACCATTTCTTTATTCTGTAGGTCCATATGGTTACAAGGATACCTAATTTATATAGGTTTTTATTATTTCACTACTTTACAAAAATTATAACTACATGCACAAAAATTTGTATGTGTAAAATTGTCGTCTTCTGACCCCTATAACTTTTTTATTTTTCCATATACTGGGCTATATGAGGGCTCCTTTTTTGCATTTTTTATCGGTACCAGTTTTGTTTTGATGGGACTTTGGAATTTTTTCACGCATACGCCATTGACTGTGCGGTTTAATTAACATTATATTTTTATAGTTCAGACATTTACGCACGCGGCGATACCACATATGTTTATTTTTATTATGTTTACATTTTTTTATATGGAATTTGGGAAAAGGGGGGTGATTCATACTTTTAATATGGAAGGGGTTAATGTGTGTGTTTTTAAACTTTTTATTCAACTTTTTTTTACACTTTAGTTCCCTTAGTACTTTAAGAAGGAAAGTAGATTCCTCATAAAGATCAATGTGATTCCATTAAACCACATTGATCAGTGTGCTCCGTGCTCGATTGATAAAGCCTGGTCTTGCCAGCGATCTACCACACTGGACCACCAATGATGGTTTAAATGTCCCTTTAGATGCCGCTGTCAACTTTGACAGCGGCGATCTAAAGGGTTAATAGCCGGCTGCGACAATCGCTGCATGTCGGCTATAAATGCCAGCCCTCAGCTACAAGAATTAGCTGGGGGCCGGCCGGTATGATGCAGACTCGAGTCAGGAGCCGGCTAATCCTGAGACGGCAACAGGTTAAAGATAACACGTTTAGCTGTCTGTTAGAAACATTGAACTGGAAATAAATCCCTTATCTGCAGTCAATTTTTAGGCATTCCTGATATTTTAATATTTTCAGAAAAATGATCTAAATAACCCATGTAGTACATGTTGTACATGGATACATGTTGCTTAATTCCCTTTATCAAGAGGTATCGGTAACACATTAGAAGGTGAAAAGTCAGAGAGCATCTCTGTGCTTCATGATTCGCTTAGAACCTATAACCTGGTTGTCCATTAAGTGTTTTTACAAAAATGACTAAATAATTTCTCCTTGTGGGCCCAATTAAATCCAAAAAACTGTTTGTGTTTTTTTACCTTTCTTTTTTCATCTGAAGTAAACAAAGATGACATTTCAAGGATATATAAAGATTACCATTCACCAATATCTTGAAATCCAGTTGATTTAAAAAAAAAAAGTTTTCCACCAGAGTACCCCTTTAAAGGGAAACTTAGCCTGTTCACCCACACTAAACCCAATATACTGGTTATAGTGTGGGTGAACAGCCTTAAAAACAGTGGTCACTTATTTTAATTAGTTGCAGAGTTATCCCATATTCTTAAAGGGGTACTCCGGTGAAAAACTTTTTTTTTTTTTTTAAATCAACTGGTGCCAGAAAGTTAAACAGATTTGTAAATTACTTCTATTAAAAAATCTTAATCCTTCCTGTACTTATTATCTGCTGAATACTACAGTGGAAATTTTTTTTCATTTGAAACACAGAGCTGTCTGCTGACATCATAAGCACAGTGCTCTCTGCTGACATCTCTGTCCATTTTACGAACTGTCCAGGGTAAAAGGAAATCCCCAAAGCAAACATATGCTGTTCTGGACAGTTCATAAAAGGGACAGAGATGTCAGCAGAGAGCACTGTGCTCGTGATATCAGCAGACAGTTTTGTGTTTCAAAAAGAAAATAATTTCCGCTGTAGTATTCAGCAGCTAATACGTACAGGAACGGGAAAGGAAAGGGGTTCACAACTAGCCAAGCTCCCTTACCTCCTCAATATTCACTGCTGTCCTTGTGATGATATGCAAATGTCTTCACTAGCATGCTGGGGGTGAGTATATTGGGTTTAGTGAGGGTGAACAGGCAGTCAGTTTCCTTTTAATCTTTTCATAAGGAAATAGTAATTTAGTAAAATATCATCCTATTAACAGAATTGGGGAGATTGTCATCTTGGTGTTCCACCACACACAGTGAAGACAAATAGGATAGCTAGTGATGGGCCCAACACATCAGCAAAAACGTATGATTGGGTGTTTATACTGATTAAGGGGCTTAGGGGGGATTGTATAAGAACATGTCCTAGATGTCTTTTCCATGACGTTCTCTTCTGAGTAATGAAGTTCCTATGTTATAAATATTAAAATGGCTGATGGGGCTGATTTTACATTGTGAACCAAGAACTTCAAGTTACGTCTTTGCATTTAAATGCCCCTTGATAAATTTGAAGGGAAAAAATAAGAATAGGATGAATAGTATTGATAGAAACGGGTATTCTGTACTTATCCATTAATTAGGGAAATGAGTCCATATCACTTTTTAGCCCTGAGTATGCCAGATTATCAAAATTTTTCTGTACCATGTAAACCCAGCTAATAGGATAAGTTATAATATATACAGTAGAAACAGGGAATATGGAGTCTTTAAAAAAAAAAAAAACTAATATAACAGTAAACCAGAAGAACAGTTATACCAGAGTTATTTCCGTACGACTTATAGGGTTCTGACTGAGCAGCCAAGATATATAAAAGAACTGTCTGAAATTGAATAAAATAGTTGGTAGATATGCCGAACCTGCCAGCGACAAAAGCAGACAACCTTCAAGTTTCTGAAAATGTCAAAGTTGGACAACGATTCATCTATTACAAAGTTAAAAATAGTCATTGGATCATTCTGCAGGCTGAGATTATTTTACTGGGTTTTGTTTCCAAACCTCAAGTTCTGGTCTGTTTTACCGAGTCTTTTATGGTGAATCTTTCCTTCCATATAATATCTAATTTTTGTACCAGAAACCGAGACCAATTAAACTGGCCAGATTACAGAATGAGTCTGTAGTTAAACAGATATTTGATATTTCCTCAAGTCTCTGAAATTGAGGCGTTGGAAGAAGACCAGAGCTCTTCGTGTGGTGGTAATCTTGTGAAATCCAGACATCTTCTTATGGCGTTGACACAATAGCTGAAATTCTTGGGAATTGGCAACGATAAGTGGAATGCTGCCACTTCAATGTATCTGCTTTCTGGAGATATGAAATGTAGTTCTTTGATAGACTGAAGATTTTAATTTCTTTAACATAATGAGTGAGTGTCTCTGCCATCTGCCAAAAGATCATCTGGCTCCTATCTGATACTGATGAAGCAATTTTCCAGTCAAATTAATGTTTGCAAGAGGGAAGCTAGAGGTATGAGGAACATTGTGCCTCACATAACAAAACTATTGCCTTGATACCCATATGGACCAAAGTTCAGTTTTCATTCTTTAAGCTGGAAAACAAAACATAGGCTTTAAAGGGGTACTCCGGCCCTAGAACATCTTATCCCCTATCCAAAGGATGGGAGATAAGATGTCTGACCGCGGGGGTCCCGCTGCTGGGACCCCCGCAATCTTGCATTCGGCACCCACCTCTTTGAGCTGCACGCCGCCCTGCCAGCTCATAAACTGCCGGTTGCCGACGACGGATCCGGAGTATCGTGACTGCTGGTGCTGCAGTCCCTCCCTTTTCAACTGGTGGACTCTGCACCTTTCAGAGAACTCATGGCTTGTGCCGAGCAGAGGTGGAGAGTCCAAAGCCGCCATTTCTTTGTGAAAAAGGCAGTACCAGCCGTGCACAATTTTGTGGAACAGAAGGTAGGCCAGTCCTTGAGCCTGTCGGTGTGTATGGCCGCACTGACATGTGGAGTTGTAACTACAGTCAGGGACAAAACATGTCTTTTACGGCCCACTTGGTGAATGTGTTTCCTGCACAGTCACCACAGCAATTTGGACAGGTCACACTGCTTCCACCTCCATGCTCTCAGGCCATTGGTCCTGCGACAGTGTGCGATTTCGCCTCCTCATCCTCCACTGTGTCCTCAGCCTCCACTGTCTCAGTGCCCCTCCAGCATACCATGTGTGCAGGGCACTGCAGTGTCATGTTGTTCTTCACATGGTTTGCCTTGGCGAACGGAGTCACACAGGGGGGGACTGCTAAAAGTCAGTCATCAAGATATCAAATCCTCGCTTACTCCACGAAAACTGTAAATGGGAACCATGGTGACTGACAACAGGAAGAACATCTTGTCTGCGCTGCGTCAAGGAAGCCTGAGCCATGCGCCCTGCATGGCACAATTGTTCAGTCTGGTAGTCAAACGATTCCGGAAGTGTTCCCCCCATCTGCAAGACATCCGAACAATGGAAAGAAAACTTTGCATGCACTTCAGCCACTCGTACACTGCAAAGCACACCTTCCTTGAGCTGCGGAGTCAGAATGTCATCCCCCAACATAGTCTGATTTGTGACGTTTCCACATGTTGGAATTCTACCCTCCATATGTTGGACCGACTATACGAACAGAGAAAAGCCATCACCGATTTCTTGATGATCCAAGTGGATAGGGGGTCTCCCCTGTGTAGCTTCAAAGTCAACCAGTGGCAGCTCATATGTGACACCAGTCGTTTGCTCAGGCCCTTTGAGGAAGCCACATTATTAGTTAGTCACCAGGATTACGGGATAAACAACACCATTCTACTGCTTCATATCCTACAACATGTGTTGGAAACGATGGCTGGTCAGGGCACTGGAGACGTGGCACCTACATCTCACGGCCACATGAGCCCTGTGGGGGCTGAACTGGAGGAGGAGGGGGAGGGGGACAGTGGAGCACAGGAAAGGTTTTGCGAAATGTAGCTGTGGAGCTACAGGGTGATGAGGAAGACGAGACGGAGGACCCAGACACACCGTGACCATGTGGTCTCCTCATGCTGCTGGCACATTAAATTACATTTTATCTTAATCTATTTTAAATCTTCAATTTCAATTTTACAAAATATCTTTAATCTTTTCCATTGTGAGGCCCATTCTGCCTCATGCTGCTGCCACCTCCAGGCTATGTTATTGTGCCACCATATGTCTCCTCATGCTGCAGGGACATTAAATTAAACATTTAAACTTATAATTCATATAAAAGCTTCAATTTAAATTTGACTAAATATATTTAATCTTTTCAATTGTGAGGCCCTATGGTCTCATCAGGCTGTTGCCACCTCCAGGCTGTGTCATTCTGCGACATTATAGTCTCCTCATGCTGCTGACACCTCAAAGCTGTGTCATTGTGCCTCCATGTGGTCTCCTCATGCTGCTGGCTCATTAAATTAAACTTTTTAGGTCCATGGATTTGAAATCTTCAATTTAAATTTTACAAAATATCTTTAATCTTTTCAATTGTGAGGGCCTATGGTCTTGTCAGGCTGTTGCCACCTCCAGGCTGGGTCATTCTGCTACTATATGTCTCCTCTTGCTGCTGCCAATTCCAGGCTATGTCATTCTGCCACATTATGGTCTCCTCATGCTGCCAACACCTCCAGGCTGTGTCTCTGTGCCAACATGTCGTCTTCTCATGCTGTTGACACATTAAATTAAACTTTTTGTCTATATCAAATCTTCAATTTAAATTTTACAAAATATATTCAATCTTTTTAATTGTGAGGCCCTATGTTCTCGTTGGGCTGCTGCCACCTCTAGGCCCTGTTATTGTGCCACCATGTGACTCCTTGTTATATTGGGTTTTGTGGTCATAAAGTATTAGTTCGAAGAAAATGCTTCGGGCACCCGGGACATTAAACATGTGAATCTAATCAAAATCTTCAATTTAAATTTAAAAAAATATCTTCAATCTTTTCAAATGGAGGCCCTATGGTCCTCGTCATATATTACCTGTGGAATTACCACAAGAATCCAATGAAACAGGTTGGAGTGATGACAATGAACCATAAATGATTAAATGAAACATTCACACTTTCACAGTCGGGGGGGGGGGGGGGGGCTGAGAGGCAGGGTCTGGAACAGGTGGTAGTTCGCCTCACAAAGGACCTCCAGCTCAATTTTAAGATACATGCGTGAACTTTTTCACTGCAGCCACTTCTAGATATATGTGCCCATTTATCCAATGGCGCAGAAGCTGAATGTGCTCTTGTCCAAGTTGCTGGTACTGCAGTCTCTCCCTTTTTTATTGGACATTCAGAGCATGGGGGTGCACTGAGAGACAGGGGCTGGGACAGGTGGTAGCTGGCCTCGTGGCGGACCGCCAGCTCGATTTTAAGATACAAGAAAAAGCTTTTTCACTGCAGTATCTTATACACTGCAGCAATTATACACTGTTGGAGCTGGATTTACTGCGGCTGCTGGCTCATTCCAATTACCAGGCTCTGTCATTGTGCCGCTGTGCTGCAGTGATTCTAATAGCGACGCCTGTACTCTGCATGTCATACTGAATAACAGTATTATTTCACTAAAACAGCACACTCTATATGCGTGTTACAACAAGGTAAACTGTTCTACATCCCTATTGAGGCTCTCTGTAGCCCAGAAATTGCAGTTTTAATTTGCAGCAAATAAATTTGGACCGAACCGAATTTTACAATGAGTGTAAATCCATTTTGTTCTCATTTATTACTTAGTTAAACCTGTTTCTGACAACTAATATGACCATCTTTGACACATGTAACTAAAACACTGAAATTCGTATCAGTAAATGGCTTGCATATGTTTGTGAATTTCGAACCTATGAGAAACTATGGGAAAAATTCCTTAATTTACCAAATAATCTGATACATTTTCTATAACACAACCTTTTAGAGTTTCAACATTCTAGTACACAGATAAAAAGAAAGAAAAATCATATTTATATCACTAGTTAAATTTCACACTTTTGAAATAAATTCATAAACCATACTGGAACATAGAAAGCCGCATGGATCAGACAGAGATCCTTAGATATACGCCACATTGAAAAATACATGAGCTGGTACAACAAAACTACACCCAATTAAAGGCTTGTAATGCCAGCAACTTAATGGGGTGAGGAACTGCCTTGGATATTTTGCTGCTCTAAAAAATGTAACAACATTTTAACTGTATGCTACATTAAGAGGAGTGTTTTGAAGATCTTTTATTGTCACCTTAGGCTGCATCGGCTTTGTCATTCATAGCTCTGATTGTATAATAGATGTTTTCTGGGCAATTTCACTGACTTTTTGTGACTGGGGCTGTTGATTTATGAAACTCTGTAGGGTTCATGGGAAAGTAGGTGTTTTTGCTATGCTAAGGACTTTTTTGCGCCCCAGGCAAGACCAGCTGTTTGCACCATTTCTATTCTCCCGCTACTCCCGCTGAAAAACTGCGGTGCCCAACGGACCCCATTGACTATAATGGAGTTTATCCAGACCTACTGTTGCCCTTTTTTCCCGTCAAAATGACAGCCGTCAAACTTAAAAAAAAAAAAGAGTTTGATGGACTTTCTTGACGGGGCGCAACGGCAGTGTGAAAATAGCCTTAGCTATTATATTGTGAGCAGTTACCTTCTTCTCTTGAACAAGCTTGGCTGAATGTGAGCTCCATAACCATGTGGTATTCCGATGGTTTACAGCTATATAGAGGTGGAGTTAGGAGTCCTGCCGGGCAGGCATAATAGGAGGCTACAGGTCAGAGGGGCTGGATGGTAATACAGCGCTTATGGAGCCTATAGTTATAAACACCAAAAAGAAAAACCTTACAAAAAAGTAAGTAACTGTGCACTAAAAAACTAATTACACCGATAGAAAAATCAAGCACAGGACTATAGAAATTATATAAAATGTATACACATTTCATTGAAACATATATAAAATCACAATGAAAGAATAATAAAGGACAAAAATTCAAGGGACAAAGGCACCAGAGTATAGCAAGGAATGTGTGGGTACAAGGTCATAAGAATATTGGACATATAGAGTGAACATGGCTGAATGTGAACTAGGACAGATTGTAAAAAAATAAATCAAGCAAAGGCCTAGGCCTATAACAAATAATGAAAAGTCACATAGCCGTGGACAGAATGCAATACAAAATACATAAGCCATAGGATAACAGAAGGTGCCAGACCTTACCCACCAAACCCCAACGATCGTTTCTCTTCAAATGCTTCCTCAGGGGGAGTTACAATGGTCACATCACCAAACCTTAAATAGATAGGGCCATCTATCCCGTGGATCCCTAATAATTGACAGCGTGGCCACCCAATCAGGGATGTATATGTCCTGATTACACACTCCCGTTTCACAATAGTTACCTACCTCCCAGGTGTGTAGATATCTCACTTGTGCCTAACAACGCCCTACATGGTGGCCGCCGGAGTTCCGGAGCACGCCACAACGTTGTTGCCACTGTCTTGCCTCTTTAAAATGCTGTGGAGACAGTGAAACATGTAGAGGCGGCAATATAGTGTTTTTAAAGCTGTGTTTGAGAGTGGATTATAGGTTGCTGCAGAACCTTTAGTGTGGAGGTCTTTAGATCCCACTTGTTCTGAAATTATCCATCTCAGCACATAATTTTTAAATAATTTTTTCTGGGATTACCTTTTATTCATTGAACATAATAAAAGTTATATTTTATAAGGGGAATAATAAGAGGTGTTTTGCACCCTGGGCTATGGCCCTAGGGTTTGGATAATAGTTGTAGTTGGCCTTTTGTGCCCCTTAGTGGGTCAATTTAGTCTAGTTTATTGGAAATACAAAATACATGCCAATATAAATGAATAAGGTGTAAAATATCATTACCAATATATTAATGGGACAAAATGTGATTGAATATGAAATGTGTATAGATTTGTGAAGCGTGAACAAATAGAATAAGTGTAGTGGAAGAATTAATATGAAGGATGTGAGTGAGGGGTGCCTATGGGGAGAATGTGACAATAATGATAAATGAAGTGTGAATGAAAATATATGTATATAATGAACAGATGAGGGAAATAGTGGATGGATCCCTAAACTATATGATAACAATGCAATGGTAGAGATAAAGTGACTAGTGCAAGCATTGTAAACACCTATTATGTAAAAATAAATGGTGAAGTGCAGTATCCTTATGGAACATATAAAAATAATTTACACATATACAGCATTGGAAGACTGAGAAAAATATGTGTATGTGAACAATCTATAAAAAGTGTGATGTCTGAATAAGACATTTTACGTAATTTATTACACAAACGCATGAGGATTTGATGGAATCTCTCCATACTTGAACAGTATCTAGCGAAAAATCTTATCCCACGTGGACTACGCATACAAACGTTTCCATCCTACGGGCGGGAGGATGAGGGCTTCTGTTCCAAATGGGAAGAGGTCAGTAGCAAATGTTCTGCCATATTCATACAATTGATTATAGAACTGAACACTAGAAGTCTAGCGGACTTATCTATTCAAATTGAAGGATTGAATAAACAAATTTTTGATAGTCTGTCCACTCCGGACATGGAGCTATTTAAGAAGGAACTAGATGATGCCTATGATGTATAGGAGAAACAGATACAGGCTAACAAGGCTAAAAGATGTCATAGAGACCAGGTGGATTTTCAGAATCACAAGGTCTACAAATGGAAATATGTTACACATTCCACTAACAGCTCTCATTCCAGAATCCACTCTATCTCTTCTAATGCTTCCTATGGAGGGGAGTCAGACTCCTCATCAACCAGTACTCAGAGGTGAGTGGCACAGCCTTTAAAGGGGAAAAAGGATAATTATGGGGGACCTGGCAGACGTGGACGCTTCCACGCTCCTCATCAGAATGAATCACAAAATTAATCACTCAAGGTAATCAATCTCTCCAAACATGTATTATCTGATGCTCAGCTTGAGGTACTGAAGCTTGGTCTGTCTTTCTCTCCATCGTCTAGCATTGATGTCTTCGAGACCACAAAAGATCTATATCTTTTCGCAAGAAAATTAGTGTTCAAAAAATTGTTTCATCAGCATTCATCGGCAACTATTTGTGATAACCGAGAGGACATGGCAACATTACAGATATTAGATCTCAATGCAGAAAGTAACCCACGGACGGACAAGTGGTTTCCTGAATCACTTACTCCGAAATCAAGTAAGTTTCCACCTTTACACATCTGTCCCAACATTGACATGTTTGTACGGGTAGTTTCCAATGAAATTGAAAGTTTGATACTGCACAGGGGTTCAAACAACTGCACCCCTGCCCAAAGAAAGGCCATTACTGAATTGAGATCTTTATCAGACATTGTAATCAAAGGGGGCAAGATAGTCCTTTGGCCGGCCCCCTCATACGAAAAAGAAGCCTTAAAACAATTACGTGACCCTACCTGTTACCGTAAACTTACCTTTAATCCTACCATCAAATTTCAGGCAGAATAAAAAACAATCGTGATCAATGCACAAACAAAAGGCATCATCACCATGAAGGAGATGGACCACCTACTAATATCTAATCCTACAGTGGCGACACTATACCTTCTACCCAAGATACATAAGCATGCCACCTATCCTCCAGGGAAATAACATCTGCGAAAAAATATGTAAACTGATTGACCACATATTGAGACAAATGGTTAACACCATGCCATCTTATCTCAAAGACACAACAGATGCTCTACGTTGTCTTAAAGGAATACATTTTGACCCTTATATGATCATTGTAACCTGTGATGTGGAGTCACTCTATACTTCCATCCGACATAAGGACGGGATCCAAGCAGTCAAGACTTTGTTTCTGATGTCTGAATTCGACCCTGATGTCAGTGAGTTTATAGTAAAATTACTATATTTCACTCTCACTCACAATTACTTCTTCTTCCGCCAGTCTCTTTATTTGCAAATACAGGGGACCGCTATGGGGGCGGCTTGTGCACCCTCATATGCAAACCTCTTTTTGAGAGCCTGGGAGAGGGAGATTTTCCTCACTAACCCTGTCCCACGGGTGGACAATGTCCACCTGTGGGCAAGATATATTGACGATATCATTATGATATGGAAAGGCCCCCAGTCAGAACTTGATGAATTCATCAAAGATCTGAATCATAACCAACGTAACATCAGGCTGACCTACAAAAGCGGCAGAAGCGATATGGAATTTCTAGACAATGTTTCATGTGGATGATGATGGTTTCCTTCATTCTGATTTGTACAGGAAACCTACTTCAACGAATGCATTTCTTCACGCAAGCTCAGCTCTTCCATCAAAACTCATTCGCAGTATACCTATCGGTCAATTTCTACATGCTAGGCGGATTTGTTCCTCTATGGAATCCTTTGAACTGCAAGCAAGGGAACTGAGCCAAAGGTTCCGGGACCACAGCTACGATGAGACATGCATTAAACGGGCATACAAGAGAGCCAAGTTTATTAACAGGGATACACTACTTCAAGAAAGACCATCCAGACATACCCACAACCAGGTGAGGTTTATAACGACCTATCACTCGCAGTCTAACCTTGTTAGTGAGACAATGAAAAAATATTGGGATATTTTGTTGGTTGATCCTGTTCTCAAACTATACTTAAGGCCATATCCATCAATTACATATAAAAGATCGACCAACCTCCGAGATACCTTAGTCCATAGCCACTATGGAGACCAAATGCCAACCAGACTGTTTGGGTCAAAAGGCCCTGTATGGGGATGTAAAGCATGTGGATCATGTGTTGCTTATTGTAATCTAGTGACGGACACCCAATTCTGGAACTCCAGTCGGTCAAAGCAATATAAGATCAAAGACACAATAACTTGTCACACAATTGGTATTATATACCATGCGACTTGCCCATGTGGTCTTATATACATAGGTCTCATCACAAAGGAATTTAAGCGGCGCATTCGTGAACACTTTTTGGGCATCCTGGCTGCCAAAGAACAAGATGACATCACCTTGCTGACAACCATACCATGCCACTTCAAGTTATTGCATTCCAGTGACCCCTCTGGCCTTCAATTCTGAGGTATTGATCGCATCTTTCCGGAATCCAGGGGGGGCAACTGGAAAAAATTGTTGGCACAGAGGGAGGCTCAGTGGATCTTCAGACTCAAAACAGTTCATCCTTTGGGTCTGAAGGATTCACTGAGCTTTGCTCCCTTCTTGTAAAATTGACATGTTTCTCTTTTTCTTTTTGTTTAGTTCCTTCATCTCTTTTTGCAGATCTAGTATTACACCAAAATCATTTTGATTTGTTCTTGTCTTCAGTCAGATCTGATCCATCAGTGACTGTCCTACGGGCTCTCACTATTTTATCTTTTATGTTTTACATTTTTGGTTTTAATTCATTTTTCTCATTTCCTCTTTTTTCTTTTTTTCTTTGGCAGTGTTTGCTGTTGCTGCATTCTCTTCTAGCCCGGACTCATCGCATCACCATTTAGGATATCCATTTTTCTTGTGGCTGTCCCTATTTGCCATTTACATTGTCCTCCTACCTTCCCATTTATAGTCTGTTGTTGGTGCAAGGCCATTTTTAATTTTTCACTAGAATGATTGTGTTTTTACAATACAGTATATGGTTTTTATAGAATTTTGTCCAATCATTTTTTCTCTAGCTGGACAGTTTAGTCACCCATACATTTTGGTCATTACATAAAAATGGTAATCCGATTTATGCACTCGTCACTTTCCCAATAGGTTACCATACTTTGACACCTGTTCTAACCGCACATTGACATTTCCTATTTGGTCCAATTAGCACTGTCTTTTCTCCATTTTGCCCCCCCCCCCCCTTTTTTTTTCTTTTACACTTTTTTACATCATTCACACATTTTAGTAATTCAACATTTCCTGTTTTTGGTCCAATTGATGACCGTCACACTTTTTATAGATTGTTCACATATACATATTTTTCTCAGTCTTCCAATGCTATATATGTGTAAATTATTTTTATATGTTACCTAAGGATATTGCACTTTAATTTTCACCATTTATTTTTACATAATAGGTGTTTACAATGCTTGCACTAGTCACTTTATCTCTACCATTTCATTGTTATCATATAGTTTAGGGATCCATCCACTATTTCCCTCATGTGCTCATTATATACATAGATTTTCATTCACACTTCATTTATCATTATTGTCACATTCTCTCCATAGGCACCCCTCACTCACATCCTTCATATGTATTCTTTCACTACACTGATTCTATTTGTTCACGCTTCACAAATCTAGACACATTTCATATTCAATCACATTTTGTCCCATTAATATATTGGTAATGATATTTGACACCTTATTAATTTATATTGACATGCATTTTGTATTTGCAAAAATAAATGAATTTTCTCCCTCTCATCACTTTCTGTTTCCCTTCACTTTCCCTTTTTCACTGCATGCGCACTTGTTTGCACTTATTACCTTTCAGGTTCTCTTATGCGCTGCACTTTCTACTCAAGCGCTGTGCATTGCACATGTGTGGCTATTTCCTCTGTCTGGTGGCCAGTACGTGGGCGCCCAGCGGCTCTGTATCACATGGACGCGACGTCGTTGCGCTCGGCACCCTCGGCATTATCACGTGACCAGAAGGTTGCGTGACGCCGAGTGTGAACCGGAAGCGCCTGTGGAGTGCTACAGGAACTCCGGTGGCTGCCATGTAGGACGTTGTTAGACACCAGTGAGATATATACACACCTGGGAGGTAGGTAACAGTGAAACAGGGGGGTGTAATCAGGATATATACATCCCTGATTGGGTGGCCACATTGTCTATTATTAGGGATCCACGGGATAGGTGGCCCCTATCTATTCAAGATTTGGTGATGTGACCATTGTCATGCCCCCCTGAGGAAGCATTTGAAGCGAAGTGATCGTTAGGGTTTGGTGGGTAAGGTCTGGCACCTTCTGTTATCCTATGGCTTATGTATTTTGTATTGCATTATGTCCACGGCTATGTGACTTTTCAATATTTATTATAGGCCTAGGCCTTTGCTTGATTTTTTTTACAATATGTCCTAGTTCACATTCAGCCATGTTGACTCTATCTGCCCAAAATTCTTATGACCTTGTACCCACATATTGCCTTTGTCCCTTGTCTTTTGTCCTTTATTGTTCTTTCATTGTGATTTTATATTTATGCTTCAATGAAATTTGTATACATTTTATATCATTTCTGTAGTCCTGTGCTTGATTTTTCTTTCGGTGTAATCAGCCTATCGTTATACTCAGAGCATGTCCATGGATCGATCCTTACCACATGGAGAATGAAACGCAGTGATCTGGCATAGTGCTGGTATATCAGACCGTGCCCACTGGAGAGATGCTCTCTATTAATGAACAAGTGATCAGGGCAATGCTGAGTGGTGCAACCAGATATGGCATCTGAATTTGCCAGACAGTAGCTATACTGCTGAATGTACCACAGGTGTGTGCTGTAGGCGGCTGCCTAGTTTACCTAGTGGCAGTGCCAGCCCTTCGCATTCGCATTTAGAATATTCACTCTCAACACTAGAGGTATTGTATATTAGTTCTTCAAAGTAGACTGTATATTAGTATATCAAAGTAGACTGGCATAGTTGTGGCTGAAGAGCGGTTACTGAAGGTTCTAGGAGCTGATCCTTCTTGTTTTCTGTCCTCTAGTCTTTAACTTTCTCCCTGAGGCAGACTGTAGTAATCATTTGTTTCAGATAGAGCTCGGAGGTGGGAAAACACACCCACTTGTCTCACCAGTACTGCAATTCGCATTATCTGGGCACAGACCTGAAGCATTGTGAGTTAAAAAACATGCTAAACTATGCCTCTTACAACTCCTGAGCAGAGAGGCTGCCCTAGTTTTTCTCTTTATAGAGATTCTGGCCTCTCTTACTCTAAGTAGAGAGACTGGACCAGGGCAAGCTACTTCCTCACTTATGGAAGGATCAAGAACAAATTGGTGTTGACCAATACAGACATTAACCACTTAAGGACCACGGGTGTACCTGTATGCCCATGGGAATTCCGGTCCCCGCCGTTCAACCGGCGGGGGCCGGACCGGGATGCCTGCAGAAATCATTCATCAGGCACCCCGTGCAAACCCCTGGGGGGGGATCCATGTCGGTGATCACAGCAAATCGACGGTCAATTCAGACCGGCGATCTGCGGCGATTCCGGGTCATACGGGTCCAAGACACCCCCGATCCTCCTGAAGGGATAGCAGTGAGGTGGCCGGGGTGCTATCCCTGCTATTGGTTGGTCAGAAGCGACCGACTAATAGCAGATCGGGGGCAGGGGGATTAAAGTTCAGTTCCCCGCTCTGCCCACCCAATGTAGTCCAGGCAGAGCAGGGGAACCGTAATGTGACACACCACATCGGTGGCGGGTGGCAGAGGACGGCAATGCTGCATCCTGATGCTGCGATCCTATGGAAGCCGGTGAGTTGTTGCCTAGCAACATCTGTAGGGCTACAGTTTGGAGATCACTATACAGTGGTCTCTAAACTGTAGCCCTCCAGATGTTGCAAAACTAAGACTCCCAGCATGCACAGATAGCTGTTTGTGTATACTGTGATTTGCAGTTTCGCAACAGCTGGAGGGCTACAGTTTGGAGATCACTGTGCAGTGGCCTCTAAACTGTAGCCCTCTAGATCTTGCAAAACTATAACTTTCAGCATGCACGAATAGCAAATGGCTATGCTGGGAGTTGTAGTTGCTGGGAGTCTCGGCATGCTGGGAGTTGTAGTTGTGTACCTCCAGCTGTTGCATAACTACATCTCCCAGCATACCCTTCGGTGATCAGTACATGCTGGGAGTTGCAGCTTTGCAACAGCTGGAGGCACACTGGTTGGAAAATACTGAGTTAGGTACCAGAACCTAACTGAAGGTTTTCTTACAATTGTGCCTCTAGCTCTTGCAAAAGTACAACTCCCAGCATGCACAGTCTGTCAGTACATGCTGGGAGTTGTAGTTATGAAAAAAGCTGGAGGTTTGCACCCCCCCCCCCCCATGTGAATGTACAGGGTACATTCACACTGGCAGGTGTACAGTGAGTTTCCTGCTTCAAGTTTGAGCTGCGGCAAATTTTCCGCCGCAGTGCAAACTCCTAGCGGGAAACCCACCTGAAACCCCCGTCCATGTGAATGTACTCTAAAAACACTACACTAACATACGATAAAGGGTAAAACTCTACATATACACTGCCTTACACTGTCCGTTCTCCCCCCCCCCCATGAAAAACTTATCGTACCGCAGTGTTTCCCAATGGAGCCTCCAGCTGTTGCTAAACAATAACTCCCAGCATTTCCGGACAGCCACTGTCCAGGCATGCTGGGAGTTTAGCAACAGCTGGAGGCACCGTTTGGGAATCACTGGCATAGAATATCCCTATGTCCACCCCTAAGCAATCCCTAATTTATTCCTCAAATGTGAAAGGTGCTCTCTCACTTCAGAGCCCTGTCTTATTTCAAGGAAACAGTTTAGGGCCACATATGGGGTATTTATGTACTCGGGAGAAATGTCACTACAAATTTTGGGGTCTTTTTCTCCTTTTACCCCTTTTGAAAAGGAAAATTTGGGGTCTACACTAGCCTGTTAGTGTAAAAAAATAAAACATTTTATACTAACATACTTGTGTTGCCCCATACTTTTTATTTTCACAGGAGGTAAAAAAGATCCCCAAAATTTGTGACGGAAGTACGGAAATACCCCATATATGAGTGTAAAATGCTCTGCGGACACACAACAAGGCTCAGAAGTGAGAGCACACAATGTACATTGGAGGCCTAAATTGGTGATTTGCACAAGGGTTTTTTTTTTTTGCTGTTATGGCACCATAGGGGCTTCCTAAATGCGACATGCCCCCCAAAAACCATTTCAGCAAGATTAACTCTCCAAAATCCCATTGTCGCTCCTTCCCTTCTGAGCCCTCTACTGCGCCCGCCCAACACTTTACATATACATATGAGGTATTTCCTTACTCGAGAGAAATTGGGTTACGAATTTTGGGGGGCTTTTTCTCCTATTATCCCTTGCGAGTGTAAAAAATGAAGATATTGAATTTTCTCCTTCACTTTGCTACTATTCCAGTGAAACACCTAAAGGTTTAATACCCCTTCTGAATGTCATTTTGAATACTTTGAGGGGTGCTGTTTCTGTAATGGGGTCATTTATGGGGTATTTCTAATATGAAGGCCCTTCAAATCCACTTCAGAATTGAACTGGTCCCTGAAAAATTCTAATTTTGAAAATGTCGTGAAATATTAGAAAATTGCTGCTGAACTTTGAAGCCCTCTAATGTCTTCCAAAAGTAAAAACATGTCAACTTTATGATGCAAACATAAAGTAGATATATTGTATATGTGAATCAATATATAATTTATTTGGGATGGTCATTTTCCTTACAAGCAGTGAGCTTCAAAGTTAGAAAAATGCAAAATTTTCAAATTTTTCATGAAATTTTAGAATTTTTAAAAGAAAAAAAGAAATGACGCAAGTATCGACGAAAATTTACCACTATGTTAAAGTAGAATATGTCAGGAGAAAACAATCTCAGAATCAAATTCATAAGTAAAAGCATCCCAGAGTTATTAATTCTTAAAGTGCCAGTGGTCAGATGTGCAAAAAATGCTCTGGTCCTTAAAGGGGTACTCCCACCCTAGACATCTTATCCCCTATTCAAAGGATAGGTGATAAGATGTCTGAACATGGGGGTCCCGCTGCTGGGGACCCCCGCAATGTTGCATGCGGCACCCACTGTTTCTTGTCCGGAAGCGCTGGAGGGTCTCGGTCGCGACCACGGGAACGGAAGTCTGTGATGTCAGGACTCCACCCCCATGTGATGTCACGCCCCATCCCCTCAATGCAAGTCTATGGGAGGGGGCGTGACGGCCAACACACCCCCTCCCATAGACTTGCATTGAGGGGACGGGGCGTGATGTGTGTGCATATATATATATGTTCGTCTCTGCTGAAGAAAGGATTGAGAAGGTCCTGAAACGCGTCCAGAGCCCCCTGTCAACAATTCTTTGACCACCATTAATATCTATAAAACCAGCTAAATCGCTGCACTATATTGTATAGGATAGCTACCTGTTTCAAAGGACAATCAGCCCGATATCCAGCCCTTACGCGTGCCCTCGCTGCCACGAGCATGCCACCTCCAGAGAATCCTCCTTGCAAGCGTTGCAGGCACCGCGATCCGGAGCCCACCAGTACCCACACCGCCACTATAGGAGACGGCCGAGTCTCCAGTGATACTCTCTCACAGCGCCGAGAGCCGGAACATCGCTAACAGAGGACATCGCTGCCCAGAGCAAGGATACGAGCTTGTGATCCCGGGGGAGCATAGAAGTAGCATACATCGCTACAAATTATCTATTGCCGACAATTGCTTATTACAGTACACTGTAGAAAGAAAAAAAAGGAGACCAGAGGAAGGCGCCTCGTGTAATACCGTATGGGAAAACTGATACAGCAATTCGGGGTAAAAGAAAAATGACCCCTAGGTAGTGGCTCCTCACCTGAGAGCAAGTAAAGACTTGCATTTCAACCCACAATGGGGTTACCAAAATTCAAGAGATGCTGGAACCGCTGCTAAGCCGGGGGTCACAGGTAGAGGAGAGAGACCAATCCTGATATAGAAGGTGAAAAAAAGACCTCTAAAGGCGCTGCAGACTCCAATAGAATTAAACTAAAGCCAGAGATGTAACAGTGGTACAAAACACTGGGAGGTTTATTATATTATATAAAACAATAAAAGTGATTACGCGTTTCGGGGGAGCCACCCCCTTCTTCTGATCTGAAGAAGGGGGTGGCTCCCCCGAAACGCGTAATCACTTTTATTGTTTTATATAATATCATCTATACTACAAATTATTACAGTACAGGATCTGCCGTTGCTGAAACATTGTTGGTTGCAAAGTACTGGTACCTATAAGAGAAAACTGATGGTTGCCATAGGTTACATCACTCTGATTGGAAGTTGTTATTGGTTACACTACTTGAGACTTATACATCACCCAGATTGGCAGTTGGTATTGGCTACAATACTTGAGACTTATGCCTATAATTGCCAAGCGATTTGCTACAGTAACATTTTATTAATTGAAGCACTTTTGGCACCTGGTTTTCTATTGAAAATAACTGACTTTTAGATTCTGGAGCTGATATTCATGAACTTGGAATTTTTATGAACTTGGAATTGAATATATTTTATTGAGAATTTAATAATTTAATATATTATTTTATGGTGGTCACAATATAAACATATTATATATTATCCATACATTTTAGTACTTACAATTTTATTTATTATATATAGTCGATGCTGTGTTTTCACAAGGGCCCTGTATAACACTGACTCCACTATCCCATTTAATCAACATTTTATTGTGCATAACATAATTACTAATAAAACTATTATTATTTAATGTCCTTGACCTTGAGCCCTAATATTTTTCTTGATATATTTATTTATATTTTTCAACACTGTGGGTATAAGTGTCTATATTGGGTAGCCCAGGTCGACTTAGTAATTAGATTGGCAGGAGCCTCTCCATATTTCTGATACATTTTCATTAAAGTTGGACATGAAAATTTAAAATTTGTTTTTTCCCCCTGAAATGCTGGTGTTACCCCAAATTATTCATTTTCACAAGGGGTAATAGGAAAAAAGCCCCCAAAAATTTGTACCCCCATATCAATACCCCATATGTGGATGTAAAGTGCTCTGCGGGCTAACTACAATTCTCAGAAGAGAAGGGGCACCATTGGGCTTTTTGAGAGAGAATTAGGCTGGAATTGAAGGCTATGTGTATTTACAAAGCCCCCATGGTGCCAGGACAGCGAATCCCCTCCAAATGTGACCCCATTTTGGAAACTACACCCCTCACAGAATGTAACAAGGGGTGCAGTGAGCATTTACGCCTCACATGTGTCTGACACATTTTTTGAACAGTTGTCTGAAAAAATGAAAAATGGCATTTTTCATTTGCACAGCCCACTGTTCCAAAGATCTGTCAAATGCCAGTGGGGTGTTAATGCTCACTGCACCCCTTATTAAATTCTGTAAGGGGTGCAGTTTCCAAAATAGTATGCCATGTGTTTTTTTTTTTGTTTTTTTTTTATGTTATGGCATCATGAGGGCTTCCAAAATGCGACATGCCTCCAAAAACCATTTCAGCAAAATTCGCTCTCCAAAAGCCCAAAGTCGCTCCTTCCCTTCTGAGCCCTCTAGTGCAACCACAGATCACTTTACATCCACATATGAAGTATTTCCTTTCCTTCTGGCACCATAGGGGCTTCCTAAATGCGACATGCCCCCCAAAAACCATTTCAGCAAAATTTGCTTTCCAAAAAACAAATGTGACTCCTTCTCTTCTGAGCATTGTAGTTCGCTCGCAGAGCATTTTACGTCCTAACATGGGGTATTTCCATACTCATAAGAGATGGGGTTACAAATTTTGGGGGGCATTTCCCCCCATCACCCTTTGTAAAAATGGTAAATTTGGGGGGAAAAACTGCACTTTAGTGAAATTTTTTTTTTTTCATTTACACATTCGACTTTAACGAAAAGTCATCAAACACCTGTTACATGCCTTGAGGGGTGTAGTTTCCAAAATAATATGCCATGTGTTTTTTTTTTTTTTTTTTTTTTTGCTGTTCTGGCACCATAGGGGCTTCCTAAATGTGACATGCCCCTCAAAAACCATTTCAGAAAAACTCACTCTCCAAAATCCCATTGTCGCTCCTTCACTTCTGACCCCTCTACTGCGCTCACCGAGCACTTCACATACACATATGAGGTATTTCCTTACTCGAGAGAAATTGGGTTACACATTTTATGGGGCTTTTTCTCCTATTACCCCTTGTAAAAATTCAAAAACTGGGTCTACAAGAACATGCGAGTGTAAAAAATGAAGATTTAGAATTTTCTCCTTCACTTTGCTGCTATTCCTATGAAACACCTAAAGGGTTAACAAACTTTCTGAATGTCACTTTGAATACTTTGAGGGGTGCAGTTTTTATAATGGGGTCATTTATGGGGTATTTCTAAGATGAAGGCCCTTCAAATCCACTTCAAATCTGAACTGGTCCCTGAAAAATTCTGATTTTGAAAATTTTGAGAAAAATTAGAAAATTTCTGCTGAACTTTGAAGCCCCCTGATGTCTTCCAAAAGTAAAAGCATGGCAACTTTTTGATGCAAACATAAAGTAGACATATTGTATATGTGAATCAATATATCATTTATTTGGAATGTCTATTTTCCTTACAAGCAGAGAGCTTCAAAGTTAGAAAAATTCAAAATTTTCAATTTTGTCATCAAATTTTTGAATTTTTCACCAAGAAATTATGCACGTATCGACAAAAATTTACAACTAACATAAAGTAGAATATGTCACGAAAAAAAATCTCGGAACCAGAATGAAAAGTAAAAGCATCAAAGAGTTATTAATGCTTAAAGTGACAGTGGTCAGAATTGCAAAAAATGCTTCCGTCCTTAGGGTTACAATGGGCTCCGTCCTCAAGGGGTTTAGGGGTTAAAGGTACATATAGAGTAAAACAACAGATGACACCTAACCACAATTCCAGTGGTATTGCAAAAAATAAAATACATTAGCAATCACTCATATAAGACGTAATCTTTATTGTTGCCTTAAAAACTCAGCTTTGACCAAAGCTAAATACAGGATGACAACAGACTGTTTCACAGTCTCCCAGAGGTACACATTGTGCCCAGCTATCACATGCCCCTGGAGTCCAGGCCTCCACAACATGTGGAGATGCATGTGGTTTAGGGACCTCACATTTTTACACATACGCTCATACCTTGACAGAGGGCACAGACAGAAAAAAAATTTGGGTTGCTATTATTAATTATCTCCCTGTCAGCTTGCAGGGTAGAGTGAAGATCTAAACTGCTTCCTCTGCTTCCCAACACACAGTTATAGTATTCGCCTGCTAAAAGATGCTGACTGCATTGTTTTTCAGCTTCTATGGAGTTCAAACGTTGATATAGAGATCCATATGTAATTTAATCCCCTTGGCTGTAGGAAGTTTATTATTAAATTCTAGGATCATGGGAAGGGAAGAAGAGGATTTGGAACTCTAATAGGAAACGATGGTGGAAAATAAGCTTCTTTTATATGAAGTGTGACCAACATTCTACTATTCTTGAGAAAGCATTGTGGGCAACATTATACTACTTAAAATGAGCCAAACATCACCATTTTTGTGGAGATGTTTGCATAATTATTATTTTATTATTATTATTATTTATTTATTTATATAGCACCCTTGGTTCCAGGGCACTTTAAATGTGATACAGATAACAGTAGAAAAGACTAACATGGGGGACCTAAAGGATAACTCAGAGTAACTGCCAACTGACATAGAGGGTTAGAGGGCCCTGACCACAAGGGCTTATGTTCTAGAAGGTGAGGGGAAGGAAACAGTAGGTGAGGGGACAGCAAGTCACCTATAGGCAGGTGGTAAAGTGGGCATTAATGGTGCAGTGGCCACAGGATTACTGAAGGCCATATGCTTACTTGAATAGATGGACCTTCAGGTTGTTTTTGAAGCTCTTGATGTGCTTTGGTAGTGAGTTCCAGTGTGTGGGGGAAGCTCGGGAGAAGTCTGCTGGAATATCTGCAGGAATTTGTAAGGGTTGTTGCATAATTCATGCTGTGTGAGACCATATCAGATCTCTTTTATCACGCATGGTGTGAAACAAAACTTGATCACACTGCTAGATCATCTACATGACACCATTGTAATTGATTTTTATATGACCAAAGACTCACATGTAGGAGAGAAAACTAACATGACGGGAACCCTGTAACAAACTTAAAGAGTACCTGCCTTGAGCTTGATAAATGTTTTTTTTCTCCCAGCTCCCTCCCCATCATGATAAACCACCCCCTGCCTTTAATTGTAATAATTTTTGTTTTCTACCTTGATATTGTTCTGTATCTGATCACCCTTACTGAGCTCCACAGACTGGGAAGGGGTGTTTCCCAGCAGCCATGACCTCTTCTAAAACCCTACAGAACTTCTTCCCTCACTCAGCCCAGAGCAGTTCAGTGTGAGATGGGCTGTGATTGGCTAAGACCGTACACACACCCCACAGCTCTAGGCACTGAACTGTACAGTGTGTCAGCTCTGCGCAGCAACTACCAAAGAGAGCAAAGATATTTAGCACAATATTCAGCACTATGCACTGAAGGCATCATGACTCTACAGTCTAACTCAGCTCAAAGGGAAAGGGAGCTAAAATATTCAGCTTGAGGTTCCACTTGCATTTCCTGACTTGTTCTCTGCCAGGCTGCTGCAGGAGACAAACTGCAAGCAGGACTGCAGGCAGGAGAAGAAGGAGGACCCCTGGTGGCCAAACTTTTATAGGTTAATTAAGCACATAAAGAAAAAAAAGTATATTAGAAAAGTAATTCAAATAGGCTGAACTAGAACATATTAATTTTTATTACTAATGACAGGTAACATTTAAAGACTGGGCTCCTTTTAGGTGCTGTTTGACACTACCACCCAGGAACACAGCTAAAAGCTCAAAGGCCCTGGTGAGAATGTTAAGCTTTAGCCCCCCCCCCCACCACCACCACCACTTGCTTCCATGTCAACTAATTTTTATTGCCCCCACCCTCATCCCTACCCAGAACAGGAGATCCTAAATGCCCCATCCATTTTACATTTCCTTTCATCACATCTTCATATGTTTGTTTACCACCTTTCCATTTAAATGAGGACTATACCGACCAGCAATGAGACCCCTCTCTCCAGGGAACACATCACAGCCCCAATAATGCAGTACACACAGCTTTGCATATCTTTCTTCTGCTCTTGTGTGCGCATTTCCTGCACTTGTGAACTCACAGGATTAAATCTTAATACATTGACAAAGATTTCAATTGTTACCAGAAGTGTTTGCTGTATACAGCCCAATGTGCTGCTTAAAAATCCCTAGGCTCTGGAAATAAACTTTGAAAATTGCTACACTTTGTATTTCACAATGACTCAACAATTCTTCATTTTAACAATATTACCAAGAATCTAATTGCTCTGTAACTAATCAGCATCATATTGAAATGTAATATGGTAAATGATGCAATTACGCAAAAAGCACAGAGCTGCTTGGAACAGTATTTTATATTGTACAAAGAAATTGAATTTATTATAAGTTATGAAAGGTTATAGGGGTGGATAATATAGTATACAGGAATCCTTTATAGTGGTACTCCATAACACTATATTCTCAGTTCCGGAATTGGATACACATGTGCTTTTGTATCCTTCTCCTTCCCCATTCTTTGTACAGTGTCCCAGAACTGGTTTTCTTGTGGCTGGGGAATTCTTCATAAAAAGTTTAAATCTGTGTTTGGGGTCTTGTGACTGAACATACATAACTGTTGTTTTGTATAATACATTGCCATTACAGCATACATGAAGGTATCAAAGAGTGTAGGGGTAAGTATTTACATATTGTTTACAAGTATGAGTGGATTAGAAGTCACATGGTGCTCCTCAGCTTCTATGTAGAAGCTTTTGGAAAAGCTAGGGAGGGGTTGCTCAGTCCAACCTTCTTTCCCCAGAGGGCTGGGCTCAAAAATGTGATAAAATAGTATGGCCCAGTTCAGAGAAGAGTGAACATCTCTCCTAGCACTGTTTGTGCTAAGTAGACCAGTCAACCAGAGTTTAGCTCTAGCTAGAGAAGTGTATACATCTAATATAACTCCTAGGTCTAGTCAGTAAAGTAACCAATTTCAACTGCAGTCTGCTACAAGCAAGAGAACCGACACTGTTTCAGTTGTAAGAGTCATCTAACCTGAGACAAATCTGGGTCGCATGTGCAGTAATCACTGCGCTCTAAGATGTTATGGAGGATTTTCATCAAAAGGTGGTCTCCAGTCAATGCTATGTGGGCATCCTTCTTCAAGTTTTTGTTTCCCGTACTAAGAAGAAAAATGTACTTGCCAGAAATGAAGGACCAGCTGAGTAGGGACCCTTCTGCAAAACATCAATCTATTTTTGGATTTCAAGTCCGAATTAATGCTGTGTGGCTAAACATATCACAAGAAGTTTTATCAATGTACACCCTGTCCATATGGTATCGTGCCGCAAAACCGTGAGTAAAGTTTTCAAGAATCTGCAGAACAGTAAACCAACCTGTGTAAGCCCTCCACAGTAGAGTAGAGTTCAATCTAGTTTGGCTGTGCTTTTATGTGAAACAGCATTAATTCCTGTGTAAATACCTCACTAACAACTTTCAGTCAGTATATCTGATATTAAAGTATTTTTAAAGGGACAGTGAGCAACATTTCACTCATCTACCCAAAAGCTGTAACTTTGCAGCTCTGTTTCAAAGTGACTTTTATGGTTGGACTTTGCGCCGATACTTTAAGTAAAGTTTCACATTGTTAGCAAGTTACGACAGTGTCTGGATTCTTATTTCTGCACTTAACATTATGAATACAATCCTACTGATAAAACATCCAGTTTGCAAGACCACCCTGCCAAGTGACATCATCGCCACTTGCATTCTCGGGACTACTACTCCTAGCTAGCCTGACTACTCCTATTGTTCTCATCGGAAACATTTTTCTAGGCAAGATAATACTTCTAACTCCTTATCATAAACAAAATACCTTTGAAAGTCATCATTCTATTTTAATATGATAGGTCCAAACTTCAGAGCTGCTTATTTTTTACTAAATCTTAATGATTAATAGAGTTAAAAAAAAGTTAAAGAGTAAAATGTTGTCGTCTACAGTCACATCTAGGGTGAGCTAAAAGTGTTCTCCATAGTGTTTTTATATGGAACTCAATCGAGGACTGCCACTGATCTTGAGAACAGGGACAAAACTATCCCCTGAACAAATGGTGCACATCACGCACCTAGGTAGCACTCTATTGATTCACCACTAACAATAATTAAGTTCAGCAATGTTCAACAGCCCTATAAAGAAATAATGGAACACTGGTCACTTAAGTGTGGTGTGCACTATTTTTTCCGGGGACAATCCATCTCCCCTTTTTGGTATCAGTGAAGATCCCAACAGTTGGACCCATACCAATCAGCTTGTTATCCCTATTCTGCAATACTGATGTACTGCAGTGAATTTTCTCAATATTTTCTCATTCTCAATATCTTCTAGGAGTACAAAAATGGAAGCCACAAGGGCCTACAGAAGCCTTCTGGTCATCAATATAATCATTTAGCCAAAAGCCGGAGAAAAACTAGCACCCAGAATTTAATCACAAAGATGTCCATGTATATCGACCATGGCATCTACAGGATAAAACATGATCTGAGATGTTATAGATGCAAGCCAATGCAATTTGTGTAAATAGCAGCTGGTACACACTGTGTGTGAAGCAGTTCAGCTCCTGAGCCCACTCTATTTACCCCGATATGTACACATACTGTATATCAGATATCAGAAAGGGGTTGAAGGATAACTATCTAAAGAGCTTTAAAAAGGTAGTATTTTTTCTTTAAATTTTCTGTTTATTTTTTGCCCAAACATGGTGTATTACTTTTTACGTAGTGCACTTTATTGTAAAAATGAGATGCCATCTTTATTTTGTGGGTCAATATGATTACAACAATACCCAATTTATGAAGGTTTTATATAATTTAACTACTTTAAAAAGGTTTTACTAACTTCCGGATCCGGTGCGGGCGATGAAGGATGTGTGAGGACAGCGTTCCCGCACCTCCGCAATGGCGCTGATGCACGAGGAGACCAGTAGTCAGCTCCTCTTCAGTGTTGAGGAGGCTCCCCCAGACATGTCAAGCAGCCTGCAGCTCAATAAGCATCTGGGCCCCAGCCCACCATCTGTCTCTGGTGAAAAGGAGACGTGCATTCAGCAAAGTGTGCTCGGAACTATACAAGGCAAAAAGACGTTTCCAGCTGCTGGGACCTCCACATCTTACTCTTCCACATCCCAGGCTGAAGCTGCTCTTGAATCATTGCTGATTGAATGGCGCCCTTCTCCTGCAGAACAATTGCCCGGACGACGCTCCCAATCCGCTCCAGGTCTCCAATGGATGTCCGTTCTTCCAGGATGCTTCATGCCAATGATGACAGTCACAGCTTGGCGCTTGCAGAGGATGGCAGAAAACGTTGCAGATCATCCAGATGTCACTCTTCATGCAGTGATCATTCTCCCTCCACAGACTGACTCTGCCTTGAGTTGTACGGTATTTGATCTGTTACTCTTTCTGCTTGCTCCTGGGGTGTAGCCTGCTTGTTTGGCCGGTTTCTGGTACAGACCCTAGGTACTGTGAACTTTAATTATTTTTCTACTCTCCTCCCTGTTGTGCCTTGTATCCTGGAAGCTGCACTTGAGGGACTTGCCCGGTAACATGCTCTGGACTGTCCTGTTGTTGGCCCGAGTTATTTATATTGTATTGCCTATTGAACCTGCAGTTCAATAGGAGGGGGTCCATTGTTCTGGCACCTTGTAAATGCACAAGGCCCCCGACTTCTATTCCAACCAAATTCTCTCTCCAAAAGCTCAATGGCGCTCCTTCTCTTCTGAGCATTGTAGTTCGCCAGTAGAGCACTTGATGTCCACACGTGGTGTATTTCGATACTCGAAATGGGGTTACAAATTTGGGGGGGGGGGGCATTTTCTCCTATTACCCCTTGTAAAAATGTAAAATTTGGGGAAAAACCAGCATTTTATTAAAACATTTTTTTTTCATTTACACATCCGAATTTAACAAAAAGTTGTCAAACACCTGTGGGGTTTTAAGGCTCACTGTACCTCTTGTTACGTTCCTTGAGGGGTGTAGTTTCCAAAATAGTATGCCATGTGTTTTTTCTTTTTGCTGTTCTGGCACCATAGGGGCTTCCTAAATGTGACAAGCCCCCCAAAAACCATTTCAGCAAAATTTGCTTACCAAAAGCCAAATGTGACTCCTTCTCTTCTGAGCATTGTAGTGCACCTGCAGAGCACTTGATGTCCTAACATGGGGTATTCCCATACTCAGAAGAGATGGAGTTACACATTTTTGGGGGGCATTTTCTCCTATTGCTCACTGGACCCCTTGTTATGTTCCCTGAGGGGTGTAGTTTCCAAAATAGTATGCCATGTGTTTTTTTTTTTGTGCTGTTCTGGTACCATAGGGGCTTCCGAAATGTGACATGCACCCCAAAATCAGAAAAACTCAGAAAAACTCACTCTACAAAATCCAATTGTCGCTCCTTCACTTCTGAGCCCTCTGATGCACCCACAGAGCACTTGACATACACATATAAGATGTTTCCTTACTCGAGAGAAATTGGGTTACAAATTTTAGGGCGATTTCTCTCCTTTTACCCCTTGTAAAAATTCAAAAACTGGGTCTACAAGAACATGCGAGTGTAGAAAATCAACATCTGAATCATCTACTGAATGTCACTTTGAATACTTTTAGGGGTGCAATTTTTTTAATTGGGTCATTTATGGGGTATTTCTAATAAGAAGGCCCCTAAAATCCACTTCAAAACTCAGCCGATTTTGAAAAATTTGTGAAAAATTGGAAAATTGCTGCTGAACTTTGAAGCCCTCTGATATCTTCCAAAAGTTAAAACATGTCAACTTTATGATGCAATCATAAAGGAGACATATTGTTTATGTGAATCAATACATAATTTATTGGGATATTCATTTTCCTTATAAGCAGAGAGTTTCAAAGTTAGAAAAATGGAAAAATTTCAAATTTTTCATCAAATTTTAAAATTTTTCACCAAGAAATGATGCAAGTATCGCCGAAATTTTACCATTCAATCAGAATGAAAAGTGAAAGCATCTACGAGTTATTAATGCTTAAAGTGACATTGGCCAGATGTGCAAAAAATGGCAGGCTCCTTAACCCCTTAAGGACCCAGGGTTTTTCTGTTTTTGCATTTTCATTTTTTCCTCCTTAAAAAAATCATAACTCTTTCAATTTTACACCTAAAAATCCATATGATGGCTTATTTTTTGTGCCACCAATTCTACTTTGTAATGACATCTGTCATTTTACCCAAAAATGTACGGCAAAAGGGAAAAAAAATCATTATGAGACAAAAGAGAAAAAAATAACGCGATTTTGTCATTTTGGGGGCTCCCGTTTCTACACAGTACATTTTTCGGTAAACATGTCACCTTCTCTTTATACTGTAGGTCCATACAATTAAAATGATACTCTATTTATGTAGGTTTGATTTTGTCGTACTTCTGGAAAAAATCATAACTACATGCAGAAAAATTTATACGTTTAAAATTGTCATATTCTGACCCCTATAACTTTTTTATTTTTCCGTGTATGGGGCGGTATGAGAGCTCAATTTTTGCATCATGATCTGAAGTTTTTTGTGGTATAATTTTTGCATTGACCGTGCGGTTTAATTAACAATATATTTTTATAATTCGGACATTTCCGCACGCGACGATACCACATATGTTTATTTTTATTTACACAGTTTTTTTTTTTTATTGGGAAAAGGGGGTGATTCAAACTTTTATTAGGGAAGGTGTTAAATGATCTTTATTAACTTTTTTTTTCACTTTTTTTTTTGCAGTGTTATAGCTCCCATAGGGGGCTACAACACTGCACACACTGATCTTTTACATTGTTCAATGGTTTCTCATAGGAAAGCATTGATCAATGAATCTGCTGCTTGAATGCTCATGCCTGGATCTCAGGCACTGAGCAGTCATTCGGCGATTGGACAGCATGGAGGAAGGTAGGGACCCTCCGGCTGTCCTGTAAGCTGTTCGAGATGCCGCGATTTCATTGCGGCAATCCCGAACAGCTTCCTGAGCTAACCGGCATTAGTTTACTTTCAACTTTGAATGCCACGTCTAAAGGGTTAATAGCGCACGGCACCGCGATTAGCCACGGGTCCCGGCCGATGTTAGTGGCCAAGCCCGACCCGCTATAACACGGGGCCACAACCGTGGCCCCGTGTTATAGAATGGGAGCGGACTCATGACGTACCGGTACATCATGGGTCCTTAAGGGGTTATCCAGGAAAAAACTTTTTTTTATATTTCAACTGGCTCCGGAAAGTTAAACAGATTTGTAAATTACTTCTATTAAAAAATCTTAACCCTTTCAGTACTTATGAGCTGCTGAAGTTGAGTTGTTCTTTTTCTGTCTAAGTGCTCTCTGATGACACATGTCTCGGGAACTGTCCAGCAAACCTCTTCTTCTCTGTGCAGTTCCCGAGACAAGCAGAGATGTCAGCAGAGAGCACTGTTGCCAGACAGAAAAGAACAACTCAACTTCAGCAGCTGATAATTATTGGAAGGATTAAGATTTTTTAATAGAAGTAATTTACAAATCTGTTTAACTTTCTGGAGCCAGTTGCTATATAAAAAAAAGTTTTTTCCTGGAATACCCCTTTAAGGTGAAAATGGGCTGGGTCCTTAAGGGGTTAAACCTTTAGGATATGTTCACACTCATTTTGTCCCTCATTTTGGTCCTTATCTATTATTTAGTCAGTATTTTTACAAAAACCAGAAGTGGAACTGACACAGAGAAAAACCATAATAGATTGAAAGAGTTGCATCTTTTTCTGAGTTTTAGACGCACTCCTGTTTTGACTAAATATACTGACCCAAATGAGGTTCGAAAAACTTAGTGGGAAGATAGCCTAAGGCTAGGATCACACTACGGAATTTCCGCCTGCAATTCCAATTTGAAATTGCAGGGAGAAATTTGGCTTACTAAAATGTAGAGTATAGTGAATGGGTTTCCATTCACAAATTCACTCTTCAGAATTTGTGACTGGAAAATCCGCTTAAAATTTCTGCCTGAAAAATGGCATTACTCATTCTTCAGGTGGAAATTCTCACAGAACACATTGCAGTCTATTGAAAGCTGCAGTGTCCATGTGGTCCTAGCGCTGACTGATTCAGTCGGCGCTTTCCGCACTCAGAATCCCCGGGTGGAAATTTTCTGTGAACCTAGCCTTAGGTCTATTCACATGGCAGAATTTCCTCCTCAAATGAAAGCCCTATGGGAGTCCACACTCCCATTCACACTGCTGCTGAATTTCCGCTTGGATTCCGCACCAATTCAGCACAAAATCCACACAAGCGGAAATGGAATTGTGGGGGATAAGCGGAAATTCTGCCGTGTGAATAGAGCCTTAGACTGTTAGTGCATGCAGTCACCAGTTATCAGCAGGCAAGCAGTGTCCAGCCAGGTGTTTCACCTGCAGAGGTCCATGTAGGGGAGATGTAGCTTTACATGGTGGCCTCCCAAAGAATACCATTAATGTAATACAAGGAGGGGCCATCTCCTCCAGAGCAAAACCCTATTTGTTATTTATACCTTGCTCTGGCTGATTAAGAAGAGTCCTTTGTTGAAGAACACGATCACCATATGAAGCCCATATTGGCTAATAGGACATATGGAAAAAGGTTGTTTTAGTAAAGCAATGGGACATATTAAAAAGAGTTATCTTAGTAAGACAACACTTTTAAATATCAGGTTAAATATATATTTTGCAAATGTGTATCGATTTGGCATGTAAATACAGCCTGTGAATCTGTCCCTTTCATTATAATTTGGACCCATCTGTTCCAGAGTAGCAGTGCTTAGAAAAGTATGTTTTACAGAATAAGCGGCACTGATGGACGCATTAAACAGTTCTAACATTGATACAATGACTTATGTTCACAGCCAATTAGACATACGCTCTGCATTTCCTGCTACTAAAGAGTTGTTAGAGACGTGGGGAACACGATCTGTCCATGCGATGACACCTGCTATCCTCCCATTTCATTATCTCTCATTGTTCCCTGCTGCACTGTCTCACGCCAACCAAGGATGCCCGTCCAGTATTAATTATCCTGCATGCCACCACATGGCCTCCGTCCATTTTTTTCAAGCCATAAATAATTAAAAGTCAATACGAAGAGGAGCAAGTGGACAAATCTTTGCATCCAAATCTGCTTTATCATCATAGTAACCGAGGCGAAAGTCATCTGAAAGGAATGTGTAATTTACACGAAGCCCAGTAATGGAATATTTGCTTTTAACTTTATCTGCTAAATGTCCTTTATATTGCCAAAATAAATCTGAATTAGGACTGTAGATAAACACCCATAGGCAAAGTTCACTGGGAGGTTATCTGGCTCCATTTATGTGGGGGGGGGGGGCTTGTGCATGCAATTTGGGGCAGGTGGGGGGATAAATTGTTGTCTTCTCCTGCCGCTCTCACTACATGTTGAGAAACGAGTTTAGGTCTTTTGGGAATAGCTGTCATTTTCAAACAAGCAAGAAAGCCTAAATAGTCTGGAGCCATTATAATGAGAATTCAGGCAGCATAGAAACATTGGCACAGAGACTCAGCTGTGGGGCCCGAATCACACTGATGGCAGTAAGAGGGGATTATATGCAAGACAAAGGCATGATGGGGAAAAATAAGCAATATAGTATAGGAAAAATTTCCAGATTAGAATATTGTTCAGAATTAGGGAAAAAGAGTATCTTTAAAAAAAAAATAAAAAAAAACAGTGGTTCTTGTGTACATGGGCTGTACCTGGTATTGCAGCTTTTCGTCTTTTTCGCACGAATACGATTGCAGCATACCTAGATCATTGTGCATTATGTTTAAAAAAAAAAAAAAGTGGATCAAAAGTAAAGATGAACTGCACAAATAGAAGAGCACTGTTTGGCTGGGATTTGAGTTTAGCAAACTTTTGAAAAGTTCAGTTTAGCAGGCCCGACAAACAGCTAAAAAAAAGTTTTGTTTACAGTGAAAAGGTTCTCCGCGAACTTGCAATAAAATAAGCCTCAAAACACATGTAGAACACTGACACAGAGCTCTAATGTTCTGTAAAACACTGCTAGAGTTACCTAGCAATGTATTAAAGTTGTACTAGGATGTTTCCACTTTTTTCTAGCAGTTTTTGGAAAACTGCCACTGCAGTTTTTGAGCCAAAGCCAGAAGTGTATTCAAAAGGAATAGGGCATATAAAGGAAATACTTACACTTCTCCTCCCTTATGGATCCACTTCTGACTTTGGCTCAAAAACTGTAATGGCAGATATCCAAAAACTGCCAGAAAAAAAAAACAAGTGGAAACGTAGCCTTGTAGTGGTTTTAAGGCTACATTAATATCAAAGTTACAGCAATATGTGGTAACCTATGGTAACTAACAGCTTGTTTTAAAAAAAACACACTGCGCTAGAGGATTTTACATGCTTTTTAACATGTGTTATATGCTTTTTTATGTGATATAAATATACTGTAAAAACAGGCAACATACAGGGTAGTGTATACACCTTATTAAAACTACAATAGCCCCTGATATAATATATTAGTGCTGTTATGGTGAACACCAAGATATACAAAACTACAAAGAAAAAAGAAGAGTCACTTCTCAAAGTTAATCCATATAGAATGGAAAAGCTATATTGACATAGAAATTTCATAAAATAACACAAACTGATAACAAGGAGGAAACAAACATCAATTAATAAGGCAACATCACCGGACACTGCACCAGGATAAAACATATATGATTTATTGGAATAGGTTATAGGCAAGCAGATCAACAAAATATAGTAATAAATAATATTGCACTAATAATAGCTTGGGCAATCAAAAAGATATGCCCATAGCTATATTTAACAAACAGATGCCTTAAAGGGGTACTCCACTGTCCCAGTGTTCGCTGGGTGTGGGCTGCGGGGATCACACCGTCACTGCCACACCTCTTGTGACATCACACCACGCCCCCTCAATGCAAGTCTATGGGAGGGGGCGTGGAAGACGCCACGCCCCCTCCCGTAGACTTACATTGAGGGGGCATGGCGTCACGTCACGAGGGGCGTGGCCGTGATGTCACAACCCCAAAATGTTCTGAACGCTGGGGCAGTGGAGTACCCATTTAAGAATAGAAGTATATAGAACTAAAGTGTCACATGCCTTGTGCCACAAAATGCAAGCACATTGTCATACTTATTGTAGGCCCCCAAAATGAATCACTTTGTTTAATAGAATAATAGCATGTGTCTGCCATGTTGTATGTTCTAAATAGACCACAGTGAACTCTAAAGTTCTTCTATTCAAGGGCCAGTCTGGGAGTAGAATACTTGTTGTCTCTTTAGATATTTATGGCTGTTTAGATAAGACAGATAGACATTCACACATCTGTGTTAGAGAATCATCCATTGTATTATTATCTTTTCCATAAATTTGATAGTGTTGGAAATGTCTAGTTGGTGACTCTATGTCTGAAGAAACCAGAAAAGTTTTGATAATTTATATGTGTCACACCTATTAATTTAGTGCTCCATACTTGAAGTGTGGAATGTGGGTTTAAGACCAGTTATTGACAGTTAACCCTTAATGGTAATGATACTAATTGCCTATACAATAGCACCCCCTAGCGTATGGGTAGTTGACATTACACCGACAGGAAAGGCATTATGGGTGATATGCATTCTGGGTATTATAGTGATGTCATGGTCATTACCACTTGTACACGCCCAACCTACAATCATTGGGGAATTCCAATTTAGAAAGGTGTGTCTAACTAATTAAAAAGTCTGATAAACCAGATTTTAGGGACTGTAGGCTGTAAAGAACACACAAAGACACAGGAAAGAGGTCCAACCAGGTGGAAAAGCCATGTGAGATCCCCGCAAGCCGGACTGATCACACGGTATCAGACCAATAGCTATCCATGACGATGAGATGGGTCATTCAGTGTTCTTAAGAGCCAAAGCGAGGTTCTTACATAGACTTGGTAAGAGACACAAAAATGGTATTCCATTTAATTAAGACCAATTTGGATAATGTGGATGGAATTATACCATTTAGATTGGCGAATAAATTAATTAAATAAAATAAATAATTATCTCCATATTGAGATTATAGTTTTAGGATATTGCGAGACTTCATTCTACCTGCAGAATAATCATAATCTATCAAAGATTCATAATCTATCAAAGCATTTAATGATTGCTTAGATATATTGATATAACACTATAGTAAGAATTCTAAGTACATTTCCCACACAGGAAATTTGCTTCAAGTTCTTCCTTCTAAAATATAGTCTAGCGAGATCATAAAGCTCAGCTCTGCTATTTGTCTTAATAGTTTTACCAAAGTCATGAATAGAAAAATAGTCCAGAATGGGGCGAAAGTATTCTTCCATGTTTATATCTTTAGATGGATTTGCCCATTCTTGGACTCATGTGATTTGTACTTGGTTAGAAGCGGGGGATGGGGGGGGGGGGGGGTGAGAGAGAGAGTGTATTTAGCATTCCTTATTGAGATGTCTATTATTATCTGGATAGAGGGATGCAACCTTTTCTTATATGATATTCCTAACTTTTGTTTCATTGTAACAAGTTACTTACTAATCACATGTATTGTTCTACTATATGTAGTCAATTAACAAGCTTGTAATGTTTACTATTATATCTAATTGATATTCATTTGCATGTATCATTGTGTTTGTTACTCATTTATGTTTATAATCTTATAACCAATAAATATGCATGCTTTAATGATACCTGTGTATTATTGTATATTGCAAAACTATATCCTTAAGCGTTAATGTCATCCCGTCATAAAAAGAACTTGTTGATATCTAAGGAAATAGTCAGACTCAGATGTGAATTGTATTGATTGCCTTCGGCTACAATTCACCAGGTCATAATTTTGATATTTTTTATAATTTTCAAAAATTAAAAATGTTCATAATTAATATTTTTAGGACCATAAATCATAATTGAGTTATTACCACATGATAACATACAACATGCAGATTATATATATGTGCAAAAAGACAAATGAGCAGCTTTACCAAACAAGTAGAGAAGTAACAAAGTATGGGTAGCCGGGAAAGCCCCACTCCAACGCACATTACTGCACGTCACCTTCGTTCGGGCATGCCAGGAGTTGTAGTTTTGCAACAGCTGGAGACACAGGAATTACCAACTGATTTTAAAATGAAGGCAGTGTATAGTTTGCAATACTTCATTAAGGCTTGTAGCATGTTCCCCTGCACATTGTACAGGATGATAACAAGGAATTTCATTTCAGTAGCATTAGCGCATTAGTCATAAGAAAGCTGATAACTGCAAAAGACATTGCATATGCAGCAAGTATGGCTATCTGCAGAAAAACTATGACGGTAGAAGATGACTGGAAGCAAGGATAAGAAAAATGAACAGATGGAATGCCTGGAAATGGCACAGTCTGCCAGGTTACCAAACTATAAGAATAATTAGCAGACAAGCCGTAAGATCTAGTACTTTAGATAGTCGAGCATGGAAATTTGTCACCCATAGGAATGTGGTGAGCGTGTGATGGAGGGCAGATGTTATTACCCTAGGGCAGATGGCATTAACCCCTTGTGTTCGTGACACCAGGGTGTGGTTTTACCTCTACTACACCACCACCAAGGTATGGCCGCTGGATCCGGGGCTAGGCACGGGGCAAATAATGACTCCGACACCAAGTTACGGAACAATGGCAGCTTTACTGAGGCAGACAGATAAAATAGTCTTTACAGCTCATTTAGGCCCAAGGAGGTGACCAGTGGCTTTAGAGACTTAAGGGCTCGCTGGGACTTGTAGTGGATTTTGGACAATTTGCTGCAGGCCCACGCTGACTTAATACAGACTGATCTTGATTGACTTGACTAAGACTGACTAGACAGACTTCACCCCATATGTAGCTTACCAGGTTTTGACTTTCACCTGTGGGGCACTTGGTTGGTAGAAGCGTGGCTGCGTGGTAGGCCTTGGGTATTCTCAGGACACCAGACACTCTCTCCAGGTCTTGACTGTTCTGCTCCTCAGCTAAGACTTCATTCTAGACTGACTAGCTATCTCCTCCCAGGGTTTATATGGGGAAGACTCTGGAGGGGTCCTATAGGTCACCCTATAAGTCACCTGAACACTGGTATCTTCCTTGGTTACAACACTTAGTAACAACATTTAAAGGTACATAACATCATATATACATTAGATAATACAAGGCACTTATCAACCTTTTATAACACACAGCTTAAAGGGGTACTCCGGTGGAAAACTTTTTTTTTTTTTATCAACTGGAGCCAGAAATTTAAACAGATTTGTAAATTACTTCTATTAAAAAATCTTAATCCTTCCAGTACTTATTAGCTGCTGAATACTACAGAGGAAATTATTTTCTTTTTGGAACACATTGCTCTCTGCTGACATCACAAGCACAGTGCTCTCTGCTGACATCTTTGTCCATTTTAGGAACTGTCCAGAGCAGCATATGTTTGCTATTGAGATTTTCTCCTACTCTGGACAGTTCTTAAAAGGGGCAGAGATGTCAGCAGAGAGCACTGTGTTCATGATGTCAGCAGAGAGCTTTCTGTTCCAAAAAGAAAATAATTTCTTCTGTAGTATCCAGCAGCTAATAAATACTGGAAGGATGAATATTTTTTAATAGAAGTAATTTACAAATCTGTTTAACTTTCTTGCACCTGTTAATTGAAAAAATAAAAAATTTCCACCCGAGTACACCTTTAACCCCTTAAGGACTCAGGGTTTTTCCGTTTTTGCACTTTCGTTTTTTCCTCCTTACCTTTAAAAAATCATAACCCTTTCAATTTTCCACCTAAAAATCCATATTATGGCTTATTTTTTGCGTCGCCAATTCTACTTTGCAGTGACATTAGTCATTTTACCCAAAAATGCACGGCGAAACGGAAAAAAAAATCATTGTGCGACAAAATCGAAAAAAAAACGCCATTTTGTAACTTTTGGGGGCTTCCGTTTCTACGCAGTGCATATTTCGGTAAAAATTACACCTTATCATTATTCTGTAGGTCCATACGATTAAAATGATACCCTACTTATATAGGTTTGATTTTGTCGCACTTCTGGAAAAAATCATAACTACATGCAGGAAAATTTATACGTTTAAAAATGTCATCTTCTGACCCCTATAACTTTTTTATTTTTCCACGTACGGGGCGGTATGAGGGCTCATTTTTTGCGCCGTGATCTGAAGTTTTTATTGGCATGATTTTTGTTTTGATCTGACTTTTTGATCACTTTTTATTCATTTTTTAATGTTATAAAAAGTTACCAAAATACGCTTTTTTGGACTTTGGAATTTTTTTGCGCGTACGCCATTGACCGTACGGCTTAATTAATGATATATTTTTATAGTTCGGACATTTCCGCACGCGGCGATACCACATATGTTTATTTTTATTTTTTTTTACACTGTTTTATTTTTCTTATGGGAAAAGGGGGGTGATTCAAACTTTTATTAGGGAAGGGGTTAAATGACCTTTATTAACACTTTTTTTTTACTTTTTTTTTGCAGTGTTATAGGTCCCATAGGGACCTATAACACTGCACACACTGATCTTTCATCCTGATCACAGGCGTGCATTAACACGCCTGTGATCAGCATTATCGACGCTTGACTGCTCCTGCCTGGATCTCAGGCACGGAGCAGTCATTCGTCGATCGGACACCAGGGAGGCAGGTAAGAGCCCTCCCGGTGTCCGATCAGCTGTTCGGGACGCCGCGATTTCACCGCGGCGGTCCCGAACAGCCCGACTGAGCAGCCGGGATACTTTCAGTTTCACTTTAGAAGCGGCGGTCAGCTTTGACCGCCGCTTCTAAAGGGTTAATACCGCACATCGCCGCGATCGGCGATGTGTGGTATTAGCCGCGGGTCCCGGCCGTTGATTAGCGCCGGGACCCACGCGATATGATGCGGGATCGCGGCGCGATCCCGCTTCATATCGCGGGAGCCGGCGCAGGACGTAAATATACGTCCTGCGTCGTTAAGGGGTTAAGGGAGGTCTCAGGGGACACTGCAATAGAGTCTGCCAGACAGGACAGCAAGGGTACAGGTGTGCAACTTCTGTACTGGGCCGCCAAAGGAAGTATAAAAAACAGAGAAAAGAAGTCAAATGGGCCTGACTTTTCATTAAGTCCTGGGCAACACTAAATTAGGCTACTTGGGGCATCCCAGCTCCTGTATCCCAACGAATGTAATCATTTTAAAAAGATTTGTCTGGGTTTCAGGACATTGTCTGGGCTTTAGGACATTGAGAACTAATAGGCTATGTTCATAAAAAATTCCAGCGGGAGATTCCGAGTGAATCTGTGGGCACTAGGACTGAACAGACATTGCTGTCCCAATAGAAGGCAATGTATTCTGCACGCATTTTACCAAGATAATTCTTTTGGTGGCAGAATTTCAGTGCTGCTGAAATTCCATAGTGGGGAATGTCCAGTGGAATCCTTTTGACTGCAGTGGGATTATGCTGCACTGGAATTTCCAAATGTAATTTCTAAGAATTCTTCCGAACAGAAATTCCACTGTGTGTACCTAGCCATATAGTGCAGACTTTCATTAAAGCGGTTGTCCAGGATTAGAAAAATGTTGTTTCATTCTTGCATAACCAGCACCACTGCTGTCCACAGCTTGTGTCTGGTATTGCAGCTTGTCACCATTGAAGGGGAGGGGATTGAGCTGCAGTACTACATACAGCCTGTGGGCAGGAAAGGTGCTGTTTTTGCAAAAAAAAAAAAAGTAACAGCATTTCTTTAATCCTGGTAAACCCCCTTAAAGTGTTCTTGTCACAGGGACATGTCAAAATTTTTGATTGAGGTCTGAGCATTGGCACGCCCTGTCGATCTCTAGATAAAGCAGGGTAAAGGGCATGGTAACGTGCTTCACTCCTGGGCTCCCTGCAATCTCTGTCCAGTTGAGGAGATGATATCATAGACTTATAATGGAGCAGTCTCCTGAAACTGAACGGAGATTGCTCACTACCACGAGCTTCACCCGGCTACATCTAGAGATTGCTGAGATCATGGAGATGTGAAAACAGATTAAAATAAACATGTCCTTAGGGCATATGAAAAGTTTTCTATGATTCCAGGGACACTAAATAGCTGGAGCAAAAAACATTTCTCTTTGTCTTAAAGGGGTACTCCTGACATCTTATCCCGTATCAAAAGGATAGGGAATAAGATGTCTGATTGTGGCGGTCCCACCACTTTGGACCCCTGTAATCTTTCCTGCAACACCCACTTGTCATCAGCTGCACGGAGCAAAGATCGCTCCATGCCTGATGCCTCACGATACAGGGGCCGGAGTATTGTGATTTCACGGCTCTGCTCGCTCGTGACTTCACGCCCTGCCCCCTCAATGCAAGTCTATGAGAGGGGACCATGCTCCCTGCAGCTGATGACAAGTGGGTGCTGCTAGAGAGATTGTGGGGGTCCCCAGCGGCAGGACCCCTGCAATCAGACATCTTATGCCCTATCATTTGGATGGGGATAAGATGTCTAGGGTCAGAGTACCCCTTTAAGGTCCAAGCACATATATTTGCTATACAGACAATGAATGGATTTCATTGGGTTGCATGCAATACTCTCTTGCAGCAGTGGAATTTTATGGGTTAACTTGCAGATTACAGCTGATCTTGTGGAGTCCAAACAGCGGCACACCTTATGGTCATCTTATTTTCTGGAGACCCATCCAGCGAAAAAGGGACTGTACAAGGCAGGCAACTCCAATTACATTTCTTCTAGTAAACACAGCAAATAGCTATGATACAGACACATGAAATATATATTTGTTTTCTGCTGGAAGAGGCCAAAAGAAAATGTGTAGTCATACTAGGGTGCACAACAATAAACCAGGCTGACCGAGTGTACAGTATCTATGGCAATACTAAATTGTTGATCATTCATGTACAACTAAGAGATTTTCCGATCAGAACTAGAGATTTCTGGAAAATGTCATATAGTAGACAGTTCAGTCAATAACTTATCTAGTGATTTTACGCAGCATGAGATAGTCTTATGTTGATACACTATTAACACAAGCCCAGGTCATGCCTTACAATCCCCGAGGATAAAACACAGACTCACAGGCCTGCCATGTAAGAGGCACTTACCTGCATTTAGGCCTTCAGAATATTATTTCTACAGCAGATCCAGCAACAAACAAGTTGATATCCTTATGTCCCTGATATTGAAGGCCAAGTATGCAGAGCTTTATGGAGCTTTCAGCACTGTTTTTAGATAGTTCACCACTCCAGCACTTAAGTGGAAAATCTTTTTTGCAAATTGTTTTCAAATAAATTCATGTTATGACAAAGATCGATAGCAGGACTATTGAAGGGAACACCAAGAGAGCTTCATAGTGGGTGTGGTTGTGTCTATAAGGGTATACTCACACCTCGTAATTCCCGCGGACGGAAATACGTGCTGTGAACATAAACCTCAGTGTGAATGGGTTTCCGCGAGATCCGTTCACACTGCTGAATTTTAGCGGTGGACAATTCCACCGCTGAAATTGTTCAGCGCAAAGAAAGAACTTGTTCATTCTTTACGCGGAAGTCCGCGAACACTGCATAGCCGTCAATGGTGACAGCACAGTGTCGCACGGTCCTACCGCCGAAGTATTGCAGCGGCCGCCAGAATGGAATCTCTGCTCGCGGAATTCTGCGAGCGGGGATTCAGTTCATAATCCGTAGTGTGAACATACCTGTTACGCCGAGCGCTCCGGGTCCCCGCTCCTCCCCGGAGCGCTCGCTTCACTCCCTCCGCTGCAGCGCTCCGGTCACGTCCTCTGACCCGGGGCGCTGCGATCCTGCTGCCAGCCGGGATGCGATTCGCGATGCGGGTAGCGCCCGCTCGCGATGCGCACCCCGGCTCCCCTACCTGACTCGCTCCCCGTCTGTTCTGTCCCGGCGCGCGCGGCCCCGCTCCCTAGGGCGCGCGCGCGCCGGGTCTCTGCGATTTAAAGGGCCACTGCGCCGCTGATTGGCGCAGTGGTTCCAATTAGGGTTTTCACCTGTGCACTTCCCTATATTACCTCACTTCCCTTGCACTCCCTTGCCGGATCTTGTTGCCTTAGTGCCAGTGAAAGCGTTCCTTGTGTGTTCCTTGCCTGTGTTTCCAGACCTTCTGCCGTTGCCCCTGACTACGATCCTTGCTGCCTGCCCCGACCTTCTGCTACGTCCGACCTTGCTTCTGCCTACTCCCTTGTACCGCACCTATCTTCAGCAGCCAGAGAGGTGAGCCGTTGCTAGTGGATACGACCTGGTCACTACCGCCGCAGCAAGACCATCCCGCTTTGCGGCGGGCTCTGGTGAAAACCAGTAGTGGCTTAGAACCGGTCCACTAGCACGGTCCACGCCAATCCCTCTCTGGCACAGAGGGTCCACTACCTGCCAGCCGGCATCGTGACAGTAGATCCGGCCATGGATCCCGCTGAAGTTCCTCTGCCAGTTGTCGCTGACCTCACCACGGTGGTCGCCCAGCAGTCACAACAGATAGCGCAACAAGGCCAACAGCTGTCTCAACTGACCGTTATGCTACAACAGTTGCTACCACAGCTTCAGCAGTCATCTCCTCCGCCAGCTCCTGCACCTCCTCCGCAGCGAGTGGCCGCTCCTGGGATACGCTTATCCTTGCCGGATAAATTTGATGGGGACTCTAAGTTTTGCCGTGGCTTTCTTTCCCAATGTTCCCTGCATCTGGAGATGATGTCGGACCTGTTTCCCACTGAAAGGTCTAAGGTGGCTTTCGTAGTCAGTCTTCTGTCCGGAAAAGCCCTGTCATGGGCCACACCGCTCTGGGACCGCAATGACCCCGTCACTGCCTCTGTACACTCCTTCTTCTCGGAAATCCGAAGTGTCTTTGAGGAACCTGCCCGAGCCTCTTCTGCTGAGACTGCCCTGTTGAACCTGGTCCAGGGTAATTCTTCCGTTGGCGAGTATGCCGTACAATTCCGTACACTTGCTTCAGAATTGTCCTGGAATAATGAGGCCCTCTGCGCGACCTTCAAAAAAGGCCTATCCAGCAACATTAAAGATGTTCTGGCCGCACGAGAAATTCCTGCTAATCTACATGAACTTATTCACCTAGCCACTCGCATTGACATGCGTTTTTCTGAAAGGCGTCAGGAACTCCGCCAAGATATGGACTCTGTTCGCACGAGGCGTTTCGTCTCCTCGGCTCCTCTCTCCTCTGGTCCCCTGCAATCTGTTCCTGTGCCTCCCGCCGTGGAGGCTATGCAGGTCGACCGGTCTCGCCTGACACCTCAAGAGAGGACACGACGCCGTATGGAGAACCTCTGCCTGTACTGTGCTAGTACCGAACACTTCCTGAGGGATTGTCCTATCCGTCCTCCCCGCCTGGAAAGACGTACGCTGACTCCGCACAAAGGTGAGACAGTCCTTGATGTCTACTCTGCTTCTCCACGTCTTACTGTGCCTGTGCGGATGTCTGCCTCTGCCTTCTCCTTCTCTACAGTGGCCTTCTTGGACTCTGGATCTGCAGGAAATTTTATTTTGGCCTCTCTCGTCAACAGGTTCAACATCCCAGTGACCAGTCTCGCCAGACCCCTCTACATCAATTGTGTAAATAATGAAAGACTGGACTGTACCATACGTTTCCGCACGGAGCCCCTTCTTATGAGCATCGGATCTCATCATGAGAGGATTGAACTTTTGGTCCTCCCCAATTGCACCTCGGAGATTCTTCTTGGACTTCCCTGGCTTCAACTTCATTCCCCAACCCTGGATTGGTCCACTGGGGAGATCAAGAGTTGGGGGTCCTCTTGTTCCAAGAACTGTCTAAAACCGGTTCCCAGTAACCCTTGCCGTAACTCTGTGGTTCCTCCAGTAACCGGTCTCCCTAAGGCCTATATGGACTTCGCGGATGTTTTCTGCAAAAAACAAGCTGAGACTCTACCTCCTCACAGGCCTTATGATTGCCCTATCGACCTCCTCCCGGGTACTACTCCACCCCGGGGCAGAATTTATCCTCTCTCTGCCCCAGAGACTCTTGCCATGTCCGAATACGTCCAGGAGAATCTAAAAAAGGGCTTTATCCGTAAATCCTCCTCTCCTGCCGGAGCCGGATTTTTCTTTGTGTCCAAAAAAGATGGCTCCCTACGTCCTTGCATTGACTACCGCGGTCTTAATAAAATCACGGTTAAGAACCGCTACCCCTTACCCCTCATCTCTGAACTCTTTGATCGCCTCCAAGGTGCCCACATCTTCACTAAATTGGACTTAAGAGGCGCCTATAACCTCATCCGCATCAGAGAGGGGGACGAGTGGAAAACGGCATTTAACACCAGAGATGGACACTTTGAGTATCTGGTCATGCCCTTTGGACTGTGCAATGCCCCTGCCGTCTTCCAAGACTTTGTCAATGAAATTTTTCGTGATCTGTTATACTCCTGTGTTGTGGTATATCTGGACGATATCCTAATTTTTTCTGCCAATCTAGAAGAACACCGCCAGCATGTCCGTATGGTTCTTCAGAGACTTCGTGACAACCAACTCTATGCCAAAATTGAGAAATGTCTGTTTGAATGCCAATCTCTTCCTTTTCTAGGATATTTGGTCTCTGGCCAGGGACTACAGATGGATCCAGACAAACTCTCTGCCGTCTTAAATTGGCCACGCCCCTCCGGACTCCGTGCTATCCAACGCTTTTTGGGGTTCGCCAATTATTACAGGCAATTTATTCCACATTTTTCTACCATTGTGGCTCCTATCGTGGCTTTAACCAAGAAAAATGCTGATCCCAAGTCCTGGCCTCCTCAAGCAGAAGACTCCTTTAAACGACTCAAGTCTGCCTTTTCTTCGGCTCCCGTGCTCTCCAGACCTGACCCTTCCAAACCCTTCCTATTGGAGGTTGATGCCTCCTCAGTAGGAGCTGGAGCTGTTCTTCTACAAAAAAATCCTTCCGGGCATGCTGTCACTTGTGGTTTTTTCTCTAGGACCTTCTCTCCAGCGGAGAGGAACTACTCCATCGGGGATCGAGAGCTTCTAGCCATTAAATTAGCACTTGAGGAATGGAGGCATCTGCTGGAGGGATCAAGATTTCCTGTTATTATCTACACCGACCACAAGAACCTCTCCTACCTCCAGTCGGCCCAACGGCTGAATCCTCGCCAGGCCCGGTGGTCTCTGTTCTTTGCCCGATTTAATTTTGAGATTCACTTTCGTCCTGCCGATAAGAACATTAGGGCCGATGCTCTCTCTCGTTCCTCGGATGCCTCAGAAGTTGATCTCCCTCCGCAACACATCATTCCACCTGACTGCCTGATCTCCACTTCTCCTGCCTCCATCAGGCAGACTCCTCCAGGAAAGACCTTTGTTTCTCCACGCCAACGCCTCGGAATCCTCAAATGGGGTCACTCCTCCCATCTCGCAGGTCATGCGGGCATCAAGAAATCTGTGCAACTCATCTCCCGCTTCTATTGGTGGCCGACTCTGGAGACGGATGTTGGGGACTTTGTGCGAGCCTGCACTATCTGTGCCCGGGATAAGACTCCTCGCCAGAAGCCCGCTGGTTTTCTTCATCCTCTGCCTGTCCCTGAACAGCCTTGGTCTCTGATTGGTATGGATTTTATTACTGATTTACCCCCTTCTTGTGGCAACACCGTTATTTGGGTGGTCGTTGATCGATTCTCCAAAATGGCACATTTCATCCCTCTTCCTGGTCTTCCTTCTGCGCCTCAGTTGGCTAAACAATTTTTTGTACACATTTTTCGTCTTCACGGGTTGCCTACGCAGATTGTCTCGGATAGAGGTGTCCAATTCGTGTCTAAATTCTGGAGGGCTCTCTGTAAACAACTCAAGATTAAATTAAATTTTTCCTCTGCATATCATCCCCAGTCCAATGGACAAGTAGAAAGAATTAACCAGATCCTGGGTGATTATTTGCGACATTTTGTTTCCTCCCGCCAGGATGACTGGGCAGATCTCCTTCCATGGGCCGAATTTTCGTATAACTTCAGGGTCTCTGAATCTTCCTCCAAATCCCCATTTTTCGTGGTGTACGGCCGTCACCCTCTTCCCCCCCTCCCTACCCCCTTGCCCTCTGGTCTGCCCGCTGTGGATGAAATTTCTCGTGACCTTTCCATTATATGGAGAGAGACCCAAAATTCTCTCTTACAGGCTTCTTCACGCATGAAGAGGTTCGCGGATAAGAAAAGAAGAGCTCCCCCCGTTTTTTCCCCTGGAGACAAGGTATGGCTCTCCGCTAAATATGTCCGCTTCCGTGTCCCTAGCTACAAGTTGGGACCACGCTATCTTGGTCCTTTCAAAATTTTGTGTCAAATTAATCCTGTCTCTTATAAACTTCTTCTTCCTCCTTCTCTTCGTATCCCTAATGCCTTTCACGTCTCTCTTCTCAAACCACTCATCCTCAACCGTTTTTCTCCCAAATCTGTTCCTCCCACTCCTGTTTCCGGCTCCTCGGACGTCTTCTCGGTCAAGGAAATTTTGGCTGCCAAAAAGGTCAGAGGGAAAAATTTTTTTTTAGTAGACTGGGAGGGTTGTGGTCCTGAAGAGAGATCCTGGGAACCTGAGGACAACATCCTTGACAAAAGTCTGCTCCTCAGGTTCTCAGGCTCCAAGAAGAGGGGGAGACCCAAGGGGGGGGGTACTGTTACGCCGAGCGCTCCGGGTCCCCGCTCCTCCCCGGAGCGCTCGCTTCACTCCCTCCGCTGCAGCGCTCCGGTCACGTCCTCTGACCCGGGGCGCTGCGATCCTGCTGCCAGCCGGGATGCGATTCGCGATGCGGGTAGCGCCCGCTCGCGATGCGCACCCCGGCTCCCCTACCTGACTCGCTCCCCGTCTGTTCTGTCCCGGCGCGCGCGGCCCCGCTCCCTAGGGCGCGCGCGCGCCGGGTCTCTGCGATTTAAAGGGCCACTGCGCCGCTGATTGGCGCAGTGGTTCCAATTAGGGTTTTCACCTGTGCACTTCCCTATATTACCTCACTTCCCTTGCACTCCCTTGCCGGATCTTGTTGCCTTAGTGCCAGTGAAAGCGTTCCTTGTGTGTTCCTTGCCTGTGTTTCCAGACCTTCTGCCGTTGCCCCTGACTACGATCCTTGCTGCCTGCCCCGACCTTCTGCTACGTCCGACCTTGCTTCTGCCTACTCCCTTGTACCGCGCCTATCTTCAGCAGCCAGAGAGGTGAGCCGTTGCTAGTGGATACGACCTGGTCACTACCGCCGCAGCAAGACCATCCCGCTTTGCGGCGGGCTCTGGTGAAAACCAGTAGTGGCTTAGAACCGGTCCACTAGCACGGTCCACGCCAATCCCTCTCTGGCACAGAGGGTCCACTACCTGCCAGCCGGCATCGTGACAATACCCTTGCCAATTGAAGGCCCTGATACCAATGACAAATCTTGTGGCTCAAAAGCCATACTATATCTGCCATTGCACAATTTTGTGCATATAATTATAACTTTTGCAGACCTGCTTTTTTAAGTATATATTATATATATTACCAATTTCTAATCCACTGAAAGTAATAGTAAACGACTAAAAGTGGTGCAAACATTCATTGTCTTTATATCCTTTGCATTTTCCCTGTATAAGTGCATATTTTGGAATGTTGGTTCTAGAAAGCAATGTCCAATCTACAATCCAGCCTAGCATACATATCTATGAGGGGTATGTTGATAAAGGGAACACTTCTCCAGGTTTTTATTTTCAGCAGGATTCTACATCATATGAGATATATTATATGAAATGTTATTTGACAGAATGCATGCAGTTCTTTTATTTCTGGTTTGATAGCTTGATGGGGTAGATATGATTATGTCTAGCTTAAAGGTATAATGGGCAAGATATTTATTTGTAGGTAAAGGCAAATTTTAAACTTGGCCCCCATCCCTTTTCCTGCACACCCACCAGCACTGCAAAGGTAAATAAAATAATGGTTTATTTCTTCCCTCAAAAATAATAAACTGACTCATCATAGCTATTAGGCAATATTTTATACAAGATAACAATTTATACCTGTAAAAAAATAGCCATACAGTAACCAAATAATAACATTATACAAGGAACAAATGTGAAAAAAATGTGCCTCCAGCTGTTGCATAACTACAACCCCCAGCATGCACAAACTACCAAAGGGCATGCTAGGAGTTGTAGTTGGAACTCCAGCTGTTGCAAAACTACAACTCCCAGCATGCCCTTTGGCTGTGCATGCTGATAGTTGTTGCTAAGCAACAGCAGAGGTGAACAGGCCTCACCTCCTGCTGTATCCTGCCACCTGCACAGCCGGGACGCCGCCGCTGCTGCCACCATTCCTGCTGCTCCTGTCCGCCACTGCCGCACCTGAGGGGACCCCCGCCGGGCCAGGCAAAGGTAGGAGACCCCCGCTTGCCCCGATCGCCGCCCATGATCACCGCCTAGCAGGGAAGTGATTGTTCGGTTGTTCCGACTGATAAATCACATGATAGTGAGGTCTCAGACAGTCCAATTCACCCTTTTTTCCGGGTCACCAGAGAACCGATTGACCCGGAATCGCAGCAAATCGCTGGTCCCAGGGGTTTGCACGGGGTTCCTGCTGAATGATTTCAGCAGGCCTCCCCATCCGGTCCCTGGTCCAGTCTACACCCTGGGTCCTTAAGTGGTTAAAGACTAACATCACCATACAATGACCATACAGTGATAGACCACAGTTCTATACAAGAACTCTTCATAGTGAAGATAGGGATGTCTGGTCTGAGTGATGTCTGATCTGAGTCATTCACTTTCCCTGTTACTGCCCAAATCGACTAACATTTTTGTGTTAATGCCCCCTTATGGTTTACCATAAACAGTGAAAGTACCCCCCTTAGGCCCCATACATTGTTTCCTACACAACAGTTATGCACCTGTGTTGCACACAATGGTATTATGGCCAGTGGAAAGGAGGTTCATATCAAAAATGGAATTGGGTCTCCTATTGTGCTTTCTGATTTTGACTCCTGAGAACAGCAAGGCCTAGTGTTTATTTCCCATTACTTTCCATGACCCTTAGATTAATAACAATATATCTTTATTTGCTGACAACGCCATTTTCTACGAGCAGGAAATGGAACTGTACCTTTCAGGGCTGAACTTCTCTTTCCATGGGTCCTATAGCAGCCACATAGTTTCTTTGGTATATACACTCCTGATTATGGTCCAATTTGGGCAATCACACAGTATTAGAGCCCCCTTTAGTCCAAGAACAGTAGTTTGCCCTCTCATCCTCATTAATAGTGCCACCCTTTGTGCCTACAAGAACAACAAAAAAATTAATCTCGCTCCTTCCCATTCCCATGCTGAGGGGCTGGGTTCTAAATATTCTGGTGGTGCTGGCGATGCATATACAGGGACATGATGACACTATCCCTGCTAGTATCCTGACATCCTGGGATTTACACTAATGAAGTTATAGGTGTACATTTGGTAATGTATGGTATGTAGGCATGTCTAGGTTGCAGGAAATATGATTTTATCACAAGACAGGAGGCTCACATTTTGCATTATCTTTCTTTTACTGCTCATAATGTAAACAAATAGCAGCAGAATATTATCAATAAAGATGTTGAGAAAAAAATTGTACATATGCAAATGAAGGTAACAGGTAACCAATCAAACTAAGGTACAGGTGATATAAGGTAGCTTCACCTAAAACACATCCTCTTTCTTGCTGCTCATCCTTTGAGATAAGTATTATTGGTTATATGTCATAATTTTCTGCAATATAGATACATATATATTCTTCTCTTATATATAACTCCTTCCAACTGATAGGCTGTTAAGTCTTGTGGGTTCGTAACCCAGCCTCACTTCTTATCTATAATTTAACATCTGTTCGGTTTAATTCCAACTTCTATTCCCCTCTTTTCAATTTCTCCTCTTACCGGTCCCGAGGTTACACATATCGGTTGTCCGCCACTCACTCAGCCTCACGCCGGTGTCCGTGAGAGGATAGAGAGGATATTCAGCGACGCTCCCCTCTTTAGACGGGCGCCGCAATCTTAGTTGGAATTCTCGCGCCGCCGTCCTCCTCTGTGAGCGCGCACGTAATATCGCGAGACCCGCCGGCAACTGGTTATCAGTTGTTCCAGGGCGGGAGTTCATTCTCCTCACAGCTCCCGTGGTGTTAACACATCAGTGGTTCGCTCCCTCATTAATATTCAGTATAGTTTTCTCTGATTATTCTACAGCCTGTTCTTATTAGGACACTGTTTTAATACTATTAAGAGACCTTAGGTGTGTATATATATATATTTGTATATATATATATTTATATACTTATAATATATATAATATATATATTCATTCTATTACTCTTACCCCTCTGCTAGACACAATACAATGGCTAATGAGGAGGCTAGCATGTCTACCTTAAACCAAGGTTCAGACCATTCTAAGGATAGCGCCATGCAGGCAATGATTGACCGGTCGGTGGAAAAGTCTGTCCAATCGGCCATGGCATGTCTCCCTGACGTGGTTGCCAAATCTCTGGCCATGGCAATGTCCCGACCAGGACCTTCACATTCTCCTAAAGCGGGTCCTCATACCCCTTTGGACTATTTCTGGTCTGCCGATGAGTCTACATCCAGATTGGCTGAGGGCTGGAGACATCATGGGAAGGCCTCCCAAAAAAGGCAATTAACTATTACCGGTCCGTCCAAAGCCCAAAAGAAATCTAGAAAAACTAAGGACCAGGTTATGGATATTCCTGATGCTACACAGCACCCCATACCCTCTGCCCGTGAGGAGATAGAGAATAGACGGGTTGATATAGTTTCTAAGTCAACCTCTAGAAACAAACCGGATTCTTTTGTCTCCTCCCCAGACCACTCATCCTCTGAGGATGATTATGAGATTAATAAATCCGAAAATGATAATGATTCGGAATACGAAGATGTCCCAGAAGATGATAAGGTGGCAGTGGATTCCAATGATCCGGAATCTGTTATGCTAGACAGTGCCGGGATGCCCTTTTTCAATCCGATCTTAATAAAACACCCTAGATCGGGTGAATGGGTTCCCCATCCCCTGAATGAGAAATTCATAAAATTTTGGATTAAGAAACCCATGGACAGAGAGACTAGGAATAAGCTTCGCTCCGAGTGTCCTCGTCCAACTATTACACAAAAAATGGCAGATACCCCTGAGTTAGACTCTATATTAGTCAAATTTCTTAATAAATCAGGGAAAAATCCCAAAAAAGGAGTTGATAGATCTTTCAAAATAATACAAGATAGATTTCTTGATTTGCTGGGCCCCCTTACAAAAATCCTAGACTTAGCAGAAGAATCTACTTCTTCTGGAGCCCCAATAAATATTGATTCTCTTAAAGGATGGGCCCAGAGGGCCATATGCTTATTTGGCAATATAAATGCCACCATTTGCACTGAGAGAAAAAGGTCAGTGCTGATGAAGCTAGACTCTCAGCTAATCCATCTAGCTTCGGCGGACTCTGATCCACCCACAGATGGCTGTTTGTTTGGGACCACATTCATAAAAGAAATTAATAAATACGTGGGACTATTTTCGTCCCTTGACAAAGCTCAGTCATCACTCCGCAAGGTATTCCAACCTAAGGTTTTTGCTAGGGCCGGGAAACGAAAGGGACGGTTCCCCGGCCGCCAGTCCTATGAGGGACAACAGCAGTCCCAGACCATCCCCCATCCAGATAGATTCCGGAATCCAGCTCCTTCCTACCAGCCTTCACCCTTCTTTCCCACAAGAGGAAGACCGTGGCGTGTCAGAGGTCATCGAGGATATCCAAGGACAAGACCCACTTCAGGTAAGCGTTTTACAGAATTTTTCCCCACAGTTTCCATTAGGAGGAAGGATAGCCCATTTTATCCATGTTTGGAATATGATAACAACAGATGCATGGGTTCTGAATACAGTCTCGGGTTACGAGATAGAGTTTGTAGTATCTCCCATTCAAACTCACCCTCCTCATCCTATCAAGTTTTCAATGACAGATCAGAATCTTGTCAAATTAGAAATTCAGGAACTATGTTCCAAAGGCGCAATATTCCAGGTACCTCTTTACACACCAGGTTTCGTGAGCAATCTGTTCCTGGTAAAAAAGAAGGATGGAGGTTTCAGACCTGTAATAAATCTAAAAGTCCTCAACAATTTTGTGCGTTATCAGCACTTCAAAATGGAGGGCATACATTTATTGAGAGATCTATTAATACAAGGAGATTGGTTAACCAAAATAGATCTGAAAGACGCCTACCTATCGGTGCCGATGCATCAGCAATCTCAACCTTACCTCCAATTCATCTGGGAGGGTCAGAAATGGCAGTTCTCCAGTCTGCCCTTCGGTCTTTCTTCAGCACCCTGGTGTTTCACAAAACTCATGAAGCCAGTGGTAGCTGTTCTGAGAGCTCGAGGTGTTCGTCTAATCATATACCTAGACGACATCTTGATTATGGCTCAGACAATCTCACAAATACATCTTCATACTCATTGGACAATGTCTCTGCTCTCCAATCTAGGTTTCCTTTTAAACATGGAGAAATCCATTTTAACCCCTTCTCAGGAAGTGGAGTTTCTGGGTTTTCTAGTCAACACTGTATCCGCGACCTTGAGTCTCCCATCCAGGAAATTGCGGACTATCAGGAAAGAGATACGTTCTGTTTTGAACAAAAACATAGTGTCTCTACGTACTATTGCCCGGATAGTGGGTCTTCTTTCAGCTTCTATCCAAGCTGCTTTTCCAGCTCCTCTGCACTACAGAGCGCTTCAACGCCTAAAAGCCCAACATCTCAGAGAAGGCCTGGGGTACTCGGACGAGATCTCTTTGACGGTAGACACCAGAGAAGAACTTCTCTGGTGGTTACACCATATTCAATCCTGGAACGGGAAGACTATCTTCAACGTGTCTCCAGACATCATCATAGAATCCGACGCCAGTCGATCAGGCTGGGGCGCTCGTTGTGGTCCCATCTCCACCGGAGGCAAATGGTCAGAAGAGGAATCTCGGTTACACATAAATTGCCTGGAACTCTTGGCGGGATTCTTTGCCCTCAGGAGTTTCACAAAAGACAAATCGCACTGTTGCATCCTTCTCAGGATGGACAACATCTCGGCAGTACAATATGTAATTCGTCTAGGGGGTACCAAATCGAAGATGCTTGCCAATATAGCAAAAGAGTTTTGGCATTTTTGTCTCAACAAGTACATCACCCTGAGAGCAGAATACCTACCAGGGTTATCCAACTCTATCGCAGATTGGTATTCTCGTTTTTTGGTGGATCACAGCGACTGGATACTAGATCCCAATATATTTCAGTGCATCAATTCTCTCTGGGGTCCTTTTTGTCTGGATCTCTTTGCTTCCCGCTTGAATCGCCAATTGAACCGTTTCTTCAGTTGGCGTCCGGATCCGGAAGCAGAAGGCATAGATGCCCTAGTCCAATTTTGGCCTCCAGAAAACCTTTATGCTTTTCCTCCCTTTTCTCTTATCCCGAGAGTGTTACAACTCATCAAGAACCAGAGATCGCAAGTAACCTTGATAACCCCTTGGTGGACGACCCAATCCTGGTTCCCTCAAGTTCTCGAGATGAGTATAGACTTACCTCGCATTCTCCCATCTCTTCCTTCCATCTTAATGAATCCAGCAGGTTTTCCTCATCCTCTAATCACATCCAATCAACTTACTCTGGTGGCATGGCGTGTATCGGGTATCCCGACTCAGATCAAGGACTTTCACAAGCAACTAGAGAGATCCTCTCTGATGCTTGGGCCCCAGGTACCAGATCGACTTACCGATCAGCCTGGAAACTTTGGTCTGATTGGTGCGATCAACGGTCTCTGGATCCCGTTCATGCACCTTTAACTCATATCCTAAATTTTTTGTCCAGTTCTTTTGCTTCTGGTAAGGCTTACAGAACGATTAATGTCTATCGTTCTGCCATTTCGTTTTACCATTTTCCTATATTTTCTATACCAGTAGGTAAGCACCCTTTAATTTGCAAATTGATGAAAGGTATGAGGTTTAGGCGTCCTCCAGTCCCCAGATATAGTTCTACTTGGGATGTCAATAAAGTTCTTGACCTTTTAACATCCTGGGAAGACAATGATGATCTACCTTTGAAACTCCTATCTTTTAAGTTAACGATTCTCCTATGTCTTATATCTTTTAAGCGGGTAGCTGACGTGAAAGCATTGGACTCTTCCAGAAGACAATATCTTCCCAATGGTGTCCAATTTTCTATCTGTAGACGCACAAAAACCAATATCTCTACAGTATTTTACCCAGCTTTTCCTCAACAACAAAAATTGTGTGTTGTTCGTTGTTTAAAAACTTATGAACAACGTACAAAGGATATTAGGAGTTCCTCTTTACATCAATTGTTAATATCCTTTCGCAAACCGTTCCTCCCAGTTTCTTCCCCCACTCTAGCCAGGTGGGTCAGACAAACCATGTCTTTGGCAGGTATAGATATCTCTCTGTTTGGGGCTCACTCAACAAGAAGCGCTATGTCTACAAAAGTTTGTCAAGCAGGTGGCTCTTTATCTGACATCATGAAAGCAGCAAATTGGTCATCAGAGTCTACTTTCAAGAATTATTATTTTAGACCCGAACCTCATGTTTCTATGACAATTGTATAAGTACATTTGTCAGTAGTATTATGATGTTAGCTTTGAACTTGCAAAATGTGAGCCTCCTGTCTTGTGATAAAATTTTAGATTTTCCTAGTTTTTATGACGGAAAATAGGGATTTTATTAAAGACAGGAGGCGAGCATTTTCCCTGCCTATCCCACCCATACTATTAATTTTTTCTTCTATTTCAGTCTAATACATCAAAGAGATTCTTCACCTTCATCTTCTACACCTCGTGGTCAAGATGGTTCCCTGATCCTACTTCAAGATTTTTGTTCAACTTACCTACAGAAGGAAAACTTCCATAATAATTTTTTCTTTTATATAGACTTCTTAGATCCTCATATTTCTGGTTATTACTATGTTAGTTGTTTTTCGCACCAAGAAAGAGGATGTGTTTTAGGTGAAGCTACCTTATATCACCTGTACCTGAGTTTGATTGGTTACCTGTTACCTTCATTTGCATATGTACAATTTTTTTCTCAACATCTTTATTGATAATATTCTGCTGCTATTTGTTTACATTATGAGCAGTAAAAGAAAGATAATGCAAAATGCTCGCCTCCTGTCTTTAATAAAATCCCTATTTTCCGTCATAAAAACTAGGAAAATCTAAAATTATATTTTAAATATGGCTAGGTTTAGGGTATGGTGACCAAGTTATGGTTTTGTCATGTTGAGAGTTTAATGATTCCAAGTGATACTTATCAGCCTATATCAGAGAGTCTTCAAATAATGCCTCCAAGTCATAACATTTTTTCTCATATTATACGATAATGGTTATTATTACCATACTTTTCATTTCATAATGATAATGTAATCTATGCTATAACTTCGATAATATTTTGTCTTTGTGTAAAGAAATCAGGCAAAGGCTTTGGACCGTAGATCACAAACTCGGAATGGTCCATGACACATGTGGAACATGTCCATAGTCTGTAGGTCAGCACATTATAGAGTTTTTGTACAGGCTTGAGGGTTAATAATGCATATTCAGTCATTTCACAAGGGTATGGAGATATGTTTAGGGTGAAGTAAAGGAAAGCTGTTCTCTGTGGACAGATCAATGAGGCATGAACATATTAAGGAAGACTCGTTTTTATGATACAATGTAGCATGTTCATTTCCAGCTAAAGGATCAAATGTCTCCCGAATGAACAGTTTGAGCCATCCCTAGGCTGTTAGCAATACAGCTTTTTCATGTGTCTTCATCCACAGCCTTGTTTATGGGACTGCTGTCACATTGTTTTAATGAAAAGAATGCAATCTGTGTATGTTAACAGCATAGTTAAGGTATACGATCCAGCAGTGTGTCAGGAAAAATTCAGGTGCAGTGTAAGGTCAGACTTGAAGACTCCGCTTAATGTTTGCTTGACATCCACAGCATAAAATATGACAGCTTAACCTACCAGCCACAGTCTTTAACGTCTAGTTCAGCTTATTATTTCCATTTGACAGGTTCACATTAAAAAAATAATAACAAAATTGTCGAGTGGGAAAAATCTACGGAAGGCATCCAGAAATATTAATGTGTAAAACAGAAATGCATCATAGCTTCCGGGAAGAAAGGACTTGCCTGTGTAGCTGGGGCATGTTGTTTATTCATTGATACAAAGAAGCAGCAAGGAAAGAGGATATAAGTGGCTTAGAAGAATCCATGCTTGTAAATGTATACAGAGGATCTTCACAAACTCTGTGAAAGTACTAGACATTTTCGAACTCTGTATTAGTCTCATAACAATTCAGTGGGGATCTATTAATTGTGTCCTTGCCTGTAATGGTGGAGGGGGGGGGGAGGTTAGTATCCTTTTATACTAGTTTCCTGGCCTACAAAAGTCATCAATTTTTGCACAAGCTGCATTTTGCACAAGAATGTGAGACTTTCCAATCTTTCAAAAAAAAAAATTGGTAAGACTTAGCAGGAGGCCAGAAATTGGCGTAAGTTATTTCCAGCTCATGGCTAGAGTAGATTTCAAAGCCTGGCTTATGGAGAGCATATATTAACCCCTTAAGGACCAGGATGTTTTACGTTTTTGCACTTTCGTTTTTTCCTTCTTGCCTTTAAAAAATCATAACCCTTTCAATTTTGCACCTAAAAATCCATATGATGGCTTATTTTTTGCGCCACCAATTCTACTTTGAAATGACATCAGTCATTTTACCCAGACATCTACGGCGAAACGGAAAAAAAAAATCTTTGTGAGATAAAATTGAAAAAAAATTCAATTTTGCAACTTTTGGGGGCTTCTGTTTCTACGCAGTAAATTTTTCAGTAAAAATGACACATTCTCTTTATTCTGTAGGTCCATACAATTAAAATGATACCCTACTTATATAGGTTTGATTTTGTCGTACTTGTGAAAAAAATCCTAACTACATGCAGGAAAATGTATACGTTTAAAATTGTCCTCTTCTGACCCCTATAACTTTTTTATTTTACCGCGTATGGGACAGTATGTGGGCTCATTTATTGCACCGTGATCTGAAGTTTTTAGTGGTACCCTTTTTGTATTGATCGGACTTGTTGATCACTTTTTATTCATTTTTGTATTATATAAAAAGTGACCAGAAATACACTATTTAGGACTTTGGAATTTTTTTGCACGATACATTTTTATAATTTGGACATTTCCGCACGCGGCGATACCACATATGTTTATTTTTATTTACAGTTTTTTTTTTAAATGGGAAAAGGGGGCTGATTCAACCTTTGATAATGATCTTTATTCACTTTTTTTCACTTTTTTTTTTTTTGCAGTGTTATAGCTCCCATAGGGATCTATAACACTGCACACACTGATCTTTTACATTGATCACTGGTTTCTCATAGGAGAAGCTATTATTTAAACATTATTTTAAAATACATATTTTTAAAATACTTAAAATTGTTTTGGTGTTTTTTAATTTAATATTTCATTTAATTATCTATATTTTAAAATAATCCTAAAACCTTACAGGTTTAACTCTGGCCACTAAGCCTAACAATAATCTGATAAAGTTCTGAAGTGATCACTTTTCACCAGTCTCCTTCTTATCACAGGCAGGATTCTAATGAAAGATGACACCAAAATATAGATGAGATTGGATCAGATGGTGCTGAGAGATGGTGCTTAGAGCTCAGACTACCCCTTCCTTATACACTGATGTCTACACAGAACACAGAGTAAGCATTGAGAACTCTCATAGATGACAATATAGCCATCCAGTCTATTATGTCTATGCATATAGGGCTTGTTTTAAAGCATTTCTCTAAATGCTGTTAAGAACAGCACAGAAAAGCTCTTTTTTATGAAAAAACCAAACAAATAGATTAGAATAAAAGAATATTAAAACCAGTGTGTAAATTGTTGGCAAATTCCCTCAAATGTTTACAATGTTCACAGCTGTGTTCCATAGTCACCATCCAGTAGGGCAGCATATATACACAGCAAACCCCCCAGCAGGAAAATATATAGCATAAACAGTACCAAAGTGACATTTAAGGAGCCTGTAGGCACACATCACTCCATTCCTTTCTTAATGTGTCACTTTTTAAAGAGTTGATTAACCTTAAAGGGGATAGGATTCAGGCATTCTTGTAAGATGCATTCATGGGTGAATCTGAAAGGAGAAGTCAGAAGGATCACATGATCTTAGGAAATGCCATAACGCTCTCCCAGCCAATCAGAAGGCAGTATAGGGGTAATGTCAAAGCCACTGTAAAAGCCTATGCACATAACTTCAGCAGCCATTTCAGAGGTAGCAGGTGTTAGGTGAAGATCTCAGTGAGGGGCACTAAGCAGTGAATACAGACAGGAGTAGGAGCACACATATATTATAATTGTAGTAATGCAGCAGAACATTTTGTATCTGTTCTTTAAGTGCTTAATCTGCTTTAATTGGAAGTTAAGTGTGACAGGTTTTTTTTCTTTTTTGTGCACTTTCTAGGATGCCAATCCTGTTCCTATGACCCAAAATGGGAATCATTTTTCTACACTTGCTTCTTCACTTTCCAGGCACAAAACCAATTGATACTCTCAAACAGGGATAATTTTTGGACAACTTCAATGGAGGCTTCAATGTTCATAGAAACAACGACAGGGATCTGCCTCCAAAAAGGGATAATTTTTGGAGATTAATTTTAAAATTTATCTGCAGTGTGTTTTTAATTCAATCTTTACTGTCACTTTACCCATAGCCATACTTGTTGCTATAACTGTGAAATTAAATTTGTCTTAAAAATTGCTCAGTAGTACATAGATACACTGCAGGGTGACCTATACGTGTTACATGGGGCTTTTAGGGTTTTTGGACAGTGTTGCACACATGATTTTGGGTTATTGGTGAAGTACATTTACGGAGAAAACTAATTTGGTCAGAACTAGAACTTTTTTTCAACAAAGCAGAACAAAGATAATCCATCTTGAATGTTTACTGAGGCACAATGGTTCTTTCGTACATGTCACTTGGCCTCGCATTGGCCATCTTCTCACAAGACCACCAAAGTAAATCACTGGCCTTAACGAAGTATGACCTAAAAACAGGTACTATGTGTAGACAAGTATTTCATTACTGCACTAAATAAGCAAAGAACATGGAGGAGCTTAGGAGTGGTGACACAGAAGGAAAGGGGGATTTACCAAGAAAGTAATGGCTCTTTTGTTATTTTATAACATTACCCCTCTTCAGCCAATTTTTTTACATCATAAAAAACCTTTAAAGCTATGTTTTCATTACTTTACAATATGGCTGGACATTTATATTCACAGCCAGACTCAAAGGGGATAAATGATGTTAAAGGGGCAACCATGTGCTTTGAAAACATTACACTCATTTTGTCATTGCAAATCCAATGAAAGTAATCTGGTTTTACAGGGACTTCTCCCTTAATGAAATCAATCCCTCAATAAAACAACAATGTTTGCAGTAAATTTAAATGTGTGAATTAAAATCAATAGGACATAGTTCATAATCCAGGCCGGTTTTGCAGAAAGGTGTATGTGGCTACATATAACTGAGTCTCACAAAATGCGGAATGAATATTGATAGCATTCTGCTTTGCAACATTTTCTCAGATCGTTATTATTATTACATGATGAGGGAGGAAGACTCCTGCACCCTTTCCCTTAACAGTGTTTCAACATTAGACAGTACATCTGTACCATTACATGAGTATATTCACATCCAGGGTACATTCATGTGTAATATGGATGTCTCCTGGAAACATGGATCAGTGGTAAACTGGAAGCGACCTAATAAACAATTAGTTCTGGAAAAGGGTTCTAATCATTTGATTTAGCAAAATCAATAAAAACACTATACAGACAATAGTATTGGCCCCTATTTCTTATCATGAAATTATCATGTTACATGTATATAAAATCGAGAACCCACTAATGCACAGAAAATCTCTGTGTGGACATTCCGCAGACTTCGAATGCCAGCAAAACATGCCAACGCTAGGACTGCACAGGAATGCACCATCTTATAGACAGCAATGCATTCTGTGAGGAGTCTGAAGAAAGAAAGGACAGGTTAATTCTTTCTGCGGACACAGAAATCGGAATTTTCGTGCCAGACACATCTGGCGCAGAAATTCCGCCGTATGCAAAGCACAGCAGAATCCCATTGAATATAATTGGACTCTTCTGTTGAATATCCATGCAGCATTCCAATGCCGATTAAGGCACGGAAATGTCAAGGTGTGAACATAGCCAAATAAGATCCACCACTGCAACAAGTCAGTTCAAGAAAATCAGCCCAACAATCATCTATGAGTGGTACTATTGGAGTATGTTGGTGTTTCATTATTACTTTTTTGTTTGTGTTTTGTTTTTTTTAGATCCATGTTGCTTTTTTTGTAAACTTTTAGGGTAGTGCAGCAGGAAATACGCTATGATAAGTCACATTATGTGCTCGGTGCTCTTGGCCCATCTCCAAACATTACCACACACAAGGCTACCGCGGGGAAGCTCTGTATGTCTAGTCATAGCATAATCCACAGTGTGTTTCCCGCTGCCTGGCAGATTTCCCGCAGTATGAAATATGTTGCGTATACGCTATGTGGGACTCTACCTTAATAGATCTTTGATAAATAGGAACTGGCCAGCTCTGTTTCATGTTGTCCATGCTTTACTTTAAGATACTGCATGACCCTATTCAGACCTATGGTGGACTCTTTTTTTTTTATTTTTAAAGCTGCATATAGGCCTTACATCACCTAGCACAATGCATGGGCAAAGGACAAATAAGCTTTTTCAGAACATTTCTTTTTAGAGAAAGGGCATCCCTAGAAGAAAGATCTTTCCTAAACTAAGGATCTTTCATCCAATTAGATGAAAATGCTCTGTTGGCGTTGGCAAAAACAATCAATTGCTGTGAAATGTTACCTAATAAATGTTATTTATGATTGAAATTGTCAGTTTTCTCATACTTTAATCTAATATGTATCAGTAACCCTTTCATGACCCCTCTAACAAAAAGAGATTGTCCAAAGCAGACATTCCTTTAAAATATTCAACTAGTCATGACAATTGCATTGTGAATATGCAGAGAAGTCGCAATAAAACTATATGATTTGTCATGCTGTATTCACTGTCTGTGTCTATGGGATGCCTATGGGATAGCATTATTCTGCACAGATCAGATTAAGCCTGAATACTGCTGCCTGTCGTTACATATAAGTGCGGCATATTAAAAGGGTATTAACCTTAGTGTAAACTTTTCCTAAATATATGTATAAAAAATCACGGCAGCAGATGATCTTGTTGTTCTATCGTTACACCTAAAAGAAACAGATGGTCATTTTACTATGGAATGCAAAATGCATAGCATGGCTTTGTGGCTATTCCAGTGCATACACACAGTATGCATTTTTATGTGCTTATTGCAATAAAATTATAAAATGACCATCTGCTTATCTTAGAGATGGATGAAAACGTGTAACATAAGTGAGAGAAAAAAAACGTCTTTCTGTCCCAACAAGGTTTTATATATAGTATCCTTGAATTAGAATCTCATATGGTTCATTTTCAAGAAACTTTAAGTTAAAATTAAAAAAAAACATTCTGTTAAGATAATTTTAAGTTTTTATTGGCCAGAGAGAGGCTACAAAGGACTTCTTGCCCTGACATATGGAACACATCCATGCATTAAACAGCCTGTTCATTGATTATAATGAGAGTTGTGTAAAGCTTCATTTCTACTGTGGAGGCATTACAGGAAAAATCAACATTTACTGCCTTTTCCCTCACATATTAAAGCTGTCCCAGCAAAGGGACTCCCTGTGACCAGTTTATCATTGAGGACATTTTCTAACAAAAAGTAATTGATGGCCAGTATGCAACATCATCCAGCAAGGTATCTATATTTATAGGCACATACTGAATACTATGAAAGCTAGGTATAAAATATTAACCCCTTAAGGACCCGGGGTTTTTCCGTTTTTGCACTTTCATTTTTTTCCTCCTTACCTTTAAAAAATCATAACTCTTTCAATTTTGCACCTAAAAATCCATATGAAGGCTTATTTTTTGCGCCACCAATTCTACTTTGTAATGAAATCAGTCATTTTACCAAAAAGTCTACGGCAAAACGGAAAAAAATCATTGTGAGATAAAATTGGAAAAAAAAACGTCATTTTGTAAATTGTGGGGGCTTCTGTTTCTACGCCGTACATTTTTCGGTAAAATTGACAAATTCTCTTTATTCTGTAGGTCCATACAATTAAAATGATACCCTACTTATATAGTTTGGATTTTGTCGTACTTCTGAAAAAAATCATAACTACATGCAGGAAAATTTATATGTTTAAAATTGTCATCTTCTGACCCCTATAAAAAAAAAAATTCTGCATATGGGGCGGTATGAGGGCTCATTTTTTGCGCTGTGATCTGAAGTTTTTAGCGGTACCATTTTTGTATTGAACGGACATATTGATCGCTTTTTATTCATTTTTTCATGATATAAAAAGTGACCAAAAACACACTATTTTGGACTTTGGAATTTATTTGCGCGTACCCCATTGACTGTGCGGTTTAATTAATGATATATTTTTATAATTCGGACATTTCCGCACGCGGCGATACCACATATGTTTATTTTTATTTACACTGTTTTATTTTTAAATGGGGAAAGGGGGGTTATTCAAACTTTTATTAGGGGAGGGATTAAATGATCTTTATTCCCTTTTTTTTTTCCACTTTTTTTTGCAATGTTATAGCTCCCATAGGGACCTATAACACTGCACACACTGATCTTTTACATTGATCAGTGGTTTCTCATAGGAAACCAGTGATCAGTGATTCTGCTGCTTAACTGCTCATGCCTGGATCTCAGGCACTGAGCAGTCATTCGGCGATCGGACAGCATGGAGGCAGATCAGGGATCCCCCGGCTGTCTTGTAAGCTGTTCAGGATGCCGTGATTTCGCCGTGGCGATCCCGAACAGCTCCCTGAGCTAACCGGCATTGTTTTACTTTCACTTTAGATGCAGCGTTCAACTTTGAACGCCGTGTCTAAAGGGTTAATAGCGCGAGTGGCACCGCGATCAGTGCTGCGTGCTATTAGCCACGGGTCCCGGACGTTGTTAGAGGCCGTGGCCCCGCATTATAGAAAGGGAAAGGACTCAGGACGTACCGGTATGTCCTTGATCCTTAAGAGGTTACTAGTCCTTGAGAGAGTTGCCCACTACACCAAGTTAGATAACATAAAGTTCTCCTTTGAAAGTTGTCCTGTTTGTATTGACCACCATGTAATTGCCATGTAGTAGGGAGAGCTGTGTGGTGTATCTAATGGCCGGTAGACCAAGATACACAGCAGCACTGCCAGGCTATGCCGATTTGGCTGGGCTCTGGAAAACAAAGTTGCCAGCTTTAGGGTACGTTCACACGTAGATATTTTCTGCTGCAGATTTGCTTTAGCATATTTAGCTATGTGAGAACATACCGTTAAGGTGGAGGAAATGCTATTTTTCATTGTGGGCCCAGGCAGAATCCATTGCTAAAAACAGACCAGTGCTGTGGAATTCAGACTTGTGCCATGTAACTGGGTAGCAGCCACACAGGACTGAAGCCAAAAACTGTGAAATTTTGAGGGGTCATGCACAGAAAGACCCAACTGTAACTGCTGGGAGACAAGCCAGTGAGCAGGTAAAGAGAGACATAGGCTATGTTCACACAGTATATATTTCCCAAGGGGAAGATATATTTCCCAAGCATGTGGAAGAGATTCAGAGGGTAGCCTTGGATTTCTGCCGCATGCTTTTATAGCTTGGATTGCATTATTAAGTGTGGCCTATTGGTGCCCTGCATATGTGATGCACATCCCCAAGGAATGTGCTCAGAATGAGTGACATGTCATTATTCCAGTGTATTTTAAGCAAAAAAAAAAAAGTACTGAAATTCACAGTGAAAACAAAAGAGGTGTCAAAATACATGCAGAAAAGCTATGAGTGTACATAGGGATAGATTTATCAACTTGTTATAGTAAGACTCTCCTTATTGCCTATAACAACCAATCACAGCTCAGATATATTTTCTCATAATGCTCCGGTAAAATGAAAAATGAGGGCAACAAGGAGAATCTTACTAAAAGCTTAATAAATCTCTACCATAGTCATAGGGAGAAATATTCTGGGTATTTATGAACCGTGGAGGTGCTAGTGGAGCAGAGATGGAATGGCCAGTGGTTAGTGTATGACTGTATGACCCGAGGCATGTTACGGTCAGCTGACCCAAGCCAAAAAGGCATAATAATATTCTAAGTATTTAAGAGGGTGTTTGGGCTTGTTTAAAATCTGCTTAGTCTGCTTTAAATGTAAAAAAAATACATATTTTTATATTGCTGCCACCTTTATCCCAGAGCTGGTCCTGTTGTACAGCATTTGCTATGTATGAGGTCAGTGGCCAGGGCAGTGTCCTACCTCAATCTGCCGTGTCCTTAACGCTCCTCAAGGGGTTATGTAAGAACACAAAGGGTTAAACATCCCTGAGAGAGTTTGTTATTTTGGTTGTTGGACTACGCCTAGCCTACTGGTTGGTCAGCTGACCTCGTTGGCTTTTCACCTGTGTAGCTGCCTAGATAAACATTCAGTGTGGTATCCGACCTCGCCTGCGAAAGAGGTTAACTCCAATAGCTAGCGTTTATATCTTGTATTCTTGATCTTCTGGTACTCCTGACTTTTTGGCTTGGCTTTCTGACCTTTCTCTTGTATTTGTGATTTAGCACCCTTGAGATATCCTGGTAAAGACTCGGCTAGCTGACTTTGTGTTTGTTTTACATTATTTCTGTTAGTTTGAGTGCTTCCTGACTGTATCCCGACCTGTGTCTGTTTTTGTAGTTTATTTTGTTGACAGTGACTTCCTTCACTTATTTAGGAAGGGACTGTCACCGTGGTTGTCGATCGGCTGTTTAGTGCAGATAGGCAGGTAGGCAGGGTCAGAGGGAGTGGGTGTGATCAGGGATGCACTCCTTCCCTGCCCATTCATGACAGGTTAAAGGAATTTTCAATAAAAGGAACAAAAGGAACACTTAAATAACACAATGTAACTCCAAGTCAATCACACTTCTGTGAAATCACACTGTCCACTCAGGAAGCAACACTGATTGACAATCAATTTCAAATGCTGTTGTGCAAATGGAACAGACAACAGGTGGAAATTATAGGTAATTAGCAAGACACCACCAATATAGGAGTGGTTCTGCAGGTGGTGACCACAGTCCACTTCTCAGTTCCTATGCTTCCTGGCTGATGTTTTGGTCACTTTTGAATGCTGGCGGTGCTTTCACTCTAGCGGTAGCATGAGACGGAGCCTACAACCCACACAAGTGGTTCAGGTAGTGCAGCTTATCCAGGATGGCACATCAATGCGAGCTGTGGCAAGAAGGTTTGCTGTGTTTCTCAGTGTAGTGTCCAGAGCATGGAGGTGCTACCAGGTGACAGGCCAGTACATCAGGAGACGTGGAGGAGGCCGTAGGAGGGCAACGACCCAGCAGCAGGACCGCTACCTCTGCCTTTGTGCACGGAGGAGCAGGAGAAGCACTGCCAATGCACTGCAAAATGACCTCCAGCAGGCCACAAATGGGCATGTGTCCACTGAAACAGTCAGAAACAAACTCCATGAAAGCCCGACGTGGGGGTTGTGCTTACAGCCTAACCCCATGCAGGATGTTTGACATTTGCCATGAGAAGACCAAGATTGGCGGCCACTGGCGCGCTGTGCTCTTCACAGATGAAATCAGGTTCATACTGACCACATGTGACAGACATGACAGAGTCTGGAGACACCATGGAGAACGTTCTGCTGCCTGCAACATCCTCCAGCATGACCGGTTTGGTGGTGGGTCAGTAATGGTGTGGGGTGGCATTTCTTTGAGGGGTCACACAGCCCTCCATGTGCTTGCCAGAGGTAGCCTGACTGTCATTAAGTACCGCGATGAGATCCTCAGACCTCTTGTGAGAACATATGCTGGTGTGGTTGGCCCTGGGTTCCTCCGAATGCAAGACAATTCTAGAACTCATGTGCCTGGAGTGTGTCAGCAGTTCCTGCAAGAGGAAGGCATTGATGCTATGCACTGGCCCGCCCATTCCCCAGACCGGAATCTGATTGAGCACAACTGGGACACCATGTCTCACTCCATCCACCAACGCCACGTTGCACCACAGACTGTCCAGGAGTTGGCGGATGCCTTAGTCCACATCTGGGAGGACTTCCCTCAGGAGACCATCTGCCAACTTATCAGGAGCATGCCCAGGCATTGTAGGGAGGTCATACGGGCATGTGGGGGCCACACACACTAATAAGCCTCATTTTGACTTGTTTTAAGGACATTACAAAAAAGTTGGATCAGCCTGTAGTATGATTTTCCACTTTGATTTTGAGTGTGACTCCATAGCCAGACCTCCATGGGTTGATAAATTTGATTTCCATTGATAATTTTTGTGTGATTTTGTTGTCAGCACATTCAACTATGTAAAGAGGAAAGTATTTCATATGATTAGTTCATTCATTCAGATCTAGGATGTGTTATATTAGTGTTCCCTTTATTTTTTTGAGCAGTGATTTATAAGGGTACATTCACACATACAGGATCCTGCGTAGATTTTATGTGCAGGATTTGTAACTGCCAATTAGAAGCTGTGCTCAGTCATTTTGTTTACATTGAAATCCGCAGCAGAAAATCCTGTGGATCAAATGATGCGTATTAAATCTGCGTACGGGTGAACGTACCCTAAAGAGGTATTTGAGTTGTTGGGGATTTTTTATATGTACTCAAACATAAAAACAAATATATGTACCTTCACTTACTTCCATTCTTCTGAAGGCTGTTCCGTTGCATATTGCTTTCTGTGCATGGGGTTGGCACATGCACTGCACGAGCAGCCAATTAGTGCCTGAGGTGGTACACTACTGTGGCCGCTGATTGGCTGAGTTGGCAATGCATGCACTAACACCACACACTCTCTGCTGACATCTCTGCTTGTCTCGGGAACTGCACAGAGTAGAAGAGGTTTGCTATGGGGATTTGCTTCTACTCTGGACAGTTCCGGAGACACGTGTCATCAGAGAGCACTTAGACAGAAAAAGAACAACTCAACTTCAGCAGCTCATAAGTACTGAAAGGGTTAAGATTTTTTAATAGAAGTAATTTACAAATATGTTTAACTTTCTGGAGCCAGTTGATATATAAAAACAATTTTTTTCCTGGATAACCCCTTTAAGGTAGGGTCACATATTCACCGCGGAGGTGGAAAATCCACCCTTTCTGGCTGGACCAGATAGGCTCCTGCGACCGTATTCCGGACCAGCTTCGAGTCTTTCTTGAGGCCAATTCCCCTGGGAGTTCCCCCATCCTGGTATGGGAGACATTGAAGGCGTATTTGAGGGGGTGCTTGCGCTCCACTATCTCCTTTCTCAAAAAGTCAGCGTCTAGGCGGGAGGAGGAGCTGGCTGGACGATGTGCGGAGCTGGAGGCCCGGTACGTTGCGGACTCATCCGAGGCTAATAAGGTTGAATGGCTGTGTGCGGGGCGGCAATATATGCTGCACCTCTCAGAGAAGGCCAATAGAAAGCTGTTTTTCACAAAACAATTCTACTTTGAACATGGCAATCAATCTAGTAAGCTGTTAGCACATATAGTCAGGCAGAACTCTTCTGCCCCTGCGATTCTTAAGATAGTGGCCTCGGATGGGTCCGAGCTGTTGGGGGTTGCGGACATTGCGCGTTGCTTTGCCACATACTACTCTAATCTTTATTCTTCACAGGTGCAGTATGGTGCTGAGGAGTTGGACACCTACCTGGACGGTATTGACTTTCCGGTACTATCGGATAGTGATCGGATGATGTTGGAGGCCCCCCTCTCCTTACTGGAGATTCAGGATGCCATGGGGGACATGACTAAGGGTAAATCTCCGGGCCCTGATGGCCTTCCACTGGAGGTTTACTTGCGGTATTCCGACATGCTCCTTCCTTCCCTGCTTGCAATGTTTGAACGTGCATTTGAGGATGGTATTTTACCTGCCTCTATGTATGAGGCAACCATAGTTGTCCTCCTAAAACCTGATAAAAATCCTGTGGAGTGCGGTTCTTACAGACCCATTTCGCTGCTGAATCTGGATTATAAGGTGCTTACGAAAGTTTTAGCTAACCGATTGAACAAGGTAATCCTATCCATAATTCACCCAGATCAATCCGGCTTTATGCCTGGCAAATCTACATCCGATAACATCCGTAGGGTACAGGCGGCTGTCCAGGTGGGAAACGCTCTGGGGGGAGATTGGGCTTTGGCGTCGCTGGACGCCGCCAAGGCCTTTGATTCCGTGGAATGGGGTTATTTGCAGGCTACCCTTGTTAAATTTGGTTTTGGTCCTAACTTTAGAAAATGGGTGTCCCTCCTGTACAGATGCCCGCAGGCCCAGATCCTGGTGAATGGTGTGTGTTCTTCCCCATTTGCTCTCGGCCGGGGCACACGTCAGGGGTGTCCCTTGTCCCCGCTTCTGTTTGTGGTGGCAGTGGAGCCCCTCGCCCTCCGCATTCGGCAGGATCCTGGCTTCCGAGGTATGTCTACGGAGGGCCGGGAGGAGTGCATAGGCCTCTATGCCGACGATATGGTGTTATTCCTCTCTGACCCTACATTGATGCTTCCTTATGTCATGACACTCATGGACCGATTTGGGTATTTCTCTGGTCTACTCATCAACTGGACTAAGTCGGCAGTGATGCCGCTTCTGTCTAGGGATTGGCCCCCGGTAATGAATGGCCTCCCGGTGGTTTCCTCATTTAAGTATTTGGGGGTGCACATTCACAGAGATCCTTTGCTTGACCTGTCCGCCAACATACTCACTCTACTTCCTTATGTTAAAGCGAAGTTCCGGGTGTGGGCCACGCTCCCATTGTCGGTCGCTGGCCGTATCAATCTTATTAAACTCATTGTCTTACCTAAGTGCCTTTATGCGCTGGAGCATGCCTCAGTGCCTGTACCTAGACACTTCTTTGATTCTCTTCACTCCCTTCTTTCACCATTTATTTGGGGCCCTAATAGACCTAAAATTCGGCTAACCACGTTACAACGCCCCAAGTTGGCGGCGGAATGTCACTCCCTGATTTTTATTTATATTATTTGGCCGGTCAACTTCGGTATATCAGGCACTGGATCTCTGGGGATGTGGTGCCGGATTCCGAACAGTCCCTAGCTAGGTCTGTCCCGATGATGACCCTTAGGATGCTGCTAGATAGCCCTGTCCTGGGTGGTAGAGCTTATCTCCAACTTCATAAGCTGGCCATAAAGGTATGGCGGGCTGTTAAGGGGATATATGGATATACTGACATCGCTGAGGATACCCCTCTATGGCATAATCCTCAACTTCCTCAAGTGAGCGATGCTCTGGACCCAGTCTTCTGGCAGAACGCGGGGGTGCTCACCTTGGGGCATGTTTATCGTGACAATGTGCTCTGTTCATTTGATCAGTTGCAATCCAGTCATGCTCTTCCCAGAAACAGTTTTTTTAAATACCTCCAGCTCCGACACGCCCTGAATGCCCAGTTCCCAATGGGGAACCCATTGATATCAGCGTTTCCCCTCATTGGGGTTCTGAAGTCACAGGGTCCCAGGGGGCTGGTGTCCATCCTGTACACGCACCTTATTCAGGCCAAGAACTCCCGCAATCCAGTACCGGCGGTCCGGCATTGGGAATCCCATATCCCTAATTTGACTAAGGATGTATGGGAGGACAATTTTTCCTCCCACATGTTAGTGTCCCCGGCAGCGAATAATAAATTGATCCAATTGAACATTATACACTATAGTTATATCACTCCTTTAAGGCTCAATAGAATGGGTCGTTCAGACTCCGATGCTTGTCATCGTTGTAGCGCTGCCAGGGCAGACTTTTGGCATTTGATTTGGGCCTGCCCCTATATCGCAGCTTTCTGGCATGCAGTGCTCACTTTTTTAGCTACTCTGGCTCAACCTTCCCTATCTCTTGATCCTTTGATCTGCCTTTTTGGTATCTTAGATGAAGAGATATGGACACATCACGTACGTACGTTTTTGCGGGAAACTCTGTTCTTGGCCAGGAAGGCTATTGCTCTTAAATGGATGGACCCCGGCTCTCCTACCCTGACTCAATGGAAGGCTATGGTAAATGCTACACTGCCTTTCTCACACATAGTGTACAAAAATAGGAAGTGCCCGGGTAAATTTTATTCTGTGTGGGGTGGTTGGTGTTCCTCTCCCTTGACTCAATGCTCGTACTCTGTGACCCCCTCTGGGACAGTGTAAGATACATTGATGCTATGCTTGCTGTCTATGGTCTCTACTAACCTTTGTTTCTCTTTCTGTGTACGTTTGTCGATTCTTTTTCTACCTCCTTGGATGCGTGGGTGCCTTTCGGGGTTATTTATCATGGGTTATTTGATGGTACCACTAACTAGTGATAGTATTGGTGCTCCTCGCGGGATGGTATACGATTGCTAATTTTGGCGAATGTTCGCCTTCTTGTTCTATTTTGTTTTCAGTTTACCTACCTCAGTTGGGTAGTGTTTTATGACTTCGATGTATACCATGTGATGTAACCTGGAGTATCCTGTCGCTTGCATTCTGTAACTTGATGTATGGTCTCATGACCCTTTTCTATGTACTGTAGATATGCTTCGTGTTCACTTTAATGGGCCTGTGGTCTACAGTTATTTACTTTTCAATAAAACGAATTTAAAAAAAAAGGTAGGGTCACATATGCCGTATTTTGCTGTGTACTTGCTGCTGCGTATTTTCCATACCTATTGAAGTCAATGGGTAGCAAAAATATGCAGCTGATTTTTCTACCCATTGATTTCATTAGGTTGGAAAATATGGAGCAGCAAATACGCAGCAAAATATGCATGTGTGACCCTGCCTTAAACAGGCTGAGCATATTTTTTGAACAAGTTGGAAAACTCCTTCAAAGAGTATGTGTCATAAAACCACACTTTCTAAACTCAGATTATATTCCCTAACTGCTCCTAACACCCCTCCTGCCCTTAAAAAAAATTTCCGAGCTTTAATAAGCTCTATATCATACCTTTCCCCTGTGGGCGTTCTCCATCAGGTGCGACATCACTGAAGCTTGCGAGAGCTGAGCCTCGCCATGACCGGAACGCACTTCCTGAGTTTGGTCTTCTGGAAACCAAACTAACTGTTAGACATGCGCAGGGAACAAAACAGAGCCACCTAGTGGCAGTTTTTTTAATCACATTAAAAACATAGAAAGGTTGAAAATGTTTTGTTTGGTGACAGGTACTCTTTATAGACAAGTTTAAAAATTAGTGATGTATCACACCTCATGCACAATAAGTGAAGATACAAGTGTTACGCAAGCAGAGAGTTAACCTGTGTTGAAGTTACGACTTACTGCAGTTGTTATTACTGTTACTAGTTAGGTAGAGAGGTTGATTTGAAGAAACATTCCCTTTGAGACAAGGACTTGAACTGGAGCTATATTAACCACCTGGTGGCTTGGGACCATACTCTTATGTGTGCAGAGCAGAGTTCTCAGCTAAAGATAGTCGGGAATTTACAAAAGGCAGTGGTATAGCAGCCACAAGAACCCAGGGAGGAGCAAAGCAGAATCCATACTAAGTGATCGATACAGCCCTACAAGTTGTGTAAAGTAAGGTAGACTAAGGAAGAGATTAGCCTCCCAAAGACCCACAGTGGAATGGCAGGATAGACAAGAACCAACTGTAGGCTGTGGAGCAACGTAACTCTGGTGGAAACTCAGGCACCCTGATAGGTTTTCTACACTGGTGTAAGGACCACCGAAAATTTTGTTGTGCCACTGTTCCCATGGTTAACCCCAAAGGTCTGTATTATTTTAGGGGGAGTTTCACTTACACATAGTAAAGATATGATTGTGGGGACAACTTGCAACCAGGAAGAACTCAAGAGACTCATATGATAAGACTCAAGGATAGTGCTTGTTGTTGCAGTAAGATGCCAGGTCCACCCTACAAACACAGGTTAAAATGATTAAATTAAGCAAACCCTGAGAAAGAAATAAAAAACAGTAACAAAGGAGACAAAGTACATCTGTAAAATACAAGATGTGTTTAACTTAGCCTGGTGAAATCCATATTAATGAGCCCCTGCTCCCCAGCTCATTAAATATAAATACACTAATATAGTACTCTGGCCTTGTCCTACGGCAGAATTTACCCCAACAGGATAATAAATTGTTAAATATTTAGGAGGAAGTACTGTTGAACTACTCTGTCCAGTCAGATACCTTCACAATTACATGTCTTCGGACTGGGATCCCAGATTGAATTATTCCTTGATATCACTGGTGGGTATCACTGGTAAACTTACATTATATAGGTTTTGATATGATAAATGGAGAAATGTTAAAATTCAGGTTATAGTCAGAAGACAGCTCCATAATCTATGTGTAGCTAGGCCGTATTATATTCCTGACCTGTAACCATGTGCATTGCTGCAATGCAGGAGGGGGATGCACTTGTTGCTTCAGGTTGCAGTATTGCTGTCATATGAGAGCAGGTGCAGTGTCCTCATCCATAGTTTTCTAACAGCAAGAAAGTTCTTTAACCTCCCGACCTTCTTGCATGAAATTGGGTTGGATTTAGCACAAAGCATGAGGTGTTCGGTGGAGGTAACCAATCTGATGCATATTTTCTGAATCGGACCATATTGGAGAACTTTTGGAGAGAAGTTCTCAAAATATTCCTTGATATACTGTATAACTGAAGATTCCCATTGTGTGCATTTTAGGGTACCTGGATGAATTACCCACCAAGAGTCACTGCTCCCCCCCCCTGTCTACTGAGGACAAGACCAGACTCATATCACTGCTTATTGGATTTTAAGGCAGCAGGAAGCCTTTTTCAGTAACAGTTGTTTCCATCAGAATAGTCTCACTGCTGTCTTATTGTCTTTTCTGAGAAAGGCTTTGCTGCTGCCTTAAAATCTAATGAGCAGTAACATGAGCTCCACACTTCACATTAATGGTATGGTCCTCGGCAGACAGGAGGAGAGAGAGGGAGCAGGCTCAGGAGCTCTCTGCATTCACAGCCTGTGACATGATATCACAACTTCAAGCCAGACGGCACAGCTAATATGGAGGCATCTGTGCACTATGGCTAATAACATTATATTCTTAAGTTGCTTTATTATACTTTTTGACACCGTGCACAGGTTGTTTATTTGGTGGGGCAACCCCTTTAACCATATTAATCATATTTCTAAATATTCACATTACATAAATATGTGCCTTTCATAGACAACTCACAATCATATATGTACAATATGTCACAAAGAATATATTAAACTAGAAAACCTCTTTAAGTCCTGTGACGACATATAAAGTAGAAATGGATGTAAAACTTTCTTCATTGATACATGTCAAAATAAAAATGATATACAGAAGGGTGCAGGCATAGGCGTGCGCAGCCTATTGCATTAGGGTGTGCACCCTAAAGCACAAACTCACGCCGCGCGCGTGCATATATGTATATATACGCACACATACACACAGTTAGTATAGTTCCCCCACATTAGGTGCAGTATAGTCCCCCCACATTAGGTGCAGTATATTTCCCCCACATTAGGTTGGCAGTGTAAGTCCCCGCACATTAGGTTGGCAGTACAGTTCCCCCCCATTAGGTTAGCAGTACAGTTCACCCACATTAGGTTGGCAGTACAGTTCCCCCACATTAGGTTGGCAGTACAGTTCCCCCACATTAGGTTGGCAGTACAGTTCCCCCACATTAGGTGCAGTACAGTTCCCCCACATTAGGTGCAGTACAGTTCTCCCACATTAGGTTGGCAGTACAGTTCCCCCACATTAGGTTGGCAGTACAGTTCCCCCACATTAGGTTGGCAGTACAGTTCCCCCACATTAGGTGCAGTTCAGTTCCCCCACATTAGGTGCCACCTAATGTGGGGGAACTGTACTGCACCTAATGTGGGGGAACTGTACTGCACCTAATGTGGGGGAACTGTACTACACCTAATGAAGGGGAACTGTACTGCACCTAATGCGGGGGAACTGTACTGCACCTAATGCAGGGGAACTGTACTGCACCTAATGTGGGGGAACTGTACTGCACCAGTACAGTTCCCCTACATTAAGTGCAGTACAGTTCCCCCACATTAGGTGTAGTACAGTTCCCCACATTATGTGCAGTACAGTTCCCCTACATTAGGTGCAGTACAGTTCCCCTACATTAGGTGCAGTATAGTTCCCCCACATTAGGTGCAGTATAGTTTCCCCACATTAGGTGCAGTATAGTTTCCCCACATTAGGTGCAGTACAGTCCCCCCACATTAGGTGCAGTACAGTCCCCCCACATTAGGTGCAGTACAGTTCCCCCACATTAGGTGCAGTACAGTTCCCCCACATTAGGTGCAGTACAGTTCCCCCACATTAGGTGCAGTATAGTTCCCCTACATTAGGTGCAGTATAGTTCCCCCACATTAGGTGCAGTATAGTTCCCCCACATTAGGTGCAGTATAGTTCCCCCACATTAAGTGCAGTATAGTTCCCCCACATTAAATGCAGTATAGTTCCTCCACATTAGGTGCAGTATAGCTCCCCACATTAGGTGCAGTATAGTTCCCCCACATTAGGTGCAGTATAGTTCCCCACATTAGGTGCAGTATATCTTTCCACATTAGGTGCAGTACAGTTTCCCCACATTAGGTGCAGTATAGTTCCCCCACATTAGGTGCAGTATAGTTCCCCCACATTTGGTGCAGTATAGTTCCCCTACATTAGGTGCAGTATAGCTCCCCACATTAGGTGCAGTATAGTTCCCCCACATTAGGTGCAGTATAGTTTCCCCCACATTAGGTGCAGTATAGTTTCCCCCACATTAGGTGCAGTATAGTTTCCCCCACATTAGGTGCAGTATAGTTTCCCCCACATTAGGTGCAGTATAGTTTCCCCCACATTAGGTGCAGTATAGTTCCCCCACATTAGGTGCAGTATAGTTCCCCTACATTAGGTGCAGTATAGTCCCCCCACAATAGGTGCAGTATAGTTCCCCCACATTAGGCTGGCAGTATAGTTCCCCCACATTAGATGCAGTATAGTTCTCCCCACATTAGGTGCAGTATAGTTCCCCCACATTAGGTGCAGTATAGTTTCCCCCACATTAGGTGCAGTATACTTTCCCCCACATTAGGTGCAGTATACTTTCCCCCACATTAGGTGCAGTATACTTTCCCCCACATTAGGTGCAATATACTTTCCCCCACATTAGGTGCAGTATAGTTTTCCCCACATTAGGTGCAGTATAGTTCTCCCCACATTAGGTGCAGTATAGTTCCCCCACATTAGGTGCAGTATAGTTCCCCCACATTAGGTGCAGTATACTTTCCCCCACATTAGGTGCAGTATAGTTCTCCCCACATTAGGTGCAGTATAGTTCCCCCACATTAGGTGCAGTATACTTTCCCCCACATTAGGTGCAGTATACTTTCCCCCACATTAGGTGCAGTATAGTTCCCCCACATTAGGTGCAGTATAGTTTCCCCACATTAGGTGCAGTATACTTTCCCCCACATTAGGTGCAGTATAGTTTTCCCCACATTAGGTGCAGTATAGTTTCCCCCACATAGTTTCCCCCACACCAGCTCGTGTTGGTCACTTACCATTCCGGCCGGCGCGCGCATCCTCTTCCTTGAATCTCCGCTCCTCTGTTGCTATGGGCGCACGCACGGGACGTCAATGACGTCCCTGCGTGCGCTACTTCCCGGCGGCCCCTGTGTTTTGAAAGTTAACACGGGGGCCACTGTAGAAAGGTAACCGGGACATCCTTGTGTCCCGAAAAGATCTTTCGGGACACAGGGATGTCCCGAATGTGACGGGGGGGGTCCTCTGCGGGCTGCTCATGGTGGCCTCGGATGCCTCCCTGGGCTTGATTAGGGTGTGCCTGGGCACACCCGGCACACCCCGTGCGCACACCTATGGGTGCAGGTGTTTTTTTAAATTATGTTTTGTCCTTTTTTAAAAGGAAAAATTTAATAAGACCCTGTCTGTTAATAAAAATAGAAAGCCAAACTGTAACATCTGCGCTCCGGCCAGACACGCTGGCCGTGAGCACTCAATTGCCGTGTCTACGCTGCCGGCAGGGCTGGGATTTGCATGGCAGGACGAGCCCATTTGCGAGTTCCAGCCCGTCTCTCACCTCCCTGGTCTTCCTGTCTTTGCAGCTCCGGCATGCGTACCCCGCTTCCTAGTGCCCCCGCGTGCCGGAGCTCTTACATTTAAAGGGTCATTACTCATTTCATTAAGTGTCTACACCTGCACCCAGTCTTTAAGTACTTGCTCCTCCCCTGTATCCCTGCCGGATCTTTGTTGCCTTGTGCCCTAGTGAAAGCTTACTGTTATTCTGTTATCCATTTCCTGATCCTTGTTCCGTTACCTGACCCTGCACCTGTGCCACCTGCCCTGATCTACTGCTACCTTGACCTCGTCTTGCCTGTTTCCTTTTGTGCCACGCCACATCCCAGCAACCTGTGTAGACGAGTCATGCCAGGGGTAGCGACCTGGGTGCCACCTGCCACAGCAAGACCATCCCAGCTTTGCGGCGGGCTCTAGTGAAAACCAGCGGCACCTTAGACTCTGCTCCCTGGCATGGCTCACGTCATCATCCACACAGGCCCAGAGGATCCACCACCTGCTGTGACCCTAACACAAACAGTATATCAGTGAACCTATATGGGATGGATGGAAGTGAGTATGACTGTAGGATCAGACTACACAGAGTTTATTTGTAGTCTGTAACCAAGGAGACATGTAGGCTTCCTTAGGATCTGTGGACACAATGTTTAAATATAAAAACAAAACAAGAATGTTTCAATATTTGAAAGAAAAGAAAACTATTGTTTGATAACAAAGGAGGGCATTCTATATACCTTATACCTTGTTTACAACTACGGCGGCAGGAAGGTAATGTCGCCCTCTACCCAGTGGCGTTGCTAGGGTTGGTGTCACCCGGTGCGGTAGAAAATGGTGTCACCCCCATACCTCCCCCCTCCCCCCAGTAAGTTTTTAGCCTGTTGTGACAGACACCACTGTTGTAGCGCATTGTGAGAAATTCCAGTATAATAATCAGATATACCAGTTGCCACAGAATAGGAAAGTGTTAAAGAAGTTTTCACCATTGAAATATACAGCTCCCAGAATTACTTAAAGGGGTACTCCACTGGAAAACATTTACTTTTATATCAACTGGTGCCAGAAAGTTAAGCAGATTTTTTAATTACTTCTATTTAAAATCTTAATACTTACAGTACTTATAAGCTGGTGTATGCTCCACAGGAAGTTGTGTAGTTCTTTCCAGTCTGACCACAGTGCTATTTGCTGACACCTCTGTCCATGTCAGGAACTGTCCAGAGCAGGATAGGTTTGCTATGGGGATTTGCTCCTACTATGGACAGTTCTTGACATGGACAGAGGTGTCAGCACAGAGCACTGTGGTCAGACAGAAAATAAATTAAAAAAGAAAATAACTTCCTGTGAATCGCTTATACAGCAGCTAATAAGTACTGGAAGGATTAAGATTTTTAAATAGAAGTAATTTACAAATCTGTTTAACTTTGTAGCACCAGCTGATTAAAACATTTTTTTTCCAGTAGATTACCCCTTTGAGCATTGGTGAGGTTATGCTGGGAGTTGTAGTTTCACTGACCTAACTGTAGAACGGACAAGTGACTACAGGACACAGAGAGGAGAATGTACAATGATATCAGTGACTACCGGTGACGTCTTCTCTATATAGTCTTTCCTTATCTAATTCAGATGGTACATACCGCCAGGAATTGTTCCAGCTAAAACTTCTCTCTGCAGAATGTGACGCCCAGACGTCTCCTCACTATGTCAGCGCATTCTCATCCTCTATATGAAAACAATAATTATTATAAACCTGCCAGACACTGTATCCTCTAAATATAATACTACTATACACTATACTCTTTGATTATAAACCTTCCATACACCATACCCACTGAATATAAAGCTACCTAACACTGTACATTCTGAATATTATACCAACACATACTGTACACTCTGAATATAAATCTGCCACATACTGTACCCCTGAATATAATACTATCACATACTGTACCCCTGAATATAATACTATCACATACTGTACCCTCTGAATATAAATCTGCCACATACTGTACCCCTGAATATAATACTATCACATACTGTACCCTCTGAATATAAATCTGCCACATACTGTACCCCTGAATATAATACTATCACATACTGTACACTCTGAATATAAATCTGCCACATACTGTACCCCTGCATATAATACCGCCATACACTGTACCCTCTGAATATAATACTACCACACACTGTACATTCTGAATATAATACCAACACATACTGTACCCTCTGAATATAAATCTGCCACATACTGTACCCCTGAATATAATACTACCACAAACTGCGCCCTCTGAATATAATACTACCACAAACTGCGCCCTCTGAATATAATACTACCACAAACTGCGCCCTCTGAAAATAAATCTGCCACATACTGTACCCTCTGTATATAAATCTGCCACATACTGTACCCTCTGAATATAAATATGCCACATACTGTACCCTCTGAATATAAATCTGCCACATACTGTACCCTCTGAATATAATACTACCACCCACTGCACCCTCTGAATATAATACTTAGAGATGAGCAAACTACAGTAAATTCAACTCGTCACAAACTTCTCTGCTCGGCAGTTGATGACTTTTCCTGCATAAATTAGTTCAGCTTTCAGGTGCTCCCGTGGGCTGGAAAAGGTGGATACAGACCTAGGAGACTCTTTCCTAGGAATGTATCCACCTTTTTCAGCCCACCGGAGCACCTGAAGGCTGAACTAATTTATGCAGGATAAGTCATCAACTGCCGAGCCGAGAAGTTCGTGACGAATCGAATTTACTGTAAGTTCGCTCATCTCTAATAATACTACCACAAACTGCGCCCTCTGAATATAATACTACCACAAACTGCGCCCTCTGAATATAACGTTGCCATACAGTGCACCCTCTGAATATAATACTACCACCCACTGCGCCCTCTGAATATAACGTTGCCATACAGTGCACCGTCTGAATATAATACCACAACCAAAGTAACACCCCTCAACATCCGTTAGCTGATGCTATTACCACGGGAGGGGGGTATTGGTGGTGTTGCTAGTGGATGATGGGGGTGCTACTACTGGGGAGGTGTTGCTGGAGGATGATGAGGGTGCTACTGGCCATCCCCCCTGGCAGTATCACCCCCATCATCCATCGGCAGGATCATCCTCCTGGCAGGAGCACCTCCATCATCCACCATCAGGATATGTTGATGGAGGTGCTGCTGGGGGGGGGGGGTGTTGCTGGTGGATGATGAGGGTGCTACTGCCAGGGGGGGAGCATTAGGTAGGCAGCAGTGCCCCCACATTAGGTAGGTCGCAGTTTCCCCACATTAGGTAGCAATTTCCCCACATTAGGTAGCACAGATTCCCCACATTAGGTAGCAATTTCCCCACATTAGCTAGCACAGATTCCCCACATAAGGTAGCATAGACTCCCCACATTTGGTAGCACAAATTCCCCACATTAGGTAGCATAGACTCCCCACATTTGGTAGCACAGATTCCCCACATTAGGTAGCATAGACTCCCCACATTTGGTAGCACAAATTCCCCACATTAGGTAGCAATTTCCCCACATTAGCTAGCACAGATTCCCCACATAAGGTAGCATAGACTCCCCACATTTGGTAGCACAGATTCCCCACATTAGGTAGCATAGGCTCCCCACATTTGGTAGCACAGATTCCCCACATTAGGTAGCATAGACTCCCCACATTTGGTAGTAGTTTCCCCACATTAGGCCGCAGGTCCCCTTGCAGGTTCCCCACAATGGGTCAGAGTTTCCCCACAATAGATCGCTGGTTATACCCCCTCCCCCCCCCCCCCCACACACACACAAAAAAAAAAAAAACACATACAACACAGAGAGACAAACACACACACTCACAGACAGACAGACACACACACACAGAGTCACACAGTCACACACACACACAGAGTCGCACAAACACACACACACAGAGTCACACACACACACTCAGAGAGTCACACAAACACACACAGTCACATACACACAGCCACATACAAGCATAGATAGAGACAGAGAGACAGACATAAAAACTCACCCATCCAGCGCAGCGCTCCTTCTCACCGGGCGCCGTGCGAGTGACGTAACTCCTGCGTCCTCCTGCGCGGCCATGCGGTGTGACGTCAGGCCGGCGCAGACGTGGGAGCGGAGGACGGGCACAGTACTGGTGAAGGTGAGGGGGGGTGTGATGACGGTCGGGCGCACAGTGAAGGTGAAAGAGGGGGTTTGCTGACGGACGGGCGCACCGCACACACAGCGGGGGGGGGGGTGCTGACGGATGCGAGGCCGGTCGGGCACAGATGAGGGGGGTGTCTGTGTAGCTGGGGAGGGGGAGGGGTGCTGCGGAGCGTCTTGGTGTCACCCCATTGGGTTGGTGTCACCCGGTGCGGGCCGCACCCCCCGCACCCGGGTCGCAACGCCACTGCCTCTACCGCTAACCCCCCCAAGCATATTTTATATAAGGTTATTTCACCGGAGTACCCCTTTGCTTCTATATTGAGTTAGATTCATAGGCAGAGCAGGGGGTCTTTTCCTAAGGTTCTCTGTGACAAAACTACAACTCTCACAACTTTGTTCAATAAACAGACTTTATGTAAGATTTATGATTTATGAATTACAGAGGAAAATATGGTAATCAATGACTATTTCCTTTCCTTGCCATTTTCAGGGTATGCTCACTCAGGGTATAGATCATTTCTAGCTTCTGACGAGAACATTGAGCAGTTTCCTCACAAAGACAGCTTAAAGTCTGACATTTATCATCTGTTAAGGCTACATTTCAGGATGTGAGATCCGTGTATTGCATGCAGTCCCAGGTGATTCTGTGTCCGTCGTGTGCAATTTCCTATTGCCTAACAAATCTATCCATCCATCTACTTCCCCGTGTAATGACACTGATGGATTTACACTGATAGATCTACATTTTTTTTAAACAAAATAACAATGATAGATACAACATAATCTTCCAGTAAAACAACATATTTTTCTCTTTCCTCATAAGCAGGGGTCACCGGAGACTACTAAACTGCATTTTCTAAAAAATAAAAAAAATTGTCACTGAAAAGAGTCAATCATAATTCTTATGTCAGCTGATGTTAAAAATGGAATACACTATTTCGGTTATGGATATTTGTTTTTTTCAATTAATTCAGAAATAGATCAACAGAACAGAACTTCAATTCCACAACTTGTACTATGATCTATTTCTTCTCAGTATAATTTCAAAAACTAACACATGGTTGATGTACCTTTTGATCAAAATGTGCAAGCCCACTCTCCACGTCAAGGTCACCTGATAAGAGTGGGCCAACCCAAAATGACACCAAGCCCACAGGTGAAATGACCCAGTGGCAAGCGCTTGATAATGGCTTGGTAAGCCAGCAAAAACGTTGCCTGTAACCAGGTGTCAAGTACTGGAAAAACAGTAAGGGAACTCACCCAAGATTTCCAAGTGCTGCAGGACTCCTGCTTATGGGAATGGTGTTAAAACCCACTTTTTTTTTTTGCAAAGATATGCTGGTGTGCTGCTATAATTCATAGACCATTTTTAGTTATCAGTGAAAGTAAAATGTATTTGACGTTTCAAAATGCAATTAAAGGAGTACTCCGATGGTAACCTATTAGGGGGGAAATGAAGCATGAATCAAAGTTATATAACATTGTAAGGTACTCACGTTGTCCATGTTGGCTTCTTCCCGGACTTCTCCTCGCTTTTCCATCTGGCCGGAAGCTGGGTCCTCTGATGACGCTCGACCGAGTCTTCCTCACGATCTGGCGCCATCTTCGCCCGGTGACTCATCGCTCCCATGAGTCACTGCGGGCTGTCTCCCCCAAAGCTACTCCCCCAAAGTTAATTTATTCTGCGCATGCGCAGTACTGCGCAAATAGCGTCGTGCTATTTGCGTAGTGCTGCGCCTGCGACGCTCGTACCCTGAGAGCTGACAGGGACGGGGAACAGAGCCGCGCTCGGCATTCTTGTGCACTGCTAGTGGGCACAGGGACCCCGCTAGCGGTGATGGTAGCAATGGGAGGCATTCTTGTGACACCGCTAGTGCAGTGTTTCCCAACCAGGGTGCCTCCAGCTGTTGCAAAACTACAACTCCCAGCATGCCCGGACAGCCTTTGGCTGTCCGGGCATGCTGGGAGTTGTAGTTTTGCAACAGCTGGAGGCACCCTGGTTGGGAAACACTGTGCTAGTGGGCACATGGATCCCACTAGCGGTGATGGTAGCGATGGGAGGCATTCTTGTGACATGGGAGGCTGGGAGGGGGAGGATGGGAGGAGATAAACACAAGGGAAGGAGCTGTGGGCGTCATTTTATTATAATTTATTATAATTTCCGGGGGGGGGGGGGAGAGGAAGGGGAGAGAGCAGCAGCTAACAGGAAGCTGGCGCAGGGAGTCATGGGAAATGTAGTCTTTATGACATGGCTGCTTACTGCTACAGGTGGCAATTACAAGAGAATGGCTGGGCCAAATTTGACAAATGAGGTATCGTTGGAAAGGTCTTTGAAAGAGCTATCAGATGAGTTTTTTTACGTACCAGCGCTCCGGAGTACTCCTTTAAATATAATGCACAGAAACCAATAGGTCACTGTCCTATCATTTTAAATAAAGATTTTTTCATACATCAAATGTTTCCATGTGACGCCACCTTTAGACCTTACTGCAATTCTTTGCTTACTTTATGTATTTGCAAATAGATCATTTGACACCAATATTTAAAATTGAAAAGAATCCATAAGTTGTTACTAAAAAGAGTTGTATTTAGCGTCATAGTTAGAGGGGTACTCCGGCCCTAAGGATAGGGGATAAGATGTATGATCGCGGGGGTCCTGCCGCTGGGGACCCCCGCAATCTGTTATTCCGCACCCACCTTTCTGAGCTCTCCGCAGCACTGGAGGCTCAGAGTGTGAAGGGTGATGAACACGGGGCCGGAGTATCTTGATGTCACGACTCCGCCCCCGTGTGATGTCACGCCCTGCCCCCTCAATGCAAGTCTATGGGGAGGAGGCGTGATGGCCATCATGCCCCCTCCTATAGACTTGCATTGAGGGGGAGGGGTGTGATGTCACATGGGGGCGGAGTCGTGACGTCACAATACTCCGGCCCCGTTTTAATCACTCTTCACACTCGGAGCCTCCAGTGCTGCGGAGAGCTCACAAAGGTGGGTGCGGAATGACAGATTGCTGGGGTCCCCAGTGACGAGACCCCCGCAATCATACATCTTATCCCCTATCCTTTGGATAGGGGATAAGATGTATTAGGGCTGGAGTACCCCTTTAATTTCTAGACAACATGAAGTATTATGCATCCTGAATGGTTTTGTTACAAGAACCATCCAGAGTTATAAGAGTGACAAGGTGATTTAAGTTGGCTAAATGCTGTTATTAAGCCACTGAGAGTCCCATTATGATGCACTGTTTCTCATTCTCTTTCAGCAGTCCCCACACTCAGTCCCCTTTTTCAAACTTCGTTGGCCACAGGAGAGGGCGGTCCGGACCAGACGGAGAAGAACAAGGAACGACGCTGATCAGAGAAGACATCACTTGTGAGTTGCTGTATAAAGCAACACTTTAAACTACACACCCACTGATAAATATATACTGGATATTGTGCATTGCAACATTTTCCTTTTTTTCTATTTTTATTTTTTGCTCGTCAACTTTGGTAGGGATGCCCTGCAATTAATTTTTTATTTTTTTGCAGGTGCCCCGAGCTAAAAAAGGTTGGAAAACACTAGTCTAGAGAGTGTAGTCTTTCCTAGGCATATAAGATCACACAATGTAATGTGGCAGACAGTATTCTATACCTAATTAAACTGATAGGGGTGTGTCTGTTGGCAAGGTTCAAGAGCAGAAATCTAAATGCAGCTTTCACGCCTTAAATTAAAACATGTCTAAGGTTATATGAAAGTAGCCGAAGCGCATCACCTGTCTATCTGCAGTCTCTGTGTGTCCCTTGGCTATGTACTGAATAAAGTTATATTCTGTTCAAGAGCATCCAGCCTGGACAACTTAGAGGTGTCAGCAGAGAGCACTGTTGTCAGAGTGGAAAGAACTACACAACTTTCTCTGGAGCATACAGCAGCTGACAAGTACTGGACGGAATAAGATTCTTAAATAGAAGTAATTAACAAATCTGTATAATTTTCTGGCAACAGTTGATTTAAAAAAAAAAATTCCACCGTAGTACCCTTTTAAATCATGTGGGAAAAAAAATTGTAAGAACACACCCTAAGTGGTGAAAGCTGCTGGGCAACTGCCTGTTTTGCCTTTCAATAATTGGCTCTAACTATAATTTTGCCCTCACTTTTGCTTCTCCAGATTACCAGTAAAGTATCACAGAAAAGTGTGACAGTCCCAGCATTACCCTTTAATGCTGGGACTGTCACACTTTTCTGTGCAAGGCCCTGACAGTGATACATTACTGCCGTGTGGTAAGCTGGAGAAGGAAAAGTGAGGGTAAAACGGTTACAGTCATCACGCCCTCTCCCATAGACTTGCATTGAGGAGGTGGGAAGTGACATCATGAGGGGGTGGGGCTATTACATCATGAGCGCCTGGCGCCGGCTCTAGCATTCGGAAAACAGTTTGTTCCAAATGCTGAGCAGCGGAGTACCCCTTTAAGGAAACCTTTGTTCCTTCATAACAATCTGCTATGTAATTCCTCTCTAAAACACACCCCTGTGGGGACCCATGTGAAGAGCAATCTAGAGGTTAACAAAAAAGCTCTAAGGAGGGAGAAACACACGTAAATAATGTAAGATCAAACATATGGGTTTACTTTTGTTTCCTTGCAAGGATAATCTGGAGCAAAATTCTACTGGCAAATTCTCATCCATATTTAAATAATTCATATTGTGAACATAATTTAGAAGACTGTGTTTTTTTCGCACTGGTGTGAAACTAAAACTCACAGTATGCTGCCAGTTGTAGTTTCTCCTTTAGGACAGGGTAAAGCTTCCGTGGAATTATTCTGCGGGAAATTCTGCCGAAATTTACTGCCCATTATGTTCAATGTGATTCTGCTGTCCCATTCACACAGCGGAATTTCTGCAGCGGAAATTCTGCATTCCGTTTTACGCAAAATTTAAACATCTGTCGAATTGTGGGCAGAATCCTATTGAACTCAATGGCACTTTGATTTTCAGTGGAATTCTGCAATTTGAACACAGAAATTCCGCCGGAATTGTGTCCTAATTCCGCAAAACTGCGAAAAATCTGAAGTCTGCTTCTCTGTGTCGAATTTAAGTGGGAAAGCAGATATTCAGTTGTGTGAATATAGCCTTATAGGGTGAGCACTTCTCAGGTCTTTCCCAGGCACTACCTGCAGCAAGACACAAACATATGAAAAGATTTTATTACAAAGGGTCTTGTATGCTAAAATATCCAATTTGCCTGCAGCAGATATGTCATTTCGGTCTTCCTGTAAACTTTGCAACAGGATTTCACACCTACCTGGGGGTATTATCAATCTGCCTGAAACCCTAATTGTCTGGTTTGTCTCACAGCAACCAATCACAGCTCAGCTTTCATATCTTAACGAGCTATGGTAAAGAGAAAGTTGAGCTGTGATTGGTTGCTGTGAGAAAAACCCACAGACAATTAGGGTTTCAGGCTGATTGATAAATCTAGACCACCATGTGTCATTTATAATCCAGATGTCCTAGGTACAAGAGAGTCCTTTGAGAACCCTCAACACCAGGGACAATTAGCCATAGACATTTTTCTTTACAAATGCGTTTGGCCTTGGGGGGAAAAGATAACAAAAAACTATATATGTAGTGTCCCAATGTGCAACTGTAAGCGGCTGGAGGAAGTGGATCCGCTGGATCTGTGTGAACAATGACTGAACCGTACCAGGGAGCGGAGTCTAAGGTGTCACTGGTTTTCACCAGAGCCCAACGCAAAGCGGGATGGTCTTGCTGCGGCGGTCGGCACCCAGGTCGCAACCCCTGACACGATTCGTTCACACAGGCTGCGATGGTGAAACTTGGCAATGGAGTGCACAAGAATAGTCAGTCGTAGAAGAAGGTCAAGGGAAGGCAGCAGAGAAGCGTAGTCAGGTCACAGACAAGAGGTCAGGAGGCAGGCGGCAAAGGTGCGAGGTCAGGTCACAAGCATAGGGTCTGGAACACTAATAGGCAATACACAGAAGAACGCTTTCACTAGGCACAAGGCACAAAGATCCGGCAGGGAACAGTAGGAAGTGCCGGAACTAAATAGGGTTGGTTTCTGACAAGCACCAAGTATTGGTGCACTGGCCCTTTAAATTTAGAAGAACCGGTGCACGTGCGCCCTAGGAGGTGATGACGAGCGTGCCGGCAGAGATGGGCAGGAGGAGGAGAACAGAGCAGGGCTCGCAAGCGGGCGCGCATGCAATGCGAGGAATAGAACCACTGGGAGAAGAGAACAGGGCATAAGGTGAGCGGCAGTCCGGGTTTTGCATGCCGGTGCATCCTGCAATGCGACCCATGGCACTGCCGGGAGCAGAGGGGAACATAAGAGAACGCTCCCAGCTATACTGCATGGCCGAAGCGAGATCCCTGACAGTACCATCTCGCCAGACTTTGTGGCCTAAGAGTCTCTATGATTGTAGGAGAATTCCACCCAGGGTAAAAGATCGACCCAGTCATCCTGTTGGACCGAAACAAAGTGACGAAGATATTCTCCCAAAACTTGATTTACTCTCTCCACTTGTCCATTAGATTGTGGGTGATAGGAATATGAGAAATCCAACTTGATTTTTAGACGACTGCATAAAGCTCGCCAGAACTTAGAAACAAATTGCACCCTGTGGTCTGAGACGATGTGAGACGGATGGCCACGTAAGCGGTAGATATGCTGAGGGAAGTGTTTAGCCAGTTGCGGAGCAGATGGTAAATGGGGCAAAGGAATAAAATGAGCCATCTTGGAAAACCGATGGACAACCACCCAGATGACCGTACTGTAATAGGATGGGGGCAGATCGGTGATAAAATCCATAGCCATTTGCGACCAAGGAGTGTCCAGAATAGGATGTAGCTGTAGAAGGCCAACAGGTCTCTGCCGAGGTGTCTTGACTTGAGCACAGGTAGCATAGAAGCTGACAAAGTCTGCGACATCCCGTTTGAGGTGAGGCCACAAATAATGCCAAGAGATTAATTGAAAAGACTTCTGTAAACCAGAATGATCAGCTACCAGATAGGAATGTCCCCAGCTCAGCACTCTGCATCTCAATAGAGGTGGTACGGAGGATCTTCCAGGAGCTTGCTGGAGGACTTCAGGTGCTACAGGAACCAAACACTTAGGTGGAATAATATGACGAGGAGTGGAATCTTTTCCAACTACATCTGAGGATCTGGAGAGGGCATAGGCTCTAATGTTCTTGTCAGCAGGACAGAAATAAAAAAAAATAATATTGAACCTGGAGAAGAAGAGCGACCCATCTTTCCTGGCGGCGATTCAGATGTTGCGCAGACTGAAGATACAAGAGGTTCTTGTGATCCGTAAAGATGCTGACTGGATGTGTAGAACCCTCCAAAAGATGACGCCATTCTTCTAAGGCAAGTTTTAAAGCGAGGAATTCCCGATCGCCAATAGAGTAATTCCTCTCCGCAGGTGAAAAGGTCTTGGAGAAAAAAACACAGGTCGCATTCTTGCCCTTAGGAGTTTTCTGAGTTAAAACTGTGCCAGCTCCTACAAATGATGCATCTACATTCAAAAATAACAGCTTTTCAGGGTCAGATCTTGAGAGAACAGGTGCAGAAGCGAAGGCAGATTTTAGCCAAGAGAAAGCCTCTTCAGCCTCAGGAGACCAATTCTTGGGGTTACAGTTCTTTTTGATAAGGGCTACAATTGGGGCAACCATGAAAGAAAAGTGTGGAATGAATTGACGGTAGTATTGGCAAACCCCAAAAATCAATGAATAGCCCATAGACCAGTAGGACATGGCCAGTCCAAAACCGCAGAAAGCTTGGAAGGATCCATCTGTAGGGCTTGGTGGGAGACAATGTATCCAAAAAAACGAAGACTTGTTCTCTCAAAGAGGCATTTATCAAGCTTGGCATACAGATGATTCTCCCGGAGACACTGAAGGACCAGACGGACATGAAAATGATGAGCTTTCATATTGGGAGAGAAAATCAAAATATCATTCAGTGTTCCAGTCAAGTTGCTTAGAATGACGCTTAAGCCAAGTAAGTCCTAGAAGAAGTTCCAAGAAGGCAGAGACGAAGAAAGAAGTCTTCGTGGAGGTATATACTTGAACAGGCATGGTCAAACGTGGAGAGGTACTATTCACACACAGGGATGCCTCCCCTACATGCCCTAGGTGCGAGCATTTCCCGAATGCAGACATATTGGACAGTCCTTAAGGAAGTGCTCCGAACTGGCAAAGTAGAGACACAAATTCTCCATAAATCAACGAGACCTCTCCTGTAAAGACAATCTAGTCTGATCCCCCTTCATGGGATCCTCCACAGGTGGCATAGGAGATGGATGAGGCGGATGCTGGAACACAGGTGCCAGGCAAGGAAACTGACGTGTTCAGACAGGTTATCTTTTGCGATGAAGCTCTTCATGTCTCTCAAATAATCGGTCAATTTGAGTGGCAAATTTGATTAGGTCACTCACAGAATTCGGAAGGTCTCGTGCAGCAAGGGCATCTTTCATTCTACTAGAAAGTCCTTTTTTGAAGGTAGCACACAAGGCCTCATCATTCCAAGTCAATTCGGAAGCCAGGATGCAGAATTGTACCGCGTACTCCCCTACAGAAGAGTTCCCTTGAGAGAGATTCAACAATGCTGTCTCAGCCGAGGAAGCCCGCATCGGTTCTTCAAAGACATTGTGGAATTCTGCAAGGAAGGAATGGAGGCTAGCAGACACCGGATCATTGTGATCCCAAAGGGGAGTAGCCCAGGCTAGGGCTTTGCCAGACAGAAGACTGATGACGAAGGCCACTTTAGCATGTTCCACAGAAAACTGGTCGGCCAAGAGTTCCAGATGCACAGAGCACTGAGTGACAAAACCTCTACACAACTTGGGATCTCCGTCATACTTGGTAGGCAAAGATAAAGAAATCTTGGAGCCTCCGGTAGCCACTGGAGCTGATGACACCGAAGGTTCCGCTGGAGACGGTTGTGGCTGTTGAGTGGTAAGAAACTGCTGCATCCGTGCGGTAAGCTGAGACAACTGCTGTGACAATAGCCAAGATTGGAGACACTGGGCAGAGGAACCATGGCGGGATCCATCTCCGATTCTTACTGTAAGCGGCTGGAGGAAGTGGATCCGCTGGACCTGTGTGAACAATGACTGAACCATACCAGGGAGCGGAGTCTAAGGTGCCGCTAGTTTTCACCAGAGCCTGCCGCAAAGCGGGATGGTCTTACTGCCACAGGCAGCACCCAGGTCGCTACCCCTGACATGATTCGTCCACACAGGCTGTGTAGGTGAAACTTGGCGCTGGAGTACACAAGAATAGAATAGTCATTCATAACAGAAGGTCAAGGGCAGGCAGCAGAGAAGCATAGTAAGGTCACAGAAATGAGTTCAGGAGGCAGACGGCAAAGGTGTGAGGTCAGGTCACAAGCAGAGGGTCTGGAACACTAATAGGCAATACACAGAAGAACGCTTTCACTAGGCACAAGGCACAAAGACCTGGCAGGGAACAGTAGGTAGTGCCAGAACTAAATAAGGTTGGTTTCTAACAAGCACCAATTATTGGTGCACTGGCCCTTTAAATTTAGAAGAACCGGCGCGCACGTGCCCTAGGAGGCGGGGACGCGCGTGCCGGCAGAGACGGGCAGGAGGAGGAGAACCGAGCAGGGCTCAAAAGTGGGTGCGCCCCACAATGCGAGGAATAGAACCACTGGGAGAAGAAGAGAACAGGGCGGAGGGTGAGCGACAGTCCAGGGTTCGCATGCGGGCGCGTTCCCCAATGCGACCCGTGGCACTGTTGGGAAAAGAGGGGAACATAAGGCTAGGTTCAGACTATGGAATATCCGCCTGCAATTCCGCTTTGATATTGCAGACAGAAATTCCACTTGCTAAAATGTATAGTGTAGTGAATGGGTTTAAGGTCACAAATTCACAATTCGGAATTTGTGAAGCGGAATGTGTGAATGGAAAAACCGCTTGGAAATTTCCGCCTGAAGAATGGCGGTGCTCTTTCTTCAGGCAAAAATCCGCGCAGAACACATTGCAGTCTATTGGAGACCGGAGATTCCGTAGTCTGAACCTAGCCTAAGAGAACACTCCCGGCCAGAGTGCCCGGCCGGAGCGAGATCCCTGACAGGAACACACCTGTCTTCATGAACTGTCGGGTAGATGTCACCTAACGTGTCTGCTCCGGGCCCACTGCTCAGGTTCAAGTGTGTGTTATTGTATCATCTATCGCCCTGTAATATGCATTGTTAAATGCATTTTTATGCTCTTTGTGTCTCTAAGAGTTAACTTGTCTGTGCAGGAGGATGCTTAGGAGATCACATGGCTGCTTTAGCCAATCAGGGCTTCTGCCTTGCTCCCCCATGTCTGGTTAGACGAGATGGAGCTAATGAGTTGTGAGGAGAGTGGAGGTCACCTTTAGACCTCTGCTGTGGACCTGTACCTCACCACATGAGGACATGCCTAGAAGATCCAGTTGCTGCGTCAATTTGTTCCTGAGCGACAACACCCTTCACATGATCACGCCGACCAGGTCGTCCAGCAAGTCTGTCCATATAAGTTCAGACACAAGTTGGCAGTGGGAGGAAGAGCCAAGTAAGCCCACGGACCCCATTTGCAAAGAACAGGAAACAGGAGAGAAAGCCTCAGGTAACTCCGGTCCACAAGTCTAAGTCTACCATGGTGGTAAGCCCTAACACAAGATTCCTAAGTGAAGAGCAGAGTCAGTGTTTGTTAGCTCCTCAGTCTTATTCAAGCTACAAAGCGCAGTCTAAAGTATATTTCAACCAAGCAAGAAACTAGTCAGTAAGGACTACAAGTCCCATAGTGCTTAGAAGCAACTGTGATTCCTAAAGCATCATTCAGCGAACTTTGCCTTCAATATTAAACTGTTGTTTATTCTGCAAGTTTCTGAGTGAAGTTGAAGTAGCCCAGGAAGCTGCTGTCCTGGAGTGTGGAGTGTTAACACTACCCTGCCGTCACAAACTCTATTTCAGTCACTACTACTGTCATTCACTACACACACCACTCCAGTTAGCCACCACATATACGTAACTTTTGTGTTTCTGCCACTGTTCTCCCACAGCAGGTCCTGTTGCGCAGCAGTAGCTATGCTTGGGGTCAGCATGCGCACAGCCCACTTAGCCAATCGGCACCCACAGTTGTGTCTCACCTCAGCGGCTAATTGGTAGAGCATGCGCTGACCCAATTACAACAAGCACTGTGCAATAGGACAGGCTTTGGGGGAGTGGCAGTAGCAGGAGAGAGGAGGTTAAGTATATGTTTTTGTTTTTTTATTTCACTGTTGGGCTGAACACACAAAAAAAAAGAGAGATACACTTTTTATCATAACTTTAGAGCTATAGCATGAATGTCAGAATGATCAAATTCTCCCAATAGTCGGGGGTTCCAAGAAAAGGCACCCTAACCTAGCATACATACTGTATATTATTTATTCTATAGATATATCATAGGTACCTAAAACAGCAAAATTTCTTTAATTCCTAAGGGTGCGTTCCCACAGGGCATATACGCAGTGTATTTGACGCTGTGCAAATTTTACGGCAGCAGCTGTAAATACGCTGCGTATCCGTAGCCCCCCCCCCCCCACCCCCACTTTAATACACCATTTAGATGGTGTGGTTGTTATTGACTAACATAATAAACATAAGAAAAAAACATTAAAGAGGTATACTAACCTAGTCAATCCTTCTCTGCTGCCGGTTTTCAAAGCTTCTGGTCCCTGCTGTAGTCCTATTCTTACTAGTTTCGGTGATGTGCTGATAGGACACAGAACACATCAACAGAACAAGGAAGAAAAGGACTGCAGCAGGGGCTGGAGGCTTGGGAAACCGGCAGCAGCAGAGAAAGGTGTTGGGTAAATATATATCTCTGTTATTTTCACTAAATTGAGCGCTATGCCGCTTCATTGCAGATTGGCTCTCCTTTAAAAAAGCTTCTAGTGATCAGTGGGTCTCTATAATGTCACCATGACATGTTTGACAAGTTTGATGAAATGACAGGTACACTTTCAAGGGGTTATCATGGCAGTAAAGGGGTTATCTGGGCAGGAACGGTTTTGTGACATGTGAGCCTGGCAAAAGTGGAAATAACAAGAGAGTTATTTCCTGTCTTCATAGTTATCTCATGTCTTCAAAATGATCACCTGGAATAGCTTCTGTGTCTTTTGCTGTTCCATAGTTAGCAACGGCTATGCCCATCAAGTTAAAAAGATCATGTTGGGATGTGCAGTTTCATGACACCAAGAAAATTGCCTAATGAGAAAAAACACAGTAATGTGAATAGAGCCATATGTTATCATTACAGCCTTGACCCAACTGAACAGACTCCTAAATGGAAAATTGCCTATGGGAGTGCACGGGTATAGCTACAGTGGGTGTCAAGGTAGCAGTTGCATCAAAACAATGGTGCCTAATGGGCCCAGAAGACCCTTTGATTTTTAAGAAGACAGGATATTATAGATGACACATGGTAGGTGTGGGGCGCTGTTAAAGATTTTGCTTTCTGCCCAAAGAGTTTTGTTAGACCTAGAATTTCTAGGGCTTTGAGTGATGAGGACAATTGAAGGACTTATATTGACTGATATTTTGCTTTCTAGTTTTTAAAAGAAAAACAAAACATCTGTTTTATGCTATCTTTCTGTTCAATAAAAAAAAAAAAAAGGAGTACTCCCATGATGCACCATTTGTAAGTTATTAATTCATCCCGCAGCTCTTGCTATTTAATAGAATTAGGTATCTTGTTATTGTCTCAAGGTATGTGTCTTTCATCTGTGAACTTTACAAAGGCAGATAGGAGCAAACATAAAATACAGCTTTCCGTGACTCCAGAACTTCTTGGACAGATTTGTTTGGGGAAATTACGCGTATTGGCATGAAACATATCGATCTCAAGGAGGACATGATGTCAATAGTCATGAAACGCATGGCTGACTTTCACGCTACAGCTCTGCTCCTTACAAGTGTGGCAGTCTAATTTTAAAACTATTTACTGTAAATTCTGCTGACCTGCTTCATACAGCTAACATCATATTTAATGGGGATGTGTCATCAGAAAATGATTTTTTTTAATTAGGTTTTCACTGTCAACATATTTTTATCCCTTTAGTGTTTTTTTTTATGAGTTTTTTCATCCATATCTAAATATCCCAGTTTTCAAATTGGTCACAGAGCACACACACAATAAGCTGACATCTGTTTTCTTTAGCTTACTTGTAAGCTTTATGTTTATTTTCAAATACAATGGCAGAAAAAAAATATGTCAGTGCAGGACTTGCAGTTAAAAGAATTTAAAGGGGTACTCTGACCCTAGACATCTTATCCCCTATCCAAAGGATAGGGGATAAGATGTCTGATCGCGAGAGTCCTGCCGCTGGGGAATTCCGCAATCTTAGCTGTGGCACCCCAGACATCCAGTACACAGAGCGAACTTCCCTCCATGCCAGATGACTGGGGATGCCGGGCAGAAGCTTGTGATGTCACGGCCACACCCTGCTCATAATGTAATGGCCATGCCCCCTCAATGCAAGTCTATTGGAGGTGGCGTGATGGCCATCACGTCCCCTCCCATAGACTTGCATTGAGGGGGTTTGGCCATGACATCACAAGCGGGGCGAGGCCGTGATGTCACGATTCTCCGGCACTGCACCCGACGCTTGAATGTGCAGCAGGGAGATTATGGGTGTCCCCAGTGGCGGGACCCCCGCGATCAGATGACTTTACCCCTATCCTTAGGAGTACCCTTTAAGGTTTACTTCTTATTGATGTGCAGGATACAACAAGAGTAGACAAGTGATGCGATTAAAGTGCATGTGGCACGTGGTACTCATACATACAAGTATTAGTAATAATGCCACATATACTTGAAATGCTCCACTTGTCTACTTTTGTTGTCTCTTGCACAAAGATAGATAGATAGGTAGATAGAAATTTTGTGATTCCTTCATAATGTGTGATATTTCTGCCTAAATTAAAATTATATGAAATTTTCATAAAAGTCCCAAAAGTAGATAAAGGAAACCAAATAAAACAAATATGTCAACAATATTAGACTCAATTATTTATTAAGAAAAGTTATTTAATTCCACCTGTGAGTGGTAGCAGTATTTGAACCTTTAGGATTAGCAGATAATATGCAGGTGAAATTAATCAGGCATTTCCAATTAATTGGATGATGATCAGATGTGTATTGGTGACCTGTTTTAGTTAAACAACAGGGATCTCAGAGATTTCTTAGGTCAGAAATGTTGTTGGTGCTCATCAGGATGGAAAAGGTTACAAAACCATTAAGAGTTTCAATGTCACCATTTTTCATGAGTCCTCCGTCTGGAGGACACAAAACAACAATGGTATGTATGACAGGACTGCAAGGAGAAAGTTGATGATCTCAAAAAGTAACATTGCTGCCTGTTTGCAGATTGCAAAATAGAACTCTTTGGTTTAAATGAGAAGCCTAATGTTTGGAGAAAAAATAAAAAATAAAATAGCAACATAGTACCGGGGTATAAGTGTATCAATGAGACATGTACTATGTCTGAAAAACTATATTTCTATCCCCGGTACAGAGGGCTTCATATATGGCCTCCACAAATTGTTAAAACACCAAGGAAACAGAGTCATTTAAATAGAATTAAAACATGATTACTTTCATTGATTACATAAAAACATGGGAATGAGGGAAATACAAACCAACTGAGGGAGACTAGACAAAAAGCGGCAACACTACCTGCTCATGTGCATAGATAATATAATTCAATAAAGGTGCATGGTGCATTTGATAAAGTGCTTACATCAACGGGTCGAAAAAAGACCTCTATAAAGTGCACATAGCTTAAAATACAAGCATGCATACCACTCGTAAAGAGCAATGGATAATACCAGCAGCAGAGCAGGAGCGACGCCACCCCTACGATCGTCCAGGACGAAGGTTCGCCGAAACGATCTTAGGGGTGGCGTCGCTCCTGCTCTGCTGCTGGTATTATCCATCGCTCTTTACGAGTGGTATGCATGCTTGTATTTTTAGTTATGTGCACTTTATACAGGTCTTTTTTCGACCCGTTGATGTATGCACTTTATCAAATGCACCATGCACCTTTATTGAATTATATTGTATATGCACATGAGCAGGTAGTGTCGCCCCTTTTTGTCTAGTCTCCCTCAGTTGGTTTGTCTTTCCCTCATTCCCATGTTTTTATGTAATCAATAAAAGTAATCCTGTTTTAATTCTATTTAAATGACTCAGTTTCCTTGGTGTTTTGTTTAATGTTTGGAGAAAGGAAAATGCTGCATTCCATAAAAAATATATATATATATATATATATATATATATATATAGCATCTGTGAAACAGGGTGATTGTAGTATTATGTTTTGGGCCTGTTTATCCTACTCCTGGGAAAGAATGGCTTGCCATCATAGATGGAACAATGAATTCTAGCAAATTCTAAAGGAAAATGTCAGGACATCTAAGAGAAAGTGGGTCATGCAACAAGACAATGACCCTAAGCACACAATTGTTCTACCAAAGAATGATTAAAGGGGTACTCCGCCGCCCCTTGTGACGTCATGCCCGCCCCCTTCATGACATCATGCCCGCCCCCTCAACGATAGTCTATGGGAAGGGGGCATGATGGCCATCGCGCCCCCTTCCCATAGACTTTCGCTGAGGGGGCGGGTGTGACGTCACGAAGGGGGCGGGCGTGAAGTCACAAGGGGCGGCCCTGAACACGGAAGCCCGCACACAGCATCCGGAACAATAAACTTCCGGACGCTGGGGAGCGGAGCTTCTGACACAGGGCAGCGAAGTACCCCTTTAAATGACAAAGTATTGGAATGACCAAGTCAAAGTCCTAGCCATAAAGGAAGATGGTCACCAGTTCACCCGAACTATAACCCGATACACCGGGCTATAGTGCGGGTGAACAGGAGACCAATGCGGGGTCTCGGACTGCTATACCTACCTGCAGCCCCAATCCCCCAAAGGTTCCCTTCTTCCAGCGCTGACTTGCCCTTTGAGGTGGGCCCACTGGCTGGATTTAAATATTTATAAGCTCTGGTCAAGTGAGCGCTCGTGCCTACTGAGCGCTCACGTGACCAGCGCTTATGAATATTTAAATCTAGCTGGCAGGCCCACCTCAAAGTGCAAGTCTGGAAGAGGGGGACCTTAGGGGGATCGGGGCTCCGGACCCTGCATCGGTCTCCTGTTCACCCGCACTATAACCTGGTGTATGGGGTTATAGTGCGGATTAACTGGAGACCGTTTTCCTTTAATCCAATAAATATGTTGTAGAAAACTTAACATTATCAGTTCATGGGAGGAGACCCACCAATATAACAGAATTTGAGATGTTTTTACAGAGGACCGAGCTAAAACTTCCCCAAACCGATCTGCAAGACTTATCAAGTTACCAACATTAAGTTGCAGGTATTGTTGCTCAAGGGATCATACTCTATAGATACTTTTACAACACCCAGATTTGGGGATATTGAATAATCTTTCTCAATAAATAAATAACCAAGTCTAATACACTTTTTTCTTTTGGTTTTCTTTTTCTACTTTTAGGACTTGTGAAAATCTGTAGTAGTTTTAGGTCATGCAGAAACATACAAGATTCAGAAGGGTTCACAAATCTTCAAGCACCACTATAGACAGAAATGCCAATTGTAGCCATATCAAGACTTTCACAACACTAAAACTCACTGCTCACATATTGACAGCAAGTAAATAAAGTATTAACTGAGAGAAATGATTTTCTGCTAACCTTTCCCGGGAAACACATGCCAGGAGAATTTTAAATCATCTCATAACTGCATGTTATCTCCAAACATGTTACCTCCAACCCAAATTCTTATATTGAGAACATTAAACATTTAGGACACCTGACAGTTATTTCTTTTCTAATTAGAAGTTTTAGTAGAGAGAAATAAGGTGTGTTGCTCTTGTGTAGCCTGAAGGGGATGTGGAGTACAGAACCTGCACTAATGGCGCTGCTCAAATCCCTTACCATATAACTGCTTGACACATAAATTGGAGGTGAGTGGAGGAAAACACTTACAGGCATGTTCCTTCATCAGTCAGTAATGATCGTGCTGTTGTATGGGGGACGGACTGTATAAGTGAGCTACTGCCTGACAGGGCATTCATCTGTCTTTTGCATCCCAAACTGGCATATTAGTGTGTGTGGAGGGGGAGGGGGGAGCTGTTGCACGTCTCTGAAGGTTCAATACTCCTCTTTAGAAAAACAAATGCTGTTAGATTTCTTTTCAATGAAGTGTAATCCAGGATATGTGTAAATCTACAGTGATTTGTATTACAGAGTTCCATTGCTTTTTTTACCCTGAATAGCATTTTTTAAACGCCTTGCGCCACCGATATTTAGATTTTTTGTCAATTTTTTTTTCCCCTTAAAACTCTTTATTTTTCCATTGAGCGTTGTATGAGGGCTTATATTTTGCAGGACAAATTGTACTTTTTAACAACTGCAATCAAAAGCTTACAACTTGAAACGCGCCTGAATATTAAACGCACCATGTTAGTACCTATGATTAAAACAAAGAAGATGTTTTATGGAGTGCTACTTTGTGAGTTCTTGGATTTTTAATGACAGCCTTCTTTTCCCCATATTATATATTCTTAGACAGAATAAATAAATAAATAAATACATTTAAAAGAAAAATAAAATATCTATCTATCGATCTACATACATGGGTGGTTGTTATAACAACAACACCCTGCTATAAACTCTTTATTTTTCCATTGAGTGTTGTATGAGGGCTTATATTTTGCAGGACAAATTGAACTTTTTGCAAAATATTGGCTTATGCAAGCCGTGAAAATAAGGATACAGTCCAGGCGCTGGTCCTCCCAAATAGATAGTGTCAAGAGTCAGATGTATAGTAAAATAAGAGTTCTTTAATGCAACATAAAAGTTTCAAGTCCTTAGTGCGACCCCTGGGGCCCACTAGTCAGGACAACATAGAGCCCCTATGAATAGTAGTGACTCCCCTGAGGAACATCGTGTCCATGGAAACATTTATCTCACGTTTTTCAATGTTCTGCCTTTTGACATTGGCACTGTTATATTTGACTCATTGATTGTCATCGCCTAACGGCCTCTCATGATATTGTTATAGTTGTTATTGCTTTCTTTTGACATAAAATCGATAAAAACTTACTTTGGAAAAAAAAAAGTTTCAAGTCCTATGCTGGACTCTTCATCAGATGCATAAGCCAATATTTTGCTTCTCTGCTGAGTGCTTGTCGCCACTCAGGAAGGATCCGGAGCAGCGGTTACCCTCATCATCTCTAGCGAGTCTACAAGCTGATACAGGTGTTGTGCCCCCCGCACAACACCATCTGGTAAGCTCACATCTTACCTTCTTTTGGCACCCACCGTTTTAAATCTATTGCACTAGGAGCGCACCTTGTCCTTTTCTTGTTTCCTTCTCAAATTGAACTTTTTAACAACTGTAATCAAAAGCTTACAACTTGAAACGTGCCTGATTATTATATGCACCATATTAGTACCTATGATTAAAAGATGTTTTATGGAGCTCTGCATTGTGAGTTGTTGGATTTGTAATGACATCTTTCTTTCCCCATAATATATATTCTTAGAAAAAAATTATATATATATATATATATATGTATATCAGAACAGAACAATTTTGTTATAATGATAGCTGTAATAAATACATAAAATGATCCTAAACAATAAAGAGCCATACTTAAATGGGGAGTTTAGGTAGAAGAAAAAATGTTAGATAGAAAGACACATTCCAGGGATCTATCAATGCTTGACCCCCAAAAAACTAGTATAACAAAGTTGAAAATGTTTGCGCCTTTTTTTATGTGGGGGTAAAAAACGTACTTTTGTCTGTGGTTTCACACCAAAATTAAGAGCATTGCATGAAAATGTAAGATGTTTTAATGCTAGTTTTCTGGTGACAAGCTTTGATACATTTTCCACATTGATGTGAGATAGATAGGAGATAGAAGGATAGATAGGAGTAAATGTAGCTAGATACTTATAAGATACTTACATGTTTAGAATACTCATGACAGGATTGGAAATTTCTTTTAGAAAATGCCAGCTCACATCTCTATAAAATTGTGTTTTACAACTATCCTCTGCATAAGTTACCAAGCACTTTTCATTGTTCCGTGTGATGCAAATACACTATGAATAGCAGGAAATTGTAGGTTACAAAATCTTACTTTACCGCAAAGATCTCATCTCTTGGATGTGGTTGCAATCCTGATGATTCAATCTAGGAACATTATGGGCTCGGAGCTTAGAGGAAGAAACTGAGAGACAGAACTAGAAAAATATTCTCATTTCTATTTTTCTCACAGTCACACACATGCGAGCCCATACACTCACACATATATATATATATATATCCTTTTCACAGACATATAGACCTGCAGTGAGTCCTTATGTTTAATTACATTTCTTCTGGTATCCATTGTTCGCCACATCTACAGTTTCTATTATTTTCAACTCTTAATACTTCAATGGACTGTGCTAAATATAAACACTTTTGGAGGTATTTATCAAAGGATTTATGTGGTTTTTTTTCCCTTAACTTTTGCGCAATAATTTGGTGCAGTGTCTTTTTGCGCCAAAGTTTGGCGCATTTTCTCCACTGTCATTTTTACAACTTTTTCAAAATCACACGGTCCTGTGTGGGATTTAACTTTAGTCAGCAATTCATTATTTGCGCCAATTGATCTTTGGTGCAATTTCTCGCCTTTAGTTTTTTTTGGCGCAATTCACAGCCAAGAAATTTTGCACATGGAAAACACACTTAGCAATGTCAGAAAATGTAAAAGTGTCAAAATACATAAAAACATTTTTTTGTGGAAGCAGCGACGCCTCCGGGGCTGCGCAATACTATCCTGTGACATAGTTGTCTCTGAGGAACCTTCACCCTCCGTTGAGCCAGCATGGGACATGGCCACACAGGTTCAGGAAAGTTAAGCACTAAAGTAACCAAAAAAAAATAAAACTATTCAAGTTAAAAATAAAATCCATTTCACATGGCGGCTATAAACCCCACAAAAGAAAATAACTCACGTCGCTTGCTGATATACTGCAGGAGGGACTCCGAAATGGCTGCTCTACAGGGTAAAACACGCGTCCTCTGTGGTGGTAAGTTCTGTGTAAAAGGTACTGTGAACAGCTGATTTCAACATTTGAGCCAAAATTACTAACAACAACCTTATAAGCTCTGATAAAATGTAAGCAGGGCTGTCATTGGTTGTTGTGACACATTTTTTGTCTTAGATTGAAAAATCTTGATCTTTTTTATTTTATTTTCAATAATGACATACTTATCACAGTGGGAGATTTAACAAACCAGTGTAACACTGTAACATAGTTCATAAGGTTGAAAAAAGACCAGAGTCCATCAAGTTCTACCTATATCCCTAATGAGTCCCTACTGAGTTGATCCAGAGGAAGGCAAAAAACCCTCATACTAGAGGTAAAAATTCCTTCCCGACTCCAATATGGCAGTCAAAATTAATCCCGGGATGAACCTTCTGTCCCTATAAATCTAGTATCTATAACCTGTAATGTTATTGCTCTCCAAAAATGCATCCAGCACCTTTTGAACTCTTACCGAGCTCACCATGACCCCCTCCTCCAGGAGAGAGTTCCAGTCTCACTGCTCTTACAGTAAAGAACCCCCGTCTGTGCTGGTGTAGAAACCTTCTTTCCTCTAGACGTAGAGGATGCCCCCTTGTTATAGATACAGTCCTGGGTATAAATAGATCATTGGAGAGATCTCTGTACTGTCCCCTGATATATTTATACATAGTTATTAGGTTTTCCCCTAAGCCTTCTTTTTTCGAAACTAAATAACCCTAATTCTGATAATCTTTCTGGGTACTGTAGTCCTCCCATTCCCCGTATTACCCTGGTTGCCCGTCTTTGAACCCTTTCCAGCTCCACTGGTGCCCAGTACTGTACACAGTATTCTATGTGTGGTCTGACTAGTGATTTGTACAGCAGTATAATTATTTCCTTGTTGTGGGATGCCCCTATTGATGCACCCAATGATTGGCAGCTGCCTGCCACTGGTCACTTCAGCTAAATGTACTGTTAACTAAGACTCCTAAGTCCTTTTCCATGTCAGTCATCCCAAGTGTTCTCCCATTTAAAACATAATCCCAGCCTGGATTGTTCATCCCAATGTGCATTACCTTACATTTATCAGTGAAACAAACACAAAGATGTGGGGGGTCGGCATTACCAATTCCAAAATGGACAAAAACAGCAGGAGGTGCATTGTGGATAAGCCAGGCCACGGAGTATTCCCCCATACAGCGGTGCCCTATCCCGTAGCAACAGGAACTTAGTTAAACAGCACAGAAGGAAGAAAGAGATGGCACATTGCACGGCAGGTGCAATTTTCATTTATTCTCCAACATCGGCAGGTGTACAGTACAGAGAGGCAGCAGACAATGGAACAACGTACGTTTCACGGTTAGACGCCGCTTCTACTGGTTCCTTATGCAGACTGGACTGCAACCCCACCTCTAAATGCCTAGATGTAGAGGGTTGGGCCAGGTAGATTAACCTTAAAGTGTCCAGTCTGCATAAACTCCATGAGGTCACACACTATGCATATTGTAATACATATAATCAGAATGACGTGACATCATAAATCAAAGAAAGGAAAAGAAAGAAAGAATCCTAGACAAAAAATTACTACACATCCAATCCATATACAAATGTGATTAAATACAGGCATAAAAAAAGTACAACAAATTTTACAACAAAATCCGATCAATCATTAAAAACACTCGGGTTCTTTCTCTCATTCATCCCTAAAGGACCAAGTGCTTGAGTTTTCAGAATGAGATTTGCCTCTTGTTTTAGTAAGGCTGCATTCAATTCTCCACCAGCTGGCAGAGTCTGAATGCGGACCAAATCAACAAAAGGCATGTGGGAAATGTCACTGCCGTGGCATTCCCACATGTGCTGGATTAAACGAGGAGAGTCCTTACCGGTGGAAATGGATCTTGCATGTTCGTCAAATCGGACATATAGAGGTCTGATGGTCTTGCCAATGTAAGGCTGCTTTCATACTGTGAAATAGTTCCATTTAGGAACTTACACCAGAAGTTTCGTCACTATATCGGCAAAACCCGGCCGTTACAAAACCCCTGACGGCCATAACTAAATTGCATTGCAGCCTATGGGGTTTTGTAACCGCCCGTTTGCACCCGCATATGCTCGTAATTCATTAAGGGCGTTATAAAGTGACGGGACATCGTGGCGGAAAAATTACTCTGGAATGCTTTTAGTTATCATTCTGTTTCCAAGACAGTTTTTTCGTGACATATGTAACTTGCATCCTTTCTTGTGAAAAACCCCAAAATTTTATGAAAAAATTGAAAATTTTGCATTTTTCTAACTTTTAAGCTCTCTGCTTGTAAGGAAAATGGATATTCCAAATACATTTTTTTAATTCACATATACAATATGTCTACTTTATGTTTGCATCATAAAATTGACAAGTTTTTATTTTTGGAAGACATCAGAGGGCTTCAAAGTTCAGCAGCAATTTTCCAATTTTTCACAACATTTTCAAACTCACTATTTTTCAGGGACCAGTTCAGGTTTGAAGTGGATTTGAAGGGTCTTCATATTATAAATACCCCATAAAAGACCCCATTATAAAAACTGCACCCCCCAAAGTATTCAAAATGACATTCAGTCAGCATTTTAACCCTTTAGGTGTTTCACAGGAATAGCAGCAAAGTGAAGGAGAAAATCCACAATCTTCATTTTTTACAATTGCATGTTCTGTAGACCCAACTTTAGAATTTTTACAAGGGGTAAAAGTATTTGTATTTGTAGCCCAATTTCTTTCGAGTAACCACATACCTCATATGTCTATGTAAAGTGTTCGGCGGGCGCAGTAGAGAGCGAAGGAGCGACAAGGGGATTTTGGAGAGTACGTTTTTCTGAAATGGTTTTTGGGGGGCATGTTGAATTTAGGAAGCCCCTATGGTGCCAGAACAGCAAAAAAAAACACATGGCATACCATTTTGGAAACTAGACCCCTTGAGGAACGTAACAAGGAATTAAGTGAGCCTTAATATCCCACAGGTGTTTCACGACTTTTGCATATGTAAAAAAAAAAATAATAATTTTCACTAAAATGTGTGTTTCCCCCCAAATTTCACATTTTTGCAAGGGTTAATAGCAAAAAATACCCCCCAAAATTCGTAACCCCATCTCTTCTGAGTATGGAGGTACCCCATAAATTGACCTGAAGTGCACTACGGGCGAACTACAATGCTCAGAAGAGAAGGAGCCATATTTGGCTTTTTGAGAGCAAATTTTGGTCGGGGGGCATGTCGCTTTTAGGAAGCCCATATGGTGTCAGAACAGCAAAAAAAACACATGGCATACCATTTTGGAAACTAGACCCCTTGAGGAACATAACAAGGAATAAAGTGAGCCTTAATACCCCACAGGGTTTTCACAACTTTTGCATATGTAAAAAAAAAAATTCACAAAAATGTGTGTTTCCCCCAAATTTCACATTTTTGCAAGGGTTAATAGCAGCAAATACCCCCCAAAATTTGTAACCCCATTTCTTCTGAGCATGGAAATACCCCATGTGTGGACGTAAAGTGCCCTGGGGTCGAACTACAATGCTCAGAAGAGGAGGAGCGCCATTGAGCTTTTGAAGAGTGAATTTGTTTGGAATGGTAGTCAGGGGCCATGTGTGTTTACAAAGCCCCCCGTGGTGCCAGAACAGTGGACCCCCCACATGTGACCCCATTTTGGAAACTACACCCCTCACAGAATTTAATAAGGGGTGCAGTGAGTATTTACACCCCACTGGAATTTGACAGATCTTTGGAACAGTGGGCTGAGCAAATGAAAAATAAAATTTTTCATTTTCACGGACCACTGTTCAAAAAATCTGTCAGACACCTGTGGGGCGTAAATGCTCACTGTACCTCTTATTACATAACGTGAGGGGTGTAGTTTCCAAAATGTGGTCACATGTTGGGGGATCCATTGTTCTGGCACTATGGGGGCCTTGTAAACACACGTGGCCTTATATTCCGGACACATTTTCTCTTCAAAATCCCAATGGCGCTCCTTCTGTTCTGAGCATTGTAGTTCGCCCGCCAAGCACTTTACATCCACATTTGGGGTATTTTCTTACTCAGAAGAAATGGGGTTACAAATTTTGGCGGGCTTTTTTCCCATTTTCCCTTGTGAAAATGAAAAATTTAGGGTAACACCAGCATTTTTGTGAAATTTTTTTTTTTCATTTTCCCATCCAACTTTAACGAAAAGTTGTCAAACACCTGTGGGGTGTTAATGCTCACTATACCCCTTGTTACATTCTGTGAGGGGTGTAGTTTCCAAAATGGGGTCACATGTTGGTATTTCTTTTTTGTGTTTATGTCAGAACCGCTGTAAAATTAGCCACCCCTGTGCAAATCACCAATTTCAAGTGTACATAGTGCGCTCTCACTCCTGAGCCTTGTTGTGCGTCCGCAGAGCATTTTACGCCCACATATGGGGTGTTTCCGTACTCAGGACAAATTGCGTTACAAATTTTGGGGGTATTTTTTTCCTTTTACCTCTTGTGAAAATAAAAAGTAAAGGGCAACACCAGCATGTTAGTGTAAAAAAAATTTTTTTTACACTAACAGACTGGTGTAGACCCCAACTTTTCCTTTTCATAAGGTGTAAAAGGAGAAAAATCCCCCCAAAATTTGTAGTGTCATTTCTCCTGAGTACGGAGATACCCCATATGTGGCCCTAAACTGTTTCCTTGAAATACGACAGGGCTCCGAAGTGAGAGAGCGCCATGCGCATTTGAGGACTAAATTAGGGATTGTATATGGGTGGACATAGGGGTATTCTATGCTAGTGATTCCCAAACAGGGTGCCTCCAGCTGTTGCTAAACTCCCAGCATGCCTGGACAGTCAGTGGCTGTCCAGAAATGCTGGGAATTGTTGTTTTGAAACAGCTGGAGGCTCTGTTTTGGAAACACTGCTGTAAGATACATTTTTAATTTTTATTGGGGGGGACAGTGTAAGGGGGTGTATATGTAGTGTTTTACCCTTTATTATGTGTTAGTGTAGTGTAGTGTTTTTAGGGTACATTCACACTGGCGGAGGTTTACAGTGAGTTCCCTGCTAGGAGTTTGCGCTGCAGTGAAAAATTTGCCGCAGCTCATACTTGAAGCAGAAAACTTACTGTAAGCCTGCCCGTGTGAATGTACCCTGTACATTCACATGGGGGGGCAAACCTCCAGCTGTTTAAAACTACAACTCCCAGCATGTACTGACAGATCGTGCATGCTGGGAGTTGTACTTTTGCAACAGCTGGAGGCACACTGGTTGGAAAACCTTCAGTTAGGTTCTGTTTTCTAACTCAATATTTTCCAACCAGTGTGCCTCCAGCTGTTGCAAAACTACAACTCCCAGCATGTACTGATCACCGAAGGGCATGCTGGGAGATGTAGTTATGCAACAGCTGGATGGATCGCAACTTCAACTCCCAGCATGCTGGGAGTTGTAATTTTGCAACATCTGGAGTGCTACAGTATAGAGACCACTTTATAGTGGTCTCGAACTGCAGCCCTCCAGATGTTGCTAGGCAACTTACCAGCTTCCGTCAGATCCAGAGAGCTTGCTGCACGACATCACCACCCGTCGATCTCCGATGCCGATCGTCGCCCGCAGCCTCCGCAGATCGGTAAGTGGACTCCGGCGCCGGTCCTCTGTCGTTTCCCCATTCTGCCCCGCCTATTGTGGGTGGGCAGAATGGGGAAAACGAAAGTTAACCCCCCCCGCCCCCGATCTGCTATTGGTGGTCGCGTCTAGACCACCAATAGCAGGGATAGGAGGGGTGGCACCGCTGCCACCTCACTCCTATCTCTTCAGGGGGATTGTCGGTGTCTTAGACACCCTCGATCCCCCTTATATTCCGGGTCACCGGGTCACCATAGACCCGTAATGACCCGGAATCGCGCAAATCCCCCCTGGGCATTTGCGGCGGGGACCGAAATTCCCACGGGCGTACAGGTATGCCCTTGGTCCTTAAGTACCAGGGAGCAAAGGCGTACCTGTACGCCCTTGGTCCTTAAGGGGTTAATATATTTGCTTTTTCCTGATCCCCATCTATAATTTCTTCCTCATCATTTTCTAAAGGGCCAACACTCTGATTTTTAACCTATTTATATAGTTAAAGAACATGTTTGGGTTAGTTTTACTCTCTTTGGCAATGTGTCTTTCTGTCTCTACTTTTGCGGCTTTTATTCTGCATTTTTCTCTATAGCTTTTTAATGCTTCTTCACTGCCGTCCTGTTTTAGTAATTTAAATGCTTTATTTTTGTAATTTATTGCCCCCTTAACATTCTTATTCATCCACATTGGTTTTCTTCCTGACCCTTTTATTCTCACCTCTTACTGTGAGAATTTAAAGGGGTACTTCACCCCAGGACATCTTATCCCCTATCCAAAAGATAGGGGATAAGTTGTCAGATCGCGGGGGTCCCACTAGTGGGGACTCCCGGGATCTTGGCTTCAGCAACCCGCTATCATTACTGCACAGAGCAAACACGCTCTGTGCGTAATGATAGGCGATTCAGGGGCTGGAGCATTGTGATGTCACAGCTCCGCCCTTTGTGACATCACGGCCCGTCCCCTTAATGCAAGTCTATGAGAGAGGGCATGACGGCCACCACGTCCCCTCCCATAGACTTGAATTGATGGGCGGGCCGTGATGTAATAACGTGGCGGAGCCGTGATGTCACGATGCTCTGGCCCCTGTATTGCCCGTCATTACGCACAGAGCGAGTTTGCTCTGTGCAGTAATGAAAGCGGGGTGCTGCAGCTGAGATCCCGGGGGTCCCCAGTGGTGGAGTATCCCTTTAAGATATTTTTAAAAGTTTCCCATTTAGTGTCAGTATTCTTGTTATTCAGGACATTATCCCAATTTATATTGTTAAGGGCTTCTGTGAGTTTATCAAACTTTGCCTTCCTAAAGTTCATTGTTTTTGTGGCCCTTTGAAACATTCCCTTATTGCAGGACAAGTTATAATGTGTTATATTATGATTAGGGATGTCCCGATACTGATATCGGTATCGGGGCCGATACTAGCCATTTGCATGGTATCGGGGACTCGTTTAATGTCTCCGATACCATGTCCGATACCTGCTGCCGCTCCGCTGCCCCGTTCTCCCATCCTCCCGTCCGCATCATAGTGTTCTATGGAGGAGCATGTGACACACACGTCACTCCACTTCCTCCCCCGCGCCCCGCGTAATGCTACAGATGAAGCAGAGTGACGTATATGTCACATGTTCCTCCATAGAACGCCATCGGGAGGACGGGACAGTGGAGCGGCAGCATCCGTCAGAGGACAGCCACAGGTGAGCTGTCTGCTAGGAGGGGGCTGCTACTAATGTCTACAGGGGGGGCCTGCTTTTGCTATCTAAAGGGGGGCCCTGCTGTCTACAGGGGGAGGGAGGGAGGGGGTCTGCTGTCTAAACGAGGGGCCCTACTGCTGCTGTCTAAACGGGGGGCCCTGCTGCTGCTACTGTCCAAACGGCGGGCCCTGCTGCTGCTGTCTAAAGGGGGGCCCTGCTGTCTACAGGGGGGATGGGGTTCTGCTGTCTAAACGGGGGGCCCTGCTGCTGCTGTCTAAAGTTGGGCCCTGCTGTCTACAGGGGGGCTCCTGTCCAAACGGGGGGCCCTGCTGCTGCTGTCCAAAGGGGGGTCCTGCTGCTGTCTAAAGGGGGGCCCTGCTTCCGCTGCAGTCTAAACGGGTTGCCTGTTGCTATTTAAATGGATTTAAATGGGGTCCCACTGTCTAAAGGGGGACTGTGGTCTACAAGGGGGGCTGCTACTAATGTCTGCAAGGGGGGGCTGCAGTCTATAGGGGTGCTGCTGTTTACAAGGTGGGCTGCTGTCTACAGGGGGGGGCTGCTACTAATGACTGCCGGGGGGCTGCTCCTAATGTCTGCAAGGGGATACTACACTACTATCAAAGGCTATCTTACAGCACCTGCACTAGCTTAAATTTATAGGTAGTGCAGGTGACCTGGTTTCTATCGCTGCTCACCATGGTGGAGATTTATCAAAACCTGTCCAAAGGAAAAGTTGCCCAGTTGCCCATAGCAACCAATCAGCTTGCTTCTTTCATTTTTAACAAGGCTTCTGCAAAATGAAAGAAGCAATCTGATTGGTTGCTATGGGCAACTGGTCAAGTTTTCTTCTGCACAGGTTTTGATAAATCTCCCCCCCATGTGATCATCAGCACAATAGCTAATCGCGGCCAATGCAAATTCCCTGTTCTGTCCAACGGAGAAGAGAGAAATCTTGGTTCATACTACAGCAGCCGCCTCCATTGTACACAACAAGGAACCCACATATCATATGATAAGCAGTGCCAGAAACCACGTCAGATTCCCTTTAAAATAAAAGTACTCGTACTTGGTATCGGCGAGTACTAGAATTAAAGTATCGGTACTCGTACTCGGTCTTAAAAAAATGGTATTGGGACATCCCTAATTATGATCACTATTTCCTAGGTATCCTTGTACCTGCACATGAGTTACTCTGTCAGGTCTGTTGGTTAATATTAAGTCCAATAGGGCGCCCCTTCTGGTTGGGCCGTGAACCATTTGGGACAGATAATTGTCTTTAGCTATAGTCAGAAACCTGTTTCCTTTATGAGATTCACAGGTCTCAGTCTCCCAGTTTATGTCAGGATAAAGTCCCCCATTATTATCACCTCATTCTGATTTGCTGCCTTGTTTATATGTCTCAGTAATTTATCTTCTGGCTCTTCCATTATATTTGATGGCTTATAGCAAACCTCCACCAGATTTATTTTTTATTTTTATCTCCATATATTTCTACCCATAATGACTCCACGTTATCGTTTTCCTCCCATATATCCTCCCGCAGTGCGCCCTTCAGACTGGACTTTACATAAAGACAAACTCCTCCCCCTTTCTCTTTTGTCCGATCCTACCTGAATAGACTATAACCCTGTATGTTGACCGCCCAGTCACAGCTATCGTCCAACCAAGTCTCTGTTATACCCTCTATGTCATAATCCTCCTCAGACATCAATCACTCCAGTTCATCAGTTTTATTGGACAGACTTCTGACATTAGTCAACATGCAATTCAATGGTGTATGTTGTTTTTTCCTATGATGCCTATCCCTATTAACTATTCTAACCCCTCATTCTGCTCCACCCCAAGTACTTTAATAAGTCCCACCTCTATATCTACTCTATCTTCCCCCTCTATGTTGTGGGTTCCCTCCCCCTCCCCCCCCCCCCCAGCCCCTAGTTTAAACACTCCTCCACCCTTCCAGCCATCCTCTCCCTGAGCACACCTGCACCCTCCCCATTGAGGTGCATCCCGTCCCTACGGTAGAGCCGGTATCTGACAGAGAAGTCGGCCCAGTTCTCAATGAACCCAAACCCCTTGTTACGCCGAGCGCTCCGGGTCCCCGCTCCTCCCCGGAGCGCTCGCTACACTCTCCTCACTGCAGCGCTCCGGTCAGATCCACTGACCCGGGGCGCTGCGATACCACCTCCAGCCGGGATGCGATTCGCGATGCGGGTAGCGCCCGCTCGCGATGCGCACCCCGGCTCCCGTACCTGACTCGCTCTCCGTCGGTCCTGTCCCGGCGCGCGCGGCCCCGCTCCCTAGGGCGCGCGCGCGCCGGGTCTTTGCGATTTAAAGGGCCACTGCGCCGCTGATTGGCGCAGTGGTTCCAATTAGTGTTTTCACCTGTGCACTTCCCTATATCACCTCACTTCCCCTGCACTCCCTTGCCGGATCTTGTTGCCATCGTGCCAGTGAAAGCGTTCCTTGTGTGTTCCTAGCCTGTGTTCCAGACCTCCTGCCGTTGCCCCTGACTACGATCCTTGCTGCCTGCCCCGACCTTCTGCTACGTCCGACCTTGCTTCTGTCTACTCCCTTGTACCGCGCCTATCTTCAGCAGCCAGAGAGGTTGAGCCGTTGCTAGTGGATACGACCTGGTCACTACCGCCGCAGCAAGACCATCCCGCTTTGCGGCGGGCTCTGGTGAAAACCAGTAGTGACTTAGAACCGATCCACTAGCACGGTCCACGCCAATCCCTCTCTGGCACAGAGGATCCACTACCTGCCAGCCGGCATCGTGACAGTAGATCCGGCCATGGATCCCGCTGAAGTTCCTCTGCCAGTTGTCGCTGACCTCACCACGGTGGTCGCCCAGCAGTCACAACAGATAGCGCAACAAGGCCAACAGCTGTCTCAACTGACCGTTATGCTACAGCAGTTACTACCACAGCTTCAGCAATCATCTCCTCCGCCAGCTCCTGCACCTCCTCCGCAGCGAGTGGCCGCTTCTGGTCTACGACTATCCTTGCCGGATAAATTTGATGGGGACTCTAAGTTTTGCCGTGGCTTTCTTTCCCAATGTTCTCTGCACTTGGAGATGATGTCGGACCAGTTTCCCACTGAAAGGTCTAAGGTGGCTTTCGTGGTCAGCCTTCTGTCTGGAAAAGCCCTGTCTTGGGCCACACCGCTCTGGGACCGCAATGACCCCGTCACTGCCTCTGTACACTCCTTCTTCTCGGAAATTCGAAGTGTCTTTGAGGAACCTGCCCGAGCCTCTTCTGCTGAGACTGCCCTGTTGAACCTGGTCCAGGGTAATTCTTCCGTTGGCGAGTATGCCGTACAATTCCGTACTCTTGCTTCAGAATTATCCTGGAATAATGAGGCCCTCTGCGCGACCTTTAAAAAAGGCCTATCCAGCAACATTAAAGATGTTCTGGCCGCACGAGAAATCCCTGCTAACCTACATGAACTCATTCACCTTGCCACTCGCATTGACATGCGTTTTTCCGAAAGGCGTCAGGAGCTCCGCCAGGATATGGACTCTGTTCGCACGAGGCGTTTCTTCTCCCCGGCTCCTCTCTCCTCTGGTCCCCTGCAATCTGTTCCTGTGCCTCCCGCCGAGGAGGCTATGCAGGTCGACCGGTCTCGCCTGACACCTCAAGAGAGGACACGACGCCGCATGGAGAATCTCTGCCTGTACTGTGCCAGTACCGAACACTTCCTGAAGGATTGTCCTATCCGTCCTCCTCGCCTGGAAAGATGTACGCTGACTCCGCACAAAGGTGAGACAGTCCTTGATGTCTACTCTGCTTCTCCACGTCTTACTGTGCCTGTGCGGATATCTGCCTCTGCCTTCTCCTTCTCTACTATGGCCTTCTTGGACTCCGGATCTGCAGGAAATTTTATTTTGGCCTCCCTCGTCAACAGGTTCAACATCCCGGTGACCAGTCTCGCCAGACCCCTCTATATCAATTGTGTAAACAATGAAAGATTGGACTGTACCATACGTTTCCGCACGGAGCCCCTTCTAATGTGCATCGGATCTCATCACGAGAGGATTGAACTTTTGGTCCTCCCCAATTGCACTTCTGAAATTCTCCTTGGACTTCCCTGGCTTCAACTTCATTCCCCAACCCTGGATTGGTCCACTGGGGAGATCAAGAGTTGGGGGCCCTCTTGTTCCAAGGACTGCCTAAAACCGGTTCCCAGTAACCCTTGCCGTGACTCTGTGGTTCCTCCTGTAACCGGTCTCCCTAAGGCCTATATGGACTTTGCGGATGTTTTTTGCAAAAAACAAGCTGAGACTCTACCTCCTCACAGGCCTTATGATTGTCCTATCGACCTCCTCCCGGGCACTACTCCACCCCGGGGCAGAATTTATCCTCTGTCCGCCCCAGAGACTCTTGCCATGTCTGAATACGTCCAGGAAAATTTAAAAAAGGGCTTTATCCGTAAATCCTCCTCTCCTGCCGGAGCCGGATTTTTCTTTGTGTCCAAAAAAGATGGCTCTCTACGTCCTTGCATTGACTACCGCGGTCTTAATAAAATCACGGTTAAGAACCGCTACCCCCTACCCCTCATCTCTGAACTCTTTGATCGCCTCCAAGGTGCCCACATCTTTACCAAACTGGACTTAAGAGGTGCTTATAATCTCATCCGCATCAGAGAGGGGGATGAATGGAAGACGGCATTTAACACTAGAGATGGACACTTTGAGTATCTGGTCATGCCCTTTGGCCTGTGCAACGCCCCTGCCGTCTTCCAAGACTTTGTTAATGAAATTTTTCGTGATCTCTTATACTCCTGTGTTGTTGTATATCTAGACGATATCCTGATTTTTTCTGCCAATCTAGAAGAACACCGCCAGCATGTCCGTATGGTTCTTCAGAGACTTCGTGACAATCAACTCTATGCCAAAATAGAGAAATGTCTGTTTGAATGCCAATCTCTTCCTTTCCTAGGATACTTGGTCTCTGGCCAGGGACTACAAATGGATCCAGACAAACTCTCTGCCGTCTTAGATTGGCCACGCCCCTCCGGACTCCGTGCTATCCAACGTTTTTTGGGGTTCGCCAATTATTACAGGCAATTTATTCCACATTTTTCTACCGTGGTGGCTCCTATCGTGGCTTTAACCAAAAAAAATGCTGATCCCAAGTCTTGGCCTCCTCAAGCGGAAGACGCCTTTAAACGGCTCAAGTCAGCCTTTTCTTCGGCTCCTGTGCTCTCCAGACCTGACCCATCTAAACCCTTCCTATTGGAGGTTGATGCCTCCTCAGTGGGAGCTGGAGCTGTCCTTCTACAAAAAAATTCTTCCGGGCATGCTGTTACTTGTGGTTTTTTTTCTAGGACCTTCTCTCCGGCGGAGAGGAACTACTCCATCGGGGATCGAGAGCTTCTAGCCATTAAATTAGCACTTGAGGAATGGAGGCATCTGCTGGAGGGATCAAGATTTCCAGTTATTATTTACACCGATCACAAGAACCTCTCCTACCTCCAGTCTGCCCAACGGCTGAATCCTCGCCAGGCCAGGTGGTCTCTGTTCTTTGCCCGATTTAATTTTGAAATCCACTTTCGGCCTGCCGATAAGAACATTAGGGCCGATGCTCTCTCTCGTTCCTCGGATGCTTCTGAAGTTGAACTCTCTCCGCAACACATCATTCCTCCTGACTGCCTGATTTCCACTTCTCCAGCCTCCATCAGGCAAACTCCTCCAGGAAAGACCTTCGTTTCTCCACGCCAACGCCTCGGAATCCTCAAATGGGGTCACTCTTCCCATCTCGCAGGTCATGCGGGCATCAAGAAATCTGTGCAACTCATCTCTCGCTTCTATTGGTGGCCGACTCTGGAGACGGATGTTGTGGACTTTGTGCGAGCCTGCACTATCTGTGCCCGGGATAAGACTCCTCGCCAGAAGCCCGCTGGTTTTCTTCATCCTCTGCCTGTCCCCGAACAGCCTTGGTCTCTGATTGGTATGGATTTTATTACTGACTTACCCCCTTCCCGTGGCAACACTGTTATTTGGGTGGTCGTTGATCGATTCTCCAAAATGGCACATTTCATCCCTCTTCCTGGTCTTCCTTCAGCGCCTCAGTTGGCTAAACAATTTTTTGTACACATTTTTCGTCTTCACGGGTTGCCTACGCAGATCGTCTCGGATAGAGGCGTCCAATTCGTGTCTAAATTCTGGAGGGCTCTCTGTAAACAACTCAAGATTAAATTAAATTTTTCTTCTGCATATCATCCTCAATCCAATGGACAAGTAGAAAGAATTAACCAGGTCTTGGGTGATTATTTACGACATTTTGTTTCCTCCCGCCAGGATGACTGGGCAGATCTTCTACCATGGGCCGAATTCTCGTATAACTTCAGAGTCTCTGAATCTTCCTCCAAATCCCCATTTTTCGTGGTGTACGGCCGTCACCCTCTTCCCCCCCTCCCTACCCCCTTGCCCTCTGGTCTGCCCGCTGTGGATGAAATTTCTCGTGATCTTTCCATCATATGGAGAGAGACCCAAAATTCTCTCTTACAGGCTTCATCACGCATGAAGAAATTTGCGGATAAGAAAAGAAGAGCTCCTCCCATTTTTTCCCCTGGAGACAAGGTATGGCTCTCCGCTAAATATGTCCGCTTCCGTGTCCCTAGCTACAAGTTGGGACCACGCTATCTTGGTCCTTTCAAAATTTTGTGCCAGATTAATCCTGTCTCTTACAAACTTCTTTTTCCTCCTTCTCTCCGTATTCCTAATGCCTTTCACGTTTCTCTTCTTAAACCACTTATCATCAACCGTTTCTCTCCCAAATCTGTTCCCCCCACTCCTGTTTCCGGCTCCTCGGACATCTTCTCCGTCAAAGAGATTCTGGCATCTAAAAAGGTCAGAGGCAAAACCTTTTTTTTAGTCGATTGGGAGGGTTGTGGTCCAGAAGAGAGATCCTGGGAACCTGAGGACAATATCCTAGACAAAAGTCTGCTCCTCAGGTTCTCAGGATCTAAGAAGAGGGGGAGACCCAAGGGGGGGGGTACTGTTACGCCGAGCGCTCCGGGTCCCCGCTCCTCCCCGGAGCGCTCGCTACACTCTCCTCACTGCAGCGCTCCGGTCAGATCCACTGACCCGGGGCGCTGCGATACCACCTCCAGCCGGGATGCGATTCGCGATGCGGGTAGCGCCCGCTCGCGATGCGCACCCCGGCTCCCGTACCTGACTCGCTCTCCGTCGGTCCTGTCCCGGCGCGCGCGGCCCCGCTCCCTAGGGCGCGCGCGCGCCGGGTCTTTGCGATTTAAAGGGCCACTGCGCCGCTGATTGGCGCAGTGGTTCCAATTAGTGTTTTCACCTGTGCACTTCCCTATATCACCTCACTTCCCCTGCACTCCCTTGCCGGATCTTGTTGCCATCGTGCCAGTGAAAGCGTTCCTTGTGTGTTCCTAGCCTGTGTTCCAGACCTCCTGCCGTTGCCCCTGACTACGATCCTTGCTGCCTGCCCCGACCTTCTGCTACGTCCGACCTTGCTTCTGTCTACTCCCTTGTACCGCGCCTATCTTCAGCAGCCAGAGAGGTTGAGCCGTTGCTAGTGGATACGACCTGGTCACTACCGCCGCAGCAAGACCATCCCGCTTTGCGGCGGGCTCTGGTGAAAACCAGTAGTGACTTAGAACCGATCCACTAGCACGGTCCACGCCAATCCCTCTCTGGCACAGAGGATCCACTACCTGCCAGCCGGCATCGTGACACCCCTCCTTCCTACACCAGCTTCTGAGCCACTTGTTTACCTCGATAATCTCCCACTGCTTCTCTGGTGTGGCTCGTGGTACAGGTAATGTTTCTGAAATTATTACCTTGGAGGTCCTTGCCTTAAACTTGCTTCCTAATTCCCTGAAATCATTTTTAGGGACACTCCACCTACCTCTTACTTTGTCATTGGTACCAATATGTAGCATAACTGCTCGGTCCTCTCCAGCCCCACCCAGCAACCTGTCAACCTGATCCGTGATGTGCCGAACTCAAGTGCCAGGAAGACAACACACTAGAGTGTAGAGGAAAAGTTGACCAGTTGCCCTGAGCCACGCCTCAAATCGCTTATTTTATTTTGGTTGCTATGGGAAACTGGATCACTTTACTGTGTACAAAATTGGTGAATGGAACCATCTGTGATAGGGGCATAGCTACCTACCCCTACCCCAAGTTAAACTGATTAGATGCAGTTACAAATTGGGATTATTTCTCTGATTGTAGACATTCTCTTACTTTTTTCACTCCTTCCGGCCCAGACCAAGACATCACACAGACCAAGACATCCCTCACATATGCAGCTATTCCTTGCCTCTATAGCAACAAAAAACCCATCCTTTACATTGCCTTGTTCCCAATATCACATAAGATTTTGGATATTATTGTGCCTTAGGTGACGATAAACATCATAGAAGGGTCAAAACTAAAAAATAATGGCCCTCGACCAGACATCGAAATGAACTCAAAACCCAGATCATACAAGCACACTCTCTCACATAGACTGACACTCATGGCCCCCTCTTTCACATACTGATGTTTATGGCCCCCTCAAATAGGAAGTCACTTATGGTCCTCTCTCTCTCACATATGCTAATGTTCATGTCTTCCTCTTTCACATAGACTGTCCCTCATGGCCCCCTCTCTCACATCTCACATATACTAACGTTTATGGCCCCTTCTTTCAGGGATACTGTTGTCCCTCTCCCCCCCCCCCCCACCCTTCCTCCTCACAAACTCTCTGTGCTACCTTCATTAGCCCCTCAGTTGTGCAGTTGGTAGAACAGTAAAGACCTTTGATGATGTGACAAGGTCCTTGGATTTCTAGCTCCTGCTGAACTCTTTTTGCCACAGTTTGAACAAAAAAAAAAGAAATTGCAGCAAAAAACAAAAACATTTATGTGGTTCACTCTTTTAACCCCTTAAGGACCCGGGCTTTTTCCGTTTTTTCATTTTCAATTTTTCCTCCTTTACTTTAAAAAATCATAACTCTAAAATTTTCACCTAAAATTCTATATGATGGCTTATTTTTTGCATCACTTATTCTACTTTGTAATGACATTAGTCATTTTACCCAAAAATCTATGGTGAAACGGGAAAAAAAATCAATGTGCGACAAAAGTATGTAGGTCCATACGGTTAAAATGTTACCCTACTTGTATTGGGTTGATTTTGTATTACTTCAGAAAAAAAATCATGAATACATGCAGGAAAATGTATACGTTTAAAATGGTCATCTTCTGACCCCTATAACTTTTTTATTTTTCTGTGTTCAGGGCGCTATGAGGGCTCATTGTTTGCGTGTGATCTGAAGTTTTTAGCGGTACCATTTTTGTTCTGATCAGACTTTTTGATCACTTTTTATTATTTATTATTTAAAAAGCGGTATATTTTTATAATTCGGACATTTTCGCATGCGGCGATACCACATATGTTTATTTTTATTTATACGTTTTTTTTTATTCTTGGAAATGCTGGGTGATTCCAACTTTTATTAGGGGAAGGGATAATTCAAAGGGTTAATGATTTTTTTTTACACTTTTCTTATGCAATATTATAGTTCCTATAGGGGGCTATAACATTGCATTAACTGATCTTTAACACTGATTGATGCATCTCCATAGGAATGGAGCTTGAAGCATTCATTCAGCGATCGGACAGCAGAGGAGAAGGTAAGAAGAACTCCTCCTGTGCTACAGCTGTTCGGGATGCTGCGATTATGCTGCAGCGATCCCGAACAGCTCCCTGAGCTAGCCGGGCACCTTCACTTTCGTTTTTAGCCGCGCGGCTCAGCTTTGAGCATGAGGCTAAAGGGTTAATAGCACACAGCACCGCGATCGGGGTCGCCGTGTGACCCCGCATTATATCGCAGGACCGGGACTCATGACGTACGCGTACGTCATGGGTCCTTAAGGGGTTAAGGCCTGAGCCTTGAGATATATTGTATGCCTGGCTTAAGCTTTCCTCACCCTGTGGGTGGTAGTTCTGACCCTGATCAATGATGCAATCAAAAGCCGTATACCTCTACATCAGTGGTGGCCAAGCAGGTGATTATAATTTCTTGCAAGATCTCAAGGTGAGGACCAGTACATCTTAAATGAGGCCATGCACATATGATAAATATTAGATTGTCCTGCCAATTCACTCCATTTACTTCAATGGAACTGAGCTGCAGAACTACATCCAACCTGGAGACAGAGGGGAGTGATTCTTGAAAGAACTTTGGTGAATCATATAGGGACTGAGGATGAGCAAATTGATTAATTTACAATTGATTTTGTTCTTAAAATCCCAATACGTTTGGATTTGTATAATTCTGAGTTTTATGTGATCTCTTTGGGCGAATCCTGTACTGGAACAGGGATTCCTGTCTAAGGCAGGCTCAGCTACTTACTGAGTAGCAAAGCATATATTGTATTAGCATAAATGTACTTTATTTATTTATATATATATATATATATATATATATATATATATACAGTGACCCCCCCCCCCCCGACCTACAATGGCCCCTACATGCGATAATTTCAACATGCGATGGCCTCTCAGGGGCCATCGCATGTTGAAGGCAGCATCAACATACGATCCTTTTGTATGTCGGGGCCATCGCATAAACGGCTATCCGGCAGCGAACACTGCTTCAGCTGCCACCGGATAGCCGTTTACAGTGCTCGGCTGAAGTGTGCTCGGCTGACGATCACTTACCTGTCCTTGGGGCTCCGGCGCGTCCTCTTAGGGATCCCCTCCATCGCCGCCGCTCTCCATTGTCGTCATCATGTCGCTGTGCACGCCATCCCGTCATCCAATAGGACGTGACGTGATGGCGGCGACGGAGAGCGAGGATGCCGGTGAAGTAGAGGCCTTGCCGGAGCGTCGGGGACACCCGGGGACGCGGCGACAGCTATGGAAGGCGACATCCAGGGCAGCGGTGATGAGCGGTGATGGTCCTGAGCGGCGGGGACACATGAGTACAACTTCCCATACAAGTGGTCTTCAACCTGCGGACCTCCAGATGTTGCAAAACTACAACTCGCAGCATGCCCGCAGCATGCTGTCTGGGCATGCTGGGTGTTGTAGTTTTGCAACATCTGGAGGTCCGCAGGTTGTAGACCACTGTCCTATACTTTACATTGCACGGATCCCTCAACATACCATGGTTTCAACAAACGATGGTCCATTTGGAATGGATTACCATCATATGTTGAGGGACCACTGTATATATATATATATTGTATTCCTGCTGCTCAGATCATATTCACTGGCCAGGAGGTAAGTGGCAATGCTTTATGCTTTTTGCACTCTTATACATTCTGGGTTGAGTGATCTGTGCTTGGCCCAGTTAGCATCCGCTTAGCAGGAGACATTCAGTCCCATGAATCCCTGCTTACTGTTTGGACTAAGGAGGTATGAGGTGATGCTGTGTATTTCCATCTAACTTATTTCACTTGAAAATGCACGATATGTGATCAGTGTCTTAACGGTGAGGTTTCAACTGTCCCTCTTGCCCGATCATGAGAATGAAGGTCCCATGTCCCCTGTTCATCTCTATGGACCCGACAAAGAAAGAGCGATAGCACTATAACAGTATTTACTAGGCAAATATGTTATATAATGGGTTTGGTGCATATTGCCATAGAATCTCTGCCCCTTCCCATATTCATCAACAGCAACTTCAAAACATAAATCCCCTACATAAAGAAGACACATTTACATAAAACTTATGAACTTATTAACAACAATTAAAAACTACTAACAAAAATGAGGCTTCACAAGAAAATTTAAATGCAGCAGCAGTGAGGATACAACTTTCTTTTTATCTGTTAAGCATTTCGTAATGTCTGTCACCAAGTACATGATAGATCTTAACTAGTTAAAGTACCTATGCAAATAAAGTGCAAGAGCTAAAACAAGTAGATATATTGTTAGGAGTGGGGCAGCAGCCGCGGACGTACTCCTTCTACGCTGCCCGGTGCTGTCTGTGCTGCGATTTGCATCCCGCAATGCGATCGTGCCCAACCCACTGCCCGTTACCTTCCTTGTCGTCCCCGTGTCTCCTCTGTTCTTCCTGCCTGCCGGTGTGCGCATCCCTGCCTCCTAGGGTGCACATGCGCCTGCTCTCTGAAATTTAAAGGGCCAGTACGCCACTAATTGGTCCTTGTTTCCTTCCCCAAATATGTCTACACTTCCTTTAAGCCCTGCCGGATCTTTGTGCCCCACGGCCTAAGAGAAAGCAGTCCATACTTGTGTTCTGCCTTACTGTATACCAGACTTCCTTGTTACATTTCCTGACCACGCTCCAGTGCCGTCTATCCTGACCTTCCCACCTGTCCCGGACTACGAGTTTATTTTATCCTTTCTGTGCCACGCTTCACCTTGGCAGCATGTGTGGACGAGTCATATCAGGGGTAGCAACCTGGGTGCTGCCTGCCGCAGCAAGTCCATCCCGCTTCACGGCGGGCTCTGGTGAAAACCACCTTAGACTCCGCTCCCTGGTATGGTTCACGCCATCATTCACACAGGTTCAGCGGATCCACTTCTCCACTGCCATTACATATATGTAGAAATCATTAAATCAATGAGGTATTCTGCTCTCCATGTTATACAAATTGAGTTCTTTACGTACTATATACATGTGCAAGTGCTGAGGCAAGTACATTTGTCTAGAAATCATCCAGTCAATCAATAAGGTATTCTATCTTACCCATAAATGCTTTCTTACCCATAAATAAATGAATGAATCCTGCCTTACTTAGGGGACTAATTTACTCTAGCTTTTGCACTCTATAGGTACTAAGGTATTTTAGTCGGGTATTATTCATATGTCGATTTATGGGCAAGACAAAATACCTCACTGATTGGATTTCTACATAGATGTAATTTATACTTATATAGGTATTATTTCTGCTATAGTTTCAGTTATTTACCTAGTGACTAGCATTATAAATTGTTCGCTGTATTTGCTGAATTCTCATGTGCACCCTTGCTATAGTTTTTAATCCATGTTAATAAATATCAACTTTTGTCTATACAAGTATTGCTTGTGTATCACTCGCTTTATTGTACTGGAAAGAGTCTAAATCAATCTCTGGTTCTAACCAAGTTCTTTGCCAGCACAAGAAAATATTGACTTTGGGTGTAAGATTTTCAGGATATTTGCCCAATGACTAGTGATCAATGCTGTACCTGTAAGAAGTTTCAACTGGAGTTATCAATGCCATGGATATCAGCGAAGGTCAGTGCTGGTGGCCAGGATACAATTTAGGACTTTGGGGGGAGATTCATCAAAACCTGTGCAGAGGAAAAGTTGACCAGTTGTTCATAGACACCAATCAGATGGCTTCTTTTATCCTTCAGAGGCCTTTTAAAAATGTAATAAGCAATCTGATTGGGCAACTGGTCAACTCTTCATCTGCATAGGTTTTGAAAATACTCCTCTATGTGCCCTATGTGTACACTTTGTTGTTTTTGGTTTATATTAACAGACAGTTTTCATAGAAAAAACAACAATTTCAGCCATTTTACTGCTATTAAGTCAATTTTTGAGCTGGTCTTGCCGTGGTTTTTTATATTTGAGATTTTCTTTTATCTGTCATTTTGTTACAGCAAATACTATTATGCAATTTGTAAACCATACAATTTTTTTTAGGCTGAAAACAGCCTAAAAACGTGTGAAAAAAAGATGACAAGCAGACATTGCACTTAACTTTACAGCTAAAATATAATATATAAAATTTACTCAATGAGAATTATCAGCCATTTTTGTTTTGTTTAGCTATAGACTGGTCACCTTTGGACCATTTTGCTATTGAAACGGTCCAAAATACTGTGTGTGAACATAGCCTAACAGAAGTTACTAGAATGGGGCAGGTCAGCAGTGGAAGAAGAAAAGAGATTGTAAGAAATGGATACAAATCACCACAAGTATTTAAAGAACAGATAGGTCATCCAACAAGAACAGCAATAGACAAGAGGCAATGAGACCTTATAGTCAACAATATATGGATAGGACTAAAGGAAAACTTTAGGTAGAAAGCAAAGAAAGAGGAAACTTGGGGTGAATTTAACACAGACAAAAAAAGGAGCAACTGGCAGGCAGGAGGTGCTCAACCCCAAATGCAGTTGTGCATATATACTGGGGGAGCAGATCCTGCCCTTGTGGTCTGTTTCTAAGGGTGATCCCCAGCATAAAAATGCATACAATGGGGGATGCCTGCAACAGACTACAAGTGCCACAATGGCATCCTACACCAGATAAGCGGTGTGAATGTGTAACAATTAGAATACAATACAAGAATTTAGGTGCACTACTGTGGGAGATGTGAACAATGACATTGGCTATCCCTCAACACTGATGTTAAAATTGAGACATTAGCCAGTATATCCTTATATGAAGGACATACCTGAGCCCGCACACCAACGCCAAGGTTTCTCAAGTGGCACTAACCTACCTGTGTGTGATAAGAAAAACCAGGGGCCAGTGGGCAATTACAGCAGCATTAGGTACAACTCACAGCCTGCTCCCAGTTACCTCCAGTGTGGCTTAGCACACATACAATGGGAGGAGGGAGGCAGACTATAAGCCCCACCTAAGTTGGCTGATGTGGTTGCCAGCCTCACAGGCGGGCCTTAATGCTGCCTAGAATAGTAATAAAGGCACATTAAATATGGAGTTTTTGCATCTCCAAGTATAAAATGTAGACAAAAAAAAGAGAAACAAGCAGGCAGGAGGTGCTCAACCCCAAATGCAGTTGTGCATATATACTGGGGGAGCAGATCCTGCCCTTGGCGTTGGTGTGCGGGCTCAGGTATGTCCTTCATATAAGGATATACTGGCTAATGTGTCAATTTTAACATCAGTGTTGAGGGTTAGCCAATGTCATTGTTCACATCTCCAACAGTAGTGCACCTATATTCCTGTATTGTGGTGAATATAACACAAAAGAAAACTACCATTTTGTTACACCATAAACGTAAATCTGTGTAAAAGGTACTGTGGGAAATGTTGCAGCATAGGTTGTAAATGGTTTTATGCCTACAGGCTCCAGTAAATCCAGCCCAGATCATATACATAGATGAATATATCCTCAAGATAAAATCATTGGCCCTTATTTACTATTGCAAACCCGAGATATTTGGCGCATTGCACCAGAAATGTTCTCTGCGCCAGAATTCACGCAAGAATTGAAAAAACCCAACCCGTGGTCATCGGGGAAATGGGGCATGTTCCCAACATTTTCACACAAACCCCACATATTTACTAAGGTTTCCACAGAAAATGTGGTGGATTTCAGCTGAGAGCAGATCAGAGCTTGTGTAAAAAAAGCAAAATGTAGGGAAAGTGGAAAATGTAGGGAAACCTTAGTAAATACAGTGGGAAAAAACTTGTAGGGAATTAAAACCCACAAAGAAACCTGCACTCTACTCAGGGCCATTATGTTTGTGTGAACTAGTTGATCTTGCAAAAGACACACTTGTCTAGACACTAGGACAACCCATGAGAATGGTGCGGTATCACAACAAAACACTTGAATCTTTTTCAGAATAATACGACTTGTAAAAACAGAAATTGTAAGGGGCCAAAAATGACCTTTTCTAATATTACGCAATTGTAGAAGCAAGGTATTAAAGAGGGTTTCTCCCCCTTGCCCTATGAATTGTGTTCGGAATTCCAATATAACCCAGTTAAACTAAATTGTGTAATTCCAATTCCAGTGGAGCAATAGGTCAGGGGTGCAACTCTGAGGAAACCTTGATCTGTGTAGGGCCTGAGAGGTAGTGCATTGGTAGCTTTTTTTAATCCAAGTGTTGTGTCTCACCCCCTAAGACCCGGCTGTAAAAATTGTTGTTGTTGTTTAGACATTTTTTTTGCTGTACGGATTGATTGGCTGTCCATTAAGTTCTTGCTCATGGAGAAGGGTCTCATGAAGGATCTCTGTGATATCCATATATTCTATTTAGGAAATTTCATTGACAAATGTAGTCTTTATAAGACAGCTGCTTTAAGCGAAATACAAAAGCTGAAGGGGAAACTTTGCATTACCCGAGCCCCACAGTAACTTCATTTTTTATCTCCGGTTGGTGTCTCAGTGGTCAGATTTATTTCTGAGTTATGCTGGGTTCACAGTACATTTTGTCATACATTTTTCAATCCGTTTTTCTAAAGAAAACCGTATGGCAAAAAAACGGATGGAACAGTATAGAAAAAAGTAAACCGTATGCGTTTTTAAACAGTATACTGTTTTTAAAAGTGCATACAGTTCCGTCAATTTTTATAGAAAAAAAAAACATACGTTTTTGAAATTTTGTCCATTTTTAATGGGAGGGGTCTTGGGTGGGGACTTTAGGATTCAAATGCGCATGTGCAAAGTAAAAACGTATACGTTTTTCCTGTATGAAACCGTATACATGTGCGTTTCCCATTGACGTCCATGTTAAAAAAAACGTATGCGGTTGCAGTACGGTTTTTAAACCAGAGTCAAAACCGTGGTTGACCACGATTTTGTCTCCGGTTTAAAAACCGTACTGCAACCGAATACGTTTTTGTTTGTGCGGGCCGGGGGGCAAAAATGGCGGCTACACGTGTGAGGACATGGGCCAAGAAAGTCTTGGAAGGCGGGTAGGTGGGATCACCCTGAATCACATAGCGGCATGCAGCCTATCAGCAACCAGCCAGCCCTGTGATGTCACAGCCCTATATATTCAGCAGCCTTTGCCAAAGATGGGCATTTCTGAGAGCATTACCGTTACTGACAATACAGATCTTTACACCTCATTCACCTCAAGCCCACATTTGTTCTGGCTAGAGAGAGAGAGAACAGACACTGTGTGGTCAATAATCAGCGTTACTGACAATATAGATCGACCCAGGAGAAATCCATTGACCTCAAGCCCGCATCACTGCAGGCAGGCAGGGAGAGTTTAGAAGTCGTTTCATAGTCTGCCAATTGAGATCATCAAAGAAAGCACTCCCCAATTAAAGACTGCAAGCAGTCATAGTGCATCCAGTCTTTTTTAATAGCGATTCGCCGAGAATATATTCGGATTTAACCAAATTTTTGCAAATCAGCCGAATTGAACTTTTGAAAAATTCGCCCATTTCTAACATTGACCATTGGGTTCTTAGTCACCTTTCTTACCAAGGCCTTCTCCACCGATTACTAAGTTTGATGGAAGGGTCTTGGTTGTCCCTGGTTTTGGCTCTAATATGCATCGTCAGTTGTAAAGCATTGTATACTGTAGACAGGTGTGTATCTTTTCAATTCATGTCCATAATGTCCATGCAGAATTTAGGTTTTTTCCTTTTTGATGAAAGTGCACAATTTTCTAAATAAAACATTCTCATTATGGGGTATTGAGTGCAGATTGATAGGGGAAAACAAGTTTTGGTTTTTTTTGGTAGCGCAAGGCCACAACATAATATAATGTGAGAAAGTAAAAGGGTCTGAAGGCTTTCTGAATGCATTGTTTCTGCATAGCTTTTCATTAATATTCTGAATGGCAGCGCATGGCATTGTCAGTGGAACCTTCAGCACCAGCCTAGTGACATAGTGCAACATAAACGTTTAATTGCACTGACACAGACTGGTATAAACATTTAAAATTTTTATATAACTTGCTGTATTGTGCCCGCAAGTGACAATAAAGACCAATGACAATAAACATCCATGATGTCCCAGAGGAGCCTTGTATGCCTCCACTTCCGTGAAATATGGGAATAAACTGAACAAAAAGCACAGTATTCTGCAGAAATCAATGTGTTATGTGACTGCACCTCTATTAAGTAAACAGAAAAGCAATGCAAAAAGGACAACCTGTTAATAAATACCTGCAATTATATCTAATAAACAGAAAAAATGAAAACTTCTTCATTTTTCCTATAACTTTCAGCTGAGAAAATCTTTAAATAGTTTAATGTTACATACTTAAACTTACAGGAGTTACTCGGCAGAAATTAAAAGACAAAAAAAAGTGGGTTGGGAAGGTCTTACCTTGGTCAACACTTCTTGGTCCCCTGTTTAGCCAATTCTTGGTCCCCTGTTTAGCCAATTATTCTTTGCAGTGGTGTCCGACCTCAATCAGTGATTGGCAGAAAGGGCATTTTCTTGTCTTGAAGTGGGGACATGGTATAAGTGACTACCTCTTCCCCAAAAGGGGAACCCAGGTAACGTTTCAATAGCTGCGGCCAGGGTTGGACTGGGACAAAAAGTAAGCACCAACATTTTAGACTATGGAGCACATTTTTTTTTGGGTGGGGTCCAACTGCTGGGACCCCTTCTGATCATTTTGGTTCAAGTAGCTCTCCTGCTGTTACAAAGCTACAACTCCCATCTTGTCTGGAGAGTCTCAGTTTTAGTTTTTTTTAACAGATAGAGAGGCACAGATTGGAGTAGTTTCACTCATCATCCCTACAGAACTTGCAAGTGACTTCAACACTGTTGGGACATTGTCAGGCAGAATACACAATAAGAGTGCATTCACATTGCGTGCTAATACTATCACAAACTGTGCCTCTGAAAATAATACCATCCCACACTGATTCTTCCCTAGATCCCTAAACCTCTACCACACTACTCTATCCCCTTATCCACTACTCGATCCTCTAGACCCCTTCCCCTCTAGACCACTTAGTCCTCCTCCAGACCCATATGCCCCCCCAAGGACCACTAAGACCCCCTCCCCCAGACCCCTCTGTTCCCTCTTCCCCCAGCTTCCCCTGTCCCCCTAAGACCCTCTGTCCCCTCCTGGTTCAGACACTTCTGTCACCCTCAGACCCTTTGATCCCTTTCCAGATCCCTTTGTCCTCTCTGCCTGCTTCAGCCGCCTCTTTCCCGCCAGACCCCTAAATCTTTCAGACTTCTCTGTCTCCTCCAGACCCCTTTCTTCTCATCTGCAAGTGGGCCCCTTCTTGTGCCCCTCAGGCACATTGGTACCCTATAAATCATAAGATCAGGCACCATGCACTGTATTGCACCACGGGCACTGAAGTCTGCAGGTAGGCGGCGGCAAGTGAGGATCTGGATAAGGTTCTCCTCCTCGGAGCACAGCACCTGGGGCAAGGACACGTCAGGGGCAAACATGTGCCGCACATCTGTTCCTAGCAGCTACTGCTGCTTTTATAGGGGCAGTGTCCCTGCCCTGGATTGAGGCCCCCTTCAACGCATACAGAGTGACAGAGCGGCCAGAGCTGTAGGTGTTTTTTTTTTTTTTAAGTCTGGATCAGGGGAAAGGTTGACGGCCTAACGTATGGTCTGGCCAAAAGAGCAAATTTTCTTAAATTATTTTAATGCAATCTTTTTCAAATTTTGCCTCACTAGACAACCCATTTAAAGGAGACCTTACGAGAAATAACACACCCCACAATGACTCCTTGGTAGCACTAGATGTGTAAACTTCTGTACTGCCAGAAATTGGGTAAGGCTGGGTTCACATCACGTTTTTGCCATACTGTTTTCAAACAGTTTTTCTAAATAAAACCATATGGCAAAAAAACTGATGGAACCATATGGCAATATATCGGAAAAAGTTAATCGTATGGGTATTGTAAACCGTATACTGTTTTTAAAAGTGCATACGGTTCTGTCAGTTAAAAAAATAACATAAGTTTTTTGAAATGTCAATTTTTTTATTAAAGTTATTCTTGTTTTATTGAAATTACCAGGGAAATAGGAGTGGTTTCCCATGTGGTCTTGCCTTGCTAGGTTGGAGAGAGACGGGAGACCAGGTTTTTGCTAGAGCTCGTGCATTTTTTGCATTATTTGTCTTGAGACCATGATTGTTACACCAATTTTGCAGATGCAGTTTCTACAGCTGCATGAGTGTGAGAGGGAGCGTGACCAGAGGAGATTGGCCCGTCGTTATGGGTGCACGTTGTACCTTCAGCTGTTTCAAAAATAGTCTTGGGCTGGCTGGCAATGCTTTGAGATGTAATTAGCTTTTTCTTTTTTTTTCTAGCCTTATTTTATAGTGTGTACTGTAATAGTATTGATTTTTCTCATTATAAGGTTGTATTTAATTATCTCTATAGGATGCAAGTGATGCATATGGCTGTTGATGATTTAATTTTATTTTTTTAATACAGTAATGTGCTCTGTTGCTTTAGGCTACCACTCTATTATATCGCTGGCTAATGCTTCAAGGTTACAATTTTGCTTTTGATCTACCGTATTAATGCATATTCACCTGAAAAGATGTACATTTGCCCATAGCAACCAAATTTTTACTACATTTTTTACAATATAACATAACAAAAATGTACAAATTTATTGAATTAGTTGTTAGCGGTAACAGTACAACTTTAACCCCTTAAGGACACATGACGTTCTCATACGTCTCCATTTCCGAGTCCTTAAGGACACATGACATATGAGAACGTCATGTGTTTTACCGGCCCCCCGCAACCATCTGGAGCGGAGCCGGTGCCCGATGCCTGCTGAAATCGTTCAGCAGGCATCGGGGCATATCGCCCAGGGGGGTCATGATGATCCCACATGTCGGCGATGGCCGCAGATCGCTGGACAATTCAGTCCAGCGATCTGCGGCGGATTCCGGGTCAATCGGGTCTCCAGTGACCCGGTGACCCGGAATTATTGGCTGATCCATAGCCATAGCCAGCAGGGGTGAGGTGGCACTGGTGCCACCTCACGATCGCCCTGATTCGTCGGCTAGGATTACCGGCCGACCAATCAGGGCGCCTGCTGCGGGTGTCACTCCCGCAACCCGCTCCGCCCCTCTTCCGGAGGACGTGAGCGGGTGCGGGACGTGCACCCCGGGTGCTGGGGACCCCGATCCCCGGCGTCCCTGCTGGGATCGGAGCCCCAGGAGCAGCGGCGGCGACGACGAGGGACTGACCTTGGCGGCGTGGATCGTTGGAGGTGAGTGACAGCCTCCTGCTGTTGCTTAGCAACAGCTCCCAGCATGCAAAAAGGGCATGCTGGGAGCTGTAGTTATGCAACAGCAGGAGGCAGACCACCACAACTCCCAGCATTCCCTTATGGGCATGCTGGGACTTGTAGTTTTGCAACAGCTGGAGGCACATTCTTTCTATGAAAAAGTGTACCTTCAGCTGTTGTATAACTACAACTCCCAGCTTGCACAATCAGCTAAAGTGCATGCTGGGAGTTGTAGTGGTGCATCTGGTGGTTGCATAACTACAACTCCCAGCATGCCCATTGGCTGTCGGGGACTGCTGAGCGTTGTAGTTTTGCAACAGCTGAAGGCACACTGAGTTAAGTAGCAAACCAGTGTGTCTCCAGCTGTTTTATAACTACAATCCCCAGCATCCCCAGCCAAAGTAGTATGCCTCCAGCTGTTGCATAACTACAAGACCCAGCATGCCCTTCCACTGTCCGTACATGCTGGGGGTTGTAGCTTTTGCAACAGCTGAAGGCACACTGGTTGCAAAACACTGAGTTTGTTACCAAACTCGGTGTTTCACAACCAGTGTGCCTCCAGCTGTTGCAAAACTACAACTCCCAGCATGCACTGATAGACCGTACATGCTGGGAGTTGTAGTTTTGCAACAGCTGGATGTTCCCCCCCCCCCCCAATGTGAATGTACAGGGTACACTCACATGGGCGGAGGATTACAGTAAGTATCCGGCTGCAAGTTTGAGGTGTGGCAAAATTTCTGCCGCAGCTCAAACTGCCAGCGAGAAACTACTGTGAACCCCCGCCCGTGCGACTGTACCCTAAAAACACTACACTAACACACAATAAAATAAAAAGTAAAAAACACCACATATACACATTCCCCTACACAGCCCCCCACCCCAATAAAAATGAAAAACGTCTGGTACGCCACTGTTTCCAAAACGGAGCCTCCAGCGGTTGCAAAACTACAACTCCCAGAATGCACTGATAGACCGTACATGCTGGGAGTTGTAGTTTTGCAACAGCTGGATGTTTCCCCCCCCCCCCAATGTGAACGTACAGGGTACGCTCACATGGGCGGAGGATAACAGTAAGTATCCGGCTGCAAGTATGAGCTGCGTCAAATTTTCTGCCGCAGCTCAAACTGCCAGCGAGAAACTACTGTGAACCCCCGCCCGTGCGACTGTACCCTAAAAACACTACACTACACTAACACAAAATAAAATAAAAAGTAAAAAACACTACATATACACATACCCCTATACAACCCCCCTCCCCTCCCCAATAAAAATGAAAAACGTCTGGTACGCCACTGTTTCCAAAACGGAGCCTCCAGCTGTTGCAAAACAACTACTCCCAGTATTGCCAGATAGCCGTTGACTGTCTAGGCATGCTGGGAGTTTTACAACAGCTGGAGGCACCCTGTTTGGGAATCACTGGCGTAGAATACCCCTATGTCCACCCCTATGCAAGTCCCTAATTCAGGCCTCAAATGCGCATGGCGCTCTCACTTTGGAGCCCTGTCGTATTTCAAGGCAACAGTTTAGGGTCACCTATGGGGTATCGCCGTACTCGGGAGAAATTGCCTAACAAATTTTGGGGGGTATTTTCTGCTTTTACCCTTTTTAAAAATGTTAAATTTGTGGGAAAACAATTATTTTAGGTAAAAAAAAAAAATTTTTTTTACATATGCAAAAGTCGTGAAACACCTGTAGGGTATTAAGGTTCAAATTACCCCTTGTTACGTTCCCCGAGGGGTCTAGTTTCCAAAATGGTATGCCATGTGTTTTTTTTTTGCTGTCCTGGCACCATAGGGGCTTCCTAAATGCGGCATGCCCCCAGAGCAAAATTTGCTTTCAAAAAGCCAAATGTGACTCCTTCTCTTCTGAGACCTGTAGTGCACCAGCAGAGCACTTTTCACCCCCATATGGGGTGTTTTCTGAATCGGGAGAAATTGGGCTTCAAATTTTGGGGGGTATTTTCTGCTATTACCCTTTTTAAAATTGTAAAAATTTTGGGAAAACAAGCATTTTAGGTAAAAAATATATATATTTTTTTACATATGCAAAAGTCGTGAAACACCTGTAGGGTATTAAGGTTCACATTACCCCTTGTTACATTCCCCGAGGGGTCTAGTTTCCAAAATGGTATGCCATGTGTTTGTTTTTTTTTGCTGTTCTGGCACCATAGGGGCTTCCTAAATGCGGCATGCCCCCAGAGCAAAATTTGCTTTCAAAAAGCCAAATGTGACTCCTTCTCTTCTGAGACCTGTAGTGCGCCAGCAGAGCACTTTTCACCCCCATATGGGGTGTTTTCTGAATCGGGAAAAATTGGGCTTCAAATTTTGGGGGGTATTTTCTGCTATTACCCTTTTTAAAAATGTAAACATTTTGGGAAAACAAGCATTTTAGGTAAAAAAAAAAATTTTTTTTTTTACATATGCAAAAGTCGTGAAACACCTGTAGGGTATTAAGGTTCACGTTACACCTTGTTACGTTCCCCGAGGGGTCTAGTTTCCAAAATGGTATGCCATGTGTTTTTTTTTTTTTTTTTGCTGTTCTGGCACCATAGGGGCTTCCTAAATGCGGCATACCCCCAGAGCAAAATTTGCTTTCAAAAAGCCAAATGTGACTACTTCTCTTCTGAGACCTGTAGTGCGCCAACAGAGCACTTTTCACCCCCATATGAGGTGTTTTCTGAATCGGGAGAAATTGGGCTTCAAATTTTGGGGGGATTTTCTGCTATTAACCTTTTTAAAAATGTCTAGTTTCCAAAATGGTATGCGATGTGTTTTTTTTTTTTTTTGCTGTCCTGGCACCATAGGGGCTTCCTAAATGCGGCATGCCCCCCAAAAACCATTTGTCGCTCCTTCCCTTCTGAGCCCTCTACTGCGCCCGCTGAACAATTAACATAGACATATGAGGTATGTGCTTACTCGAGAGAAATTGGGTTTCAAATTCAAGTAAAAATTTTCTCCTTTTTACCCCTTGCAAAAATTCAAAAATTGGGTCTACAAGAACATGCGAGTGTAAAAAATGAAGATTTTGAATTTTCTCCTTCACTTTGCTGCTATTCCTGTGAAACACCTAAAGGGTTAATACACTTACTGAATGTCATTTTGAATACTTTGGGGGGTGTAGTTTTTATAATGGGGTCTTTTATGGGGTATTTCTAATATGAAGACCCTTCAAATCCACTTCAAAACTGAACTGGTCCCTGAAAAATAGTGAGTTTGAAAATTTTGTGAAAAATTTCAAAATTGCTGCTGAACTTTGAAGCCCTCTGGTGTCTTCCAAAAGTAAAAACTCATAAATTTTATGATGCAAACATAAAGTAGACATATTGTATATGTGAACCCCAAAAAAATATATTTTGAATATCCATTTTCCTTACAAGCAGAGAGCTTCAAAGTTAGAAAAATGCAAAATTTTCATTTTTTTCATCAAATTTTTCATCTGTCGTGCAGATATGTGATCCATTTTCTAATTACTTTAACTCAGAACAAGGTGCCTTGCCATGGCAGGATGATATGTGGGTATGAAATGTTTTTTTTTATATTTTTTTTTATTATTTTAAAGTTGATACCTTATTTGTAATATTAATAAATGCTCCTTTTCTTTCCCTTTGTAGATGATGTCTTCAAGAACAATTCAATCATCACTGAAGAAGTGGACTACATGTGTATTTTTCTACCCTTTTTTATTTTAAAATAAATATACAAAACAACTTTTTTGAGAAATATGAACATAACTTTTTTTTTATAAAATGAAAAAAAAAAACGCTTTTTAAATAATAGACAAATATAGAACAGTCTATAAAACAATTTGTACAAAAACATGTACCAAGAACTATACATGTAGAAAAAACTATTTAAACACAAGATATCTTAAAAAATAAAAAAATTAAATACGTCGGTAGACCTGGCCTTCCTCTTCCTCAAATGTGTCCTCATAATGTTGAGAGAAGGGAGGTATGTATGGTCTTTGCCTCTGGGATTGTAATGATGGGGATGGTGGGGGATACATAGGAGTAGGTTGAGCAGGGGAGGGACTTAATAAATCATGTGTAAATTTTATCCTCTCCATTGAGAGAATAAGAGTCATGAGAAAATCACGACATGGGCTGGGAGGGCATCCACGTATCATACCCCCAAGCGCATGACACGAACATCCAAGTGCAAAAATTCTGTATTACGCATGTCCTCTAATTTTTGCATGGCAAAAAGGACACATTTGACCATTTCGGACATGTTTGATTTTTTACATTTGTGTCGGTGCTTGATTATTGAGCGAAGTCCACTGGATACTGTTTCCTGATGCTGATGCTCCAGCTTCCTCAGTGGGTTCATCCTCCTCTATATTTCTTTCTTCCCGTTGTGGGGATGTAGTAGGAGCTGCTGTATTAGAAGTTGTTCTAAAATTTAAAAGAAATAAAAATTAAATACAGTATAGTACCTATTTTGCTTTTTAAAAAGTACATTAGGACAATTTTGTTTAAAAAATTTATTGAAAACACTAACAATTGCAATTAGTACAGTAACTACAAAGATTGCTTTGTTCATTTCAAAAAATCCTCATCAAAATGAAAAATGCAATTTTTAGTTGCTGGAAGCGCTTCCTACCCCCTCACCTGCGAGCCTGGGTTAAATACTCCTTCAAGCTTGCACAGGTGGGGTGAAGCGTTTACAATGTGAATTAAAACCAAATACACACATTAAAAACAAAACATACTATGTGTCAAAAATAATTGTCATAAACAATGCGAAGACTGAGCAGGAGTATGCAAAAAAAAAAAAAAAAAAAAAAAAAAAAAAAATATATATATATATATATATATATATATATATATATATATATATACATATATTCCTATACAAAAACACTTCGGTCCAATCTATCGTTCAATCCTAAATTGCCTTCTGCCTGTGTACGGATGATCCATCTAGTTTCCTGTTGTAATAACAATTTACGTTTATCTATTCCTTCTCTTTCCCACACATGTTCAATGCCAAAAATACCAGGGACTTGATATTATTATCATGGACCTCTGCCATGTGATTTATAAATCTGGTTGAACCATTTTTAGTTTTTAAAGAATGGACATGCTCCCTAAATCTTGTGTTCATTGAGCGGATCGTACATCCTATATAAAATCTCCCGCAGGTACATTTCATTCCATACACCACAAAAGATGTTTTACAACAGAAGCTATCTGTAAAGTGTATTTGTTTACCTCCATTCAGAATGAACTTGTCGGTGCAAACATTTCTGCACCATGTAAAAGTTCCACATCTGTGGTTGCCAGGGGAAACAGCACTGCATAACCAATTTCTTTGATCAGATTCTTTAACAGGTTTATCCAGGCATCCCTGGACTAGCATATCTGCAATCTTTTTACATTTTTTGAAAGTAATAAGTGGTTTTTGAATGGTTAAATGGGCCAAATCTGTATAATTTTGTAACACCAACCAATATTGCATAATAGATTTTCTTATTTTGCACGCCACTGGACTGTATTTGAATGCGAATGAAAATCTGCCTGTATTTTCTTGTTGTTCCTTTCTTTTCTTATATTTAGACTTAGCAAATCAGATCGAGAATAACTGGCTACTCTATTTCTTGCTACCTTAATAACTCTGGGAGGATAGCCTCTATTTAACAGTCTCTGTTGTAAATCTGAGGCTTGTAAAGAGTAATCTGAAATTTCACAAATGATTTGCTTCAACCTCAGAAATTGACCGTAAGGTACAGCCTTACGGACGTGTTCTTGATGATAACTATTATAATGTAAAAGGGCATTACATGCCTTTGGCTTCCTATATCCAACAGTGTTCAGATTACCATCTTTCAATTTCACCAGCACATCCAAGAATTCTAATTCATGGAGCCTGATTTTCCAGGTAAAACAATGATTCATGTCGTTGGAATGGTTCAGGATAGCTACGAAGTCCTCAAAGGAGTACTCATTGCCTGTCCAGTCGATGAATACATCGTCTATGAATCTTCTGAAACAATGGATAAACGTGGGGATTCGTACCTGAAAAAATGAATCTTTTTTCAAATACTGCGATATAGAGATTGTCCAGGGTACACGCGACTGGTGTACCCATGGCCACTCCCCCCGTCTGTGCAACCAAGAATCTTCAAACTGGAAAGTATTCCCTGTTAAGATAAATTCCAATGAGTCGCATACAAAGTCAATGTATTGGCTGCTCTTATCTGCATTTCTAAGAATTTCTCATATCACTGCCACACTTTTGTCTTGGGGTATGCTGGTATATAAGCTCTCGATGTCGATCAGCATCAAGAGACTATTTTCTGGCGAAGCCATACCTTCTAAAGTTTGTAAGAATTCGGTAGTATCCTTCACTAAGGAAGGGATCTCCATTGGTAACGGGCGGAGCAGCCAATCCATGAATTTAGACAACAGTTTCGTTAGAGAACCCACCCCGGACACAATATGGCGTCCGGGGGGGGGGGGGGGTTCTCTAAGGTTTTGTGCACCTTTGGTAAAAAAGTACCAGTGGGCAGGTTGGGGGTTCTTGGGTAGCAGTTTTTCTGCCATTCTTTTTGACAGTACTCCTTTTTCCATATAAATCCTAAGCAGAGACTGTAATTTATTAGTAAGTCTCTGGATGGGATTTCCTGATTGCTTACAATAATTCCGCACATAATTTAGCTGTCTATAGGCTTCCTGGCAATAATACTGTCTGGACATTAATACTATATTGCCCCCTTTGTCTGACTTTTTAGTGATGATGTCTTCCCTTTTCCTTAATACCTCTAGTGCTTCTATTTCAGCTTTAGATAAATTATTTTTAAATTTATTTCGGACACCTTAGAGCATGATTGTCCTCTAATACTTTTTTGAAAAATAAATCAAGGGAAGTACCTGTCTGTATTGGGGGACAGAAAGTCAACTTAGTCCCTCCCGTGAACTCAGGGTAAATCTGAGTAGCAGGGGAGGGAGCCGTCTCACCACTGTCTTCCCCACCCAGTTAATCAATGACTATGTCAATACAATCTAATTCTGCCTCTGTTGCTTCTTTAAAAGTGCTAAACCCTAGAGCATTGTTCCCCAACCCTCGGGCTGCGGACTGGTACCGGTCCGTGGATCAAACAGTACCGGGCCGCCCGAGGAACTTTAAATAATTTCATTGTGGCGGCCGAGGCTCCCGAGCCCGCTCATTGTGTGACAATAGCGAATGAAAATTCGCTATTGTTACACTGATCCTCCTCCTGGCCAATCAGGGAGCGGGTGCTGCTGTCCTCCCGATCGCATCGTTGCATCCTATGGAGGAGCATGTGACACACACGTCACTCCTCCTCCCCTGCGCCCAGCGTAATGCTGCGGAGGAAGCAGTGTGATGTGTATGTCACATGCTCCTCCATAGGACGCCATGATGAGGACAGGAGAACGGGGCAGTGGAGTGGCAGCACCCGAGGACAACCGCAGGTGGTGAGCTGTCTACAAGAGGAGGGGGGGGGGTCTGCTTTCTATAAATTGTGGACCTCCAGATGCTGTAAAACTACAACTCCCAGCATGCTGGGAGTTGTAGTTTTGCAACAGCTGGAGGTCCACAGTTTTGAGACCACTGATCTAGCAGCAGAGTGAGTGCTGTCTATAAGGGGGCCTGCTGTCTATATAAGTGGGGGGGGGGCTGCTGTCTATATAAGTGGGGGGGCCTGCTGTCTATATAAGTGGGGGGGGGGGGCTGCTGTCTATATAAGTGTGGGGAGCTGCTGTCTATATAAGGGGGGACTGCTGTCTATATAAGGGGGGCCTGCTGTCTATATAAGGGGGGGCTGCTGTCTATATAAGGGAGGCTGCTGTCTATATAAGGAAGGGGGGCTGCTGTCTATATAAGGGGGCTGCTGTCTATATAAGGAAGGGGGGGGGCTGCTGTCTATATAAGGGGGGCCTGCTGTCTATAAGCGGGCCACAGAAAAATTATAAAATGTTTACCGGTCCGCAGCGATAAAAAGGTTGGGGAGCACTGCCCTAGAGGACCGACAACTGCTGGGATTTCTCCTTCTATGCGTATGTCAGATTTTACCAGTTTATTGCAAAAAAAACTTTTTCAAACTTAATTTACGTACAGATTTATATAAATCAATAACAAAATCCACATAATCAAAATCCTCTACTAAACAAAAATTAAGAATTGGAAATAACAAAGTCAGTTAGATTGACGACGACAGTTAGCTCACCTGTTACCTCTAAGAGACCGTCTTCCTCTTGTGGCCTCTGTTTCTTCCTCTGGCACCCTCTCCTCGTCCTCTTCCCTCTCCTAAAGGGGGGGTTGATAGTCATACAATGTAGACTGAATAGTGGATTTATCCTCTGTCCCGCTGAGGAAAAGGGAAGACATCATCACTAAAAAGTCAGACAAACGGGGCAATATAGTATTAATGTCCAGACAGTATTATTGCCAGGAAGTCTATAGACAGCTATATACACCAGCATACCCCAAGACAAAAGTGGGGCAGTCATAAGAGAAATTCTTAGAGATGCAGATAAGAGCAGCCAATACATTGGCTTTGTATGCGACTCATTGGAATTTATCTTAACAGGGAATACTTTACAGTTTGAAGATTCTTGGTTTGCACAGACCTGGCCAATTTGTACCCTGGCCAATCTCTACGTTGCGGTATTTGAAAAAAAGATTATTTTTTTTCAGGTACGAACCCCACGTTAAGTTTATCCATTGTTACAGAAGATTCATAGACGATGTATTCATCGTCTGGACAGGCACTGAGTCCTCCTTTTGAGGACTTCGTGGCTGTCCTGAATCATTCCAACGACATGAATCTTCATTTTACCTGGAAAACCTGAAATACCTAATTCTAACCATGAATTAGAATTCTTGGATGTGCTGGTGAAATTTAAAGATGGTAATCTGAACAGTGTTGGATATAGGAAGCCGACGGCATGTAATGCCCTTTTACATTATAATAGTTATCATCCAGAAGACGTCCGTAAGGCGGTACCTTACGGTCAATTTCTGAGGTTGAAGCGAATCAAAAGTGAAATTCCAGATTACTCTTTACAAGCCTCAGATTTACAACAGAGACTGTTAAATAGAGGCTATCCTACCAGAGTTATTAAGGTAGCAAGAAATAGAGTGGCCAGTAATTCTCGATCTGATTTGCTATATAAGTCTAAATATAAGAAAAGAAAGGAACAACAAGAAAATACAGGCAGATTTTCATTCGCATTCAAATACAGTCCAGAGGCGTGCAAAATATGAAAATCTATTATGCAAAATTGGTCGGTGTTACAAAATGATACAGATTTGGCCCCTTTAACCATTCAAATTACTTCACATTACTTTAAAAAAATGTAAAACAATTACAGATATGCTAGTCTGGGGATGCCTAAATAAACCTGTTAATAAATCTGATCAAAGAAATTGGTTATGCAGTGCTGTTTCCCCTGGCAACCACAGATGTGGAACTTTTACGTGGTGCAGAAATGTTTGCACCGACAAGTTCATTCTGAATGGAGGTAAACAAATACACTTTAGAGATAGCTTCTGTTGTAAAACATCTTTTGTGGTGTATGGAATGAAATGTACCTGCGGGAGATTTTATATAGGATGTACGATCTGCTCAATGAACACAAGATTTAGGGAGCATGTCCATTGTTTAAAGACTAAAAAAAGGTTCAACCAGACTTATAAATCACATGGCAGAGGTCCATGATAATAATATCAACTCGTTTTTTTTTTTTTTTTTTTTTTTGCATTGAACGTGTGGGGGGAAAGAGAAGGAATAGATAAACGTCAATTGTTATTACAACAGGAAGCTAGATGGATCATCCGTACACAGGCAGAAGGCAATTTAGGATTGAACGATAGATTGGACCTAAGTGTTTTTGTATAGGAATATATGTATTTATATTTTTTTGTTTTTGTACACTCCTCAGTCTTCGTATTGTTTATGACATTTATTTTTGACACATAGTATGTTTTGTTTTTAATGTGTGTATTTGGTTTTAATTCATATTGTAAACGCCTCACCCCACCTGTGCAAGCTTGAAGGAGTATTTAACCAAGGCCCGCAGGTGAGGGGGGAGTGGTCTGAGGAAGCACTACCAGCGTGAAATAGCTATCACCTTGCTTGGCGTCCCACGTGTATGCACCTGCCTTATGAATGCTATCCACGGAATAAAGGACAGCATTTTAGTTACTTGGTAAGTGCCTCCATCATCCTTATTGCACATGGTTTATTAATTTTGAAGCAACTTAACAACACACAAGTAAACAGTTCCGGCAGACCCCCCACCCCCACCCGCATCCAAAATAACAATCATACCGCAAGACCAGACATAGAAAGGATCAAGGGGTTAAACCATAGTCCAGAATCATAGACTTTCATAAGTATGCGAGTGAAGGGTATCCCCACCGAGAACAACATCACATTAAAACCACACTACAGACAAGCCATTCACACACATACTACAGAACACATCCTAGGAGCTCCCCAGTTGTCCACAGAACCACCCTAAGCCTGGGAGAACCCACGAACTGGCAGATCAACAGACACATCTAACAACAACCATGGTACCCAGACCTTGTGAAATTTTTTCGGGCATTTCCAACTTACATGAAACAAGGGAACATATTTGTTCACTAATGCTATCCACCGGGAAATAGTGGGGGAGGACACATCCTTCCAGGCCATCACTATAACCTTACACCCACAAAACAAGAGGAAACGGATCAGTATGCGCCTATAAGAGCCCATCCTTAGTCCATTAATAACTCCCAACATGCACATGTCTGGTGTCAAAACAAAGGGTAAGTTTAAGTGTTCCGACAAGAACGTCATCACCTCTCTCCAAAAAAGGTACAACACAAGAACAAGTCAAATCTGAATGCAGAAATTTGCCTCTCTCCCGCCCACACCTAAAGTAGACATCCGACTCCGAGACCCCCATTGGATGTAGTCTAATAGGAGTATAATACAGACAAAGAATAAACCTGGATTGAATGAGTATATCTTGGGCACTAATTAACGTAGGGTAATCTGTCTTATCTACTTCCTTCCACATATCAGCAGAAAGACTAGGAATATCCTCAACCCACTTCAGCTGTGCCCCTGATTGCAGTAGAGCATAACTTTGAGTAAGATGCTTAGCCAGGTCGGTGGTTCACAGGACCAGGCCCAATTCATTAAACACAGGGGTAACTTCCAGGGAACCAAACTGCATAGAGATAGCATATTGCAACTGAAAATACCAGAAGTGGGCAGCCTGAGAGATATGAAAACATTCCCTAATTTCAGCAAATGAAACAAAGACACAGATATCACCAAACAAGTGCATGGTGAATTTGAGTCCCTGGGAGCTCCAGAATCTGGCCGCCTCCAACTCCCGTAGGTGTCCCAAATGAGGATAATCCCACAGGGGTGCTCTTGGAGATATCACCGGCTGAGGAAAACACCCAGAAACCACCAAATAGACTGCTACCACCATCCTAATAGGAGCCAACAAGGATGAAGAGGAAACATACCTGTACACTGTGTGTAGGACCCCAAGAGATCCCCTGCCAAAGCCGTGAAGGTATTGGAGAGGTCCAGGTCAATCCACCAGGCCAGCGTCCCATTGGATTAAAACATCCGAATGGGAGGCATTATGGACCCAATAGTCAGAGTGAGCAACCTGTAGGGCAGAAGTAATTTCTTCCACCTGAAGCCTCCCAGGATGCATTCTCCACAGGCAGGAAGAGGGACGGAGACCCACAGACAGTGTAACTATTAAGGCAGAATTATCTGAGATCCCCCTATTAGTATAACACACTTCACTCACCACTGGCAATAGTTCAGCTGAAGCAAAGGCGAGATCAGTTCGAGAGAAGGACTTATGCACCGAAGAGTAAAAGGAAAAGACAGAGTCATCCGGATATTTCCATCTCCAGAGATCAGTAGGGGCCAGTCCCAGATGCCAAGAAGCCAATGTAGATGATCCAGGGCCACAGCACTGGTGCGATCAAGCCGGGGGTCAGGAACCACATTGAAGTCTCCTATGAAAAGAACAGGGTCAGTAGGGAACCCTTCGCCTCTGACGCTCTCTTAAGGGCCAACACCTTTTGACCAGTGAAGTGAGTTTCCTGCAAACAAATAATATGTGGGCAGTGTCTTTTAACAAAATCTAGGCATGACGCTTTCTTTTCTTAAACTTGGAATTAAGGCCTCGGACATTCCAAATAAATACCTTAAGGGACCCCATCATGAAGCCGGTGAGAAGCACATACAGGGCCAAACAAGTCATACTTGAACCAGTCAACAAAAGGAGTTAAGGAGCTCCCACACACCACAGACAACCAAACAACACGGACAGACAACGCAGACACCACTCCACAGAACAGCAAAAACAGATAATAACAGGTAAAAATTCCTAAACAAATCCCTGTCTAACACTAACTAAACCAGTGCAGACCTTGACCCCTAACAAGATAACTGTATTAGGCGAGTGCAGGAGCTACTTACAATCCACCAACCACCGCCTCCCGCCCCCCCCCCCCCCCCCAGTAAATTAAGGACAACACTCCCTGACCCCTTAACCAGGGAATTCCTAAGGGGAACTCAAAACTTGGCCAACTAGCACTCCCAACCGACCTGCTAACAAACTAAGAGGGGAACCGGCAGTCCAGCAGGGATATCAGTCCGGCGGCTGAGACGCTCTAAGGACAGCCTCCGCCCACAGCATCGCTTCCGCAGGTGAAGTGAAGAATCTAGTGCTGCCATCCGCCACCCTCAGACGAGCCGGGCACAGCATGGCATAGCGATATCCTTTGGAGCAAAGTTTGGCTCTGACATCCGTAAACTGGGTGCGCTGTTGTCTAATTCCACGGAGAAGTCCGGGTAAAATGAAACTCTGCTGTCACTAAAGAGCACCTCGCCCTTAATCCTCACTGCCCTCAGGATAACGTCTCTGAATTTAAAATGAAGAATCTTTGCCAGGATCAGTCTTGGAGGCCCCCCCAGGAACAGGAGGTCTGGCAGGAACCCGATTTGCCCGCTCCACTGAGAAGAAAGAAGAAAGGAGAGAAGATATCCGCAGGCAAAAGCTCTATCAGGCAGGATTCCAGGAACGTCACAGGATCAGCACCCTCCGCCTTTACAGGAAGGCCCACCAGCCTAGCATTGTTGCGCCGTAGGGAATTTTCAAAGTCATCAGCTCTGTCTACTATGTCCTGAAACTGCCGCTGGAGATCCACAATTTGTTGAGGGATAGGGCGTAGAAAATCTTTTTTCCACCTCTGTGGTGCGTTCACTCAGCTTTTGAGTCTCATGATGTAGAATGACAAATTCCTGTCTAAGCTTGTCCTCCTTAGAAATCATAGAGGTATGACAGGAGGTTATAGTAGACAATATTTCTGTAAACCAAAGGAACATGAGAGCCCCATCATATTGCATCCGATCAGGAGAAGGAAGGGGTGATGGATCAGAAGGACGGTCCGCTGAGGACACAGACTGATTAGTCAAAGCCCTGCCTGCCGGATCTTCAGACTTGGAAAACTGACTCAGCGTTTTTGCAGCATTAACCACAACCTTAGTAGAAAGAGGTGTCTGGGCCACAGAGTCATGCTGGGAGTGACCGCTAGCCTCAAAGAGTTCATCATCTGAAGAAACATCATCTTCCAAGGAAGGGCGAGCCGCGACAACCTCTGACTTATTACGTTCTGATATCACACGGACACTTATCCGGAGAAATATGAGCAAAGTAAGGCACCAGAAGTTAGAAGCACCACTCGTAGTCCACAGAGCAAGCATTTCCAGTTAAGATAGCATAAAGTTCTACAGTAAAGAGGGCATCAGCGGAAGGTGAACACCAGAGGTTATCAGAGCACTTCACAAGCACTGCTTTCCCCACAAGTCCCAGAACTCCCAGCCAAAAGTAATATCAGGACAGTCTAGCACAGGGAGGGTTAAAGGAGCTGCAACAGATGAGACCCCAGCAAGCCCTGACAGAGTTGGGAGATCCACAATCCCAAGGGCCAGATGGGTTGGGCAAGGACAGGTATACTCACTGCTCCAGTAATTGTGGGTAGAAAGCTCCTCTCTCCTTCCTAGCTGTCAGCCCAGTCTGCGTCCTCAGCACTACAGCCCGTCTGTCCTAGCAGCACAGGGAGCGGGGTTGCCAAGGAGACCAATCCCGGCCACGAAGGAAAGCAATGGCGGGCCCAAAGCTCTGCAACCCCGGAGCCTCCAGGGACTTCAAGATGTGGGGCACCTCGGGGCATACCCCAGCCACAGCTAAGCTCCACCGGACACCTTCAGAGACCGCTTTCCGCTCGAACGCTTGCCCCTCACTCTCTCCTGCAGAGTCCGGCTCCACCAGCCTCCCACTCACCGCAGCCGGCACTGGAAAGGAACCACAAGCTTCACCGCCGTCGACACAAGGGACCCCAAAGTCCAAAGGCACCCTCCGGTATGTGACACCACTGGTCAGGGGGAATATATCAGGATGAATTAGTCGGGTAAGCGGGAGCTCGGCAGAAACACGTCCACTCAGCTACCCATGCAGGCCATGCCCCTCAAAGTTAAAGTTTGATGAATCTAAGCATATACAAACAGTTTTTTTTTTGTTTAGTGCCAAAATAAATTGAGGCAGTATGCAAAGGTACACTTACACTTGCATTTCCTCGACTTGAAGGAAGGACAGCTGTTCAGCATGTTTGTAGGTTGTCCTTTTGGCTGCAGACCCCCTTGGCAAATTGAATCACGCAGCCACTTGAAAAAGCTATCTCGAACTAACCTCCAGCATTTTTCAATGCCTTCTGCTAAGGAAAAGATAAAAAATTTAGATTTTTTTAAAAAACATTTTACATTATAATACATTTGTACACACTATCATACACAAAAACATGACGATTCTAACCTATGGCCTCTTGTAGTTTGTCATCATATTTTAAGAAATCTGAAAAGATTTTAATTTATATTTCCTCCCATCTTCTACAAGTACAAACATTATCATGATGCTTGGGATGTGATTTATCCCATAGGGATGGTCTCTCCTGCACATAATGGATTACATTGAATATTTTTTTTCTTTCCTAAATTTCGGTAACAAAATAAAAATAAAATTAGGCCAACTTCAATTATATCTTTGTACTGGTCTCATGCTACACAATCAGATCCCATTTTCAATTGAAAATAAAGGACAACAATGAGTCGATTTTTTTTGGGTTGAACATACAACCACTAATTGAAAATCTCATGGTACACATTTGTCCAATTGTTTATGCCCAATTTTTGAACATAAAAAAAATTAACTACTATGTTTAACAGAAAAAAGAAAACTAAAGGGAACTTCTAAAACTTAGCTTTTAATGTGCACATCTAAAATGTACAAAAAAGAAACAATATTAGGTGAAATATTATAATAAATACAATTTAAAGAGCCGCCATCAGTGTCTACCATACAGATGCTACTGTGCAGCGCTTGCTATCTCTATTGCAAGTGAGGCTCAGTTACTGTAGCGCAACCACTGACACCTCACTATAAACTTTCACCAAAGAGATGGCCCGCTGCACATATGATAAATATATAGATAAAAATCGTACATAGATAAGATAGATTGCATACAAATAACCGTAACTTAGCAGTCCTATTGCATGAAAAATACTCTATGATACAGTTATTGACATCTCCTGTGTATTCACATCCCTGCTACGGATATGAACAAACAGGGGTGTGTGCAGACAGGACAATTCAATCACACAGTGACTATGTGCATAAATTATATAAAGGTGGATCCACCGACACCATGCTACAAAGTAGCTATTTATATTGATTTACTAGTCTGCCCGGTAAGCGCCAATTCACACTGCTGGGAACTTAGTCAACTAATGAAGGTTGTCTCCTCTTATGAATCCAGTTCACTATCCAAACACACCAGGGTCCATTACTGACCACGGTAGATGAACTAATGATTAATAGATAGAGACCATTGATATTAATTCACACATACAGTTCACACTAAAGCGCATCTGCATCCACAGACAGGCATCTCTCTGTCAGTTAGATAAAGATGATTCCACTGATATAGATAAACTTGTGGTTGCAGCAGTCCACCAAGTTAAGCACATATAGATGTCACATTGATCTTTAGATAGTCTTCACATATATCATAAACTTTTTAGCCTAAAGTCTATCTGCGTGTTATAGGCCGATAAGCCGATGCAGTTCAATGATTTAAAGGGGGCACTTTAAATCAATGAACTGCAGAGGCTTTTGCGGGGCCAGAGACCTGCCGTCACTGCCCGCTTCTCTGCCCCTGCCTATCCTGGGGTCCAGAGACCGCCGCCGCCCCTGCCCCATTGCCTCCCTCATCCCCGGTTTTATAATTACGGTACCTGTTCTCGGGGTCCGTGCTGCTTCTGGCTCTGGCGTCCTGGTGTCCTGCGTTGTTGCTATGCGCTGCGCAATGACGAGTGACATCTTCAACGCGACGTCACCGTCAGTGGCCCGGTGCACAGTGACAGCTGAGGATAGCTCCGGAGAAAGAAGCAGAGTGGACCCCGGGAACAGGTAATTATAAAACCGGGGATGGGGGAGGTAATGGGGCAGCGGCAGTGGCAGTCTCTGGATAACCAGTGGGAGCGAAACAGCGGCAGCAGGACTCTAGACCCCAGGAAAGGCAGGGGGAGAGAAGCGGGCAGCGAAGGCGGTCTCTGACCCCGCAAAAGCTGCACTTCTGTGGGGTCAGAAACAGTCTATCTGGGTATACACATCCACACACATGCACCCTCATTTTACCAAGGATATTTGGGTAAAAAACTTTTTTTACCCAAATATCCTTGGAAAAATTAGGGTGCGTGTTATAGGCCGGTGCGTGGTATACCCCAATAAATACGGCATGTTGTGGCATGTGCTCCTCTTTTTCCTTCTGTTTTGAAGGATCAGCAGTCAATTGCCTAGGTGTTGTCACATGACCGCTAGGCTATTAAAAAAAAATTGTTAAAAAAAAAATGAACTTTACAAAAATAAATAGAAAAGGAAAATACTTAAAAATACAAAACATACATACCGATACTATCTCTCTCCGTCAATATAAAATCCGGAAGATCTGGGCTTGGAGTCTGTATAGGTTTTTGAACAAAAAAAAATATATTAATTGTAAATCCTAGACTATAAATAACGAAACTGAAAATTCAATAATTAATTTAAAAATGGGAGGAGGTGTCACTGTCGTATTCTGAAGGTGACATCCTTCTATAAATAATGAAAATCAAATATTAAAAGACAAAATATTTTAAAAATAAAAACTCACATACATTAAGCAAACACATCATCCTACCATATACATTCATATAAAACCCATGATGCCTTAGAATACCCATACCTATAAAAATTGAGTTGTCTATAAAAAAGTATCATTCTATAACATTTGTTTGGCAAAAAGGGGGCCGCCTGCAGTTGCTAATCTAAACCACAGGCTGTTTGAAAAAAAAAAAAAAAAACATAAAAAGGATGTAAATAATATATGGACATTGAGAAAACATTAAGTAGGGTGTTTCCCAACCTTGTTGCCTCCACTACAACAACCAACTCCCAGCATACCTGGTTAGGCTTCGGGTCTATAGACATTATAGACCCGAAGCCTAACCACGTATGCTGGGAGTTGTAGTTTAACAATAGCAAAAGGCACCCTTATAAAACAAAAACTGCTATATCCTTTATAACACCAAAAATGTTATAGTAGGAGGCGGTGAACTTTGCTAAAATATTGCTGGGGTGAGCCATGAGGCAGTCCACCCATGCATTCCATGATGAGGAGGACATAACATGCTATAAATTTAAATATGGGGCTCAACAGCTACTATAAAAGGTTAAATACTGCATATTTAATCAAAATGGAAGCCCTAAAATCACATATAAAATCATGCAAGGTGTACCATGGGCACTACATATACTATACAGGGTTAATCCAGCATTTAAAAAGAAAATGGCTGCCATTTACTCAACTAAAACAGGGCTGCATGGGCACTACATATACTATACAGGGTTAATCCAGCATTTAAAAAGAAAATGGCTGCCATTTACTCACCTAAAACACGCAGACAAGGTGTACAAAGATGCCTCACTGGCTACACTGTGGTGTTTGTCTAGGCATGTACAGAATCTTCTGCAGACTTCTGGAAGGAGGATGTGGGGTGGGAGGGGTGTTGGGTGGTGATTTCAGGATGCAAATGAGCATGTGCAAAGCAAAAAACGTATACGGTTTTCCCGTATGGAACCGTATACTAGTATGTTTCCCATTGACGTCCATGTTAAAAAAAAACGAATGTGGTTGCTGTACGGTTTTTAAACCGGAGACAAAACCGTGGTCAACCACGGTTTTGAGTACGGGAAAAAAACTTTTTTGCATGCAAACCGTCCGCAACTGGATGCATCCGGGTGCATACGGTTTTCAATTATATGTCTGTGTATATGGTTTTCAATAGTGTTCCATACGTTTTCAATAATGAAAACGTATACGGGAACTGGACTTGAAAAACATGGTGTCAACCCACCCTAACTTCACATCTCATTAGACCGTTATGTTTAACATATATGCTGGGAAAGCTTCAAAGGTATCCATGGAAATAGAAATGTATACTTTGAGGTATGCATTTTTGAACATGGCAGTCTATGGGTGACATATGCCCCTGCATGCCTATACAGTGTTATACGTTGGCACCTTCAGTCCGAATGCTGTCTCCATACATCTGCTCCCTCTTTCTTTCTTATAACATACAGTCTTAAAAGCAGAAAAAGAAACTGCAGCTGTACCCGACAGTAAATTTAACTCTAACAACTAGTGTCAGGCAGCTATAAATCAGTGTTGTGCTCCACAAAGTCTATGCACCTGTATAGAGCTTTTCTCAAGAGCAGGCAAACTGATATATAGTGTTGCCACCTTCTGTTTGAATAAATGCCACCAGGAATGAAGTTCCTAGATGCAGTCTAACAGGAAGAGAAGGTGTCAGTCATAGGCAGACTAGAGTCCTTGGAGCTTGGCACTTACATGGTGGTAAAGGTTGTGTCTCTAGGCTGTGTCTGTCACATGCCTATCTGTTCTAGATCCAGCGCCACCCCTGCCTTCTCCTAGGTGTCGCAGGCAGCTTCACCAGTTGTCCTTGAAGAGGGCTCCTGTTTACGTCCTGCTTCGGCTCCCGCGATATACCGCGGGTCACGCGGTGAGCCCACGTCATATCGGGTCGGTCCCGGTGGCCATCAACAACAGGGACCCGCAGCTAATGCACAACATCACCGATCGCAGTGATGCCCTGTATTAACACTTCAGAAGCGGCGATCAAAGTTGACCACTGCGTCTAAAGTGAAAGTGAAAGTATCCCGGCAGCTCAGTTGGGCTGTTTGGGACCGCCCCGTTGAAATTGCGGCATCCGGAACAGCTTAAAGGACATCGGGTGGATCCCTACCTGCCTCCTCGTTGTCCGATCGGCGATTGACTGCTCCATGCCCGAGATCCAGGCAGGAGCAGTCAAGCGCCGAAAACACTGATCAATGGCATGTTAATACATGCCAGTGATCAGTGTAAAAGATCAGTGTGTACAGTGTTATAGCCCCCTATAACACTGCAAAAAAAAGTGAAAAAAAAGTGTTAATAAATGTGATTTAACCCCTTCTTTAATAAAAGTTTGAATCACCCCCTTTTTCCCATTAAAAAACAAAAAAACTGTGTAAATAAAAATAAAAATAAACATATGTGGTATCGCCGCGTACGTAAATGTCCGAACTATAAAAACATATTGTTAATTAAACCCCACGGTCAATGGCATACACGTATAAAAATTCCAAAGCCCAAAATAGCGTATTTTTGGTCACTTTTTATACCATTAAAAAATTGAAAAACGCTGAGTCCTTAAGCAAGCTCAGGACCTAAGCTCTCTTTAAAACTGATAAATAATGGTCAGGACTCAATGCTTATGCTGGACATTGGCAATAAACATTATAGATCCTTTGATCAAAGTCGATAACATGATCTGTGTGTAAAATACTGGTGTAAAATACTGGTGTTGGTTAACTCAGGGTAGCTACTCGGGACCTTTGCAGTGATCAGTTAAAATGGCAGACAAAGGTCCCTCATTTGCCTCTGTGCTGCTCCGTAGTCCTCTTCTGGCTCAGCAAAGCATTGAAATGCATTTGCTATGAAAAGATTGTTTGTAATAGTCCGCTAGTGAAAAAAAAAAAAGTTAAAATACAGTGGGGAAAAAAAGTATTTAGTCAGCCACCTATTGTGCAAGTTCTCCCACTTTAAAAGATGAGAGAGGCCTGATGTCATTTTTATTATAGGTACACTTTAGCTGAGAGAACGAATAGGGGGAAAGAATACAGGAAATCACATTGAAGAATTTCAAATTAATTAATTGATAAAATCCTCTGTAAAATAAGTATTTGGTCACCAACAAACAGGTAAGATTTCTGGCTCTCACAGACCTGTAACTTCTTCTTTAAGAGTCTCCTCTGTCCTCCACTCCTTACCTGTATTAATGGCACCTGTTTGAACTTATCAGATAAAAGACACCTGTCCACAACCTCAGTCAAACTCCACTATGGCCAAGACCAAAGAGCTGTTGAAACAAAATTGTAGACCTGCAGGCTGGGAAGACTGAACCTACAATAGGCAAGCAGCTTGGTGTGAAGAAATCAACTGTGGGAGCAATTATTAGAACATACAAGACCACTGATAATTTCTCTCGATCTGGGGCTCCACGCAAGATCTCACCTTGTGGTGATCACAAGAACGGTGAGCAAAAATAACAGAACCACATGGGGGGACCTAGTAAATGACCTGCAGAGAGCTGGGACCAAAGTAACAAAGGCTACTATCAGTAACACACTACACTGCCAGGGACTTCATGCAGTGCCAGACGTGTCCCCCTGCTTAAGCCAGTACATGTCCGGGCCCATCTGAAATTTGCTAGAGAGCATTTGAATGATCCAGAAGAGTATTGGGAGAATGTCATATTGTCAGATGAAACCAAAGTAGAACTTTTTGGTAAAAACTCAACTTGTCGTGTTTGGAGGAGAAAGAAGGCTGAGTTGCATCCAAAGAACACCATAACTACTGTAAAGCATGGGGGTGGAAACATCATGATTTGGTGCTGTTTTTCCGCAAAGGGACCAGGAGGACTGATTTGTGTAAAGGAAAGAATGAATGGGGCCATGTATTGTGAGATTTTGAGTTAAAACCTCCTTCCATCAGCAAGGGCATTGAAGATGAAACGTGGCTGGGTCTTTCAGAATGATAATAATCCCAAATACACCATCCGGGCACTGAAAGAATGGCTTCGTAAGAAGCATTTTAAGGGCTTGGAGTGGCCTAGCCAGTCTCCAGATCTCAACCCCATAGAAAAACTTTGGAGGGAGTTGAAAGTCCTTGTTGCCCAGCAACAGCCCAAAAACATCACTGCTCTAGAGGAGATCTGCATGGAGGAATGGTCCAAAATACCAGCAACTGTGTGTGAAAACTTTGTGAAGACTTACAGAAAACATTTGACCTCTGTCATTGCCAACAAGGGGTATAAAACAAAGTATTGAGATTAACTTTTGTTATTGACAAAATACTTATTTCCACCATAATTTGCAAATAAAATTTTTAAAGGAAATCTGTCAGTAGTGTCACCCGCACTAAACCTGTTACATAGGCTTGTAGTTTGGGTTATGCTGATTAAAACCGTACTCACAGCTGCAGACGTTGTTGCACAGTAAGTGGCGCATGACCAGTACTATAACACGGCCGAAGGAGCAGGGAGGGGGTTTATGAATATTGATGAGCCGGGCACAGCTGCAGCCCGGTGAAGATGATGTCAGGGTGCCCAAAGCTTGGATCGGAGCTCTGCCTATGCCCCGATGCCCTCATTACCATCTATATATATAAAACTCAACGTGTGTGTGTATGTATGTGTGTGTGTGTATGTTTCAGCATCACGTCCAAACGGCTAAAGATATTAACATGAAACCTGGCACACATGTTACTTATATGTCAACAACAAACATAGGATAGGTGATTTAACCCTTACTCACCCCCATTTGCCAGGGGCAGGGTTTATGTTTAAAGTCCCATTCAAGTCTATGGGAAATATATGTTACTGCATAACTTCCAAACGGCTGGAGATATTTCGATAATACTTGGTCACATGTTACTTATATGTCCACTTAAAATATAGGATAGTTAATTTAACCTGTAACTACCCCCATTTATGAGGGTGAGGGTTTTTGCTTAAAGTCCCATGCAAATCAATGGGAAATGTATGTTCCCACATAACTTCTGTACAGCTGGAGATATTTCTGTGGTAGCCCTTGGGGGGTGTATGGTAGTGGTGGTATGGTATCGGTATAGGAGGGGTTAATGTTAACCCTATAGTTCGTGATGCCAGGCTCAGGGCTGGTATGCTGAGTCAATGCTCCAGCCTATTGCCGCCCTTCCCAGTAACGATAGGTGCATGAAATGACTGAAGGTCCACAAAGAGATTGAACTTGAACTTTAATTAAGTGCTTGCAGTATCCAAGGCACAGTAACAGTCTCATATAAACAGTCCTTATCTTGCTTAGTGACTGGCAGTTGTTGCGGACCTTGAGCTAGTCATACAGTCTCTGAATTTAGGGTAGATATTTGCAGATCCGTCCAGATTTAGGGGGTATTATTAGTTCCGGTGATGCTGCAGAGTGTCTGGGGATTGATACACTCTAGACTTAGAATTGTTCAGCCGTTGCCGCAAGGCTCAGGCCTAACTCACTGCGTTAGTTGCTGCGCAGATCCTTCTCTCATGACAGCCCACAAGGTAAGAGAGAGAAACATGGCTGCCGCTCCCTTATATGGGCAGGGGGCGGGGTGAATCCGATTGGTCCGAACATCTGTCATTCACCATTACAGAGAGTAATGGGATTGCTTATGTCACAGGGTCTCCAAAGGTCCTCAAGCTTAATACCATAGAGTTCACCTAGTCACATGACCCGCAGGTCCTGCAACGCTATGACACAGGTAATTAACCATTTATTTACAGATATATCATTATATTTACATTAACCTTATATAGACCACTGGTCTATCAGTAGAAATAGAGGCAAAAAGGGGTTAATTAAGTGACAGGGATCTCTACGTCCTAGGGACTCTGGCTATGGGGACCCACACATACATAGGTACCATATAGGATGCGGTACCGGGACACCACATTTCAATACCTGGTACACATATTACGGGTCGGGATAGGAGGTCGGCATATGAGGACGGGATAGGAGGATGGGATAGGAGGACGGGATAGGAGGACCGGGATAGGAGGACCAGGATATGAGGTCGGGATGGGAGGTCGGGATATGAAGTCGGGATAGGAGGTCGAGATAGGAGGTCGGGATAGGAGGATGGGATAGGAGGATGAGATAGGAGGACGGGATAGGAGGTCGAGATAGGAGGCTGGGATAGATGGACTGGATAGGAGGATGAGATAGGAGGTCGGGGTAGGAGGTCAGTGTAGGAGGTCGGGATAGGAGGTCAAGATAGGAGGTCAAGATAGGAGGACAGGATGGAGGACAGGATAGGAAGTGGAGATAGGAGGTCGGGATAGGAGGTCAGGATAGGAGGGCGTGATAGGAGATCAAGATAGGAGGTCAAGATAGGAGGACAAGATCGAGATAGGAGGAATGGATATGAGGAAGGGATAGGAAGTCAAGATAGGAGGTCGAGATAGGAGGACGGCATAGGAGGTCAGGATAGGAGGTCGTGATAGGAGGTTGAGATAGAAGGACGGGATAGGAGGTCGGGATAGGAGGTCGGGATAGGAGGTCATGATAGGAGGTCAAGATAGGAGGTCAGGATAGGAGGTCAGGATAGGAGGACGGGATAGGAGGTCGGGATAGGAGGTCAGGATAGGAAGTCAAGATAGGGGGTCGAGATAGGAGGATGGGATAGGAGAATGGGATAGGAGGATGGGATAGGAGGACGGGATAGGAGGTCGGGATAGGAGGTCGGGATAGGAGGTCGGGATGTGAGGACGGGATATGGGGGTTGGGATATGACAACAATATATGAGTACGGGTTATGAAGTCAAAAGCTTCCTCCTTTGCTTATTTTCCTCCCCAACAAGGATTAGGAAGGAAAAACCGGGCAACGTCGGGTACTCTGTGGCGGAACGGCTGGGCGAATCTACACAATGTGAGTACCATTTTAATCAGCTGCACTACAAGCCTATGTAACAGGTTTATTGCAGGTGATACTACTGACAGATTTCCTTTAAAAATCAGACAATGTGATTTTATGGATTTTTTTCCTCATTATTTCTCTCATAGTTGAGGTATACCTATGATGAAAATTACAGGCCTCTCTCATCTTTTTAAGTGGGAGAACTTGCACAATTGGTGGCTGACTAAATACTTTTTTTCCCCATTAAAAATGTGAATAAGCTCCTCCCTAATAAAAGTTTGAATCACCCCCCTTTTCCCAATAAAATAATGTAAACAAAAATTAACATACTTGGCATCTTCACATGCGTAAATGTGCAAACTATTAAGATATAATGTTAATGAAACCACACAGTAAATGGTGAAATCGTGAAAAATATGACAAAGTCAATATTTGCTGATTTTGGTCCCTCTGAACAAAACGGTACCAATAAAAACTACAGATTACGGCGATAAAAGTTTTAGGGGTCATGAAAGGAGAACTTTAAAGGAAATCTGTCACCAGTGTCACCTGCACTAACCTGTCGGTACCAACAAATAGTGCAGGTGACACTGATGACAACGGTGCTCACCTTGTCCTGTTCCGTGGCGGGGATCTCCAGTAATCTTAGCCATTAGCTCCAACTCCGGGCACCGACTTAGGGCACGGGCAGAGCATAGTGACTATACTGCTGCTGCGAGACCCAGCAGATAGCAGCAGTGACTGGGGCATGAACGGAGGTTAGTGATTTTACTGCTGCTGCTCCCTGCTGGGTCCCGTTGCTAGAGAACAGCAGAAGTGATGTCACTAAACTCTGCTTGTGCCCCAAGAAGGGCCGAAGCTGAAGCTTAACGGCCAAGATTAGGTAGCGACAGGTTAGTGCAGGTAACACTGGTGACAGATTTTCTTTAAGCATACTCATTTTCTTACTTTGGTAGTTACGTAACACTTCGAAGGTTCGTCATCCGGCTTTTCCGACTACCAACGGCCACCACAAACAGGCAGGAGTTTGCTGGAAAAAGCAAGATGATGAGCTGCGAGAAACATTCTACGGGGTTAATATATATGTTTTTAGCCATTTCAAGAGTATAAAACATATATGTTAAACATAAACACAAACACAGTGTAAACTCTGCCTGATCTACTTTTTTAATAGTTGTCAGTTACAATGTACAGTATGGGGGAGATTTATCAAAACCTGTGCAGAGGAAGAGCGGTGCAGTTGCCCATAGCAACCAATCAGATTGCTTCTTTCATTTTCCACAGGCCTCTTTAGAGGCCTGTGGAAAATGAAAGAAGCAATCTGATTGGTTGCTATGGGCAACTGCACCACTCTTCCTCTGCACAGGTTTTGATAAATCTCCCCCTATGTGTGTATATATATTGCAAGAAAAACATTTGGGGGGAAATGTATCATTGTCTGTGTTAGGGTAGGTTCACACTACGTTTTTATTGTACGGGTGCCCCGTATACCAGCTGGACCCGGCCCATATCTAATGCTTTTCAATGAGCCGACCCACAGTTTTATGTCCGGTCAGAAAACCGGATACAGAGCAAAAAAATGTGCTGACCAGAGTTGGCTCATTGAAATGCATTAGATACGGGCCGGGTAGCTTCCCACAATATATATTATTTTTCTTGGTATTATGGTAAAATAAAAGGTGCCATTCCAAAGTACAGTTGGTCACACAAAAAACAAACCAGCATATGGGTCAATGGACGGGATAATAAGAGAGTTAGGTCTCACAAAAGACGAGGAGGGAAAAACAACACAAAAATGAAAATTTCCTGTGTTCCCAAGACCAAAATGGTCTGTGTTCTTCTAGGGTTAAAGGGGTTATATACAAATAGCAAAACAGAGCTAATTTCTTCCAAAAACAGCACCACATCTGTCCTCAGGTTGTGTGTGGTATTACAACTCTGCTCCATTTACTTCAATGGAACTAAGCTGTAATACCACACACAACCTGCAAACAGGTGTGGCACTGTTTTTGTAAATAATTAGCTTTGCTTTTCTTACCCTAGATAATCCCTTTAATTCCTCCTTTTAAGTCATTTTTAGATCAAAATCAAGTATCATTTTCTTTTAAAACTGAGGTTAAAAAACTATAAAACAACCAAAGTTTCTGTGACGGGAGAGATTTTTCAAAACCTATGCAGAAAAAGAGATGACCAGTTGCCCATAGCATCTAATAAGATCGCTTCTTTCATAAAAAAATAAAAAAATAAATAAAAAAAGTACTCTATAAAAAAGGAAAGAAGCAACCTGATTGGTTGCTATGGGCAACTAGTCAACGTTTCCTCTGCACGGGTGACAGCCAGGTTTACTGTCAGAGAGGCAAAGGAAAAGTAGGCGTGACAGTAGGTGTGCGCAGACAGCCAATTAGCATTCAGGGGGCGTGGTCTTCCGGCGCTCGGCCGCTGACGTAGTGAGCCTGTCCATGTGGAGCCTCACTTTCTCTTCCGGTTAGACATGGCGGCCTCCATGGCAGGGCAAGTGCTCAGACACTTTACGGCAAAAAACTCTCTTCTCGGCAGAAATAAGGTGAGACGTGACTGGGGAGGAACGGAGGAAGTCCGGGGGGAGTGCGGGTCAGAGAACAGTGGTGTGTCAGGGACGTCCCGGTGCTAGTGACTTCTGTTCTCTGTATGACACCTGTGTCCTGCAGTCCCTGTCTTCATATATATATATATATATATATATATATATATATATATATATAGCAGCTACTTAAGGACTACAACTCCCAGCATGTTATGACATCTGTGTGTTGGAGTTAGAGTCCCACAGGTTGCAGGTGACTCATTAGACCATTTTTCCCCAACCAGTGTTACCTTCAGCTGTTTCAAAACTACAACTCCCAGCTTACCTGGACAACCAAAAGCTGTCTGGGCATGTTGGGAGTTGTAGTTTTGCAACAGCTGATGGCACCACTGGTTGGGAGACCCTAACATAAGGCATCACATGAGTGCTAATATGTGGTCAGCAATATCTATTCTGCTATTCTATGCACTCCCAAAGGGGTAACTTTGCAATACCAGCCTTGGACTACCGATAGGGGAGGTGCTGTTTCAAGCAGCTCCGTTAAAGTTCTGTTGCAGCTTTTGGCTATCAGGACGTGATGGGAGTTGTAGTGTTGCCACAACTGGAGAGTGACTGGTTGCGCGTTGCACATCCCTCCGCAGAAAGGGTTAACCGCCTTTCCCCAGTGACCTCTATCCGGTGCGTTTCCTTCTTCCCGTGACCTTGGTGTAATCCCTGCCTTTTGCTGACATATCCAGTAATGTGTTTTTTCTTGTGAAGGATTATACTGTGTTGATTCGTAACTTGTAACATCTCGGCAGATGTTGATACGGTGTAAATCCTTTTACTGATAGCAACAAATGTGAGCAAAATATCAAACATGGACTGGACAGATACATTGCTAGGGCTCCATACTGATGCCAAATGTTCTGTTTGTGCAGAGCCGCCCTCCCTTCCAGTCCCCTAACTGCCTCTTTCCCTCCTCCTTGGCACGAGCGGCATATGTCCTCAAAAGTTGTGCAATTGTGCGCAACAATAAATGTTTTTTTTTTTTCTTTTTGCAGAATCTGACTTTCAAGGATATATGTGGCTGACGTGGCTTAGTAAATGTCCCTTTAAAAGTCTATGGCTGGGTTCACACTCAGAATGGAGCTTCGGCGTGTGGCCAGCACCTACTGAATAAGTTGGCGCTAGGACCAAGCGGATATTGCCATCCCCACAGATGGCAATGTCTGCGGAACGGATTCTGCCCGAAGAATGAACAAGTTCCTTTTTTTGATGGTGGAATTTCAGCGCCATTGCTCCCGACAGGGATCTGCTAAAATATTCTACATGACCAGAAGCAAAAAACATTGAGGGAGATTTATCAAAACCTGTCTGGAGGAAAAGTTGCTGCATTTCCCATAGCAACCAATCAGGTTTCTTCTTTTATTTTTATAGAGGCCTGTGAAAAATGAAAGAAGCGATCGGATTGGTTGCTCAGCAACTTTTCCTCTGGACAGGTTTTGATAAATATCCCTCTAAATTTAGAGAATCATATAAATAAAACGCTTCTGAGGATCCCGCAACGCCACACACTGTTTCAGATACCTCTGCTGGAGCTGTCCACAGAGGCGGTTCTCCAATTTTTGGGGCGTATAGTATGGATATCTGGCACAGTATAGGAGACACAGGGCATCTTCCTTCCTGAAACAGTACAGTGGTCCCTCAAGTTACATTATTAATTGGTTCCAGGATGACCATCGTATGTTGAAACCATCGTATGTTGAGACCTTAACTCTATGGAGACCTGATAATTGTTTCTGAAGCCACCAAAATGTCATCCAAAAATAGGAAAAAAGTGAGGATTAAAGAAAAATAAGTAGATAACTAATAAAGATAAAGCAAATCCTTACATATAAAAGTAAGGCTGGGTTCACACCACGTTTTGTTAAATACGGCTCCCGTATACGGCTGGGAGGAGGGGGGGCGGGGCTTAATCGCGGCGCCCGCACTCAGCCGTATTCGGGAACCGTATTTAATGTATGTCTATGAGCCGACCGGAGTGAACCGCAGCCTCCGGTTGGCTGCTTTTTCGGCCGTAAATGCGGTTTCCCGACCGCAGGCAAAAACGTGGTCGACCACGTTTTTGCCTGCGGTCGGGAAACCGCATACGGCCGAAAACGAAGCCGACCGGAGGCTGCGGTTCACTCCAGTCGGCTCATAGACATACATTAAATACGGTTCCCGAATACGGCTGAGTTCGGGCGCCTCGATTAAGCTCCGCCCCCCCCTCCTCCCAGCCGTATACGGGAACCGTATTTAACAAAACGTGGTGTGAACCCAGCCTAAGAAAGATCTGCTGGGAGCTGTAAATCACTATCTATGTCAGTGTTTCCCAACCAGGGTGCCTCCAGCTGTTGCAAAACTACAACTCCCAGCATGCCCGGACAGCCCGGACAGGAGCTTCTTCCGGGTCCTGTACAGTACAGTGTCCCAAATGGAGCCGCCCTTACTTGGTGTCCAAAGGAGCAGCTAACCCCCCTGGCACAGGTAAGGAGTAGTACAGAACTTGTAGTTCCTCTCTGTACTGTAGGGGGCGCTACCAGACAGCCATTCAGTGCTTGTACTTAACTAATAGAGGTGATTTACCAGTAAAATGTCCATTCTGTTTGGTCAGTTCCTCCAGTTGTGACGTGTTTCACAGATCTGGACTATCCGTAGCATTGTATGTTGAGTCTGGTTTCAAGTTACAATGGTCCAGAAAAGACCATTGTATGTTGAGGCCATTGTAAGTTGAGGGATCACTGTATTGCAATTCAGCTCCATTGACATAAATGTGGCTTAGCTGCAATGACACGCACAGCCTCTGAACAAGTGTGGCACTGCCAGTGTTGTGATCTCCCACAGATGTGTGAGGTAGGACCTGCATTTGCCTTGAGAGGAAGTCCACCATAGACCCCTCCTGGTTTTGGCTGCTGGAGGTGGTTGTTTTATGCAATATATACAATTACAAATACATTTTTTTTTTTTTTTTTTTTATAGGAACAGTATTTACATTTTTTTTAATTTTATTTATGTGGTTGTTTAAACACAGCTTAGTACAAGGCTACCACTAAATCACTTATCTTGTATTTAGGAGCCTTTAAGGATCCTGAATGATTATAATACAGTAACACCCCCCCCCCCCCCAGGATCTCCATATCATGGGTGGGTATAAGGTTGGCAGCATGGGCGGCGGCATGTTTTTAGAACACTGATTTGTATGTGTGCAGTTTTTGCAGGTAAAACTCCTATTTGAACTATCTTTGCAAAACGTTATGAATTCCAACATGGTTAATGGCTGTGTTTCAGTAGAACGCTGCGTGGTCGCTATGTGTGGCCTTGCCCTCATTTAGTAATTGGTGAAGATCTGTCCTTGCTGTCTACCTCACACATTTACACCAATTGTTACAATAGTTACCAGGGTTACCTTGACAAATTGCTGTACAAAGAATATTGGAAAATGGAATTACTTTTCATTATACAATGAAAGCCTGAAGGCTCATTTAGTCTAGATAGAAAAGGCATTCTTTTTGCTTGTGGTCGCACTTTGACTGGGTTCTTAGAGGGGTACTCCACTGGAAACATTTTTTTAAACAAAATGGTGCCAGAAAGTTAAACAGATTTGTAAATTAATTGTATTAAAAAAATCTTAATCCTTCCAGTATTTATCAGCTGCTGTATGCTCCACAGGAAGTTGTTTTCTTTTTGAATTTCCTTTCTGTCTAACCACAGTGCTCTCTGCTGACACCTATGTCAATTTTAGGAACTGTCCAGAGCAGGAGAGGTTTTCTATGGGGATTTACTCCTACTCTGGACAGTTCCTAAAATAGACAGAGGTGTCAGACAGAAAGGAAATTGAAAAAGAAAAGAACTTCCTGTGGATCAAGTACTAGAAGGATTAAGATTTTTTTTAATAGAGGTAATTTACAAATCTGTTTAAAGCGGTGGTCCAGTGGTGAAAAACGTATCCCCTATCCTAAGGATAGGGGATAAGTTTGAGATTGCAGAGGGTCCGACCGCTGGGGCCCCCTGCGATCTCTCTGTACGGGGCCCCGGCTCTCTGGCCAGATAGCGGGTGTTGACCACCACACGAAGCGGCGGCCGACACGCCCCCTCAATACATCGCTATGGCAGAGCCGGAGATTGCCGAAGGCGGAGGTCGACACGCCCCCCTTCCCGCGGGCTTTCGGGGCCCCGTACAGGAGATTGCGGGGGCCCCAGGGGTCAGACCTTCCCGCGATCTGCAACTTATCCCCCATCCTTAGGATAGGGGATAAGTTGTTCACCACTGGACTATTCCGTTTAACTTTCTGGCACCATTTGATTAAAAAATTTAAAAAACATTTTTTTTTCCAGTTGGGTACACCTTTAACATCATGAAGAGCCATTCAGAGAGGACATGACCTGGTGAGTATAGTTTTCTTGCATTCAGGAGGCCGCTCCTGTCCTTTGTCCTGCAGTGCTGGACATCTCTTATTGGCTTCAGATGTTTACCAGATCTACAAGCCAGAGAACTGGAAAGTCCTGAAAGTTTGAGGCGTGCAGCACTGATGCTGATCTGTATGGACAGGACTGCTTTGTGTCAGTGTGACAGTGACATGTATAGTAATGGACGCCGTGCTGGGAGCATTGCTGCTCTTTATCTCTCTGCCCGTCCTGTAATCGCTGGTCATGTGAAGCATTCCTGCCTGTTCTGCTCTTCTCTGCCCTTGCCAGACCTAGAGCTGATTGCTGAAAGGATAGAAGAATTATTATAGCAAGTGAAATCCATTCAGTCATTTCACACTTATCTCGGGGAGTTTGGGTAATAGTTATTGTGTGTTCATTGTCGCGGAGTTGTAGCCCTGATTTCCCAGACTACAGAGAGGAATAAGTATCTGACTGCCAGGAGATTCCATTCTGGTAGGCCTGGCTCATCCGTGTTTTACACATCCACCGGACGGGGCTTGTACTACTCTCCCCAGCTGCTGACACCATAAGCTTCTCTTTTAGGATGTGATGTCCTAGTTACTGTAAAAGGTTATTCACGCTATTAAAATGTATTCCCTACCCAGATTTATTCTGCCTGCAGTTTGAGCAGCATAAAAGTGTGACAGATTGTCTTTAAAGGGGTACTTCACTGCCCCAGCATTCAGAACATTTAGTTCCGAATGCTGGGTGTGGGCTGCAGGTGTGGTGATGTCACACCATGCCCCCTCAGTGTAAGTCTATGGGACGGGGTGTGGCGGCTGCCACGCCCCCTCCCATAGACTTACATTGAGGGGAGTGGCGTGACATCATGAGGGGTATGCCGTGACGTCAAGACCCCGCAGCCCTCACCCAATGTTAAAAATCAAATGTTCCGAATGCTGGGCCAGTGGAGTACCCCTTTTAAAGGGATTATCCACTTTTATAAAAAAAAAAAAAAAAAGTATCCTCTGATTGTGAGGGAGTGCAACCACTGGACCCCCCTCCCCTGCATGCACTGGTCCCCCCTCCCCTGCATGCACTGGTCCCCCCTCCCCTGCATGCACTGGTCTGCTGCTTCGCCCAGCAGGCTCTGGTCCTGGCCTTCGGAGACATACTCTTGCTGAAAAAAATGGGTGGCTCATCTAGGTCGGTGATTGCCTGAGCAGGCCAGCACTTCTATTCAGCACCAGTGCAGAGACCAGAGCGCACTGGGGAGAAGCGGCAGACTTGCATGCAGAATAAGAGCCGGGCTTCATGCTGGAGATAACAGGAGGGTCCCAGTTGTCGGATCCTCCGCCATTATGGGGTACATTTTTATGAGGTAGATAACTCCATTTAAAGGGGTAATCCTCTAGGAATTTTTCTTTTTAAATCAACTGGTGCCAGAAAGTTAAACAGGTTTGTAAATTACTTCTATAAAAAAAAATATTAATCCTTTCAGTACTTATCCACTGCTTTATTATCCACAGGAAGTTTTTCTTTTTGAATTTCCTTTCTGTCTGACCACAGTGCTCTCAGATGACACCTCTCTCCATGTCAGGAACGGTCCAGTGCAGGATACGTTTTCTATGGGAATTTACTCCTACTCTGGACAGTTCCTAAAATGGACAGATGTGTCAGCAGACAGAAAGGAAATTAAAATAGAAAATAACTTCCTCTGTAGTATACAGCAGCTGAAAAGTACTGGAAGGATTAAGATTTTTTAATAGAAGTAACTTACAAATCTGTTAAACTTTCTGGGACCAGTTGATTTAATTTTTTTTCCCCTGTGGAGTACCCCTTAAAGGGAATATGTTACCAGTTTTATGCTACCCTAACTGGGGGCAGCATTAAATTGGTGTGGGCAGCGGGATTCCGACACACTATAATTTCCTCTGATACACTTGGTTTATTAGTTATGTATTTTAAGTGGATCCATTAACAGACACACAGGTTTTCAATGTAGTTTTTCATGGTTAAGTGTCAAATTGTGTCCACTTGATGATTGTCCGTCAGGATCCGTTCTTTTGGCAGGATTTACAATGCAGACTTTTTTCAATAGGATACTGCAAGATGGGTATGCTGTAGCTTCCTGTTTGACATCCGTTTAATCGTAATAAAACTCATAGCTACTTTTCAACAGGATGCAAAAACGTAATGTGAACAGCCACTTAACGTAATCATGGATTATCTATGAAACCTTACTAGAGGGCTTTTTTGTCTGGTTATCCCTCTAGGTGTGGGTTCAGTGATCAGCAGCCAGTCCGCCCTTTGCTATTCTTGCCCTCCACCTGTTTTTTACACTGTTAGTGTTGGTTAATGGTTGCTAGAGCTGAGCTGGTCTTGTTTATTGGTGGTGACAAAGAGTATAATCCAGTGGAGATTATTCTGGTTAATCATCACCCAGAGGCGATAGTCGAGGCCTCCATCTAGGACACGAGCAAAAAGTCATCTGAACTTAGAGTTGATCTGTATAATGTCTGAAAGTTCTTGCACTACAAGTGATCTATCTTATGGTTTCTCCATGCCACATCTGTCGGTCACTCCAATAAATGGACCTGGTCTTTGTTCTTTTACAGCAGTGGCACTTTAGGGTCAATACATGTGCACTTATATTTGGGCTCGAGGCATGGGGGGGGGACACTCATAGGTTAATCTGATGATCAAAATTACTGATCACTTTCCGAAAAAGAAGTATTGGTACCACAAGGGCGTAGTGCACATGCAGAGGTCACTGGCAGCCGCTAGTATTTTGGAAGTCAGTTTGTGTATGGACAGTTTTGTGTGTATGTTCTGTATTGTTTTATCTAGGAATGCATACATTTCTAAAAACTGAATGGGATCTCTTTCCCAGGAAGGCAGAAATCTGGTAGAAAACGTTGCCATGCATGGATAAAGAGGGACGTCTGTTACAGGGCAAGAGAGGGGCAGGGCTGTCTATTAGTCACATCTCCCACAAGGTAGCCATACACATGGGATTAGCCCACAGCTTTCCTTCCTTGACTTCTGCTTGATCCTTCTCACCTCTGAGTGAAAGCCTCCATACACATTTTAATAATCTAGTACCAGACCCTCTGAAATTTGCACATGCAGCTGACATATTGGTTTTAAGTAAGGCCACCATACATATTTGACACCTTTTTAAAGCAGTGGTCTCCAAACTGTGGAACTGTTGCAAAACTTCAACTCCCAGCACTCCTGGTGGTGTAGGTTTGCAACAGCTGATGATCCACAGTTTGGAGACCACTGCCATAGGGTGTATCCACCCTTGTTTTCCAACCTAGAGTGCTTCCAGCTGTAGCAAAACTACAACTCCCAGCATGCCAAAGGCTGTCCGGGCATGCTGGGAGTTGTAGTTTTGCCACAGCTGGAGGCACTCTGGGAAACACTGAACCCACACATACAGCATCCTGCACATATTTGATGCTTCATTCAGTTATTTAGTTTACATTGAAATCTGAAGCTTCAAATCCTGTGTATCAAATATGCGCAGGATACTGTATGTGTGAATAGACCTTTCAAGAAATTTCTCTAATTCTTTGTTTATGATCTATGCTGCACATTTATTTTTATTTTTTTTTTTAAGCCCAGATGGGTGGAGAAGTGTCACGTCAGTTGCACGTTTTCTGTGCAAAAACCCTTCAGTACCCAGGCTATACTGTAGCTCCATTAAATGGGGCCAGTACTTGTCCAAAACTGCAGCAAAAGAAAAAACTTTTCTGCCCATGTTGTATGTCCTCATGAGAACAGCTGGACATCGTATAATAAATAAATTGACAAAGCCCACTTATTCTGGCATGACCGGTCAATAATCATATGTAAGTATACATTGCGGTCCCTAGATGAAGTCATGTTGGATTTACCATGCCGGATCCCTTGTTCCCATGGGAGATTAGCTATTGCCAGAAGAGCCTGTCAGCACCTTATTCTCTTCTTTCCATTGAAATACTCAAGCATGTTTTGCGTGAATTAGGTCAGAAAACTACCCTTCCTACTTTATTTTCAGCAGTTTTTCTATCGCCTTTGTTTGGCATCACAGAATTGTATATGGATCATTATTTTCCTGACGGAACAGTGTGGGACATCAAACATCAAACCTCAACATCATACAGACTGTGGGATTAGGGAGGCGCTGAATCCATAATTTTATTATCTGCCTGGGATCCTGGCGAATAATGAACCCAACCTGAACCCTATTTGTGATGTAGTATGCACCTAAATCGTATAGTTCATTGTAGAATTCAATGTAAACTGATTGACTGAACACAGCTTCAAATACTGCAATCAAATCTGCGCAGAATACTGTACTTGTGAATAGACCCTAAAGGGGTACTCCACTGGCCAGTGTTCGGAATATTTAGTTCAAAATGCTGTGTGCGTGCTGCAGGGGTCGGTCATGCCCCTCCTGATGTCAGGCCACTCCCCCTCAATTCAAGTCTAATGGAGGGGGCGTGATGGCTGTCACACCCCTCCCATAGACTTGCATTGAGGGGGCTTGGCCTGATGTCACGAGGGGGTGTGTGGCCGACCCCTGCAGCGCGCACACAGCGTACAGAACTAAATGTTCCAAACACTGACCAGTGGAGTACCCCTTTAAAGTGGCTAGCCCATGATTTACCTGTAAACTATATAGGTGATCAATGTAGGGGCGGGGGATCTGACCACTGGGCCCCACATAGATCATGAAAATAAGGTTTTTTTTTTATGGAAGTGCTCATGCTAAACCTCTGCTACCTTCTTTTCCCAGAATGAGCAAAAGTTCTACGGAATCTTTTCCTGCAAATATGTATAATAATCTGTCTGCTTCTCCTCTTCCGTAAGACTGGTCTACAATTTCAACATGATGGGTTCCATTTAGAAGAGGGTTTCCTGCTATATTAAAGCATAAGGTACCGTTCCCACTTTGGAGATTCTGTGTGGAATTTGCTTGGCTGCTATCTTCCTGCTCCATGGTAAATGGAGCAGAAATGATTGAGAATCCACGCCCGGAGGAGATCTGTGGCATTAATTGACAAGCTGCTGCATGCAGCAGGTGATTTAAATGTCGGGGAGCTCCCAACCCTTACCAGAAGATGTCCGACATTGCAGCAGGTTTCAAATCTCCTGCTGCCCACATGCCAATCAGAACAGCTGATCCTCTGCGGGGAGTTTTATATCCATGACACACGATAGTAGTGCATGCCGAAGGTACGTACAGGAACAGCAGGAGGATCTGGCATTCGGTTGGGAGCAGGGGGACGTTTGAATCCTGCAACAATGTCTCCATACTGGATCAGTGGAAGGGGAGTGATGGTAGCTGGCTCAGACTGCCTGAAAGCCTGCAGCAGACGAATGGGACTTCTCTGGTGCTCTCTGCTGATTGAACATATTTGCCTTTTTTTTTCCCCATTGAATCCAATGCCACGTTGGAAGTTCCATCACAAAACTTCCGATGTGTTGTGAACAAAGTGGCAGAACTTCCTTTTGAAATTAAGCAGTTTTCCATAGTGTGAATGGGGCCTTAGTCATTCAAATAAGCTTGTCACACAGACGTTTTAAAAGTTTAGATTAGTAGAGGTCTCAGTCCTGAGGTTCTTTCCTGTTCACAGTTATAACAATGTTAAGTTTTCTTCACTCCTGGGCTCGATGCTTAATCTGACTGAGTTGGATCGAGTGCCGAACCATGGAGTGAGGGTTGCTGCTGTGCATAACATTGCTGTGTCTAACAATTAGGGGGGGTCTCCGCACTGGGACCCCAACTGATCAAACTTTTAACATTTTGCACAGACGTGTCAAAAGATTATTTAAATGACAGTGACCCTTTAAGTGATGAATTGTTGCTTGGGTATGCCCTCAATGATCAGTTGACAGCCGGTAATCTTTAAGGCTACATTCACACGGGTGGATTACCCGCATATTTCCTGTTGCAGAGAAATCCGCCAAACCTTCTCAAATCCTCCCGCCCTATTTTTTCTGCATAGCCCCCTCCCACCCAGGTGCTGTTCGAAGAACCAAATGGTTCCATTGAAGCAGTAGCAATATACTATAACGGGAAACCAATTTAACGAAGTCCTAATGTTGTCCTTCCGTTTCTAGCTGGCCCATAAGTCGTCTTTTATTTGGAGTGCTAAGTACTTCTATTACAAGTCATTACATCAGTATAAGGCAAGGTGCATTTTATTAATAGGGTCGCACTTTCATCTTTTTTCCCTGATAAGGCCAAATACATTGTTCACTTCGTGCATGAAATATCAAGAAATTCTCTTTTGTTATTAGCCTCTGCCTAAAAATATCATTTTAATATCACTTAAAATTACGAGGTTAAAGATTTCATAAATCGAAGGCCGAGGTATTAAAACGCTTTTCCCTGAAGATATTAAGAGCACGGATCCTCTCTAAATTGCCTGTTGTATTTCCTCTCTGTGTCGCGGAGGCGCGTTCCTCCGGATGCAGCGCTGGTGACTGCAGGCTCCCATATGTGAGCAGTTACATTTTTGCCAATAGACATTTTCAGGTCACAGAAAGCAATGATTTCTCAGAATTTTAAAGATTCAAGACAGAAATTAATTTATTCAGGAATAAAAGATGTCCTAGTGTTTATCTGTGGACATGTAATGCTGTCAGAGTGGAGACCCCAGTCTTTTAGCATTGCACCGATTAAAGATGTCAAAAAAAAAATAAAAAAATCCTTTTTCATTCATTATTTGCTAAGGGCTTGTCACACAAAATGTATGTTCAACTTTAGTGACCCTAAGGTAAGCAGACACAAATGTATTAAATTGTACCATAGCATACTTACCGTCAGCCTGTTATTCACTTTTATCTACATGAAGGCAACCTATAAATTTTATAGACTTCTCAGTCTCCCAAGAAGTCCATCTAGTGTAAACCAGTATATACCATATAGGGGAACAGCGGGGGGGACTTTAGTATCTGTCTCAGCTTGAACAAATAGGAGGAGACACCTCACTTGTCCTGAACGCACAGGGCAGTGCCAGTCTTCTGGCCCTTCTGACATTAGGCAAGACTGTAGGGTAAAGTTGATGAGGCCATTATCGTGGGAGATTGGTGGAACATTTTAATCATGACTATCAATATTCCATTGCTCTGGCCACTGCTGATTAGAATTCTTCATAAAGATTTAGTATACGTAAATTAACCTTGTTGTTCAACTTGTTCTAGCGGCACATTACTTTCCCTGACAGGAATTGGAGTAGCATCCATACTTGGTTTTCCCTATAAGGCCTTAGTTCTCCATCTTGGACTGTACATTAGCATCAGGATACTAGGAAATTGGTGCCTAAAATGGTGCCAGGTCTGGTGGCCTGTTTTGTCATACTATTTGACTGTGGCTCATACTTGTCGTGGCACTTATTCACACTGCATTTGCTCTTAGTTTTACTCTATCGGCTGTGTTCCTGAGTATTGCCTCTTCCTTTGGATTGTCTGCCTGGTACCCGCTCTTCTACTTTTGTCTTCGACCCTCTGCTCCTGTCTTATCCTCATTTTATGCTCATCCTGACTAATCTGTTGGTGAGGCCTTTTCAACTCTGTTCTGAGCCAAACTATTGCTGCTTCAGCTCTGCTGCTGCTGCCGCCTTCAATTCTTGACTATTCTAGGTATTTCAACCTGAGTACGCAGTGTATACTTCCTTCCTGGAGTTACAGTAAAAACTAGGGGATTCCTTTTGGCTTCACACCCTACATTAAATCAGATTATCATTAAGAGAAGCAGCATTTCAGAATGTTACCATAATAAACCTAAAGAGACTGAATCAGGTTGAAGAAACATGACACCTTTCTTCTAAGGGCTCGTTCACACGGAGTAATTCAAGAGGAATTTACTCGAGTAATTAATGCACATCTCCTCTGCCCACTCACTTAAATGTTTTTTCCGCTAGCGGAATTCTGACGCTGAATTCCGTTCCGAGTGAAGATTGAGCATGTTCATTCTTCAAGCGGAATCAGCTAGCAGAAATCAATAGAAGTCAATGATAAAAAAAAATTCCGCCCGACATAATTTTCGCACGGAATTTGCGTGGAAATGGCTGAAAAACCCTTCACTTCTTTCTCCCCCATTTCCATGCGCAATTCCGCACGGAAATAAAAATAATTTTTTCCGCCCGTAAATTTTTCGGCGTGAATTACTCTTGATTTACTCAGTGTGAACATAGCCTAAAAATACATCTTTCCTTGTCCATAGATTGTGTTGTGTGCAAATAAATGTGACAAAGCTGCAATACCACCGAGACCATGGACAAGAGTGGTGCTGTTTCTGGAAGGAGGCAGTCAGAGATCTACCGTATCTAATCTATCGATCAGTCTAATCTAATCTCTCCCTATATTTTTTTTAAATTCAGAATCTCCTCCAGCCCCTTCTACTGCTCTTTGATAAATTTTTTCAAGCTATTGTAAAATACAAAGAATGCATTTCTTGTTGTCTTGGTATGTTCTTACAATAAATATACAATGGGAGAGAAAATGTATATCTTTATCGTCATTCTTATACCCCAGGATATACAGCAGTTGTGTAATTAAAGCAACAGGCAGTAAACATTAAATTGGTCACGTAGCGCGAGAGACGCTGGAAGCTATTTTTGATCCAATAATTGTGATTAAATGGATTTAACATTTACAGGACAGTTTATAAAGAAACATTGCAGCTTTTATTTAACAATCACATTATGTGAAATAGATTAGAATCTAAACATGTTATATAGACTTTTCAAAAGCAACATAACCAGGAAACACATTATTTCTGCTCAGAACATATACATTATAAATCCCATGGTTAAAGGGGTACTCCTCCCCACGACATCTTATCCCCTATCCAAAGGATAGGGGATAACATGTTTGATCGTGGGGGTCCCGCCGCTGGGGACTCCAGGATCTCGGCTGCAGCACCCTGCTGTCATTACTGCACAAAGCAAACTCGCTCTGTGTGTAATGATGGGCGATACTGGGGCCAGAGCATTGTGATATCACGGCTCCGCCCCTCATGAGGTCATGGCTCACCCCCTCAATACAAGTCTATGGGTGGGGGAGTGGCGGCCGTCAGGCCCCCTGCCATAGACTTGCATTAAGGGGCGGGCTGTGAAGTCATGAGGGGCAGAGCTGTGATGTCACGAATCTCTGGCCCCAGTATTGCCCATCATTACGCACAGAGCGAGCTTGTTCTGTGCAGTAATGAAAGCGGGGTGCTGCAAACAAGATCCCGGGGGACCCCCGCGGTCAGACATCTTATCCCCTATCCTTTGGATAAGGGATTAGATGTCGTGGGGCGGAGTACCCCTTTTAATGCCATATAATTTTATGTTCTATATTTGCCATAATTTAGCCAATCGATTAAAAACAAGGAGGAGGAGGAGTGGTTGCTTGTGTACAGAACCTTATCTTTTTGGGTTCATTGTAGCTAACCCCCAATAACCCACTTCTCTCCAATTCTTTACTTATAGGAGTTAAAAATTCTGAGAAATAGGGAGCTGTCTGGCAGAATTATTGCTGTCCTGTTGCCGGACAGTTAGGCCGGGTTCACACTGAGAATCTCCATCTAGGGATTCCAAGTGCGGCGAACACTTTCTGAAACCAGTCGGCGCAGACAGAACTAATTCTGCCCAAAGAATGGACAAAAGGATAAAGGAAAATACCAGAGATCCAGGTACTGCTGCTTCCAAAAAATTATTTCCGAGCGTGCAAAGTGGTATGATGACAAATTGTAACTGTATGCAAATAAAAGCTATTTGTCATCATACCACTTTGCACGCTCTAAAATAATTTTTGAAGAAGCAGCGCCTGGATCTCCCGTCTTATCCTTTATCCGTTTCCACTTTCAACTGGTCAGGATGCCCCCGTCCAGTGACCTGCAGGCTGAGCAGCTCCTCCTACCACATCTACTATCTCTCCACAGGGGTGATATGCGCATGATCTATTCTCTTGAGGTGAGCGGCCACCTACTGACTTCCTGGGTGTTTTTTCCTTTTAACTGCTGTATAGGATATTCAACCTCACTTGGGTAATACACAAGGTGCTGCCTACCTCTATACAGGCAAAGAATAGACAAGACCAGCAATGGGATTCTATTGAAGTGGAATTTTGGTTGAAGATTCTGTAGTATGAACCAAGCCTTAGGGTACGTTCAGACGAGCGGATCCACACTGTATTTTATGCTGCAGACCCCTACAGGGTGCCTTTAGATGTGCCTGATCGGAGCAGCAACACGGCGCTATGAGCAGATGCACTGAAGCGATGTGTGAGTCGCCGCGCATGCGCGGTGTACTCACACACATCGTGCCCGGTCCCCCTTTTCCATGAACTAGGCCGAGAGCTGCCGCGATGTGAGTATACTGCGCATGCGCTCGGCGACTCAGACATCTGTGTGTGTCTGCTCGTAGCAGCGTATTGCCGCTCCGAGTAGGCACATCTAAAGGCACCATGTAGTGATCCTTCAGCGGTGGATCCGCAGCGTAAAATACGCTGTTGATGAGCTCGTCTGAACGTCCCGTTAGGGTCTATTCACATGGCAGAATTTCTGGTTGCGGAATTCCGCCTTAAATTAAAGCCCATAGACTTTTATGGGATTCCGCACTCCCATTCAAACTTCTAAATTTCCCGCAAGCGGAAATTTAGAAGTGTGAATGGGAGTGCTTAATCCCTTAAAAGTCTATGGGCTTTAATTTGAGATGGAAATTCTGCTGTGTGAATAGACGCTTAGTTCCAAGCTGATATACAGTACATTATCTGAGCAGCATGTGGCCACCCAGACGTAAGCTCTGACACTAAATGCACGATAAGGTGTCTGATCGTGGGGGGTCTCACTGCTGGGTCCCACTTGGATCTCCCGCAGCACTCGACATTCTAAACATCACACCACTCCCTCTTGTCACTTCATGCCCCCTCCATTCATCTCTATGGGAGGGGGTGTGTTGGCCGACATGTCCCCTCCCATAAAAATAAATGAAGGGGGGGGGGGGGTGGCCGTGACGTCACGATCACGGCTTCCGGCTCCAAGTGTTCTGAACAAATTGTCCAGAACCCCGGAGTACCCCTTTTCATTTTGGGATGTCCGCTCATCCCTACTCACAGGAACTCAGACTTGAAATTGATGCATAAGTGGATGGGATAAAATGTTGAACTCAAATTGTGCAATTATTGGATAACATAACCTGCAGTGTTCTTAGTTTAGGAAAGTCTATGAAGAAATGTCACCACATGATCTGACAAATTGCATCAGAATCAAAGTTTTCCTTTTGTGTTTAGTTTGCCATTAGATCTCATTGAGTAAATTGAAAAAGCTCTTGGCTGGAGATGTTCTTTACCATCTGAATTGTGCTGGTGGTGGAGCTCTTTATAAATGCTTAAGGGTAGGATCACATGTAGTGCATCCAGAGTGTATTTCACAATGTGGGAAATATGCTGTGGATTTTGCTATCTGCAGACAAACTGGGATTTCCTACCGCAGCCCTGTGTGTGCAGTAAAGTTTGCAGGCATGTCCAGTCTGCCTTCAAGCCTTACTGCGCACACAGGGCTGGAGCAGGGTAGCCCTGTGTGTTTGCTCATAGCAGAATCAGAATCATGAAATACGCTGAGGATGTGCTACGTGTGACCCTGCTCTTAGGGTAATTTAACAAGGCTTGTATGCCAGTATTCTAGTGAACAAAAGTCACATTGTTCTGTAAGTTTCATTTTGGACAGAAAATGTGCAACTTTTCAAATTTTTACACTGTTTATATCACTATCGTGAGGGGATAATCCTCTTGTGGTCTGGAAAAATTGCTATAATTTATGCCAGCAATTGGTGTGAATTATTCCAAATATATACTCACTTAGAGAGATTTATCAAAACCTGTGTAACGGAAGAGTGAGGCAGTTGACCATAGCAAACAATAGGATTGCTTATCTAGACTTTTCTTTTAAAAAGCGCTATGTGGTTGCTATGGGCCACTGCACCACTTTTCCTCTACACAGTGTTTCATAAATCTGTCATTGTCCAAAAAATAGCACCTTTAGTAGGAGTTGTTGAAATCATACAAACGTTTAGGTGTGTGAGTGTAATTATATATGTAAGAAATTACAATATTTCTGGGATAGCATAGTTTTTTTTTTTGTTTTTTTTTTCTTTAAACAGTACAATTGAAAGAAGGCTGTAGGATTTTGACGGCCACATGTAGACATTGTTTGTGTTCTTCTTTGGTGTGTTAAGCTAACCAGGCTCTTGGTTTTTAGCTTTAGGAAAATCACAACTTCCAGCATAAGGCTGCATTCACTTTTTGCATTCGTTTTTACATTATGGGTGCCGGATCCGGCTGGGGGAGGGGCAAACTGGGCTCTCCCGTACCCTAGCCCGACCAGCCCTGAACTCAATTTACTTTAATGAGCCGACTGGAGTCAAACTGTGACTCGGGTCGGCTCATTTTTGACCCGTATGCGGTTTCCTGACCGGACCTAAAACCGTAGTATACTCCGGTTTTAGGTCCGGTCACAAAACCGGATACGGGCCAAAAATGAGCCGACCAGAGTCACTATTTGACTCCAGTCGGCTCATTAAAGTAAATGGAGTTCAGGGCTGGTTCGGCTGGGGTACGGGAGAGCCCGGTTTGCCCCTCCCCCAGCCGGATCCGGCACCCGTAATTTAAAAACGAGATGTGAATGCAGCCTAATGGGAGTTGTAATTTTTACAGCAGTTCAACATCTGGAGAGCCGCCGGTTTAGGAACAACAGAGTTTAAGCGGATTATGCCATGTTAATGTTATATGTAATATTCGCACATTCTGTTTATTTCAGTTCAGCTGTCAATATTCTTTGGGCGCTTTGTTCCTCGCGTTACAGATTAATAGTATCGGCTTGGAGTTGGTGAAATGTTAGGTTTAATGCAGTCCTGCCTGTAGAACGCGAGATAGATGTTGGTGATATTTGTGGAAATGGATGTATGTTAGAGGTGGCATTGGCTGTTGATATATCTGCACAAGTCTGCAATTTGCAATGACCTTTAGAATGAGCAACTGGGTAATGATATTAAATGTTACACTGACTCACCTGGGTCATCTAGTTCTGAGCATGTTTCGGAGTGCGAATGAAGCCCTCCATCTTCTTATAGCTTGTAAATTTATGGGGGTTTGCACTATAATAGAGAATATTTTGATGATTTTTGTTCTCTGTAAATTTCTGCTCGCTATGTATCCAATCTTTTAACTCCTTTTTTTTAATCCCTTTTTTTTTTCCAGAACTATAAGGTAAAACCACTGAAGGGTTAAGTGAATAACATTGATTATCTTGTCAACCTGGTCCTTGTACAGGGCAGCAAAATATAGTTAGTAGCCCGTTATTTATATCGGCCATTATTTTGTGATGGGAGAATGAACGGAAGAAATAGTGCATGCACTATTTCTCCCGTTACTATCTTCCGTCACAAAATAACCTCTGTTATGAATAACTGGCTATAACGGGCTAAAACGGATAATGTAAAAATCCCATAGACTATAATGTGATTTTCGTATGGGATTTTGTAATGGCCGTTTAACCGCCGATTTTGAAGGTTTTCATAACGGAACATATCATATCTTTAAAATGGATGAATTGTATAGTGTGAAAGCAGCCTTACTCTGATTTGGCATCTGTGGGATGGGCTGAGAAGAGAAGTATAAGTTAAAGCCCTATCTTGCAATTTACAGAACTAAAATCTTGGTGCCAGATACGGTTAAACAAGAGGACTCGTGGCTACAATTCAGCAATCAAGTATTTTGGTGGCAACCGTGGGTTCTACACAGTATTTGGTTTAATGTAAAGGCTGAATGTTGCGGGTTTAAGTGTGGTTAAGTTGCACTACCAAAGAACAATGTTTTAGGTGGTCAGATGGGGGGGGGGGGGGGTCCCTTCAGATAAAGTGGTTCTTTTCTTTTTCTTTCCATTCTGGTCGGGCTGCAAAGATATAAATTATAAGCTTAAACTTGCCTCCTACCACTCCCCCATTTGCTGACATCTGTCTCCTGTCCCTCGGCCCAGGTTTTCTTCTGCGTTTTGGGGTTTAACAGTACACATTGTTGGCCGTCTGGGCTGCGACTAACGATTATTTTATTATTTTCATAAACAACTAGTTGGACCATTATTATTTTGATTGAATAAATGGATAAAAATAACCATAGGAGAGAAGATAATTTGTGAGTTAGGTTAGGGAGGGAGTTATTGAGGGGAGGGGATCGGACTGAAGGTCTTCTGGGTGTTTTTAGTTAAGGGATGCATTGTGTGTTGAGTTTGTGGGGTCGGCTAAATGCTAGGTTTTGTAGCGGCTGAGAGGAGTAGCTTTTTATTAGATTTACATTTTTATAATCTTTGAATTTTTTTTTTTGTTTTCCTTGTAAAGGCTGTACCATCCTTCCCTGTTTGTTACAAGATAGGAAGGGCAGCACATTCCCTGGTTGTCCATCCTACGTTCCCCCAGCAGCCTATTTAGTGAAGAGGGGGCCAGCACACAATTTTCCACTTCCTGCATATTCTCTCTGCGAGTCTGGACTTTAGCACAAGTCGTGAAAAACACAAGGCTAAATTCCAATATATAAAAAGAGGGATGAAATTGCACTCACGGTCTATGTATTCAAAGAAATCGTGGGTCTTCTGTGCAGCAGGGAGACATGAGATGAGAGCGCTCAGAGACTAACGGACATTTTCGCACACAGCCGTGTGCTTCTTCTGGCCAGAAGAAGCACACGGCTGTGTGCGAAAACTGCTGTTAGCCTCTGAGCGCTCTCTTCTGTCTCCCTGCCGCACGGAGGACCCAGTACAAGTTCATCCCTCTTTTAATATATTGGAATAATATAAATATATTATTATGTATAATCACTAAGTGTATGTGAACTTCAGAAATTTGCTGACCAACTAATGGACCAACCGATTAATCGATTATGAAAATAGTTGGCAACTATTTTCATAATCGATTAGTTGCCGATTAATTGTTTAGATGTTTCGGCCCTGCTGGCTGCAGCAGAATGTGGAAAAAGTGGGCCAAAGGACTCGAGACCCATAACAGCGGCACTGGAGGAGCAGCGGAAGGTTAGTTAAAGTTTATTTAATGTTTGCAGACCAGGCAGAATGGGGAAAAATACACTTTTAAGCTGACCATTCATGAAATAAAAGGAGATACTGGGGTTGGCTCTTCTCTGTATTTTCTGTAAAGGATTCCTGTGAGGTCCTAGAGGTAATTGCCCTGATTTTACTATTGTAAACCCTGATTTTACTATTGTCAGGTAGTGTTTGGCACATTGCGCCACAAATTGTCTGCGCCAGAATTAAAATATCCCGACTATCTCTCCATTTTACTCAGAAAAACAGAAAAAGGGGTGTCCAACTGAAAAAGAGGGCGTTTTCCTGACATTTTCAAAAAATCCCAACATATTTACTAAGGTTTCCACAGAAAATGTGGATTTGAGCTCTGGAAAACCCAACAGATAAGAGCATGTGTGTAAAAAAGACAGGGATTGAAAACCCACAAACAAAACTACACTCCGCTCTTAGTAAATCAGGGCCAGTATGAAAGTGAGAAAATTACAACCTTTCTATGTTGTGCTATGTCCCTTGTTTCTAGGCTTTGGAGGACTAGAAGCCATTCATTGAAAAAATTATTAAATAGCTTACTTGTATTGCTCCAGAAAAATATAGGCACTATACACAGGAGATAATATGGTGTTCCTGATCATTGTCTATCCTCCTGACCTAATATCCCATTTGCAAATTTTTTTGGTTTTTGATTTTATATATAAAAAAAAACACTGTGATTTAACTCTAAGTAAAATCTCCTCAGGGAGGAAAATCAGGGCTTCCACTCTGGATAACACTCTGGATTTTTTTTTTTTTTTTCACTGTCGCCCTCCCCAAGCGGATTTCACCAGAGTACCTCTTTAATTTTTTAGAATGGGATGTCTGAATTAATTTTTTGGTTTTTTTGGCATCAAAAGTATAGATGCTTCCATATTGGGGGGGGGGGGGGGGAAATCTGGATAGAACCCTATTGGAGCATGAAGCACGCTGGACATATACTTTAGATACAGTTGCACCTAACTGTTTGAACGAACTACTTTGTTTCACCAGCTTTATTGAGACCTAATGATAGGGGTCCCAATGGGGGTGTGTGATAGGTAGTCAGTGGGGTTGTAGTCAACCCATCAGTTAGTACACCCCCTTCCCCCGAGCTTAGGCAATAGCAGGGCTTAATAGATTAGGTTCCAGAGCGGGACCACCCTTTTTAGGGCGGCCACCCCGCCTAGGTCTAGGGTTTAGAGCAGTCACTGACCAGACATGTTAATAGGCTCCCTAGGCCCCCGCTATATCCCTTTCTCATACACATTCTTTAGGAGGTGACCATTATACCCTCCCCTATCATTACCTCTATCATTAGATAGTATCTAGTGCGACTGTCCTATTATATACCTCTAGCCTGTGCTATGTCTCCTCCTTTTGAGAAGTCTTATATGGGGTATATCCATTACATATATTTTGTATTCATCTTTATTTGCTTGCGTTAAGACATTATAAAAAAAAAAAAATATATAGTGGTCCCTCAACATATGAAATTAATTGGTTCCAGGAGAACCATCATATGTTGAAACCATCATATATTGAGTACATATGTCTATGTAAAAATGGTAATTGGTTCTGGGAACTGGCCTCGGAACCATTGTATGTTGAATACATATCTCTATGGGAAACTGCCAATTGGTTCTGGGATGACCATTGTATGTGGAATGTATGGGGAGTGTTTAACAAACCAGGGTGCCTCCAGCTGTTGCACAACTACAACTCCCAGCATGCATGTACAGCCATTGACTGTCTGGGCATGCTGGGAGTTATAGTTTTGCAACAGCTGGAGGCACACTGATAGGGAAACATTGATGTATAGGGTATATAGTGTGTATATGTATTGTATGTGATGTGTGACATCGCATACAGTACTGTACAGTTCTTTAAATACCTTCAGGGGGGACAGAATGTCCTCCATTACGATCCTGCCGACTACAGCTCTATAGGAAAGGAAGGGGAGGGCAGCCAGCAGCTCATTGGATGCCTGCAGCAAGATGCTGCAGGCTATTGGCTATGGCTGCACTGGGGGGCGGGGCTTACACAGAGCTCACAGTGGAAGCCTGCGTGAGTTAGCAGGACAGCATGTGAGTAACAGGAGGCAGAACGGGGCACACGGGGCACATTAAACAACTATCTGTCTGTTGCTGAAGTTGTCAGCGCTGTCAGATAGCTGTTTGTATGATGGCCCCGACACACAGCAGCATCATATGTCGATGCTGCCTTCAACATATGATGGGCTCTGAGAGGCCATCATATGTTGAAATGATCATATGTCGGGGCCATCATAAGTCGGGGGGGGTCACTATATATATATATATATATATATATATATATATATATATAATATTCAGCACATCAAGTAAAAAGTCCCAGGGGTGCACGCCAATTGGATCTCGGTGCTCCGATCCCGCTTTAGATAAAGATGATAATAGGCAGCACACAAAAATTAGTGCAAAAGAAAGTGTTCTTTATTCCATATACGAGACAACGTTTCAGCGATCTCACATCGCCATTTTCAAGTGAAAATTTTCACTTGAAAATGGCGATGTGAGATCGCTGAAACGTCTCGTATATGGAATAAAGAACACTTTTTCTTTTGCACAAATTTTTGTGTGCTGCCTATTATCATCTTTTATACCGGTTCATACTGAATACTGAAATTTTTTCCCTGCACGATATTAATTTTTCCCATGCCGCAATACTGGTTCGGCCCTTCCCAAACCCCCCCCCCCCCCCCCCCCCCTCGAATGAATGAATTATCAGCCGGAGATGAGTTGCGGTGGTGCTTTAAATGAATGAGTTTGCGGCCCGCCGGCGCTTTAAATGAATGACTTGCGGCCAGCCGGTGCTTTGAATGAATGACTTGCGGCCCGCCGGCGCTTTGAATGAATGACTTGCGGCCCGCCGGCGCTTTGAATGAATGACTTGCGGCCCGCCGGCGCTTTGAATGAATGACTTGCGGCCCGCCGGCGCTTTGAATGAATGACTTGCGGCCCGCCTGCGCTTTGAATGAATGACTTGCGGCCCGCCGGCGCTTTGAATGAATGACTTGCGGCCCGCCGGCGCTTTGAATGAATGACTTGCGGCCCGCCGGCGCTTTGAATGAATGACTTGCGGCCCGCCGGCGCTTTGAATGAATGACTTGCGGCCCGCCGGCGCTTTGAATGAATGACTTGCGGCCCGCCGGCGCTTTGAATGAATAAGATGCAGCCACAGCAAGCTGTCACCTCCCTCTGCAAGCGCTAAAAGCCTGGCTTTTAGTGCTTGCATGGGGAGCTGACAGCTTTCCGATCGCAACTTAAAAGGAAAACTGTCAGATTTTCTCCCGCACTATCCACCAGGATAGCGGGAAACGCTGATTAAAACGAGCCATACCTTACCCGGATCCTTCCGGCTGTTAGCCAGCAGTTGTAGTTTTATTCTATGTGTATATCTTTCTGTAACTGGCACGGGCGGATCTTCTGCAGCTAACGGACACTGACGTCAGCGCCGCTTATGAATATTCATCCCCCCCCCCCCCTCCCTCCAGCTCTCCCTCTATTTGAAGCCCTGCCCGTTCCAGTTACAGCAAGATATACACATTGAATAAAAGTACAATTGCGGGTGAACGGCCGGGTGGATCCGGGTAAGATAGGGCTCGTTTTAATCAGCGCCTCCCGCACTATCCATCAGTACCTGTGGATAGTGCAGGAGAAAATATCTGACAGTTTTCCTTTAATCGTTTCCAGCGCCGTGGCCCGCAAGTCATTTATTTTAAAGTGTCGCGGCCTGGAGGAGAGGGGAGGGGGCGTGTTAGAGAAATATAGCAGCGCCTGGGGGTCATATATGATTAGTTCCTTGGGGGGGGGGGGGGGGGTGCCGTTAAATACCGTGGAACCGCCATTACTTGCAAAAAAACAGTGATATGCATTTTTGGTCATACCGCCCAGCTCTAACTGTTGCCACCTTTTTTTTTTTTTTTTTTTTTTTTTTTTTTCATTATCCTTTTTGTTGTAGGAAGGGCATAGATTTGACAGTATGTGCGATATCCTTTAGGGGCTATAGTCCATTGGTCACACGCACTATAAGCAACTTCACTTCTTTTTGTATCAGTCATTCATATATGTGGTTATCTGCAGCTGCCAGAAAGCCATATACCCTGTAGTTCGCTGCGAGCTATATCTCGCAGCAAAGTATTCATCTGGCTCCGGGGATGATGGGGTTAACCTGTAGCTTGCCTGCAGCGGTAGACGCGCCCGCCTCACACGCAGCGTTGGTTGGCGGATGCGTCATCGCCAGAGTCCCGCCCCCTAGCCCCAGCGGCGGATATTACGTCACACGCCGTGGAGTCCCTCCATGTGCACCGAGCATCTGGCAAGACAGCACAGCTCTCCACTACTGCGGGTTGCACTGGAGGAAAACTAAGGTGCTGAAACCGTGAGTAGCACTTTGTGCATTTGCTTTTCAGAGATGGTATGGATGCAGAAATCAGACCGGATGGCCTCTTTCTTGTATTGTCTTTTCTTACAGGGTGGACCAGTACCGGAAAAGACACATAATATCTATGGTGTATCCCAGGACTTGGGAACCCCCTCTTTTACTTTACAGGTCACATGTTATAATGGAACAGGCACTGTATCTCTCATTCCTTTGGTTTGGAGTGTCTGATGTCTTTTTTGCATACAGTAATTATATCTTATCCTGTGATATTATTATACCCCATCTATTCCCTGAGGAGGTCACTGACTCTGACCGAAATGCGTCGGTTTGTATGGGATGTCAATGATTATTGGTTGCATAGGATAACTTTTTCAGACTGACACTGTGACACATTCGTTTAACAGCTTGTTAGCATCTGACATGTGTTGACAATCAGGATAGACGCCACTAGTCTCCTGATAATACATTCACCTATATGTTATATCTTTTTAGCGATATATAATATATAATTAAAAGCTAAGTTTTATTCACTCCCCCCATCTATTCTTTATATTATCTATAATGTGAGCATATTTTGTCTATATGGTGGGTAGATACCCGATCTTTCTACTAAAATGTGATGTCTGAATTTAACCAATTTAAAAAGATAGTCCAATGAAGACAATCTGATGGAAGATTTGGGGTGATCAAATGGTCCGTTCACATTTCCTCCCGCTTTTGCTTCACACTTCCTCTGCAGTGGCCATTTCAGATTAAATGTAGTAAATTAGAATTGGCAATTTAGTTTAATAGTGGTCCTCATAAAACGGTGGCTCTGACTCATAAGATATGTTCACACTGGCCAATTTCTACGTAATTTTGAAACACAAGCGGAGTTACGCGCAGTGAACATTAACATCAGTGTGAACGGGTCTTCAACGAGATCCGCTCACACAAAATAATTTTTTGTCGCCGCTAACCTTGATCTGCGCAAGGAAAGAAACGTGTTCATTCATTGTTTGCGCAGAAGTCCGAGTCCTGCATCATTGGTGTCGATGGTGATGGCATCTTTTCTTTGCTAGCCCTGCATAAAGGCATTTGGCCTGTCAAGTCACTGACTGAAAGGGTCTTACTTAGCAAAACTGTAGCAGAAAAGACACAATGATCTGTAAAAGAAGTATTTACTGAGGATTTTATGTTTACCTTAAGGGGAGTAAGCCATTAGCTGGCAGAGAGGCATCTGAGGCTATTTAACGGACACATTCCATTCCATGTAACCTTCACAAAGTGATCTCCAGGCTGATTGCTAATGCAGGCAGAAAACTATGCACAAACGGATCATAAAAAGTTAAAGAGGGAAGCGATACAGCCGTCTGCAGATGTTTGTCTGTTTTTTCAAGACTCCAGCAACGTTCATTAAGTCATTTTGAGCAATACTGGGAATTTCTGCCTTATCTGAATCTTAAATTCCAGGGAATGTATTGCATTTTTTTTTTTCGCCTTTCATTTAAATTTCAGGCCATGCTTTATACTTGGCTCCGAACGACGTTTGATCCAGGCAAAGCCAGGCAAATTTATTGCATATTAATTTGTGCCGGAAAACATCTTGCCTCTGATTGTTAAAGTAAATTCTATTTTTTTTTAAATGTGGATTATAAATGAGACACCAGAAATCTTAATGACCTTGCAACCTGTGAAACACACTGACACGTACAAGTGTATTTTATGTTTATTATGTGTCTTAGGGGCGAACTCATCACAATGTACAAATATATGAATGAACAGTACAGAGATCTTTCTAGTGATCTCTTTATACCTAGGCCGGTAACCATGACAGGGTTACAACTATGTCTAGAGGAAAGAAGGTTTCACCATTATTACGGACAGACCGAGGTTCTTTACTGTAAGAGCAGTGAGACTATGGGGGGCCTGGATGGTTTTCTAGAAAAATATAATATTACAAGTTATAGATACTAGATTTATGGGGATAAAATGTTGTTCGAGAGATTTGTTTTGCCATATTTGGAGTTCAGAAGGAATTTTATCCTTGGTATTGGGCAATTAGAATCTATTTTTTTTTTCACTTTCTCTAGATAAACACAGTAGGGTTATAGGTTAAACTTAAAGGGGTATTCCAGGCAAAAACTTTTTTTTTTTTATATATGAACTGGCTCCGGAATGTTAAACAGATTTGTAAATTACTTCTATTAAAAAATCCTTAATCCTTCCAATAGTTATTAGCTTCGGAAGTTGAGTTGCTGTTTTCTGTCTAACTGCTTTCTGATGACTCACTTCCCGGGAGCTGTCCAGCTCCTATGGGGATATTCTCCCATCATATAAGGGATATTCTCCTATCATGCACAGCTCCCGTGACGTGACATCATCATTGAGCAGTTAGAAAACTTCAGAAGCTAATAACTATTGGAAGGATTAAGATTTTTTAATAGAAGTAATTTACAAATCTGTTTAACTTTCCGGAGCCAGTTGATATATATATATATGTATAAAAAGTTTTTGCCTGGAATACCCCTTTAAGACTCTTGTGTTTTTTTTTTTGTTTTGTTTGTTTTTTAAGCCGATAAACTATGTAACTAATCTATATGACCAGAGCAAAGGTCAGATAGAAAACTAAAGACCGAGCTAGGCAGATTTCGCTCTGAATAACATACACTAGAGAAAACTGATTTAAAATTTTAATAAAGACCTATACGTTTTTTTTTTTTTATAGGAACTTTGGGGGGACATTTATCAAGCTCAGTCTTTGGTATTGTAGTTTGATGTTTTTTTTTTTTGTTTTGTTTTTTTTTGCCCTATGTACGAAAAATTTATGAAAAGGTTGAAAGGTGTTAATAAATTTGTCACACTTATGGCAAAGTGAGGGAAATCCCCTCTGAAGTTACCGTAATTTTCCAAGACAACTGTAAGCTGGTGTAGGTCTGTGGTGTGTTTTTGCTTGTGACTTTTTTGCGACAGTCGCACGTTGATAAATTCATGAGCACTAAAAGTTCAAAATATGCTCTACATAGTTCAAAAAAGCTCTACATATGGCTGTTTGGAATATTTGCTATTTCTCCATAGTAGTCCAAAAAGTTGCCAAATAACCCTCCAAGTGCACTGGTAACATTCAGTGCAACAAATGTATGGGAAAAAAAAAGCCATAAATGCAATAAAAAATCTGTATGTGCTATGGGTCTATACTGAACCTCTGTGTATCTGTTTTTATAAGGGAGCTATCATGTAGAATCACATACAGTGATCCCTCAACTTACAATGGCCTCTACATACAATAGTTTCAACATTCAATGGTCTTTTCTGGACCATTGTAAGTTGAAACCAGACTCAACATACAATGCTACAGAGTCCAGATCTGTGAAACGTGTCAATGGCTGGAAGAACTGACCAATCAGAATGGGCATTTCACTGGTAAAACACCTGTATTACTGAAGCATATGCACTGACTGATGTCTGGTAGCGCCCCCTACAGTACAGGAAGGTATTACATGTTCTGTACACTTTACCTGTACCAGGGTTACCTGCTCCTCTGGACACCAGGTAGGGGCGACTCCATGTTACTTTTTTAGGACACTGCGTGTACTGTACCCTAAGAAGCTCCTGTCCTCTACATAGACCAGTGTGCCTTTGGCTGTCCGGGCATGCTGGGAGTTGTAGTTTTGCAACAGCTGGGGGCTCCATGCTTGGGAAACACTGACACAGACAATGATTTACAGTACCCAGCAGCTCTTTATTACTTTTATATGTAAGGATTTTCTTTATCTGTATTAGTTATCTACTTATTCTTTAATTCTCACTTTTTCCTATTTTTGGATGATATTTTGGTGCCTTCAGAACAGATTACCAGGTTTCCATAGAGTTCTGGTCTCAACATACAATGGTCGTCCTGGAACCAATTAATATTGTAACTTGAGGGACCACTGTACTGTATTATACATTGTTATTAGGACTTCTAGCGCTTTAAAAATCATAAGACAGCAGCACCAGAGGTGCCTAAGGGGCTGTAATCTAGTCCTGCAGTTCCTCTACAGGGTCCATGCTATGAGCCTTTTGTCTTCTCCTTTTATTAGTGCATAGGAAGTTAAATGGTTGAGATTACAGAACAAAAGGGTTCATGGTAGGAGATAATTTTATTGCATATATTTGGGGAAAATAAAATAATTTTTTTCTGGAGGGATTGGTGCATTAAATGTTGAAAGGTGCAATCTAGAGAATATTAATATTTAATCACAGCATCGCTGCATGTCTCTTCTCTTATGGTTCATTAAAGGGATTCTCCTCAGAAGTTCAATTAGAGACGTTTCACATAATAAAAGATTTTACGATTAAAAATTTCAGCTCCTAAGCCGGTGGTGAAATTGGTGAATTTCCGCGTAGTGCGCCGGAGGGTGCTTGCTAGAATAACCTCTCCTGCAGAAAAAGAGCAGGCGCTGTGTAATAACAGACCTGTTAACCTCTCTTGCCGAACATGTCACACACAAGACTTTATACCAATTACTTGGACTTTCTTTTAGCAGTTTTTATTTGAAGTACTCTCATAGCAGTGGCTGGCTTAGAGAACGTGCTTTATAAAGGAAATTGATAGACTTTGGTCATTTTTACTTTAAAACAAAAGGATAGAAGAGCAAAAAAAAAAAATGATTTGCTAGTAAATATTATTTAAATTACCAGATTTCTTATACTATGGTCTCGTAAGGTATTTAAATAGCATTTTAATGAAAAAATATAATTTTAACTTTCTCCTGTCTGTCTTTGTGCATTTTTTTATTTATATTTTTTTTTTTTGCGGTTACGATTTTTATATAGAAATAAAATATTACAGAATTCATTCAGGCTGCTGTGATTAGAATACTATAGGCTGACAGTACACATTAGACCAGTTTTGGTAGAACCTGTCTATTCTGTAAATTAGAAAACAATCTAATGGCTATGGGGATGGAGCCTGTATACTATTCCCTGTTTGCAGATGTTTTAGTGAACAAAAGGATCAAGCACTTGGATTTCAATGTGCCTGATCCTTTTGATCTTGAGGGAGATGAGCCTGGGCTTATATAGCCGTGACATGGATCACATGGCCAAAGATTATGGTATCTGGCTCCCTAATTGGTGCCACATCTCTGCAGATGTGAGAGAATGGGTTTCACTTGCGATTTGCCATAAATACATTTGGGATGGATCTCTGGTTGCAGACAAGGCCAATGGTGGGTCACAACTTGGCATCATTTACTTACATTAGCTGTAATGCAGCACCATTCAGGGCCATGAAACAGTGATCTTTGGCAATACGATCCATGTCACAGCCAAAATCGCTACTTAGCCCTTGCATTGTTCAGAGCTGGTGTGAATGATGGGTTATGCAGAGACCTCTTTCAGCTGAACACGTATATAGTAGGGATCGACCAATATCGTTTTTTTAGGGCCGATACCGATAAGCGGTGGAGGTTAGGGCCGATAGCCGATAACTTATACCGGAATATCGGTATAAGTTATCGGCTATTTATCCCCCCCCCCCCCCCCCCCGCGACACCGCTGCAGATCACTGATTTAAAGAGGGTGCTTTAAATCAATGCACTGCAGTGGCTTTTGCGGTGCCATAGACTGCCGCCGCCACCTGCTTCTCTCCCCCTGCCTGTCCGGGCGTCCAGAGTCCTATCACCGCCACAGCTCCCCCCCCCACCACCACCGCGACCCGACCCGCCGCACTGCCCCGGCCCCATTGCCTCCCCCATCCCCGGTTTTATAATAACCTGTTCCCGGGGTTCACTCTACATCTGGCTCCAGTGGCGTCCTCCTGAGCTGTCGCTGTGCGCTCTGACTGTGACGTCGCGCACGTCACGTCGCGCACGTCACTCGTCATTGCGCACAGCGTAATGCAGGAGCAAGAAGTAGCGTGGGCCCTGGGAACAGGTAATTATAAAACCTAGGATGGGTGAGGCAATTGGGTGGTGCGGTGGGGGGTGCGGCGGGTCGGGGGGGGGGGGGGGGACGGAGCATTATCTGCAAGGTTATTGCCGATACCGATAATGCCCAAAATCGTGATTATTGGCCGATAATATCGGCCATACCGATAATCGGTCGATCCCTAGTGTATAGCCAACTTTTTTTTTTTTTTTTTTTGGTCACTTTTTTCTGTCATCATAACTGCAAATGCTTTGGGAAAGAACATGCGGGGTCACCTTCTGCCATCTGTGACGGGAGTAACCTCCAGGCTTATAGTGCCCTTTCTTAAAGGAGTAGTCCAGTGGTGACTCAGTGGTGAACAACTTATGCCCTATCTTAAGGATAGGGGATAAGTTGCAGATCGCGGGGGGTCCGACTGCTGGGGCCCCCTGCGATCTTCTGTACGGAGCCCCGACAGCCCGCGGGAAGGGGGCGTGTTGACCTCCGCACGAAGCGGCGGCCGACACGCCCCCTCAATACAACTCTATGGCAGAGCCTTCGGGCAATCTCCGGCTCTGCCATTGAGATGTATTGAGGGGGCGTGTCGGCCGCCGCTTCGTGCGGGGGTCGACACCCGCTATCTGGCTGGAGAGCCGGGGCCCTGTACAGAGAGATCGCAGGGGGCCCCAGCGGTCGGACCCCCTGCGATCTTAAACTTATCCCCTATCCTTAGGATAGGGGATAAGTTTTTCACCACTGGACTACCCCTTTAAAACCCCCCATCGATAGACCACAGCTGCTTAATGGTTGTAATTTTCCCCACTGTGTAATGATCAAGCTGCAGATCCTTGTAAGTGGCCTGTTAACCTGGCAGGACTGTTGGCTCCATTACACCGCAGACTTATAGCTTGTACAGTAAAATACAATGGTGAATACAATATTCTCAGAACCAAATAGTAGTGCATACTAAGTGTTCCTTTTTTTCTTTAATGAAAGCCTATCTTGTCATATCACTGGGCTATGGATATATGCAAGTGTCCCATGGCTTTCCTTAACCCCTTAAGGACCCAGCCATTTATTGCATTTATTTATCTGACCACTGTCATTTTAAAAATTAATAACTCTGGAATGCTTTTACTTATCATTCTGATTCTGAGATTTTTTCGTGACATTCTACTTTAACATAGTGGTAACATTTTTTGGTAACTTGCACCCTTTCATGGTGAAAAATCCCAAAATTTGATGAAAAATTTGAAAATTTAGCATTTTTATAACTTTGAAGCTCTCTGTAAGGAAAATGGATATTCCAAATAAAAAAATTTTATTCACATATACAATATGTCCACTTTATGTTTGCATCATAAAATTGACATGTTTTTACTTTTGGAAGACACCAGAGGGCTTCAAAGTTCAGCAGCAATTTTCCAATTTTTCACAATTTCCAAAATCACAATTTTTCAGGGACCAGTTCAGGTTTGAAGTGGATTTGAAGGGTCTTCATCTTAGAAATACCCCACAAATGACCCCATTATTAAAACTGCACCCCCCCAAATTCACATTCAAAATGACATTCAGTCAGCATTTTAACCCTTTAGGTGTTTCACAGGAATAGCAGCAAAGTGAAGGAGAAAATTCACAATCTTCATTTTTTACACTCGCATGTTCTTGTAGACCCAATTTTTGAATTTTTACAAGGGGTAAAAGGAGAAAATGTATACTTCTATTTGTAGCCCAATGTCTCTTGCGTAAGCACATACCTCATATGTCTATGTAAAGTGTTCGGCGGGCACAGTAGAGGGCTCAGAAGTGAAGGAGCGGCAAGGGGATTTTGGAGAGTACGTTTTTCTGAAATGGTTTTTGGGGGGTATATTGCATTTAGGAAGCCCCTATGGTGCCAGAACAGGAAAAAGACACATGGCATACCATTTTGGAAACTAAACCCCTTGAGGAACATAACAAGGAATAAAGTGAGCCTTAATACCCCACAGGTACATGACTTTCACGACTTTTGCATATGTAAAAAAATAAAAAACAAAATTCACTAAAATGTGTGTTTCCCCCAAAATTTCACATTTATGCAAGGGTTAATAGCAGAAAATACCCCCCAAAATTTGTAACCCCATCTCTTCTGAGTATGGAGGTACCCCACCATAAATTGACCTGAAGCGCACTATGGGCGAACTACAATGCTCAGAAGAGAAGGAGGCATATTTGGCTTTTTGAGAGCAAATTTTGCTCGGAGGCATGTCTCATTTAGGAAGCCCCTATGGTGCCAGGACAGCAAAAAATACCCACATGGCATACCATTTTGGAAACTAGACCCCTTGAGAAACGTAACAAGGGGGTACAGTGAGCATTTACCCCCCACTGGTGTCAGATCTTTGGAACAGTGGGCTGTACAAATTTTTTAAATTTGCACAGCCCACTGTTCCAAAGATCTGTCAGACACCAGTGGGGTGTAAATTCTCACTGCACCCCTCATTACATTCTGTGAGGGGTGTAGTTTCCGAAATGGGGTCACATGTGGGGTTTTGTTTTTTTTGCGTTTGTCAAAACCGCTGTAACAATCAGCCACCCCTGTGCAAATCACCTCAAATGTACATGGTGCACTCTCCCTTCTGGGCTTTGTTGTGCGCCCCCAGAGCACTTTGCGCCCACATATGGGGTATCTCCGTAGTCGGGAGAAATTGCATTACAAATTTTGGGGGGCTTTTTTTCCCTTTTACCTCTTATCAAAATGAAAAGTATAGGGCAACACCAGCATGTTAGTGTAAATTTTATTTTTTTTACACTAACATGCTGGTGTAGACCCAAACTTCACCTTTTCATAAGGGGTGAAAGGAGAAAAAGACCCCCAAAATTTGTTAGGCAATTTCTCCCGAGTACGGCGATACCCCATATGTGTCCCAAAACTGTTGCCTTGAAATACGACAGGGCTCCAAAGTGAGAGCGCCATGTGCATTTGAGGCCTGAATTAGGGATTTGCATAGTGGTGGACATAGGGGTATTCTATGCCAGTGATTCCCAAACAGGGTGCCTCCAGCTGTTGCAAAACTCCCAGCATGCTTGGACAGTCAACGGATGTCTGGCAATACTGGGAGTTGTTGTTTTGCAACAGCTGGAGGCTCCATTTTGAAAACAGTGGCGTACCAGACGTTTTTCATTTTTATTGGGGAGGGGAGGGGGGCTGTGTAGGGGTATATGTAGTGTTTTTTTACTTTTTATTTTATTTTGTTGTAGTGTAGTGTTTTTAGGGTACAGTCACACGGGCGGGGGATAACAGCGAGTTTCCCGCTGCGAGTTTGAGCTTCCGTGCAAAATTTGCTGCATCGCAAACTTGCAGCCTGATACTCGCTGTAAGCCCCTGCCCATGTGAATGTACCCTGTACATTCACAGGGGGGGGGGGGGGGGGGAATCTCCATCTGTTGCAAAACTACAACTCCCAGCATGCACAGTCTATCAGTGCATGCTGGTAGTTATAGTTTTGCAACAGCTGGAGGCAAACGGGTTGGGAACCGCTGAGTTAGGAAACAGACAATGTTTCCCAACCAGTGTGCCTCCAGTTGTTGCAAAACCACAACTCCCAAACATTCTCAGGCATGCTGGAAGTAGTAGTTCGGCATCATCCTTAGAGCCAGATGTTGCTGAATTACAACTCCCAGCTTGCTTGGAGTTGTAGTTTTGCAACATCTGGAGGACTACAGTTTGCAGACCACTAATACAGTGGTTCCCAATCTGTGCCCTTCCTGATGTTGCAAAACTACAACTCCCAGTATGCCAAAACTGTCCAGGCATGCTGGGAGTTGTAGTTCTGCAACATCTGAAGGGCCAGATGTTACAGAACTACAACTCCCAGCATGCCTGGACAGTAAGGGCATGCTGAGGATGTGTAGTTTTGCAACATCTGGAAGGGCACAGTGGTCCCAAAACTGCGGACCTCCAGATGTTGCAAAAACTGCAACTCCCAGCATGCCCAGATGCCAAGGGCTGTCTGGGCGTGCTGGGAGTTGTAGTATACAGGGTACGGCGGCATGCATTGCTGTAAAGGGCCTGACCGCGGCTGAAGATCCACTCACCTGTCGCCGCCGCCGCCGTCTTCATCGCCGGGATCCAGGTCTTCAGGGACCAGGTAAGTACTGGGGCCGGGCCCCAGCACTCCCCCAGCACTCCCCCGTCCCCCGGCCCGGCCCCAGCACTCCCCCGTCCCCCACCGCGTCCTCCGGTCTTCCTCCCGTCCTCTCCAGACTTCCAGGGGCCGGGCAGGGCGGGAGAAAGTAACCGCCCCCCCTGCGATTGGTCGGTTAGCTAACCGGAGAATCGCAGGGGATAGGAGGAGGTGGCAGGCTTGCCACCTCGCTCCTATACTTTAGCATGGTCCTGGCTGTCTGTGACAGCCAGGATCATGCAAAATTACCGGGCAGTCGGGTCCCAGAGACCCGATCAGCCCGGTATCGCCGCAGATCGCAGGGGCGATTTCCCTAGCGATTTGCGGCCTACATGGCCCCCCTCGACGTTTGCCCTGGATCCCTGCTGAAGGATTTCAGCAGGGATCCGCTTCCGATCTCCGCCGGGTGAGCGGCGGAGACCAGGAATAGACCATGACGTATGCATACGTCATGGGTCCTTAAGACCCAGGGTGTGATGACGTATGCATAAGTCATGGGTCCTTAAGGGGTTAAAGTATACCTGCAAAGTTGTTGCAAATTCTTCATATTGAAGTGGAGAAACGCACATCCACATTGGGAGGTTGGATTGCCAAGGCAACTGTACGGCACCATAAAAATTCTGCGCAAGATTACTATTAAGTAGAACAACTTCAAACAAATATTTTCCATGTGATAGCCTATGTGTTTCCACGCAACGTTTGTATACCTCTTTTAATTTACAAAAAATTACTAAATACCCAGAAAACTGCTCTAATATCTTGGCCACTTGGTTTCTCACTCTTTTGCAGACTGATATCTACTGCCTGTTAGAAGTCTGTCTCTAGTAATGGCTAAACAAGGACAGAACACAGGGAATGAGAAGCAGGGCTTAGCATGTACTGTATGTAGGAGAGGTACATTTTAGGATCTAAATCCCTTTCACATTCAGATGAGCATTAGAGGCTACTTCCTTATTCCAAGACTCGGATCAAACTTTCACCGACTGTCTTATAAATTTGCCTATTATTCTTTACAATGCACATCATGTGTTTTCATTATGTGGAGTAAAATGGCCGTTTATAAGTTAACAAAGAACCTCCAGTGTGAAATTTCAGCGTGCGAAATTGGACGTCAGTCTGGAGCCAGCATGCGCTACTTAACGCGGGGATGATTTATAAAGCCGCCCTTGACACACCAGTATAAAAGGTCTCAGGGAGGTGTCGTACACCTACTATTTCCCCTGATGAATGTGTTCAGTGTTATTTTGAATAGCAGGTGTCAAACAATACGGGTCTCTCTCGCCTCCTCTCTTTCTTGCACACACACCGCTTACGATGGCTCTTGTGAGCATGTTATTTTAAAACAGTTACCTGGGGTTTTCGGGAGCTGGGAGCATGCTTCTATAGTACCTGCATCACTGAATCCCCCGCGGAGATGTAATGCAAATTAGGGGCCTGTGATATTCTGCACGGTGGGTATTTATTGTAGGTGGTAGGCTCACGCTGAGCCAGTCTTTAAGGCCACAAGATGTGGTTTGTTCTTTAATGACGATCTTTGATTTACAGGCAATTCACCTTTGTGCTTGAGTAGAAAGAATCGAACATTTTTTTTTTTTCCCCCCTCCTTGTTCAGGCTATAGAAATCCCTTTTACCTTTTGTCTCGGGCCTATGGGGATACATTGTCTGAGCCAGGCACAAGCTGAATGTAATCACCAGTAATCATATAACAATGAGTGTAGGCCGAATTTGATTCATGCTTCAAGTATGAGCGCAGAACGCGCTTGTTGTATTGATCCTCTCTGTTCTGATGATTATAGTTCAGAATTATGCTGCTCCAGATTTGACACAATTCACTAATCAAGTGTCGCAGCTCTATATGGGCCCTGAGCCTGCGAAAGACTTCTGAATTACCTGAGGGCTGCTTGGGAATTGTAGCTGTTGAATTCAGGAATGTTGCTCAATCTATTGTGAATGCCATTGAAGAATTTTTATAATTTCATAATAATAACCATTAGCAATGTTAAAAAAAAAAAAAAAAAAATAAAGTTTGTCAATATTTTATGGTCCTACTGAACATTGCCGAGTTTAGTACGTAACAACCATTCTGCAGTCCCATGGATGGCTAATTAAGTTCTTTGGATTTGTCTGGGTCTTAGTGGTCAGATCCCCACCAATCAGCTTGTTATCCACAGGATAGGGGATAACTTTTTGAGATGGGAATACCTATCAAACACAAGAATGGTGATCCATTGACCCACCAAGTTAAGATGGCCGCTGGAGCTTCACTTACCTGCTCCTAGCCATCTTCTGCGATCTTTTCCTCTCGTCTGCCTTTGACCAGACCAGAGAAGTAGATCGCCAATAACACTGATCAGTGCTATGCCTATGCATAACACTGATCAGTGCTATGCACTATGCAATCAAGATTCCAATAAATAGTCCCTTGTGTGGACTAAAAAAAAATTTATGAAAAAAAACTAGCATATTTGGTATCCTGGTGAATGGAAATGTCTGATATTTTAAAATATATTGTTAATGATCCCATACGGTGAAATGTAAAAATAAATACCAAAGTCCAAAATTGCTGATATTTGTTCACATCTCAGAAAAAAAGAATAAAAGGCAATCAAAAAGTCACTTGCATACACAAGAATGGTAACGATACAAAAGCTACAAATCACGGTGCAAAAAAATTAGCCATCATACAGCCCCATATTCTCAAAAATCAGAAAGTTATAGGCAGTCAGAATGGGGCAATTAAAAACATACTTAAATTGTAAGTTATTTTTTTTTTGTTTATATAAAGTAGTACAATAATAGAAAAGCATGTAAAAATGTTTTTTTTCATCCTTATAATTGTATTCACCCATAGAGAATGTGCCAGTTTTACCTTAAAGTGTACAGCATGAAAACAAAACCCACAAAAATGTACAGTTTCTCTTTTCAATTCCCTTATGGTTGCACCATACACATGGTAAAATGAAACTAAATGCAAAAAATCCATATTTCCTTTGTCCTTAACCACATAGGGTGTACAGGTACTCCCTGGTACTTAAGGACCCAGGGCGTACCTGTACACCAGTGGGAATTTCGGTCCCCGCAGCGACTGCTGAGGTCTATCAGCAGGCACCCCGTGCAAATGCCCAGGGGGGTCATCAGACCCCCCATGTCGGCAATCGCCAGTGAATTCACACCGGCGATTTGCGCCGATTTGAGTCATACGGGTCTATGGTGACCCGGAATATAAGTGGGATCACAGTTGCCATAGACGCCCACGATTTTACAAAGCCCCCATAGTGCCAGAACAATGGACCTCCCCATGTGACCCCATTTTGGAAACTACACCCCTCACGTAATGTAATACGGGGTACAGTTGCCAAAGACACCCACTATCCCCCTCCTATTCCTATCCCACTTCTATCCCTGCTATTGGTCGTCAAGAATCGACGACCAATAGCAGATCCGGGGGTGGGAGGGGATTAACTTTCGGTTTCCCGGTTCTGCCCACTCACTATAGGCCGGGCAGATTGGGGAAACCGACAGGGACCATCGCCGAAGTCCACTTACCCATCACCGGTCGAGGATCGGCAGAAGAAGAGGACAGCGATGCGGCTCCCTGGATCCTACGGAAGCCGGTGAGTTGCCTAGCAACATCTGGAGGGCTACAGTGTGAGACCACTATACAGTCGTCTCTAAACTGTAGCCCTCCAGATGTTGCAAAACTGCAAGTCCCAGTATGCCCAAACAGCTGTCTCGGCAGGCTGGGAGTTGTAGTTGCGTACCTCCCAGCTGTTGTATAACTACATCTCCCAACATGCCCTTCGGCGATCAGTACATGTTGGTAGTTGAAGTTTTCCAACAGCTGGAGGCACACTGGTTGAAAAATACTCAGTTAGGAAACAGAACCTAACTGAAGGTTTTCCAACCAGTGTGTCTCCAGCTGTTGCAAAAGTACCATTCCCAGCATGCATGGTCTGTCAGTACATGCTGGGAGATGTAGTTTTGAAACAGCTGGAGGTTTGTACAGGGTACATTCACACGGGCGGATTTACAGTGATTTTTCTGCTTCAAGTTTGGGCTGCAGCAAAATTTTCGCCGCAGCGCAAACTCCTAGCGGGAAACTCCCTGTAAACCCCCGCTAGTGCGAATATACCTTAAAAACACTGCACTAACACATAATAAAGGGGAAAAACACTACATATACACCCCATTACACGCACCCCCCCCCCCCCCCAATAAAAATTAAAAACGTATTGTACGGCAGTGTTTCCAAAACTGAGTCTCCAGCTGTTGCAAAACAACAACTCCCAGCATTTCTGGACAGCCACTGACTGTCCAGGCATGCTGGGAGTTTAAAAACAGCTGGAGACACCCTGTTTGGGAATCACTGGTGTAGAATACCCCTATGTCCACCCTTATGCAATCCCTAATGCAGTCCTCAAATGCGCATGGCGCGCTCTCACTTTGGAGCCCTGTCATATTTCAAGGAAGCAGCTTAGGGCTACATATGGGGTATTTCTGTACTCTGGAGAAATTGCACTACAAATTTTGGGGGGCTTTTTCTCCTTTTATCACTTTATGAAAAGGAAAAGTTGGGGCTACACCAGCATGTTAGTGTAAAAATTGTAATTTTTTCTTACACTAACATGCTGGTGTTTCTCCATACTTTATATTTTCACAAGCGGTAAAAGGGAAAAAAAGATCCCCAAAATTTTTTACGCAATTTCTCCTGAGTACGGACATACCCCATGTGTGAGTGTAAAATGCTCTGCGGGCGCACAACAAGGCTCTGGAGTGAGAGCGCACTCTATACATTTGAGGCCTAAATTGGTGATTTGCACAGGGGTGGCTGATTTTACAGCGGTTCTGACACAAACCGAAAAAATACCCACATGTGACCCCATTTTGGAAACTACACCCCTCACGGAACATAACAAGGGGTATAGTGAGCTTTAACACCCCCCAGGTGTTTGAAGAGTTTTCATTAAAGTTGGATGGGAAAATGAAGAAAAATTTTTTTTCACTAAAATGCTGTTGTTACACAAAATTTTTCATTTTCACAAGGTAAAATAGGAAAAAAAGCCCCCCAAAATTTATGACCCCATTTCTTCTGAGCAAGAACACACCCCATACGTGCATGTAAAGTGCTCTGCAGGTGCACTACAATGCTCAGAAGAGAAGGAGCGCCATTGTGCTTTTGAAGAGAAAATTTGTCCGGAATTGAAGGCCATGTGTGTTTTACAAAGCCCCCATAGTGCCAGAACAATGGACCTCCCCATGTGACCCCATTTTGGAAACTACACCCCTCACGTAATGTAATACGGGGTACAGTGAGCATGTATGCCCCACAGGTGTCTGACAGATTTTTGGAACAGTGGTCCGTGAAAATGAAAAAATGTAATTTTGCATTTGCTCAGCCCACTGTACCAAAGATCTGTCAAACGCCAGTGGAGTGTAAATACTCACTGCACCCCTTATTAACTTCTGTGAAGGGTGTAGTTTCCAAAATGGGGGGTCACATGTGGGGGTCCACTGTTCTAGCACCACGGGGGCTTTGTAAACGCACATGGCCCCTGACTTCCATTCCAAACAAATTCTCTTTCCAAAAGCTCATTGGCACTCCTCCTCTTCTGAGCATTGTAGTGCGCCAACAGAGCACTTGACATCTACACATGGGTATTTCCATATTTAGAAGAAATGGGGTTACAAATTTATTTTTTCCATTTATACATCCAATTTTAACAAAAGGTCGTCAAACACCTGTAAGGTGTTAAGGCTCACTGCACCTCTTGTTACGTTCCTTAAGGGGTGCAGTTTCCAAAATAGCATGCCATGTGTTTTTTTTTTTTTTTTTTGCTGTTCTGGCACCACAGGGGCTTCCTAAATGCGACATGCCCCCCAGAAACCATTTCAGCAAAATTGGCTTTCCAAAATCCAAATGTGACTTCTTCTCTTCTGAGCATTGTAGTTTGCCCGCAGAGCATTTTATGTCCTAACATAGGGTATTTCCATACTTAGAAGAGATGGGATTACACATTTTGGGGGGCATTTTTTCCCATTACCCTTTGTAAAAATGGTAAATTTTGGGGGGGAAAAATGCACTTTAGTGAAAACATATATTTTTTTCCATTTACACATCCGAATTTAACGAAAAGTCGTCAAACACCTGTGGGGTGTTAACGCTCGCTTGACCCCTTGTTACGTTCCTTGAGGGGTGTAGTTTCCGAAATGCGCTGCCATCTTTCTGCTGTTCTGGCACCATAGGGGCTTCCTAAATGTGACATACCCCCCAAAAACCATTTCATTCCAAAATCCCATTGTTGCTCCAACCCTTCTGAGCACTCTACTGTGCCCGCTGAACACTTGACATACACATATGAGGTATTTCCTTACTCAAGAGAAATTGGGTTACAAATTTTGGGGAGCTTTTTCTCCTATTACCCCTTGTAAAAATTCAAAAACTGGGTCTACAAGAAAATGAAGATTTTGAATCTTCTCCTTCACTTTGCTGCTATTCCTGTGAAACACCTAAAGGGTTAACCCACTTGTTGAATGTCATTATGAATACTTTGAGGGGTGAAGTTTTTATAATGAGGTAATTTGTGGGGTATTTCTAAAATGAAGGCCCTTCAAATCCACTTCAAAACTGAACTGGTCCCTGAAAAATTCCGATGTTGAAAATTTTGTGAAAAATTAGAAAATTGCTGCTGAACTTTGAAGCCCTCTGATGTTTTCAAAAGTAAAGACATGTAAACTTTATGATGAAAATATAAAGTAGACATATTGTATTTGTAAATCAATATATAATTTATTTGGAATGTCTGTTTTCCTTACAAGCAGAGAGCTTCAAAGTTAGAAAAATGCTAAATTTTCTATTTTTTCATCAAATTTTGAAATTTTTCACCAAGAAATGATGCAAGTATCAACACAAATTTACCACTAACATGAAGTAGAATATGTCACGTAAAAATTATCTCGGAATCAGAATGAAAAGTAAAAGCATCCCAGAGTTGTTAATGCTTAAAGTGACAGTGGTCAGATGTGCAAAAAATGGCCGGGTCCTTAAGGGGAAAATGGGCTGGTGGTAAAACCAAATGTTTTCAAATCAACTGGTGCCAGAAAGTTACACATTTTGTAAATTTCTTCTATTTAAAAATCTTAATCCTTCCAGTACTTATCTGCTGCCGTATGCTCCAGAGGAAGTTGTAGAGTTATTTTCAGTCTGACAACAGTGCTCTCTGCTGACACCTCTGTCAGTGTCAGGACCTGTCCAGAGTAGAAGCAAATCCACATAGAAATCCTTTCCTGCTTTGGACAGTTTCTCAAAAGGACAGAGGTGTCAACAGAGAGCACTGTGGTCAGATTGGAAAGAACTTCACAACTTCCTCTGGAGCATACAGCAGCTGATAATTACTGGAAGGGTTAATATTTTCAAATAGAAGTAATTTACAAACCTATATAACTTTCTGGCACCAAATAATTTGAAAATATTTGTTTTTCCACCGGAGTACCTTTTTAAGGCCAAAATGGGCTAGGTCCTAAAGGGGTTAATATTGTAACTTGAGTTACCACTCTAGCAGCAAGCATGTTCCGCCATTGCTCCAGTCACTCATTATGGGTCTGCCAAAGATGGCTGAGTCTAGCACTTGCTACCTGCAGATGTATGATTGTAATATACAGATACATGTATAGAAAAATCAAGACCTATGATAGCTACTTTGATGGGGGGGGGGGGGGGGGGGGGGAAATAGACCTGAGGTTAAAGAACATCATGTATATTATTTCAATAAAACAGAGGGATTAACAATTACCATATACCTTCAACTTTTTTCAACAAGAACATGGGAATTATTTTTCAAGATCGCCATCTCTTCTGCTTGTCTTGATAAAAAGCCTCTAATAAATGAGGTGCTTATTTTATTTTCCGTGGGTCAGAATGATTTCAGGCATAAATTACATCAGTTTCGGGTCTAAATTATTGTACACTAGCAATGCTGTCCCCTTAATAATCATCGGCAATTTTTTTATTATAACTTTATTTTTCATTATGTGAAAGCAGTAAAAAAAATTAATTTAAAAAAAGAGTGCAAAGTGAGGCTTGCACAAAAATGTAGAGTACGTTGACATGTCGGAATTGTTGGAGATTCTGCTGCAGCAGAGTCCTGTTGAATTCAATGGGATTCTGCTGTGCTAAATCCTGTTTTCCGTGTCCACAGAAAGAATGAACCTGTTCTAACTTTCTGCGGACACCGCATAGGAATGTGGCTTCTCCTAGCGCCCACAGTTTGTGGAATGTCTGTGCGGACATCCTGACATGTGAACATACTTTTGTACTCCAAAATACAGGTGTTCAAGCTTTGTTTAATTCCCATTTATGAGTGACTTAAAGACACTGGCCCTGACTTACTATTGTAAACCCGACATGTTTTGTCGGAATGTGTGGCAGAAATTATGTCTGCGCCAGAATTGTCTCATTTCGCCAG